>NW_024070190.1:12941874-13570750 GCF_014754425.2 Oryx dammah
CAACTACTGAGCCTGTGCTCGAGAGCCTGTGCTCTGCAATGAGAAGCCCCTGTGCCACAACAGAGACCCAGAGCAGCCCAATAGAAGAGCTGAAGTCAAAAAACGGAGAGAGAGGGAGGCCTGTGTCTGCTGGGCTGGGCATATCATCCAGGTGTCTAAGAGGTCGTACCTGTATTTATTATTGTCAACCTTATCCTGGGGTCAGTGAGTGCAGACACTCAAGAGTACCGGGGCAGGGCAGGGAGGGGGTGGTGCTTGCCAATAAGACTCCTGAGCACCTGTTTGGGGGCCACGGTGAGGCGCAATGGAACCTCAGCGCATGGCTCTCTGTCAGCTCCCCAAAGGTGCACACCCAGCAGGTGAGGTTGAGACATCTGCCAGGAGACAGAAGCTCACCAAGGACGGGACGAAGTCAGCAGAGCAGGGAGAGGACGGCAGCCTCAACCCCCTAACAGGAGCCAGGTCAGCAACCCCCAAGATCCGCCTGAGACTTTAAAAGGGAATGGAAGTGGGGAGCGGAGAGAGGGGATGTGGTCTGGCAGGGCCGAGGAAGGAGACACACGCTGCCGAAGCAGCCCGTGACCTCTCCCTCCCTTGGGGGAGAGGCACTCACCAGCCTCAGACCACAGCCGTCCCCACTTGACCAGCCCTCCAGTCATTTCCGCCAGGAGTCAAGGACCCGCAAAGTGAGCACACAGGGAAAACCACACCTTCACCTTGAAGTGGGTGGTACCCTGTGAAATGTTTTCACCATAATGAATGTTTAATAAAATGAGATCATTATAACTCATGGTCAGTTAAACTAGGAAACAAAATGCCAGAGGAAAGGTTTTGGGGGTGTCTGCCTTAATTGCTGCATTAATCACCCAGGGGTGACATCCTACAAAGAGCACAAGAGCAATTCCTCCAAACAGGGTGGTGTCAAATCTTAGAACATCAAGTGGGATCACCTCTGCTGCACCCCCTCCTCCGGGACACCCCCACCCACCCCCAGGCCCAGACCCCGGGCCTCACCACCTGTCCTGCTCTATGGACTCCGCTTCCTGTTTCTGTTCCCAGGCTGGCTTCCCTGACACCCCGCTCCAGTGCATCAGGGGGAACACTGCACAGCACCACCCACACTCAGGGCCCCCACCATTCTCACCTCCACCTTCCCACCATTTCCAAGCACCCACACACACACCTCCAGCAGCTGCCAGCTTATAAGTGACTTGCCAATAGACATGCATGACCCCTCCCAGGGAACGGACCACCCCCTGGCTTAGCCCTGGTCCCACTGCTCTGTAATCACTTGTTTTCTTGCCTTTCCTTCTGAATAGATCAGCCCCGACAGCAGCGTGGGCTCCCTGCACCGGTGTGCAGGGCAAGCACAGCAGAGATGTAACATGAAAGGGGCACACAGGTGCTCCCACAGAGGCCTTCCTCTTCCAGGAGCTGACCGCTCCTCTCCAACCCACACTTCAAAGAAAAAGTTTTCTCAGAAAAAGTAAAGAATCAGAAACATGATTTAGTTATTAACAAAAAATACTGGAGAAGGAGGGGTGGTGGCTCAGGGCCCTGGCCTGGCAGGGTGGAGAGGGGACTCGGGACTTTCACTCCTGCCCAGGGAGTGGGGGCCCCCCAAGCGCACAGAAGGGGAATCACTGGTCAGCCTTCAGTTTCCAGCCTTCCCCTATCCCATTCCAGATAGCGGAAGCACAGCGACTGGCTTTTCCATTCCGAGCCCAGAAGAAGGAAGGAAAAGAGAGCCTATCTTAGCCAGGCCTCCACAGCTCAGTGAGGGCCAAGGAGGAGAAAGGACCCACTAGAGGTCAGGGCCACAGCAAACTGTGGCACGCAGCGCTGGGAATGTGGCCTGAGGGAGCGGGACAGGTAGGGCGCTGGCTCTCCTTCTGGCCGAAGGAAAGCCAGAAGAAATCCCCACACATGAGCCCACCTGTGTATCTCTCCACACATACCCTTTTTCTCCCAATAAACACTTTACTTGTTTCACTACCTTCTATCTCTATGTGGAAATTTACTTCTACACAGCTGAGGGACCAGGGCCTTGTCCCTAGCCAACTGGTCTAGCAGCTAAGATTCAGCATTCTCACTGCTGCGGCCTGACCTTGGGAACCAAAATCTGCTTCCAGTCACTGCAGGCCAAGGCCACTGAGATCCCTGGATCTCAGACCCCTTTTCTCCTTGATTTCATAGGTTACCAAACAAGAGGAGCCTGACTTAACTCCAGGGTCTTTCCCAGAGGCCTGCCAGCAAGTATCTGAAAACTGTGGAAGATTAACTCAGAGTCACATTGTCTCCACAACCAGTTTGGAAGCCACCATTTCAGAAATGCTCACCATACCCTTTGCACCAAACCAGCCACCTCTTCTCACAGGTTTCTTGTACCTTACAAACAGAGCTCTATCCTCTCACTAATCCCTCTGCTCTTCTTGCCCCACACAAGACTCAGACACAGGTTCGTGATACGTGAGCATCACAGAAGAAGAACAACGCCTGGGATCTGCTTGAAAATATACCAGCCATTTCACACCAGTCAGAATGGCTGCGATCCAAAAGGCTACAAGCAATAAATGCTGGAGAGGGTGTGAGAAAAGGGAACCCTCTTACACTGTTGGTGGGAATGCAAACTAGTACAGCCACTATGGAGAACAGTGTGGAGATTCCTTAAAAAACTGGAAATAGAACTGCCAGATGACCCAGCAATCCCACTGCTGGGCATACACACCGAGGAAACCAGAATTGAAAGAGACACGTGTACCTCAATGTTCATCGCAGCTCTGTTTATAGTAGCCAGGACATGGAAGGAACCTAGATGTCCATCAGCAGGCGAATGGATAAGAAAGCTGTGGTACATATACACAATGGAGTATTACTCAGCCATTAAAAAGAATACATTTGAATCAGTTCTAATGAGGTGGATGAAACTGAAGCCTATTATACAGAGTGAAATAAGCCAGAAAGAAAAACACCAATACAGTATACTAACACATATATATGGAATTTAGAAAGATGGTAACCATACCCTGTATGTAAGACAGCAAAAGAGACACAGATGTATAAAACAGTCTTTTGGACTCTGGGGGAGAGGGCGAGGGGAGGATGATTTGGGAGAATGGCATTGAAAAATGTATACTATCATATGTGAAATGAATTGCCAGTCCAGGTTCGATGCATGATACAGGATGCTAGGGGGTGGTGCACTGGGACGACCCAGAGGGATGGGATGGGGAGGGAATTGGGATGGGGGTTCAGGAGGGAGAACACGTGTAGATTCATGTTGACGTATGACGGAACCAGTGCAGTGTTGTAGGGTAGTTAGCTTCCAATAAAAATGGATAAATTTATATTTTTAAAAATTTAATAATTAAAAAAAGAAAATATACCAGCCAAAGAGGGGCAAAAGCATATACAAGAAAAGGCAAACCAAGCACAGAAAAATCCTGATGGCCACTGAAGTGGGGGTGGTAGGAATACAGGAGTTTATAGCATCTACACCTATGGATCTTCCATAATAAAAATTGTCTTAAGATAAAATGCTAAGAGTCTGTGTATTTCTTACAATCATAATTATAACGCTAGGCAGGAACAGGGGCCACTGCATCTGCGGTCATTTGGTCACAGGCCAGTGACCCCCACTGTTCCAGCCTCCAGCTGCTCTCCTCAAGTAATACCAGCCCTTGGCCTCCACACTCAGAAGCACTTGGCCAGACACTGAATCACGGTCACTCAGACAGGGAACAACCAGGGTCATTTTTGAAATGTGGCCCCAAAGCAGCGCAGTGGCCGCCTCACCCCCGACCTGCCCTACATCGTGACCCAGGTTAAAATGCCGGCCCAGGTCTGCGCTCACACGTGGCTCCCCACAGGCGTCAGGCTGCAAAGCACTGCTGAGCTATGCTTTTGTAAACTGAATGCATTCCGACAGCTTCCGGAGCACGCGGGTTTCTGAAGGTTTTAAAAAGCACCACCTCTGCTCAGAAGGATGCTGCTTTTAATATGATGAAGATGTAAAGGTTAGCAATTAAAGCCACTAAAAACAGAACTCTCGGTAACTGACAAATGCCTCAATGACAGGAAGACCACCACCACCTGGGAAAAAGGAAACGAGCTAGGTGCTGCCACGCTCAGTGCCAGGCACACAGCACTGGACAGACACGGACCGTCAGCACAGCTGGAAAGTCTCACCCTCCACGTAGTGCCACAGGTGAAGGCAGGCGCGACACCCTCCGAAGGATGAGAGCGCACCTGAGGCTGAGGACCAGAGCTGCAGCCAGGCAAAGGGCGGGGGAGGAGACAGCGAGCGCAGCCTCCGGATGACGCTTCCTCCTGGGTCCCCCCCCCCCCCCCCGCATCCGTCACACCCTGGACAAAGCAACAGTGCACGGGCCCCACACAAGGGCTTCTGGGGCAGGGGGGCCGCCTGAAGGGTGGGGACCCCTCTCCTCACGCACCCACACATCCTGAACTCCGTTCTGTGCATTTTGTCCTCACTCCCCACACCCCACTGGCACCCCCAGGCAGGGGGCCCCTCAAATCCATCACAACCAGGAGGCAACTACAGAGCCTGCGGGTGGTCTCTCCCCTGGAGCTTTCAGCCACAGAAACCAAGAGTGGAGTGGGGGCCGTACCCAGGTGACAAGGCTCCCTGGCGCCACAGCAGAGTGGCCTGGCCACCCCTCTCCCAGTCCCCGACCCCCGGCGCCCACTGCTCAGAGAGCCCTGGGGGTCCTGCCTCCGGACCGAGCTCCAGAAGCACTGGAGCCTCGCAGCCACTACACACAGGCAGCCGTGAGCCTGCGCCTCCGGCGAGGCGGGCGCCTCTGCCAGGACACAGCACCTCCTCGGTGCACGCTCAGGCTGACCCCACCGCGGACACTGAAAGGATAAGTGGTAAGTGAGTCCTCTGGAAAACCCACGAAAACCAGTGTACACAGGCCCCCAGGTAAGGCAGAGGGGAGAGAAATCTCTGAGCAGTAAGTACCCAGAGAGCATTCAGCAAATAAGTGAATGCATTTTATTCAGGCCACGCTCTGCTTAAGAAGTTAAATTTCAGACTCCCAGACACACCAGAAGTCAGACCTTCTTCCCCCACAGCATGGTCCCTGCTCACGTAGCACTCCCTGTGCTAAACCCACTCAGGTGGGCCTCAGCAGCCCCACGGGCAGGACGTGCCAGGCCTTTCACTCAGCAAGACAGAGGCACAGAGAGGTGACAGCTCCTGCCCCGGGGTGGGATGTAAACTCACCTCTGGCTCCAGACCCTGGCCGTGAACCCTGGCCACGAGGCTCCCCTGCAGGACTGCTGGGGTGCTCAGTGCTGCCTTTGGGAACACCTGGCACTTCCACAGGCGTGGGAAAGAGACGGACCGGCCCCACGCTGCCTGGCAGAGAGTGGGGAAGGCTCCCAGCCACAGCCCGGCCTGTCTGCAGTCTCCCCTCACCTCACAGGCCTCTGCCTCCCCGGCTCTGGTCTCTGCTAGGCTTCCTGGTCCTAAAACACAGTCCCATCTCTCACTAAGCAGTGTATGGCTTTTCTGGGTGGACCAATTGACACCAACACCCTGCACAATGATTCTCCAAGTTCTAAACAAGTAACTCACAGAAAAGTGAAAACCCTTTACAGACCCTGTGAAATCACTTGAGAAAAACAGGGAGACAGAGCCCATCACCCCATGGGGAAACATGAGACAGAGAAGATGTGTTCCACCCACCATCAGGACATGGCCCTGGAGGGATGGCAGTGCAGCCGTGGGCCTCAGTGGGCAGCCCTGAGGGAGGTACATCGGGTGTGGCCAGGGTCTCTGCTCGGCATCCCTGGCCACAAGCTGAAACTCGACGCAAACTGCTCAGCAAGGCTTTGGAGTGTTGACCAGGCTTTGAACCCTTTACATGTGTTGACAATTCCCTCCACAACCCAAGGTCAAAAAGCAAAGTAAGCCTACCAAAACCCCCAGAAAATAGCAAGTGCTGGTGATGGTGTGGAGAAATCGGGATCCCTGCAGACCGCTGGTGGGAATGTAAACGGTGCAGCTGCTGTGGAAAACAGTATGGATGTTCCTCAAAAGTTAAAAGTAGAATTGCCATATGACCCAGTAATCCCTCTCCTTGGAATATACTCCAAAGAACTGAAAGCAGAGATCTGCATACTCAAGTTCACAGCAGTATTATTCACAACATCCTAAAGACAGAAGCAACAAGTGTCCTCTGATGGAAGAATGAAAAAACAAAATGTGATATAGCCACACAATGGAATGTTACTCAGGGTTTAACACGGGAGAAAATTCTGACATCTGCTATAACACGCATAAACTTGTAGACATGACAATCAGTGAAACAAGCCAGTCACAAAAGGACCGATATTATAAGATTCCCTTAATATGAGGTACCAATGCGGTACGATTCCATTAATACGAGGTACCAAATTGGCCAAATTCATAGAAACGGAAAGCAGAAGGGTGGTCGTCAGGGCTGGGGGGGAGGGGGAATGCTTAATGGAGACGAGGTTATCATTTGGAAAGATGAAAATGTTCTGGAGATGGATGGTGGTGCTGGTTGGACAAAAATGTGAATGTTTTTAATGTCAATGGTACACTTAGAAAAGGTTAAGATGGTAAATTTTGTTATAGATATTTGATCAAAACAACAAAAAAAAAATGTTTTAAAGGAAAATAAAGGGCACAACCAGGGTCTGCTGAACCTAGTATGTAGCCCCGGAGCAGAGGCTATCTTAAATGATGGGCAGGTCTTTTCTTTCAGCTGTAACATCAAGACTGCATGACACACTGTTTCCAAAATCAATCAGCTCCTACTATCTTCTTGTCAGACCTAATTCACACCACTAACAACCCCTTTAAAAAATAGATTACCTAGTATGTTGGTAAGACATTCTACCAACATATGTTGGTATCCACATAGCTATACACTCCTGCTTAGTTTGTGGTTTGTTCCAAAACACACACATTTGCAAGGAATGAATGCTGAGATTTTTCCATGATGACACAAAACCAGAGAAATAAGGACACAGCTTGTTTTCAACCCAGGAAAACGGATATCTTCGTTTTTCTGTCTTTTAACACCACCGTTTGGTAAACAGATAGGAGATCCTTTGGGTAAATTTAAATGCTGTGTAAGTGGGTTGTACAAAGACACATACGTCTGAGAGCCACCTCATTCCCCGTGCATTACACTGAATGACTTGACAACTCACTCACCACAAGGCGTACACAAGCCTCTCCTGGAAGAACAAACAGGGCCGGGCGACACTGAGGGGAGGCTCCCAAACAAGAGGGTATCTAAACACCTCAGGATTAGGTGTGGGAGGGGAAGAATGAATCCACAATGCATTTGCAAAAAAAGCCTTCTGCAGCAGGACCAGGAGCGAGCCAGCCCAGAAAACACAGCCTGCAGAGATGACAAGCTCCCTAGCACCGCTGCGACACTCGGAGCTAGGATTCTGAATTTCTATAGCAACAGGCAGTAGGCTTCAAAGGGACCTTACAAGCCACCGTGTCCTCCTACCCCTGCCCCGCCGTGGGTTCCCAGACACCATGGTACGTCCACCCAGGCACTGCAGGACACAAACTATGGTGGAGGGGAGGGAAACTGGGCCTGGGTGGCCAAGACGGGGAGCTGCAGGGGCAGAGACTGAACACAAGTTCTCTGCCAAACATCCCTGGCAGGGACCATGGTGCAGCTAACTCTTTAGCTGTTCCCAAATATGAGGCACAGGCAAGGCAAGGACAAACTATTTCATGTGCCCAAACCCACAGCTCTAGCAATGGGAGAAGGAAGGCCTGGAGAGCAGGGCAAGGCCCTGCGTGGAGGGCACCCTGGCACAGGCTCTGGTCTGGCTGGGGAGGGACACAGACATCCGGACAAACACAGCCTCTCTGAGAAGGCTGGACCAATTCACCTTTGCTCTCCCTCCCAATGCTGTGCATCCCTGAGTCTGTGAACACAACCTGAATGACCAGCCCACAAGCACAGTGAAAGGCGTCCTGCAGCTTAAGGACCTCCACTCCCAGTTATAACCCCAAAGCAAAATGATTCTCCAGGAAGCTGGGCAATCTTCACAGGCAGTAACAAGACCAGATTTCCTTCAACAGCAAACGAACCCCATCTTTACCCCCTAGTCCATGCACTGGCAAATTACTGAGCTCAGTGCTTTGCTTTTTCTTCCCTAGAATTGTATTTAAAATACAAAAAAAAACAGAACTCCTGTTGTACTGCTCTTTTTGTTGGTGGCCATTTTCTTATGATCCTACCAGCTCTGGGCTGACTGTAGGTTAGAGAGGTCCCAGCTTATCAGAAAGAAAAGGACAGCATGCAGGTAGAATCAGCCACTCAGGGCAGCACAAGCATTGCCTGTAGGTCAGGTGTTCACACACCTGTGCCACGGCGGGGAAAATGCTCTGCAAGTGTACCGCACACCTGTCTCACAGTCTCAATGATGTCACCAGGTGTGCAGCACACTTGTCTCACAGCAGCAATGTCACCAGTGTGCAGCACGGTCTCACAGCAGCAGTGATGAGCAGCTGGGAAGCACACCTGTTCCACAGCACCAATGACTGCTTTCCTCTGAGGAAAGGGAGGAGCCTCTGCAGCCAGTCCACCAAGAGGAGGGCTTCTACTCTCTTTCCTGTAGACACTGCAGAGGAGGGGCGAGATCCCTCCGTGTAACCCAGCAGGGCACCCACCAGCAATTCAGGGGTGGAGGATCAGCCGCTCACACCCTCCACACCACTTCACAGCCCAAAGCACATGCTGCAAATCCTCTTGTTTTGCTGAAAAGGGAAGCCCACCGTACACAAGGTCCTTTTGTCTGTCTAGTTCTCTCGGATGCTAATGAATATTCACAACTGCTTCCAGGCCACCCAGAGAGTGCGGCTAGGGCATGGGTCTCCTCTGTGTACAGAACCCACTATCCTCCCCTCACAGGGCAGGGGGGTGAGCACTGCTGGGGCGGGGCGGGCTCTCCATAGACCAGGCATCTCTCTGAAGGGCCGTACCGCTCAGAGGCCAGCACACCGACACAGACGGACACACCTCGTGTCACGAGTCAGATGCACAGGACTCAGTGCTCGGGCTCCAATGCTAACTCATGATTCTTCAGGAGCAGCAGAGACCTCAGTGTCCTCACCTAAATTTCCTTCTTTAAATATATGGAGACAGGGATGAATCCCTGTCTCACACAGTGAGGAAATGGACCAGGGAAGTGAGAAGATTGTCAGCAGTCCACGGTGAGAGAAAACTAGAGGCTGAGGCTCCGAGCTGGGCTCATCAGACCACAGTCCCTGGAGACAGGATGCCAGGAGACATCCCTCAGGATCCCCACCACTGACATCTGATGGAACCATGGGGGTGGGGAGGGGGGCTGTAGCAAGAGGACTTAGGAAAGGTGTAAGCAGTGACAAGCAAGGGATTTCAATCAAGCCATCACTGAACAAAATCAAGGAAAAAAAGGTAAAAGAGATGAGTGAAGGACTAGAATAAGGTACAACCACCAGTAAAACAAATCACAATTAAAACACCAGGGGACAACAATGACGGTGTCTTTAAAGACTTGGAGGAAATATTCATCTCCATAAAATCAACAGAAATCAAAGGAGAAAGTGTTCCATTTTCATTCATGAAACAAAATAAAAGCTGAACCCTGTACAACATCAATCCTGAGTCAATCCTATTTTTTTCTCTCTCCTTTCAGTGTGTTTAGTTAAACAGGCTGCAATGCGAGCTGCACACCTCAAGGAGGGCTGGCAAATCCCCTTGGTTGTGTCAGGACACGGGGTCTGAAGCAGTGGGCTCCTGACACTCCGGCCAGGGAGAGCCCCAGAGTCAGGAGAATTTAATTAGAAAGCAACGGCCTTTCTTCAAAAAATTAAGTAATTCACGTATACCCCTCAGCCTTGGGAGAGGCAGTGATTCGTTCCTGATTGTTGGAACGGCGGCAGTGGGCTGCCCAGCTGAGGGTCAGCAGGAAGCACCCCCTCTGGCAGCAGCAGGTGAGGAGGTACAAGGCCTGCATCCCAGCTTCAGCACCTAAGTGCACCTTCTGGGTGAACAGTGTGTGGTGACACCCGCCTGACCACAACATGAGTCAGAACTGGGCCGACTCCAGGAAAATCCTTCTTTGATACTGGCCACCCCTGCACAGCTGGGACCCAGCTACATCGCCTTCCAGCCAGGCCCGGAGCAGCGAGACAGACAGCAGCTCCTCTGTACAAGCGGTTGGCCTCACTGCTCCCAGTAGGAGCACTGGGGCGGCCCGCATCCCGGCGAGCTATACCCTAGGAGGGAAGTTGGGAAGCAGAAGCCCTGGTGGCAGCACAGACTTCTACCTGGAGGAAAGAATCTCAACTCAGAAAGGACCCACAGCTCCCCAGCTGCTGCTCCTGCCACCCTGGGGACCGGCGAGAAGCCAGGGAAGGCGGGGGCGAGGGGGGCGGGGCGCGACTGAGTAGGGGAGAAGCGCTTGGTCTCAGGGTGGTTTCCACACGTTCTTGCGGGATGACCTTGGACCAGACGCTGACATTCTCGCTTCCTGTAAAGGGCACGACCAGGAAGCTCCTCCCACTCCTCCACGCCAAGCCCTGGGAGGATCCACACCAGCGGTGCCTGGAAGAGCATCAGTGCAGAACACTCGCCCATCATCTGCAAGGGACTCCTGTGCCCAGGCCTCCAGGAGGAGAAGGGCCCCAAGTCTGTGACGCGAAGCCCCAGCTTCGGGGTGGACATACTCCCCCAGGGAGGGGGAGCTGTGGCTCTGGGCCAGGGGCGGTCAGGAGGCCACACTCTACACTGGAAATCACGCCAGGCAGGCACCTGGGACACACAGGCCGTAGGGACACCGAATGTCTGAGATGCTGGGCTAAATGGGGAGAGTGTGACTTCACACCTCCCCAACAAGGTGTGGACCCCACCTCCCTCAGAGCTCAATGGCAGGGTCACCTGCAGACAGCGGATGGCCAGACACACCTGGACAGTAAGACAAGGAGCGGATGTATCAGGCGTGTTCTGATCCAGAGTCACCAGCAGTGACCCGATACCCCGCCAAAACAGCAGGACTCACATCTCCTGCTCTCCCCCGTGTCGCCCCAAACGCTTGGGACAGTGAGAAGGAAAGTGATGTGTAGTGTCCACAGCACACCCAGGGCTTCACACACTTCAGCTCACTTCACTACGCTGACAAGGCTCCCGAGGAAATCTTTTATCCTCATTTCACAGTAAACTGAGGGTCAGAAACGGCACTTGTCTCAGACCCCTCAAGCAACAAACGGCAGAGACAGATTTCACATTCACACCCAAGCTCACCAGGCTCAAGAGGCTCCTCACATCCCCACCCCGTTCTCTGCAGGGGGCAGGATGAAGGCTAAGTCACCCAGGTCACTGAGAGACACCACCTGCTGACACCACCTCTCAGGGGAAGGCAGTCTGATGTGGCTCTCTATGCCTGACAGTTCCAAGAAAGAAAGGTGGAAGGCACCTGGGCTGAATTCACAGGGTCTGTCAGCACAATGGAAGTGAGGTAAAGAAAAGTGGAGAATGGAGTCTTCTCTCAAACAAGCGTCACCAAGTACAATCACCAAGAGAAAGGAGCCTCAGGAATCTGCACAAACATGAAGATTCTGTGCTGGAGACTAAAGCCTGGGTTTACGGGACCGTCCTCCTCAGCAGTCCTCCATGAGCACCCACACCACGCCTGCAGCCGGGACGGCGTCTCCTCGGGGCTCTCTCAGCAGAACCTGCTCCCGGATGCAGGACTGTCCCCATGTCGACCCCTCTGAGACGGAGGCGAGCCTGAAGACTGACAGTGGGACAGCCTATCCTGGTCTTTCTCTTAGAGATAACAAAACGACAGTGCGTTTAACACACCTCACATCTCGGACTGGAATTTATATTTTATAATGTTTTGAAATTATATAACATTTCTAGATGGTTCAAAATACTCTCAAATATTCTGTCTCATAGGAACTTCACCTGTCTCAGACGCAAGTCAAATAGGGTTTTAAATTCCCACTGTTCTTAAATAAAAGCAGAGAAACGGAGACACGTTGCTTGGGGATTTTTTAAACAAGTGGCAACACCAACAATGGGCTGGAACTTCTCGAGCTGGGCCCACGGGGAGGAGCCTACAGTTCAGGTAGAGGCAGCAGGTAAATGCAGGTGGCCTGGCCCCACCGGCACTGGGCTCCACGACTTGGCGCCCGTCTGAAGATCAAAGCCTCAAGACGAGCTGACTGGGGGGAAGACCTCTGTAAATACAGAGCGTCACCTGCTTTAAAAGAGGCTGAGTCAAGGAAACCAGTCCTCCCCACTGAGCCTGGGATGCCCTCCACCTGGCCCCAGACCAGCAGGGCAGGATCGGGGAGGAAAGATTAGAAAGAGGCCCTGAAATAGAGCAATTGGCTGCTGTGTGTGGACAACGGGGCAGCTACTGGAGGCGGGGTCGACTTAGAGCTCCCCTTCCCACGGTATCAAACAAATTCAGGTGAACGAAGAGTTAAATGTGGAAACCAAGCAAACAAACCAAACATCAGAACACTGTGTAAGTAAACATTAGTTATACCTGATTTCTAGGTAAGAAAGGCATTTCTGAACTTAAAAGCAATGGAAGACACCACAAACGAAGGGAATAAGAATTTAACTACACAAACTTAAGTCTCCTTAACTTAAAAAGAAAAAAAGAGAAAAAACAAAAAAACTCTGCCGAACTATTAACCCCCCCAGAAACAGACAGACAGTTGTCATTTGTAATATTTAGTAAACAGCAAATACAAAGTCATGAGAAAAACAGTTAATATAAGTGGGACGCTATTCCGTTCAGCAGAATTAAAAAACTGAAAATGGCAATGTCAACCACCACCTACACAATGAACAAAGGTTTTATTTGCAAATATTAATGTTTATTGTGGCAAAGGCACAAAAGAGTCTTCTGGTCCAAGTATGAACTGATACAACCTTTCTGAAAAGAAGGTGACAACATCTATCTCAGAAATGTTCAAACTCTCTGACCCTGTAATTCTGCTCTTAGGAATTTATTCTTAAGGAAACGGTAAAAAATGCAGCTAAGGTTTGTGTACAAAGATATTCATTGTAAATTAAATGACTGACAGAGAATTATTAACAGCTAAGTAGATAGGGCGGAGAAGGCAATGGCAACCCACTCCAGTACTCTTGCCTGGAGAATCCCATGGATGGAGGAGCCTGGTAGGCTATAGTCCATGAGGTCGCTAAGAGTCGGACACAACTGAGCGACTTCCCTTTCACTTTTCACTTTCATGCATTGGAGAAGGAAATGGCAACCCACTCCAGTGTTCTTACCTGGAGAATCCCAGGGACAGGGCAGCCTGGTGGGCTGCCGTCTATGGGGTCGCACAGAGTTGGACACAACTGACGCGACTTAGCAGCAGCAGCAGGTTGATAGGGACACAACTTCACGTTGTTACTAAAAGCTTTTAGATCATGAAAATTTACTTATGACGCAGTGTTTAAACTTTCGAAACAGGAAAAAAAACTGTACGTTTTTATCTAAAGCATATTTAAAAAATAAAGAAAATAAAGCTCAGAAGGAACCACAGCGGTGCTGCTTTTTAAGTATGGATTATATGTTAGTTCTTTCTGCTTCCTATGATGTTCTTCTATATTTTTATATTTAATATGCATTCATTCTATAAGGCGGGAGTGTAACAGGTGACTACCCTTACTCTCTCATCCAAGGCAAAAGGAGGCCATCACAACAGACACTAAAATATTTTTAGTGACATTCAGAAAGAAAAGAAAATCTAACAGTAGTTCTTTATTCTGCAGCTCAGAACATTTTTTGCTGCTGCTGCTGCCGCCAAGCCACTTCAGTCGTGTCCGTCTCTGTGCGACCCCATAGACAGCAGCCCACCAGGCTGCCCCGTCCCTGGGATTCTCCAGGCAAGAACACTGGAGTGGGTTGCCACTGCCTTCTCCAATGCATGAAAGTGAAAAGTGAAAGGGAAGTTGCTCAGTCGTGTCCAACTCTGTGCGACCCCATAGACGGCAGCCCACCAGGCTCCTCCATCCATGGGATTTTCCAGGCAAGAGTACTGGAGTGGGGTGCCATTGCCTTCTCCCAAAACATTTTTAAATCACTGCTTTAATTCTTTCAACCACTGGCTCCACCTGCGTCAAGAAATGCAGAGATCGCCCCTTTTCATCAAAGTACTGCCATCCATTCCTTCTCCCCAAGTAAGCACCAAAGCAACTCACAAGTCACCAGGCTTGCCCAGTCCCTTCTTTAAGTCTCCTATTTTCACATTTATCAGCAAGACCCAGCTCTGCAGCAAAACCAGAGGCAGGGGCAGGGCCAGCCGGCAGGCAACTTTCCAGTCTACCAGGGGTGAGCTGGAGAGTCGGGGTTGCAGGAGCTTCAGTGCACACTTGGGAGCCCACCCTAGTATCAGCCAGAGAGCTGGCCACTGGGCCCCTTGAGGGAGAGGAGTCAGTATGTTCTTGCCCCAGAAGCCCCTGGTTCTTGGGTTGGAAGACCTGGCCTCCCCCATTTCTGTCCCCTTTGGGGCTATCAGCACCTGGCCCAGCCAAGCCCCTCCTTCTCTCTCTGGGACTCACCCTCTAGCTTTCTGCTCCCCTGAGAAACAGAGGGCAATCAGGTGGCAGGGGGCGGAGGGCGGGGGGCGAGGGAACAGCCCCTCCGCTGCTTTAGCAGCCACCCTGCCAGCTTCCACCCTGGCCCAGGGTGCTTCTCCACTGGTGGCCCACAAACTTGTCAAAGTGGGTCGGCCACTGTCAGCCAAGCTCAGCTAAACACAGAGAGCTTAGATCTCCAAACTCAGCTAAGCGGAAATTCCAGACAGTTCGTCTGCAGAGGTCCCCCAGGGACAGGCAGATGGGAGCGCCCGCAGGAGGAAGGAGCCAGGGCCAGGGAGGCCCGTCTGCTCCAGACCCTGAAGCTGGCTGCCTCCCCAGCAGACCCCAAGCTTTCTGGCCTGTGTCCCATGGGTGGTCCTTGAGGCCGCCCCCCGCCCCAGTCACAGGAGTCCACACAAAGTGTCCAGACCCGTTCCAGTCGGGCTTGCAGCACAGCGCACCCTTCGCTCAGCTCATGTACAGTAGCAGCCAGAAACAAGCATTTAATGAGTGCTTTCTGGCTGCCAGAGCCTGTGGTGAGTGCTTCTCTGAGGCCACTGAGTTTACTCCACAAGCAAGGCAGTTGTGCCTGAGCTGTGCGTGGATGCTCGGCTCACATACAAAAGGATACGGCTCCAACTAGGAAGCTGCAACGAGTGCATGCCCAGGGGGCTGTGGAGCAGGTGCTGAAGAACTCCTCAAAACCCTCAGATGTGGAGGGAGTAGAGGCTCAGCGCACAGCAGCAGACCTGTATGGCAGGAGAAGGTGGTATGAGAGTGCTTTTCAGCTATCCAGGAGACTGTCACATGCAGAAGGTATTAAGACCAGAAAGTCGCACAGTGGTGGGTGTCAGCCAACCAGGAGCTTCAGAGACACCAAGGGCTTCAGGGCTGTCGAGCGAACTGTGCACGTTTCCAGCGAGGAGACCGAGGCCACACAGATCTTCCACACAACCTGGATGACACCAGCTGTGTCCTGCCCACCCAGAATGTTCCAGGAGGAAAGTCCTCAGGGGCCGAGAGGGAAATACCTGCACTGGGGCCCAGCTGTGGAAGCTTACAGAGCTAATACTCTGACACTGACTGAACACGTACCGAGGGAGGAGCCAGGAGTGTGGTCACTCCTGAAAGACACTCGGGAGACACTGTCCCCTCCGAAAGATCTAGATTCGTGGCTTTTCTCCCCAAATAGCACATAGGCTATAGGCGAGAAAAGAATAATTAAGAAATAGAGAAATTCACAGCATATCTGCAGTCAGAATTTGGCTCTAAACCCTAGTAACATAATCTATTCTGAGCACTAGACAAGTTAGCTAATTCCCGATGAGCCAGATTAGAAACAGACTACAAACGCATAGCAAACTCATCACAAATTACAAGAGTGCCCAAAATACGCCCGTCACTTATGAGCTGCTAACAGTGCCACATGGCCCCCGAGGGGCTGGTGTCCTGGCGCCCAGGAGAAAGAGGGCAGAAGTAGCGCTGTCCTCTGCAGAATTCCTCCCGAATCACTGAGCCCCACAGGCCCCAGACGACAGGGCTGAGCCACCCTGACGGGCTCAGGGAGACCGGCGAGCACGGGGCACCCTGCCCCACCTGCAGAAGGCTGTCCTGAGGGGGGCCCGTAGGGGAGCACTCCAGCGGGTGGCAAAGGGGGTCCAGAGGAGGGGAGACTGCGACTTGAGAATGGAGGAGCCTGGAAGGAAGGGGCTTCCCGGCCAAAGCTCAGGTACTCTGACCAGTCAGGGAGACACACCCAGAAACATCCCTGGCAAACTCCCTTCTCTGCTCCCAGACAGTTTCTGCTTTCCTCTCCATCCTCCCACCCAAGAAATGGCGACTTTCTGGAGACAAACTGGAACCCAGTGGTTCCAACCCCAGGACACAAGAACCAACTGGGCGCCTTTTTTCCATAGTCGGGGGCACTGGGCTCCATGTCCTCAGTGGAGGGACCCTCTGAGCAGCGAGGCACTGACCTCCAGTGTCTGGGGCCAGTGAGGAGCCCTGAGCCCCATTATCACTGGAATGATGGAAGGCCCTGGGGAGACCCCACGTGGCACATGGAACCCTGTCTGTGATGAGTGCGGGTGACAGCCCCACCCCCGCAGCCCTGGAGGACTCGGTGACCATCCCTGCAAAGATGAGACACTGGGGAAGGTGGAGAGAATGGTATCTGAGGCGGATGCTGCGTCCCATTTGTTCTCCTGCTCCCAGCACAGCCGCAGAAGCCGTCAGGGGTCAGGGGCCCCACAGAGGCACTGAGGTCGTGGCGACGCTTTCAGGGCAGGGCCCGGGGACATCTTGTTTTCACCTGTGAATACGCGCCACGCTGCACGCCTCGGAGGCAGCACCCATGGCGGCCACGAGGACCCCGCCTCCAGCCGGCTGGGGGCGCTGACGGTCAGATGGCGCGGGCGGCTGCGGTGAGGAGCGCACACAGAAAGGTGACCATGTCCCACTCTCTTCACACGCAACTTTCAAAATGAAGCTTAAATCAAGCACTAAGGCCTCCCAAGCGGGTGCCTGGGCGAGCCACAAAGAGGACTCTGGGGCAGCTGCCGCCTGGCCCGCTTCCCAAATGAGGTGTGGCCAGCCCACAGGGAGGGGCGTACGTTTTCTGGGTCTTGTGCTGTGCAAACATCAACATCCGTCTTGAGAGCCGGAGACACTCTGGGCACACCCACAGCCAGCCACCAGGAACAGGGGAGCCCCAGCAGCGGGAGGCTGTGCGCCCACAGGAATGAAGGGCTGGGAGCTGAGGTCTCCCTCCCGACGCCGAGGGTGTCCTCACCCCTTAGCTCCTCTTCTGGCCTCAGCAGAGGGCACCAAGAGGCTACCTGTGGCCGTGAGCTGACGGGGTGGCCCACCTGAGGGTGCTCGCTCAGGGGGACCAGCAGATTTCCTCCTGTCGTGGGGTGGGGGGTCTCATCCTCACCCCGATCTTCTCAACGCATCAGCTCCATTCATCCTCCACAGCCCCCTTTTCATCCAACAGCCACACAGTTCCCACAGCGCCCCAGGGGGCCCAGAGCCGCTGGACAGCTGACCCCTCTGGACCACACTCTTCACCAGGTCCATCCGTGCACCACGCACAGCACGGGGTACCTGCCTCCCCCATCTGGCTCTCACCGTGACCCCGGCGCCCTCTCTGCCCCAGGCACCTTGCCCAGGGACGTTCTCCATCTCAGGGTCCCACCTGGGCTGTCCATGGACCGGGACCATCTCGTCTCCACCCGCCATCTGGGTGACGCACCTCATCAGCGGAGTTTCCTCTCCAAGAGGCCTCTCCATCGGTCCCTTTGTTTATGTGTGGCCTCCACCAGGCTCTGGGCACTTGGGGAAGCCCACCCTCCCCACTGTCCAGCAAGTTCTGGTCATGGAAACATGGAATTGAGGAGACAGGAGGGGAAATCAGAACTCTGATGAAAATCTTCCTGGAAGGGCTGGGCACATGTACTTCACTTCTAAAGAAAAGATGACATGAAGCATGACAAGAAGGTTTAAAATGAGCTTAGTTTTTCACTGAAAAGGAAACAGGAGTATCAGCACTGAAAACCCTCAGAACTTGCTCACCTAACACAAACTGGCCTGTTATCCTCTGCACCCCAGTATAATTTCTCAGTGCCCAACCCCTCAGGCACAGCTCTCCTGCCACCAAAATCTGTGACCCCCACTCTCCGCTACACAACTTAGGATAGTTTCAATACTACTGATATTTCCATATGTGCAGTAGACACAAAATTTAAGACATAATCTTGGCTAAAAGGCTTATAATCCAAACACAGTAAGTCAACCTTTCATCTTCCATTATTCAATCTGCCTTTAATTTAAAACTCATGATGCTCTCAAACCCCAGCCCAGTCTGGAGTGACACTCCTCAGGGTGGGGTTTGGGGGCATCCAGCAAACTGCAGGATCTGAAAAACACAGGGACCTTCCCACAGCTGTTCTCTCTCCCTCCACGCCGCCCCCCCCCCACCCCCAACAACCCTGTACAGCTTCCTTAGCCCCATCTCAGTTCACCTGACTCGGAGAAGGGAGCCTACACTGTCATTCTGCAATGGGGCATCACACCCTCGGAAGCTTGGTTATCTTCTCTTGACGTCTACTGACTTTAAGCCAGGCTCAAGAAGCCTTCACATTGGACAAGAAAAGAAAGGAAGGACTTGATAGAGATCAGGTTATGTGATGACTCAAGTTTTTTCAGATTCTTCAACAAATAAAGCCAAATCTGAAGGGAGAAGGTGGTCTGCCTGGTAAAGAAGGAGACAAAGGTGGTACAGACCAGCCATCAGACCACTGAGTGCAGTGACCTGGACTTCACAGCCACACAGGTGGGCTCTGGAGGGAAAGACCATATTCCCAGACCAAACGGACCCTCACCCGCCAGGAGGGGACCTGGGCAGGGCTATGAGCGTAGGTCTCGCCTGCGGCCCCCGTTTTTGTTGCTGGATTCATGGGAAGGGCTCCAACCAAAGGCAAGTAGAAGTTCCAAGGCCCTGGGTTTGACTTCTCTGAGGACCTGAAGGAATCCCGTGTGTTCGGGAATACTACAAGCACCTTCCAGTCTCTTTAATGAGAACTGCCACCCGCCCTCATGAAGCACCCAGAGACCTGCAATTAAATGCCCGTATATGACACCTCAGCTACTTCCGGACACCGTGCAGCCAGGGAGGCTCCTCATCCTGTAGGCAGATTTGAGGAGAATCCCTAATTATATTGTCTTTGTTCTTTAATGACACTTCGTAACACTGGTGATAAGGGGACACGCCAGCTTGGCTCAGAAGGGCTCTTCCAGTGGCGGAACAGTCCTTTCAGCAACGACCACCAGCACAGTATCACACCGTGTTCTTTAGAGCTGGCGTTGTTCCCTCTCCGGGCCTCCAAGTTTGCAGCAAAATTAAAGAGAAGAAAATAATCAAATCAATTCCAAGAAAGTACCTGTCAGTACTATGGCTTAAACTAATCCCATCTAACCTATGCCAATACTGTTCACCCTGGATAGATCTGATGACATCTTCCTTGCTTTTCAGATTTGAGCTGGGCACAGGGTTGATTCAAGTGCTGCAGAAGTCTGGAAGGCAGGGACCAGCCTCTCAGATCACCCATAAAGCCACCTTCTGCACATTTTAATTACATGGCAGAAGCTGCACTTCAGGGTCTCCAAAGTTCACCAAGGGAACAGAAGTCTAACAAAGCAACACTGTGGTGTTCTCACATGTTCTGAGTGCTCGCACAGAGGTTTTGGGGTTTGGTTTCTGTATCACATTTGCTAAGGTCATTTTAAAACTGCAGATCCTGAGAAACAAGCAAAGGTTATGATCAGGGGGCTAAAGCAGACCAAAGAAGGCAATTAGCACATCCTATTTCTCACAACAGAGGAGAAGGGCACAAGCACACTTCCTGCCTTCTAGACGGTATGCATCCCCCCGCTTCCACGTCACCAGAAAGCGAGGAAGCGGAAAAGACCTCCAAGACACGAGGTAAACATCTGTCCCAACACGGTCCCAGACAGGACGCTCCCAGATGGGCACAGAGGGAAAGACTAGATGGGGGAGCCTGCAGCGGCTGGGGAGGCGCCAGGCTTGACTTCACCTATGGGGGCAGCACACGCACGCCTCAGAGTCCGCACAGCTGGGCTGTGTTCAGATCCTGGTACTCTAATGCCTGTGGCGTGAGCTGCCCCCACACAGCCCCGGGGCAGACCCTGGGCACATCCACGATGCTGCCGTGACGCAAAACATTTCTGGAACTCCTCCCATGGGTGGCACCCTCAGAGCCCACAGCATAATTTCATCTTTTAAGGCTTATTTGTTTTTTGGAAATAGCTAACAACCACTCAGAGCCAAGAGTCATGAATAGGGTGGGTGACTAAGCTTGGTAATTTCATTCATGGTCAGAAACTCACAGTCGGCTGAAAACAACCAGCGCATATTCTCAGATGGCTTGTAACCCAGCTGCGGTGGTGATGCTGAGGGCAGTCCTCCAACCGTGCTCTGTGCAGGGATATGAGGGGGGCCCCCCGCCCCAAACAGGATCTGGGAAGATCACCCCTTCTATGCACACACACATTCCAATGAGTCTGTGAAATCCAGCCCTCTGGTTTACAGTCATTCATGATAATCACTCATCACTCCTGTGCATCCCCAACTCGATGCAGCCCCTAACAAGTTGTTATTACTGAAAGGACACTGCACACTTTATCGGTAATGCAAACCAGGAAGCACAGCCCTGCAGAGATTCCAGCACCACATGGGTACAGCCAAGCCCCAGCAGTGAGCGTAAGCACAATGTGCATTCCACGCAGGGGGGCAGATAAACATACACATACTGCACAGACTTACAACTCATCCCAATCATCTTTAGTGGGTTTATCCTAAATATAGATAATAAATTCAGTGTTAATAATAGCTGAGACCTTTAAAATCCTCTGAAGGGAAACACACACCACTCCACCTTTCACATCCCTCCACAATGACCGACTGGTTGTGGTTTTCTGGTTTCTCTAAAATTGGAAGAAAAAATTTGCATTAAAAAGGTGCAACTAAAAAACATGAGATAAAACACAAACACAAACACTAATGCAGGACCTCCCTGGAACACATGCTTCTCAACATGAAAACGTGTGGATTTCACTGGGTGGCGAGGAGTCACTGATCTGGGAGCCTTGAGGCTTGGGTCTCAGATTCGCTAAACCCGGATCTAACAGACAGTAGATTTTCTCAAGCGTTATGACACTTGCTTTCCCAAGAAAAGAAACAGCTGGGATACAGCCAGCTAATCTTTCTTATAATCATGTTGCAAGTCTCTCCAGCGTGGCCCATCTCCCAGGAGACACACAGCACTAGTGATTCCAAAGGTCAGATCACCCATCTCTGAGAGGATCAACAAGAGGATCTCCGCCCAGAACTAACACAGACGCCGGTACCCCTGCAACACACATACATATGCCTCACAAACCGCCTAACCGCACATCTGTCTAAGCCTCTCTTCTTCAACCCCTACCTCAGGATTTAGGAACAGCACTAAAACTCTCCTTGTCAGCGATGCAGCCAATCGGAAAACTGATGCACAAAAGGAGAGAACTAGAGAGTGAAGTTTGGCTTGCAGCAGCAGCAGCAGAACAGGAGGGAGAATCAGGAAAATGAAGAGGAGAGGACAGAAAGCAAAACAGAGTTGTCCAAGTGTGAAAGCCCTGCTGTGCTTCCTCCAGCACTGGGTGCCTCCCCGCCTGGGGCAGAGACAGCTCTCCTCCAGGGCATCTGGTTCGCCTCATCCTCACACAGAGGACCACGGCCCCAGCAGACAAAAGGGATGAGCCAGAGCGGATGCTCAGATCCTGGGGTGGACAGGGAAGCAGCTCCATCTCATGGGACACCAGTTGCAGCTGCTGTAAGGTCGCCTCTGGATGGGGACTGAGTGGCCAGCACAACGCGGTGTCATGGAGAGGCACCTGCTCTGCACGCATCCTAGGGAGCTTCTGATAGATGTGGAGAAAGGTGAGACATCGTAAACCAAGGTTAATCAACATCTAGCCTGGCACCTACATCAAGGTTTGCTGATGAGGCACTCAGCCTGTCAAAAAGTAAGGAAATAACTGGAAATGTTATTTCAACCATAGTGAAAAAGATGTGCCGCTACAGCCTCACCATGTCTGATCATGTGTGATGATCAGGGGCACGGCCACTGTGAAGAAACACACCGGAGGGTGTGCAAGTATGTACCAGAGAAAAAGGAAGTGAGGAAGGCTGAGTACAGAGTCCTGTGGAAGGAAGGGCTGAAGGAGCAGCTCTGGGTCTGGCTCTGAGCCACAAGGGCCTAATCAGTGTGTCCAGCTGGCCTGGTGATGCCAGAGAGGAGAGGTGTACAGGATCCATTTAACACAGAACCTAGTGCACCACACAGCAAAGATGTGGGGGGTCACACAGATGGGCGTGACATTCCCAAGAACAAAGACTCAGGGAGACACACGGATGGGGCTCAGGCACCAGGAGGATTTGCAGCCTGGCAGCTCCAGAGACAGCCCCTCTGCAGGAACCACATCCTTCTCAGGAAGAGTCCTGGCAGGCCCGATATGGGCGCAGGCATCCACAAGGAGAGCTGAGACCCAACAACCTCACAGGCTGCTCATGAGCAGCTCCCAGGACAGTGGATGGGACTGTGGGAAGAGATGGGGAGACCCCAGTAGAACACAGGCTAGGGGCAGGCCTGGAGAAGCTCTGACACTCTGTGTGATGGCACCAAACAGCCAAGAACCCAAAGGTGGACCAACCTGATGCTGAGTCCAGACTCGTACGTCTCAGGAGAGGATATGAGGGTAAGAGGTTGTCACGGTTATACCGACAGTACCCAGAAGTTTCAGCCGGGGCAGAGAGCACGGTGAGGAAACCCAGACACACCACTTGCTAATAGAAGGAACCAGGCTCTCTGGGAAAAAGGCCAGTTCTAGGTCTGGGCAAGACATACACAATGTGACCCTGGAAATCCTATCATGCGAGCTAGCAAGCCAGGAGGATCACACCAAAAGGACCTAGGAGCCAGTAAATACTCTCCCACTGACCAAAGCTGGGAAAAGCTTAACATTAATAAGAACAGTAACAGCAATACACCAAAACACAAACGTTTAAATCCCTGAGTTCACAATGATCTAAATCCAAAGCAAATACAACTCCCGCTTGGTCACCAGTGACTGAAAACTGAGGAATAGAAGAGAAAGAACCCAGAAGTGAGTGATCTTTCCCATATGGACAGAACCCCAAGGTGAACAGACAGTCGGGCAAGGCAGAGCTGTCCTTTCCAAAAGTCTTCAAACCAGGAAGTAAAAGCAGCTGATGAATGGGGTGTTGTAACCCAGGTATCAGGGGATGCAGGCACAGATACCAACAGCTGCACAACTGGAGATTCCAGCCTAAAGAACAGAACTCCTCCCATGAGGGCGACTAGCCCACCTCTCCAAAAATAAAAATAAAACCCAAACTTGAATCTCACTATACTTCATATCCAACCTCCAATTCGCAGACATAAAGGAGCACCAAGGAACTGGCTAGACTCCACCCTGGGGATGCACCTGCCTAATTCAGACTGTGGAAACGTGTAGGCAAAGCCCAGCCCCCTGAACAAATGCATTATGAAAACAAACCAAGAAATAAGATCAAAACACAGGAAAGATAAAGGAGGAAACTGTGACTTAAAAAAACAGACAATTAAATCATAAAGAGTGACTCTACCTGAATTCTGCATTAAGGAAAAACTATAAAATAAGTTTATGACATTTATGAACTAGCTGGAAATGTGAATAATAATTAAATATTTGATGTTATTAAGCAATTTGTTCATTTGGGAGTATGATCCACACCTTATTAGGTTTGTTTCAAAGTACTTATATTTGAGAGATATGTAGTAAATTATTTACAGATGAAAAAAGAAACATTTCTGGGCTCTGCTTGGAGGGGACTAGGGCGGGGGCAGGATGGGCCGCATACTGCTGGCGGCTGCTGTAGGCAGTGGGTGTGTGGGGTTCATAACCATTCCGTCTCCTTATGTGTATTTGAGCTCCTCCATAATACCTTTAAAAGAAAAAAAAGGCAGGCTGGGCTAAGAGCTAGGTCCTCCAGAGCAGGTGAGATCTGGACCAAGCCCTGCAGGCTGGGGTGGTGGGAGCACAGGGCAGGAGGCAATGATGCCAGAGGAGAACCGCCAGCCTGCCCGCCACGGTCTGCACACTGGCGTTCCCAAAGCCACAGGTGGAAAGCCTAACGCTGAGCGTGTTAGGAGGTGGGCCTTTGGGAGGTGATCGCGTCATGAGAGGGGAGCCAGTGTGAATGGGACGTTATAAAGGAGGGACCCCTAACCCCTCTGCCCTGCAAGGACACAGAAGTCTGCATCCTGCAAGAGGACCTCACAGAAACCCCTGCCCCTGGGCCTGGTCTCAGCCCTCCAGCCCCCGGAACCCTAAGAAACCAATGTGTGCTGCTTACCTGGTCTGCAGTGCTGTGTCACAGCAACCTGAACACGCTCCTCACAGGACGGAAGGGGGCCAATACCGAGGCTGGGGGCGGGTGGGAGAAAACATGGCCACGGAGGGGCCTTCCTTTTACGCCGTCAAGCTGGGACTCCGCGACGGGGAGACTGGCCATATTATGATTCAAATGTCGCAGGTCGGCAGATGGAGGCCTGGTCACTTACGTGCAGCTAACACCCCTCATCAACTGCTGGTCTGCACATTGGAGACCCGTTCTTACTGCTGTGAGTAACTCCACACAACATGTCTGCAGAGACTCAGAGCACAATCCTGGGTTCTGGACCAGACAGGAAAGTGAGCTGAGGACACGTACCCCGGATCAGGTGCACACTCCACCTCAGCAGGCCAGCTCACCGCCCGATCCAGGACCACCAGCTCGGGAGATCCCTGCCCATGGGGGTGGCCCAAGCCCACCACCAGTGTCCAGGTCGGCACGCTGCCTCATGAACCCACTCCCCGTCCTCTGGCTAAGTGAGAGGAGGGAGAGTGGCTTACCTCCACCTCACTACCACTCAAAAAGAATTGTTGTGCAGAGGTGATAATATGGAAAATGTCTGTCAATTTACTAACCTCACATGCCTTCCTGAATTTCACCAACAAGCCATTCACCTGGAAAATTTCTTCACAAGTAAGAGTTTAAGGCTACCAGGTAAAGGCAGAGAAAGGGCAAGAAGGACTAAATCTCTCACTGGAATGAGATGTGAAAACAACAGGAAACTCAACTGAAAACCTGATATTCCATATGGTAAAGAAGGAATCACTGTGGCCCATTTCAAACTCCTCAGATTACCAGGGATGCAGCTCAGCATGTGGGGACCTCCAACTCCAGCTGAAGCCAGCTCTGAACTTAGAGGAGACAGAGGACAAAACCAGCTTCCCTCAGAAGGACGCTGACGCCGGGGACTTCTGCACAATGGCCTCCACCACGGTCCATGCTGTAGCCCAGTCTGTGGCCTGTCTGCACTGTTCCCATGCCCTAGCGCTCACATGGCTTTCTGAGGCCAGACAGCCTTCCTGCTCTCAGTACCATGAGATATCACCACATCCCCAGGGTAAACTCCCTGCTCTGCCTAAAGTAGCCTTCAATCGTCTGCTTTAAAATAAAATTTATTTATTTGGCTGCACCACACCTGCAGGATCTTTAGTCAAGGCGTGTGGGATCGAGTTCCCTAACCAGGGATCAAACCTGGGCGCCCTGCAATGGGAGAGTGGAGTCTCAGCCACTGGACCACCAGGAAGTCCTTCAATAGGCTGCTTTTACTTGTAACCAATAAGATCTTTTAAAAGAAAATACATTAAAAATCAAAGAACAAAAAAAGAGGCTACAGTGTGTGAATCTGGTGACCACCACTCAGGTGATACAGGACAAAGGCAACCAACATTTTACTCCCAGATTTCAAGTGCTAAACTCTAGACTCGAGACACACACATAGGTACATATACACACATACACCCCCTCCCCCCCGCCCCCTATATTCTCACAAGTCAGGGAGGACCAACACCTCCAACTCATCCTTTTCAGCTTCTGCCGGCTGGTGTGCTTCCAGCACTTGAGAGAGGAGAGCATGAATCTCTCTGGGGTCTCAGGGTCTCCCTGCTCTGTGCAGAGCTCGCCTGGAGGGGCAGGTCCTGTGTGTGGTCCTGTTCCGCATCTCTGCTCCCTGAGCCTCTGCAGCCCCCAACCCCCGTTCTCCAGAAAGGTGGGCTAACGTCCAAACCCTCTGAGCTCGCTCACACACACCCGCATTCCCAGTTTCAGCTCAACCAGGAAAGTCCCTGGACAAATACGTTGGAGAAAAAATAAAATCCAGGAAAGCACAGCTGAGATGGACCCTCAGAGCTCAGGCAAAGAAGCCAGAAACCAGCAGATACTGTAGAGGCACAGCAAGGAGCCTGTACGGTGTCACTCGGCACCCCGCCTCTCCCAGCCTCTATGCGCCGCGGAAGCTCCCTCCTCGGGAGTGGGAGCCGGAACCAAGGTGACAGTGTCACGCCCTCATGGCTGGGCTGGGGTCCCCTGAGAAGCCACACTCCAGCCACTTCAACTCCCAGCCTGTGAGACTTGGGGGGACCTGGCCCCAGAATTTGTGAATCAGACAAGGACAGCCGAGAACATTATCTGTCCCTTCTTCCCTGAAACGTGCCTCCCACACAGGATGATGCACAAGACGGGTGAAGGAGGCCGCCATAAAACTGAAGGCCCACAGTAGGGACCACGAACCCGCAAGCCAGACCAGGGAGGGGCGGGGCGGGGTGGGGAGGGGCGGGGCCGGGCGGGGCGGGGCCCTCCCCCGAGACCGCGGTTTATCTTCAGTCGGGGTGTAACGGCTGCCAGCATGAGGGTGCAGGTGGGAGGACACGGGTCCCCTGGCGCTCGGCCCACGAGGCGATCACCCAGCACCACAAGCGACACACAGTTCTGCTCCACGTCAGTGACCCCACCAAAGGAGCCAGAAAAAGCCTGGCACACGGACACCAACCATGCCCAAAGACCCAGAGGGTACAAACTTGTGAGATGAATGTGCTAGGCCTCTGGACTCTCAGGGCTCACGACCTGCTCCCCCGGTAACTGCCCCTCTTCCACCCATCCTCGCTGCCGTGGGCCCTGTCTTCCTGTTTCATGCACTGACCCCTCTCAGGGATTCCTCCCCACTGCTCCCACCTCTCCATCAGCCCTGCAGCCTCCACAGCCTCACCTGCTGCATCCGAGGCCCCCTCCCGTGAGATCCGGGCCCTCCACCCCTTCCAGCCACCCAGCCCCTGTGAACTGCACAGCTCGCCCACTTGCCATTTTGTGCCCAGGGAGGTGCTCTTGATTGCTCTTCCGAGAGGTGATTTAACTGGTCATCAAATCCTTTCTACCAGGGCCAGACTGGACCTGGGAGCCAAGAAGCGAAGTTTCACGGTGTAACCCTCACTGGATTCCTAAAGACATCAAATGTCATCGGTGAACAACAGCACGAGCAGCCTGTGGAGGCATCTGGGACAGAATTTTCAACACCCACACCCCAGGACAATTGGGCCAGAGCTGGTGGCTGGCAGAACTCTCCGCAGCCCCGTCCAAAGCTAGCTCCTGGTCTCAACACCGCCTTCCCTTTCCTGCTGCTCCAGCAGCCCCACTTCGGCCACACCCAGTGGGGGCACTCACAGGCCTCTCATCACCTTCACACACGAAGCAGTAAGATTCTCTAGCAGTGAGAGCACTCACTGGGCCACCTCCCCGTGCTGGCCATCGGAGCTCTGTGGAGAACAGGAGAGCCCCCATGCCCGTCACTGCACCTCTGCTGGGGGTGGGGTCATCCGGGGAGAAATGAGTCATCGGGAAGACAGGACAAGATCGTGACATGGGGAGCCAGCATCCTTCTGCCTCCCCTCAGGACTCGGGGGTCTTAGAGGCCTTCAGGGGCCATCAAGAGAAACAAGAGACACACCCTGCACTGGGTCAGTGTCCACATGAGTGATGCCTCTGTGAGCAGCACAAGTGGTAGGTGTGTATTTCCCTCTCTTCACAAGTAAGAGAGTGAAGGCTCAGAGAGATGAACAGCCACTGTGGGCAGGACGGCCGCACGGCGTGGAGGAAGCTCGGTGGAGGCAGGTCTCCATGTGAGAAGCGGGAAGATCTGGACAGGCTGCCCCAGCTCATCTCACCACATAGCTCTCCATCCAAACGCCCAGGTGGGCCTGGTTATGCTTCAAGACTTCAGAGCGCAGGATGTGTGCTGATGCCTGTGCAGAATTCAAGGCGAGCCCCCCGGCCCACAGGTCAGGGGAGGGGGCCACAAGGGGGCGTGAACCTGGGTCACTTGGGGCCTCCCGCCCTGCTGTCCCTGCCCAAGTGGAAGTTGCCCCTCGCCATCCTTCAAGGCTGGGGTCGAATTTTGTTGACAGTGTATCCTCAACTTACAAACTCCTGGGGTGGAAAATAAGTGGGTCAATGACTATGGCAGGGAAAAATAACCAAGTATCATCAGAGAAGGCAGTGGCACCCCACTCCAGTACTCTTGCCTGGAAAATCCCATGGACGGAGGAGCCTGATAGGGTGAGGTCCATGGGGTCGCGAAGAGTTGGACACGACTGAGTGATTTCACTTTCACTTTTCACTTTCATGCACTGGAGAAGGAAATGGCCACCCACTCCAGTGTTCTTGCCTGGAGAATCCCAGGGACGGGGGAGCCTGGTGGGCTGCTGTCTATGGGGTCACACAGAGTCGGACACGACTGAAGTGACTTAGCAGCAGCAGCATAAGAGATGCAGGAAGCAGGCTTGGCTGCAGCAAAGGGGTGATCTGTTTAGGACAATGGTTCTTAACCTTGGCTGCTGATGCCTACCCCCTGCCTCCAAGAGACTGAGCCTGAGCAGGTGCTGCCCACGCCCAGGTATCAGCCGTGCACAGAACAAGCCTCCAGGTCACTCCCTGCTCCTCAGGGTGGACATGGGCTCGGCACAGCTTACAGTTCTGCTGCATCTCCCACAGAGCACAGCACAGACTGAATAAACACTGGTTCGTTTCTCATGATTCCAGATGAACGATCTCATCAAATGCACATCCCTAAAAGGAAGAGCAGCCTTCATAAGCAGAGTCCATTTATATTTTCATCATTAACCATTTAGTGTCAGAGCTGGGTGGCTTCCACCTGCCCCATTTCACCAGGGTCTCCAATTATCTGCAGGTCTAACCTTGATAGATGTTGGGACTTCATAATGTTGCAGCCTGAGTGTTGCCTAAATAGTAACCATGCCAGAATACACAGGGGAGCCAGTCCTGGCTGGGCCAGAGAATCCAAGAGCTGTTGGTGATCCCAGACACAGATGTCAGAGCGACTGACCATACAAGCCCGTGCAGGTGGCAGGGCTGCCGTCCATGGGCCTGGTGGTCCTACAGGACGCTCGGGGCCCTGTCCCACTCCCCAAGGGAGTGCAGCACCCACCTGCTTCTCCTTCCCAGCCCTGTGTTATCAGTTCACAGCAGTGAGAACATCAAAGTACACTCAGCAATAGTCAGCTTGCCTGCTGCTCTCCTCAAACATCTCATGAAACATCTCGCCAAAATTCACCCAAAACCTCCTTAGGAATCAGGTCCTCTTGTAGGTCTTCTGTCCTCACCTCTCTTAGGGAGACAGGCATCTCAGGGAAGGCCCATCTGCAGGGCGAGACATCAATGCAGTAGGGTGAATCTGCACATTTTTCATGAGATAGCATAAAAGAAAAAGAATATTCAGCAGGATGGGGGGATGGATGGATAGATTTCACCTTCCAAACAATTAGAAAACCTCTTCCTAGGTCATCTTATTTTGAGCTCACTGATCAACGTTTGACCAGAACTGCTCTTTCAGGATCATCCACATTGCTTCATGGGTGGACAATCTCTTGTGGCCTTGAGTGGGAGCTCTCGGGTGCAGTGAGCCCACCTCTTCCTGCTGCCTCCATCCTAACCCAGCGCCCTGTCCTATGCAGTCTGCTGGACCCTCTGCGTGAGCTTGTCCAAACCTCAGCACCTCTCACAGCACTCTAGAGTTTATACAGAGGACATCTGTCCACACCTGCATGAGGAATGGGAGGAAACACACAGGGAGCCAAGTCCAGGACCCCAGGTTCCCACACAACCACCTCCAAGAGGCAGCCTCAGCCCCAGGAACTACTGGGTGCTGCTTCCCTCTTCCTCAAGCTCTGATTCTGATTATTAATGTCTCAAGTCTAATGAACATCTTTTAGGAAGATTTTTTTGTTTTACTCACGTAAACCACCCTCCAAAACTCCTGCTCCCGCAGAGATACATAAACCACTTTTAGTCATCAAAAACCTACTTGGAAGTTGAAAGAGCCCCATTACTCGCTTTTCTTTAATCAACAGATTAAACCACACACACACTCGGTCTATGAGAAGAAACTACGACTCACATTTCCTCGAATGAGTCCCTCTCCACCTGTCAAGGGCAGCCGATCCCCCAACAAGGAGAAGGCAACTCACTGCAGCCGTCAGTCAGCCTCTGAGCCACAGCCGTTTCTCACCATCACCCGTGAGTAACCTCCCTGTGCGTTTGAGATCTTACATCCTGCTGACAGGATGCCACCTTCCAGAGGAACGCTGGGCAGCCTGCCTTCTGGGTTCTACAGTCAGGTTTCTGGAACCGGCTCCTTTGGTTCAGCTCTGAGCATGGGGCCCAGGGTTCAGACCACCTACCCGTCAGGGTGACACCTGCTCTGTCCGTCAGGGTGACACCTGCACCGCCCGTCAAGGCTGTCAGGACGACACCTGCACCGCCCGTCAGGACGACACCTGCTCTGTCTGTCAGGACGACACCTGCACCGCCTGTTGGGACACCTGCACTCCTGCGATGTGCCCACCGCATGCCCCAAGACTACCTCTGCTTTATCACTGAAAATACTGCCTCTTCAAAGTGTTATGGAACACCCGTGAGGGTGAAAGGGAGCGTGTGCCCCCGTCCAGGGCTGTTCTGGGACATCAGTGTGTACAGGCCACCTGCTGACTGAGGACTTGGCACAGGGCTTAGCAAGAGCAACTATTCAGTGAGGACTGAGGACTGAAGAAACCAGCAACAGGAGTATGAGCAAATGCACAGGAACACGTCATCCTGTCCCATCTCAACCCCCATGAATAAACGAACAGGCACTAAAGCCAAACACAAAACAAAAAAACTGAAGCATCTCCAGGGGTGGGTGGGTTTAAAAGCAGTGGCCAAATGACATGTGGCTTCAGCAAACCGCAGGGGCAGAGAGCCTCAGGTGTCCAGGGTCCCGCCCCCAGGCCCCAAGGGTGCTCCCGCTCCCAGAGGCAGCCTCCCTGCTGTCATCTCCTGCTGGCGCCCCTTCTCACACTCAACTCTCTGGGTGATAAAATGCCCCTCCCTGCAAGGCATGGCCAGGCTCACTCACTGCCCAGAGATCCATGGCTTATTCATGTGGAGAACACAGACCTGTGCTATCATCAAGTGTCCAGGAGACGGAGGACAATGCCTGCTCACTGTGCAGTGGGCAGACTTGAGCAAAAAGAGCTGACAAAGACTTGTCACGTGGTTAATATGCAACTATTGCACAAGACCAGCCTCTGAGACGTCAGAGCCTAAAGAAATGAATCATCTTTACTTCATCCACCATGACGGCCTCTGAAACACCTACAGGGCTGAGAATAAAGGTGAGCGGGAGAGGCTTGAAAGATAAAGGGTGTGCTGACAGGGGGCAGGGCCTGGACCTTGGAGCCTGGCCTCTGTCACTTACTAGCTGTGTCACAAACAAGCCTGTGCCTGCAGCCCAATGTGTAAAAGGGGGGTGATCATCCTCATGAGCCCACAGGTCGCTAACACCAAAGCAGATCTCAGTGTCCTGAGGAGCCAGGCTGCAAAGATACCCACAGGAGTCCTTGCTTTTGTGAACCTGCCACCCTTCATCCACACCAACCACCATGTGGATGAGGTGGGTCAGAGAGGACACGTCCCCTGAGCACAGGCAAGAGCCACAGAGGTCATCGAATCCAAGACCCAGCAACTGCAAGGCCGTGAACTCCACCTAACACTCAAGAGGAAAAGTGTTATCAATGAAACCATGAAACACCATCCACTACAAGATGCAACCTCATTTTAGAGATGTTAAAATGTGAGGGGAAAATGTGCATTTTAAAATCAATGAGACATAGTGTAAGAAGAACCCCGGGGCCCTGGAGCTCAGGGTCTGGTCCTGACTGGACAATGTCCAAGGCCAGTCTGAGCCCACAGAGTAGTGGTGTCCAGTGGGGGCTGCTCTTCAGTAACCCTTGGGACCTTGTTTGAATTCCAGGCTCCTTGTTCTGATTCAGTAGATCGAGGCAGGGAACACGACACACTCTGGAAGGGGCAGATGGTAGAGGATTCCTGCCACTCACCAGTCAGCCCTTGCATGCCCTGCCCACTGCCATGCCCTGGGCTGAGAAAGTGTAAAGATGTGTGTGTCAGTCACAGCACGGAGACTGGTGAGGCCAACAGAAAGGATTTGCCCTCCCTGAGGTGCCCCTTCCCCCCGGCCTGGAGGAAAGGCCCAGGAGCACAGAGGTGTGGGTCTGACCCAGCACTGTTTGTGATTCTCCCACACCTCGCTCCTGGTACGTCTCCCGCACACTCTCCCCGACTCTGATTCATCTGGAGTGTGCGGCTGCAGCCTTCCAATCAGAAAGGGGGCTGGAGGCGTCCTGGGCAGCATTTCCCCAAGTCAGCTGTGACTCAGCCTGGCAAAGCCCCAAGGGCCTTTACAGCGGCCTCCTTCTGCCCTTTGATTGGCTTAGTAAGCAGCAAGAACCAGTCATCACAGGCAATCACTGCTCACTGCACATTAGCCAGCACCTCCTGGGACTCAGAGGAAGAACAGGCACACAGCTCCTTCCTCCCAGCGTGGGGACACAGGTGGAGCTCTGTGGCTGGGGAATTACACATTCCAGGATTTCTAAAGCCTATTAAGAAAGGACAGCCTACATGAGGATATAGCTCCAGCCACCTGTCTCCCTCCTCCCGCCCCCACTCAGCGTTTCACATCTACTTTATGACTCAAGGCATCCAACGAGGCAGGGGTTTTAAAGCTTCCCATTTCTGATGCTAGAGAGCTGGGGGCGGATTGCCAGACAAGCAGGTCACAGTGACAGCCCCCGCTCTCTGAAGCCCACCAGCTGCCTCTGATGACTGACTTTACCATGATAGGAAAGGATTCCCTGGCCATCTATGCCCAAATCCCTGGAAGAGAGGATTTCAGCCTTTTTAGATGGTGGTTCTACTAAGTTTTAGAGAAGGGAGTCGGGGAGACCCTGGGAGAGCGAGCCCCCCTCCGCCACCGACTCCGGCAGCACCTCCCAGGCCCAGAGCCACCAGCCCAATCAGGTCCAACATCTGACATCTTGAAAGAACTTAAGGAGCTTATAAGAATACCTGGGAGTCGGAGGGACAGGCTGCTGGCAGGACAGGGCACGTGTCCAGCATGGTGACTGCACAGCGAGCACTGAGTGAAGCAATTCGTTAACGACACCAAATCCGTGACGTCCGGGGAAGAGCACCTCCGCCCTGAGCAGGGAATTTTGCTGGAGGAAGAAATCATCACTGCGGGGTATCAGGTAGAAGCAGCTCTCTCCAAGTAAACGACTAGGGGAAGGGAGGGAATAAATAACTAGCCATTACCTAATAAGGGGTTTGTCTACACCGGCTGACTCGTTCTAGAACTGAGGCCAAAATCAGGGTTAACTGAACAGGGCCGACATGATAATTATGCCTTTTTTTTTTTTTTTTTCCCATTTTTCGTGTTTTTAAAGCCACAATTCCTTTCCTTAGAACCACACACGGAGGCAGAAATGCATCCTCGGACAGTCCGGCTGATGCAGGCAGCCTGCAGCCCACCGACACCTGCCCCAAACCGAACAGGAGCGCTGACCAGCACTTCTTCCCAACCCTGAGGCTGAGGGTGGAAACGTGTCCGTGGCCATGGATGCTTGTCTTGATGAAAAGACAGCAGTTGCGGGAAACCATCTCCATGCTCACCTCTGCGTCAATCTTTGCTGAATAAAAATAGTCACTTCGCACAAAAGCAGTGGTCGTTCATGGATGCAAAGTGAACCACAGGAAAGACAGTAAAAGACACAAAGTCTCTGCAGCACAAACCGAGATTCCATGAATGTCATTAAAATCTATTAAAGGGATTTGGGCCTCTGTGAAATCGAAGGAAAGAATATCAAAGGACCACAACTCTCTCTCTACCTCTGTATATAGCTCTTTCTAGCAACTGTTTTTCTGGATAGCATCACCTAGGAGGAAGTTGAGGCTGTTATAAATTCTGCCAAGCAAATGACTAGGATTCTAAGAATCCCTAACGTCAAGACTTCCCTGGTGGTCCAGTAGTTGAAAATCCACCTGCCAATGCAGGGGACATGGATTTGGACCCTGCTCAAGAAAGATTCCACGTGCTGCAGGGCAATTAAGCCCACGCACCATAACAACTGAGGACCCTCGAGCCTGTGCTCTGCAACAAGAGAGGCCACTGCAATACGTCCACACACAGCAGCTAGAGAAAGCCCTTGTGCAGCAATGAAGACCCAGTGCAGGCAAAAAGTAACTAATTTTTAAAAATTATATTTAAAATGTTTTTTAAAAAATAAGAATCCCTAATATAAAGTGCTGTGTTCTAAACATTATCTCAGAAAGACCAACATACACAGGTCTCAGCCTCAGTAAGATGCATCAAAGCAAAATGTCACTTCTCCCAGCTCCAGAGGGAGTCCTCGATGACACCTTGTCCACACTCCTGTGGCCACCCATCCCCAGGCTGCCACAGTCACAGTATCCGGAAGGTTTCCAACCTCTCCACTACCCAAGACCCTCTTTGTAGTTTCCCCTATGGACTCTTTCCATGAACACCTAGGAAAAAACCAGGGAATGACTTAGTTTGCTCTCTCGATGGGGGAAAAAAGCCACAAGGTGCCCGGAGTCATCAGACTTAGTCAATGTCATTCTAACTAGACGCAGAGGCAGTTATCACAAAGCCCATACAGCCTTCTGTCAGATCAATAAGCAACCTCCACCTGGCTTTGGCAAATACTAACACTTCAAAGACCCCAACACGGAACCCCTGAGGCATAAACTTTCCCCACAGAACCACATCTGCTGCAAACTCTTTCAGAAAATAAACTGGGGTTTCTAAAACAGAAAATCATCCGTTTGGGCTTATAATTTCTGAGAGACACAACTTCAGTTAAGACCAAAACTGCAGCTTGTACTGTTAAGCTGTAGTCACTGTCTCACGCAGGAGCTCCCCTCCTGCATTTATAGCATGGAGAATCTGACCTCCAGCCAAGGGTTGGGGTGTCCAGTGTGCCAAGGATCCGTTGGGCTCCAGAAACTCAACACAAAACACAAAATAACTGTCCCCAAGGGGTTTCAGCTCATCTCCCCTTTCCTTACTTTAAAAAGAAAGAGTTGAGCTTATTTTTTCAGGAGAAAGAGATTCTTCTAAGAGAATAAAAAACTGTGAGCCCTGTAAGCCCTTAAAGTATTCAGTTCAGTTCATTCACTCAGTCGTGTCCGACTCTTTGCAACCCCATGAATGACAACACACCAGGCCTCCCTGTCCATCACCAACTTCCGGAGTTCACTCAGACTCATGTCCATCGAGTCAGTGATGCCATCCAGCCATCTCATCCTCGGCCATTCCCTTCTCCTCCTGACCCCAATCCCTCCCAGCATCAGGGTCTTTTTCAATGAGTCAACTCATCGCATGAGGAAGCCAAAGTATTGGAGTTTCAGCTTCAGCATCACTTTTTCCAATGAACACCCAGGACTGATCTCCATTAGGATGGACTGGTTGGATCTCCTTGCAGTCCAAGGGACTCTCAAGAGTCTTCTCCAACACCACAGTTCAAAAGCATCAATTCTTCAGTGCTCAGCTTTCTTCACAGTCCAACTCTCACATCCATACATAACCACTGGAAAAACCACAGCCTTAACTAGATGGACCATTGTTGGCCAAGTAATATCTCTGCTTTTTAATATGCTATCTAGGTTGGTCATAACTTTCCTTCCAAGGAGAAAGCGTCTTTTAACTTCATGGCTCCAATCACCATATGTAGTGATTCTGGAGCCCCCAAAAATAAAGTCTGACGCTGTTTCCACTGTTTCACCATCTATTTCCCATGAAGTGATGGGCCAGATGCCATGATCTTCGTTTTCTGAATGTTGAGCTTTGCGTCAACTTTTTCACTCTCCTCTTTCACTTTCATCAAGAGGTTTTTTAGTTCCTCTTCTCTTTCTGCCATAAGGGTGGTGTCATCTGCATAATCTGAGCTTATTGACATTTCTCCCAATAATCTTGATTCCAGCTTGTGCTTCTTCCAGTCCAGCGTTTCTCATGATATACTCTGCATAGACGTTAAATAAGCAGGGTGGAATAAACAGCCTTGATGTACTCCTTTTCCTATTTGGAACCAGTCTGTTGTTCCATGTCCAGTTCTAACTGTTGCTTCCTGACCTGTATATAGGTTTCTCAAGAGGCAGGTCAGGTGGTCTGGTATTTCCATCTCTTTCAGAATATTCCACAGTTTATTGTGATCCACACAGTCAAAGGCTTTGGCATAGTCAATAAAGCAGAAATAGATGTTTTTCTGGAACACTCTTGCTGTTTCAAAGATCCAGCAGATGTTGGCAATTTGATCTCTGGTTCCTCTGCCTTTTCTAAAACCAGCTTGAACATCCGGAAATTCACAGTTCACGTATTGCTGAAGCCTGGCTTGGAGCGTTTGAAATGAGTGCAATTGTGCGGTAGTTTGAGCATTCTTTAGCATTACCTTTCTTTGGAATTGGAATGAAAACTGACCTTTTCCAGTCCTGTGGCCACTGCTGAGTTTTCCAAATTTGCTGGCACATTGAGTGCAGCACTTTCACAGCATCATCTTTCAGGATTTGAAATAGCTCAACTGAAATTCCATCACCTCCACTAGCTTTGTTCGTAGTGATGCTTCCGAAGGCCCATTTGACTTCACATTCCAGGATGTCTGGCTCTAAGTGAGTGATCACACCATCATGATTACCTGGGTCATGAAGCTCTTTTTTGTATAGTTCTCTATTCTTGCCACCTCTTCTTAATATCTTCTGCTTCTGTTAGGTCCATACCATTTCTGTCCTTTATTGAGCCCATCTTTGCATGAAATGTTCCCTTGTATCTCTAATTTTGTTGAAGAGATCTCTAGTCTTTCCCATTCTGTTGTTTTCTTCTATTTCTTTGCACTGATCACGAAGAAGGCTTTCTTATCTCTCCTTGCTATTCTTTGGAACTCTGCATTCAGATGTTTATATCTTTCCTTTTCTCCTTGGCTTTTCACTTCTCTTCTTTTCACAGCTATTTGTAAGGTCTCCTCAGACAGCCATTTTGCTTTTTTGCATTTCTTTTCCATGGGGATGGTCTTGATCCCTGTCTCCTGTACAATGTCACGAACCTCATTCCATAGTTCAGCAGGCACTATCTATCAGATCTAATCCCTTAAATCTATTTCTCACTTCCACTGTATAATCATAAGGGATTTGATTTAGGTCATACCCGAATGGTCTAGTGGTTTTCCCTACTTTCTTCAATTTGAGTCTGAATTTGGTAATAAGGAGTTCATGATCTGAGCCACAGTCTGCTTCCGGTCTTGTTTTTGTTGAGTGTATAGAGCTTCTCCATCTTTGGCTGCAAAGAATATAATCAATCTGATTTCAGTGTTGACCATCTGGTGATGTCCATGTGTAGAGTCTTCTCTTGTGTTGTTGGAAGAGGGTGTTTGCTATGACCAGTGTGTTCTCTTGGCAAAACTCTATTAGCCTTTGCCCTGGTTCATTCCATATTCTAAGGCCAAATTTGCCTGTTACTCCAGGTGTTTCTTGACTTCCTACTTTTGCATTTCAGTCCCCTACAATGAAAAGGACATCTTTTTTGGGTGTTAGTTCTAAAAGGTCTTGTAGGTCTTCATAGAACCATTCAACTTCAGCTTCTTCAGCATTACTGGTTGGGGCATAGGCTTGGATTACTGTGATATTGAATGGTTTGCCTTGGAAACAAACAGAGATCATTCTGTCGTTTTTGAGATTGCATCCAAGCACTGCATTTCACTCTCCTGTTGACCACGATGCCTATTCCATTTCTTCTAAGGGATTCCTGCCCACAGTAGTAGATTTAATGGTCGTCTGAGTTAAATTTACCCATTCCAGTCCATTTTAGTTCGCTGATTCTTAGAATGTCGATGTTCACTCTTGCCATCTCGTTTGACCACTTCCATTTTGCCCTGATTCATGGACCTAACATTCCAAGTTCCTATAAAATACTGCTCTTTACAGCATCAGACCTTGCTTCTATCACCAGTCACATCCACAACTGGATATTGTTTTTGCTTTCACTGTTTCTTCATTCTTTCTGGAGTTATTTCTCCATTGATCTCCAGTAGCATATTGGGCATCTAACAGTCTGGGGAGTTCATCTTTCAGTGTCTTATTTTTTTGCCTTTCATACTGTCCATGGGGTTCTCAAGGCAAGAATACTGAAGTGGTTTGCCATTCCCTTCTCTAGTGGACCACACTCTGTCAGACGTCTCCACCATGACCTGTCCATCTTGGGTGGCCCCACATGGCATGGCTTAGTTTCACTGAGTTAGACAAGGCCGTGGTCCATGTGATCAGATTGGCTAGTTTTCTGTAATTATGGTTTCAGTGTGTCTGCCCTTCGATACCCTCTCGCAACACCTACCGTCTTACTTGGGTTTCTCTTACCCTGGACGTGGGGTATCTCTTCACGGCTGCTCCAGCAAAGCGCAACCCCACGTCCAAGGAGCGGCGGTTGCACAGGCGCGGGAGGGCCGAGAGGAGCTACTCCACGTTCAAGGTCAGGAGGGGCAGCTGCGAGGAAATACCCCTCATCCAAGGTAAGGAGCAGCGGCTGCGCTTTGCTGGCGCAGCCGTGAAGAGATACCCTTAAAGTGTACTAGCACCTAAAATCAGCTCCTCAGAGAGACGATTTGTCTTTTCATTTTACACAATGCAGACGGCTTGCAGGAAGGGGGAACTGTGCCTGCCAAGCAAGCATGCAGGCGGGGAGCAACTAGCAAGGTGCATCTTAGGAGCAGTGTCTCACTCCATGCACTGTGTACTTCTGTCTGGCAAAAGGGCAGAATGGGAGATGAGGAAGCTGACCCTAAATCTCTTCTACAGACTTCAATCCTTAGTTCCAGCTCACTCCACTCCAAAGGACCAGGAAAGGTGTCCACATTACAGAGTTACATGAGGGAGGAGATGAAAGTTCTTAGGAGGAACTGTAATCATCACACACAAAACAGGAGTAATAATAACCTATCACAGATTTACAGAACCCACAGTTACACTTACGACACATTTTTCTTCCACTGCCTTATGTTGTTTATTAAACCTTTATTCCTGGTCCTAAGCCTTGCTGACCAGGATCTGAACACTTGTTAAAACACCATCAGGATGTTAAGGATCCTTTAAGTAGTCTAAAAAAGGCATGTTGCATCTGTCTTGACAAACTGAGAGTATATTCTGCAGGCTTAAAATTTTCAGCTCAACAAACACATTGGCATCTGACATACCAAGAGTGGGGAGGTGCATGTGAGAGCGGCCAGCATCCAGGGAGTTCTGATGGAACTGACCAAGCACCCCAGCCCCTCCAAGGAAGCAAAAGACAGGGAGGATGCTCATTTAACATTTACTGCAAAAAAAAAAAAAAAAAAAAAAACATTTACTGCAGAAGCCAGAATTGCAATGAGGCACCCCGGGTGTGTGACACATTTAGGAAGTGGGAGGTGGGTTATATATACACACATATACACATATGTGGGTTTCCCTTGTGGCTGAGCTGGTAAAGAATCCGCCTGCAATGCAGGCGACCTGGGTTCGATCCGTGGGTTGGGAAGATCCCCTGGAGAAGGGAAAGGCTATTCACTTCAGTATTCTGGCCTGGAGAATTCCATGGACTGTATAGTCTATGGGATCACAAAGAGTTGGACACAACTGAGCGACTTTCACAACATACACATACGTACATACATACATGCACACATACATATTTTATGTAGTGCACATGTAAGAAGTGGGGGAAACATGCATATACACACAGACACATACGTGTGTATACATGTGCACACATGGAGACACTGTGCGTGTACACTTCTCCCCTACACTGCCTAAATGTGTCACGCACTAGGCGGGCTGTGCGTAGCTTGGTGTATACATGCATACTTCCCCAGACACTTTCCGAATGTGCAGACATACACGACTATGCATACGTGTATATACACACAGGTTGTGAAGTGAGGCAGCCTTGCATTTTAATCACACTTCTCTGACTTAGGAACGTCTGACCCTGAGAGAGTTATTCAGCATTTGTACCTGCTCATCTGCAGAATCAGGTCAGTAATACCTACACCTCACAGGATGGTTAACGGTGAAAAGAAATGCTGGGTGGCCCCAGCATTTGTAGGAATAGCTAGAGGAGGTGTGTCAGTAGGAGGCACACAGTAGGTGCAGAACAAGGAAGCTTCCTGGATGTCCTGTGGAACCATTTGAGGTATATTAGCTAAACCTTAGAATTTAGCATAGAGGGATGGAGTGTCTGGAACCTTAGCAAGTTAAAACTACTTCCAGGACTTGAGCCTTCATTTTTTAAATCGTTCATTGAACAAACAAGATGTGGAACCCCTCCTCTTCTCCAAAGATCATGTGGGCAGCTGGGATACGTCAACAGACAAATCACAGGCTCTGCCCTTGAGGTGCTGTGGGCCTAGTGGGGTAGGGACAATGCTAAGTACTCACTCCAGCTTCAGCGATGCTAGGGGTGAAGCAGCTCCTTGGAATCCAATGCCTCAAACCCGAGAATCGACAGAAGCTGAGCACACCAGGAACCAGACTGCCCTCCGCAGGCACCAGGCCTGAGGGAAAGGCCAAGGTGTGCAGAGCCATCCGCAGGGCCCCACAGGGGGATTCCAGGACATGACCTCGGGGAAGCTTGCCTGACAGCCATGAAAATGTAGAGAGGAAAAAGTCTCCTTCCAGGAACAAAGGCCAGAATATTCAGCCTCGCACCCTCTGCTGAGCCCCAGGCAATCTCCCAGCCTGCTTCCAGCTGGCACCTCCTGGGCATCAGAGCTCGGAGAGTAGAGAAAAGTCCTCCTGGTCTTTTAATCACACTTCTCTGACTTAGGAACATGTGACCCTGAGGAAGTTATTCAGCATTTGTACCTGCTCATTTGCAGAATCAGGTCAGTAATACCTATACCTCACAGGATGGTTAATGGTGAAAAGAAATGATGGGTGGCCCGGCAACAGAGCTGTGTGGACTCGCTGGACGCTCCAGAAACACAATGGAGTGTTACTGATCTCGAGAAACTCGCAGCAATGAACGTACTAGGCTCCTGACTGCCTGAGACAGCCAGGGACAGCGGCCCCCACCTGCTGTGCCCCGGACACACGTCCCCGCCCACCCCGGCTCCGCTCTGGGTCACCGGGGCTGGCTTCTGGGGGTGGCGGCCAGCCCAGGCACCTGCCTGCTCACAGGGATGAGAATCAGGAGAGCAGGTCAGGGGTGCGAGACTGCAGCAGTCCACAGCAGCCCCTACTCCCCAGCACACGGCGGCGGCCTGTGCTCTGTGGAAGAGCCAGCATCAAGCACACCAGGGGATCCGGGGCACCAGGAGTGCAGCCCTCCCAAGGAAGAAAGCAAGCGTGCGGTCAGAGGAAATCGCAGACCCCTCTCCTCCCAGGGAGGCGATTCTACAGTCTGGGAGCATCTAAGCCAGGGTATGGCAGGCAGATTCCCTAAACGACTGGGTGTAGACATCACCTCAGTTAGCATTCCAGCCGCCCCCACAAGACCCATCTCTGGGGTGAATGTCCCCCCCACCACCATGCCTCCTGCCACATCTCAGGCCACCCCCGGCACACAGTCAGTGCTCAATAAGTATATCCTGAAAATGGACACAGCAAATCCACAAGCTACACAATTCACATGCATACAGTCTAAAGAGATGCTGTCCCATAGCGGGGACCCCACACCTGGAAGGGGCAGACAAACCAAGAGACAGGGAAAAAAGAAGGCCATTCCCAAGGGGACACAGATGCTGTGGGAGCACACTGACCCCAGAGAAGCCAGATATGCCTGCAAATCCCCAATCCCATGAATTACCCCATATAGTTCAAGTGTGTGCTAAAAAGTGTATGAAGTTTCCAGAAGAATGAAGTTATGCCAAATCTCTACTTAAAAACATCTACTTACCAAAATGCAAAGAAGAAAATTCAGAAGTTATTCTGGTATTAACTGCTAAGAATTACATACTCTTTTTTATAATATACACTCATACATATTAACTCATTTTTGATCCCTGAAACCTAAGATGAATTAATATTATTATCTATTTTATTGATGCCAAAGCTAAAGACTCAGAAATGAAAAAGTTGCCCTAAACTGCCAACCAGTTAAGTATTAATGATTCAATGTATATTTGGTACATGTGATGTTTTACATTTTGCTGCTATCAAGAATAGATTAAATTATGTTTCATCTTCATGTTAAATATAAGAAATAGCAGCATTCACGATAGCCAGAAGGTGGAGTTAATACAATTGTCCATCAATAGATGATGAATGGATACATACAATATTATTCAGTCCTAAAAAGGAAATTCTAACACACACTGCATCATAGACAAACCTTGAACATGTGCTAAATGAAGTAAATCGATCACAAAAGGACAAATATTCTATGATTCCATTCATATGAGGTCTCTTTAATAGTCAAATTCATGGAAACAGAAAGTAGCGTGGTGGTTGCCAGGGACCAGGTTGGGGTGGAGTTAGTATTTAAAGGAGACGGAGTTTCAGTTTTACAAAATGAAGTTCTGGAGATGGATGGTGGTGATGGTTGCAAGACAATGTGAATGTACTTAACGCCACTGAACTGGACATTGAAAAATAGTTAAGATGGAATATTTTATTTTAGGTATATTTTACCACAATTTAAAAATTTTTAAGTAGATTTTAGAAGAAAATATAAATAGTAAGGAAATCTACTTGGTTCACTGAAAAGTGATAATGTCAATATGATAAAAAATTATATATACCGAGTAAAATACGGTGTTTTAACAATTTGAATTAATGGTTCATTAAATTAAGAGTTTGGTGTATGCAGTCTCCCGTGACCCTGGGTCTGAGTTGTGAAATGCCAGACAAGCCCTTTCATTTTTGGTTCCCTTCCTTCCCTGTTCCCAGCCGCAGTTTTGGACAGTAACTTAGTATGATTCTGATGTTCTCACAAGTTTAATAGCAAGAGGGAATCATTTTGTTTGCTTCTAAACAAACCATTCAGACAGAAATGAAGGAATTACTCATTATGCGGAATCTGTTTACCATCTGTTGCTAAAGGAACGTCTTTTACTGAACTGGAGGACCTCTGCGTGAATTAAACCCCAAAAGAAAAGATGCCTTCGAGGTTTCAAGTCTCTTTGATTCTGTGACTGCACATACTTCAGACCAAATCGATTCTATCTTTGAGAAGAAATAAATGAAGGGGTATTAAGGAGACTCAGCAAGGACAGCAGTTCTCAACCAGGCACCCCCGGGGCTAGAAAAATGGAGTTAATTGGGAATTAATAAGGACTAATTTGCCTAATGGAAAAAAAATTCAAGTAAGCTGAGGGTCAAATGCAGAAACATTAAAGAGGTCCTGGCAAGAAGAGGGAGGGAGGGAGGGAGAGGATTAGAGGCCTGGGTGCCACCTTCTGCCCTGGGCACCAACTACTGCCCTGAGCAATAAGCAGCCATTACCTGCTCCTCCCAATCCTCCAGTGACAAGATTCGCACATTAACAAACATCACATAGAAAGCACTTAAGCAAATGACTGATCTGCAATGAACAGGAGTTCTTTAGTCATAATTATCATACATAGTACATCTTTAACACGTTTGGTTCAGTAATTAAAATCCTCTTAAAAGGGAAAATGTTCTGCCATGGATCAACCTAACCTGGCACATCCTAGGGGTTTCCCTGGTGGCTGAGCGGTAAAGAATCTGTCTGCAATGCAGGAGACACAGGTTCGATCCCTGGTCGGGGGGAGACCCCCAAAGAAGGAAATGGCAACCCACTCAGTATTCTTGCTGGGAAAATCCATAAACAGAGGAGCCTGGTGGGCTACAGTCCATGGGGACACAAAAGAGTCAGACACGATTTAGCAACAGCACTATTTTCCATAATGAGAAGACACCCCACATGCAGACTGGCATAGTGTTAAGATGGAAAGCAAGCTGGGCAGGAGCTGGCTCAGCTCAGTGACACGAGGGACTAAGGCAAATACCTTCCAACACGTGGCCATGCCAGCTACCTTCCCGCAAGAAGCCAATGTCTAACACAGCAGTGGTTTAGTGCCTCTCAGGCCTCCAGAGTGGACACTTGGCGGGTGCAGGGCCCTTTTCACCCAGTCTCCCCCAGCACAGCCTGCCTGTCTCCCCGCGGCAGCTCCAAGGCTCCCTCCTCTAGCAGAGTGACCTGGACATCTCACAGCCCAGCAGCTCAGCTCCAAGGAGAGTGAAGGGCAGGTGCCAGGCCTCTCAGGGCAGGGCCTCGCCAGCCTGGGGTCACACCCCCAAGGCCAGTGGGCAAGGACACCTCCAAAAGGCTGATGGATGCGAGCACACCTGACGGAGGGCAGGCTGTGTGTGTCTCAGCCCGTTTCCTATCTATAAAGGGGGAAGCAGCAGCCCCGTGCAGACCCGTGGAAACAAGAGCCAAACACCTACCCACATTCAGGGTCAGCCTCACCGCCCCCTCTCATCTGCCCTCCCTAAGCTGCCTGGGTCTGACTGCTCCTCTTCTGAGAGCTTTAGTTCACCATATAAACTCCTTTAAGCCAAACTCTACAGATGTTCTGAGGGAATCACACGTATTCCATCCTAAGTACAGTAAGGCTGAGACCGCTCCCATTTAATAAGTGGAGAAGCTAAGGTTAGAGAGTTTAAGTACCTCACATGGCCAGAAAATGGTGCAGGGCAGATTCAAACCCACCGCTCAAAAGCCTGACCTCTTAGCGACACATCCCGCTGTCCCTGCTGAGTGAGGTCACTGGAGGCTGAGGGACACAGCCCATGCGCCCTTGACCAGGTCAGAGCTGCAGGTCTGGCCACGGACAAAGCACCGCGTCCTCTGCTCAGACATGCCTTCACACGGCGACAACCTGGGGCTCCCACCTCCCCTTCAGGAACTGATCTAAATAAAAGGCCACATCTGCATCCCAGCATCTAGTTTCAATAATTTTTCCCACAACAGACACTATCCATTATGATGCTCAATGATCTCTGAAGTCTCAGTTCAGTTCAGTCACTCAGTCGTGTCCAACTCTTTGCAGCCCCATGGACTACAGCACGCCAGGCCTCTCTGTCCATCACCAGCTCCCAGAGCTTGCTCAACCTCATGTCCATCGAGTCGGTGATGCCATTCAACCATCTCATCCTCTGTCATCCCCTCCTCCTCCTGCCTTCAATCTTTCCCAACATCAGGCTCGTTTCCAGTGAGTCAGTTCTCATTGGAAAGTCTTTGAGATTTGAAGTCTTTGAGTCTTTTGAAGTCTATAAGAGTCTTATCAAGCCTGTGTGCCAAGAACCTGTCAATTTTCCACAAGAAATGCTTCATTTTATTAGAAAATGAGAGCTATGCAACCCACCACAGTTTCCATTTGCTTCGGCTACCAAGACTCAGACCTGCTGAGAAGCTCGCACACTGGAGCTCTACTTGGCAGTTCTTCGGGGCTGGGGCTCTGCTGTCAATGGGGACGACAGTCCTCACTGGGATTCCATAGGGTTACACTGAAGAGCGGGTTCACGGAGATGGGAACACCCCCAGGACTTGCTGGGGGATGAAACTCGGAGCTGGCCCCCTTCACACTTTCTTCTTCATCCTCTTCTCCTTCTTCTCCTGCCCTCCCCCTCCCCCCATCATATGGCCTCAAATTTTATACTCAAACAAATCTGTTTACACATAATATGCTTTTTCAGATAAGGTGCCTCAAATCTTTTCAAAAGTATACATAGCTTAAGTACACAACAGCCATCATCTAAAAGTGGAAGGAAATTTCAGACCTCTTGTGTAATGGACACAGAATTTGGAGGTAAGGTTGTAAAATGTCACCCTCCCAAAATAAAGCCAAAAAGAACCAAAAGGATGAATGACACGAGCCATCTGCGGCAAATTTTCTAGGAAATCGCTCACTCTTGCTGGCGACGATCTACAAATGTAGCTGATGAGAAGACAGTGTCGCAGATTCACTGAGAAACTGAAGCAAAAAATCCAAGGAATGTAAAATAGGTTATGATATAATTCAGCAAAATACATTTTGGGGGGGAACAGTTCTGTTGACTGATTACTGAAGAATGTTGAGCAGAAAGTCAGGTGCAACAGTCAGGATCCAATTTCTAGAATTCAGATGATGGACAAGCTTTTAAACAGAGGCTTTATCAGGTTGTTGACCAGGTAACTGACAGGACACAAAGAAAACTCTAAGGCACCAGTCCGGTGGCAAGTGCAGAAAGCAGCCACCGCCCGGGATGGAGGGAACCAGGGAAGAAGCGGAATCAGTGAGCCTTACAAACTCATGAGGAAGGGGCCTGAGGCCACCCCTGAGCAAGGGGGCTGCTCAGCTGGTGATGGGTATCTAGGATGGGTGGGGAGCAGTGAGGTTGTTTCTGTCCATGCTGGGAAAGGACACACCAGAGTCTTCATGGCAGCAGAAACAGAGACAGGTTCATGGGGCTGCTCTGGAGCAGCGAGCCACAGGAAGGACCAAGCCCCTTCTCTCCCTCCCATTCTGCTGCCCCCTGGACCACGCCTCCCCAAGGGCACAAATGTGCTGTGCAGAGTCCAGCTCTGGTGGCACAGAGCAGAGTCTACAAGGACTTGGAGCTGAGACAATAGTTTAATACATTGCACACTGAGTTTTTTGAAAAATGAATCTCTTCAGCACCCTAGGGAAAGGTTATTGATTCCATGCACAGAAATATCCCCAGAAGGGTGAAGGCCGATTCCTCAAAATTCCACAGAGGGAGGGAAGCTCACCTACAAGAACACAGTTGTCACCCAGCACACGTGTCTTCTCACCCAGGCTGGGCCTCATTAGTAATTCATGAATTACTGTCCTTATTTACCCACAGTTTACAGCTCTGGTTTATGGAAACCCCAGACTTTGGTGGATAACCTCCTAGGTGAACTAATAACATTGAGTTTCCAAACCTATGAGACGCTGAGACCCAGAGTGATTCTCTGTCAAAATTCTACCCGAAATAGCTCACTGGCCTCTCTTTACACACTGAAAAACTACCAGGGCTTTTGAAGAAAATAATCATATAAGCCTCAAAGCTTTCTACAAATGTGTTAGATACACATAATTGTACAGAAGTAAAGAAAACAGACACAAAACACCAACTTCCTTCCGGAGAACCCACTTCCAGCATCTGTAAACTCTATGCAGTTTATTATTTCCCAACAGAGGAATCAGCCTAAGTCCAGGAACCTCAGAAGCATGGGCACCCCCCAACTCCCAGCCTGCACCACCTGATGCTCCCCGAAGGTCTCGGCTCCTGGGCAAGGGTCCCTGATGGAGAGCCTCTGCCCTCACTCAGAAGGGCACACGCAGGGCCGTGGGGGAACAGTCAGGGTGTTGCACAGGGCGCTGAGCATCACCCACCAATTCCACAGCAGACTGGAAGGCACGGCTTTTTTCATTTCCCCCAAGTGGCTGACAATCTGTGTCCTCTAATCATGAAAAAGTTCCTGATGCTTTCGATCAGCTGGTACTTGATCAGAGTTTTCCTTGAGAATTACATCCATATGGTCAGTGACCCTCACACATAGGATCATACCTCCTCCCTCAAAACAACAGTGAAAACCAACCAACCCCACCCAGATTAAACTAAGATAGGAAATGAAATCCAAGACTGCTCAACTACTGAAAACCTCAGGCCACTCCTGATATTCATTCAGCCCAGGAAGGAGGCTGCATTTCCTTTAAGCTCCAAACAAGTCACTGCCATATATTCTGATCATTATTTTTATTGTAAACAACAATCCTTGAGATTTCCCTTTGATGCAACAAGTCAAGTGCAATCTACAAGCAAACCCCTCCACCCTGCGGATTCTTCATTTGTGAGATTCAGTAGTTAGGATTGGTCATGAGATGAGACAGTTCTTAAAATATGAACACTAAGCATGCTCCAACCGGCGGGTCCCTGCTCCCCAGGGCAGGGTGTGCTGGGTTCAAAGCAGCCTGCTCAGGGCCCAGCACGTAACCCTACCTCCACCTCCGCCAGCACCTTCACAGGTGAAACACTCTTGCTCCCTGAGATGGAAGCAAATGTGCTGAGCTCCACAAAACAACTTCACATTTCTAATGAAGTGTGCCAGGTACAACTTTTTCGGCCAGGAAGAAGGAAAGATGCACGCACATGTTTGCATGTGTGTGCACAAGTCTATGTGTGTGTAGCTGCAGACATAAAATGACTTTCCAGCAGCTGAGTTAAGGGGCAAGCACACACACATGCACATCCACAGCCCCCACACAACGTACAGAACACTTTCTACTGATGGGCACAGCGTTAATAAGTGCCTGAGAGGCAACACCTCATCTAACCCTTGTAACAGCCCCGAAAGCCTTCTGTCTCCACCTCACAGATGAGGTGACAGAGCCTCGAAAAGACAGCTGTGTACAAACACAGCAGGAAGGAGGGCTGAGGCAGGATCCAGGGAACCAGGCTCCAGCTCCACCAGGCACTGCAGGGGCAGACACTTAGCTGGGAAGACGGCTGTGTACCAAACAGCCTTTACTAATGACAAGTTATGAACCTCTCCTAGAGATCCTGCCCAGTGAGCCAGGCTGCAACTGAGTCTTCACTTCTGCAAAAGTGTGTTCTGTGCAGGGGTGAAACAAAGGAGGAGGAACAAGGGTGAAAGGAACATAAATCTCTTGGCACACAAGGAAACCTGCTCGTTTCACAACTCTTTTTTCTCCCTGACCAGTAAGAAAACCCCCCAAAGATGTAAGAGACAGAAAGCCCAATGTCTATCGGGTGAGTTGTCCTGCTGCAGAAAGTCTTTCCCCTCCTATGCCTCCTCTGCTGCCCACCCTTCCTTCCCCTTGATTTGTGCCTTCCGCCCCCCACTACCACCATCAATGCACCGCTGTACTAACCACTGCTGAACACAGGGCAGTGATACGCATCCACTCTCACTGAATTTTTGTTCCAGTGACTCCAGATGCCATCAGTGCCTCCAAACTCCCCAAATAATTGAGGACATAATTTTGTCTTCTATCGCATCCTCAGAACACCAAGCCCTGGAATAAATCCTATCACTGGTTCTCTACAACCCACAAAGGTGGACAAACCTCACCAGTCACTCAGCACATATCTGGGGCACCCAAGCTCCTCCGTGAACTTAGGAGGTCAACTTCAAACCCTTCACAGGTCGCATCATGTGTTTCAACAGATGCTACCAAAGAGCAAGCTTTCACTTGCGTGAAGTCGCACAGTGACTTGCTGACCCCAGGCTGGGTCACCTAGAAGAAGCAAAGTCTGGGGAGAGGGAAGCAGGGGCCAGGCTGTCTCACACAGGGCAGCAGACCCTTCACTGAGCCCGGGCTCAAGGCCTTGTCATCACCAGGACTCCACCCGTTTCAGTCTCATCTTAAAGCTGACAAAATACCAACCACAGGCGCTACAGTGCACTGGGTACCAGGCCACATACAGGGAATACGGTGACTGGCACAGATAAATCCCTGAATGCAACCATGCCCTGAGCACCCTCTGACCTTGTGGGCCCCTGTCCACCACACTTCCATGTGCTGACCCTTCTACTTTACACTGTACAAGCACATCAAGTTCACCTGGCCCCAGGACCTTTGCACATGACGTTCTCCATGCCTGGACAGTCCCTAGCATACCCTTCTAGACGTTAGTTCTCCCTCAAATATGCCCTCTTCAGTCCTTTCTGATGAGCTTCTGTGGAGCTCCCTGTAGAGCTGACACTACCTTGGTGGCCCCCAACCCTAGTCCCACCCAGAATGCATGTCCCCAGACCCTCATTTGCCTCACTCCCTGTGGCCTCCCTTGGGCTGGTACAAAATGGCTATGGATGAATCTCTGTAAGGCAGGAGGGCTGGAAGGGGAGGAGCTGAGCAGGTGCTGGCCCTCAAGATGCTCAGTCTACCACAGGCATCCTCGAATCCCAGGACACAGACTAGCACTGGTCCCTGGTCTGTGAGGAACTGAGCCACACAGCAGCGGGCAAATGAGAGAAGCTTCACCTGTACAGCTGCTCCCCACTGCTAACATCCCTCTGGTCTGTAGAAAAGCTGTCTTCCACAAAACCGGTCCTCGGTGTCAAATATTTTGGTGACCGCTGGTCTACTGGATGCAAGTGTGCAGCTGGCGGGGGAGTTCCGGTGTCAACAGTGGCACCTGGTGAGGGACACGTAAGCCCCACTCTCTGCTCGATCAGCAGGATCCTGGAGATACAGACCCTCCACTCCACACGCATGTGGCCCAATATTCAAGGGCTGGTCGAGCAGAGATCAGGCCCACCCACGGCTCCGGCGCCTCTCCCTGTTTGTCTCAGGCACTGCTTCCCCCTGTCACAGACAGATCAGAGGATGGGGCAGCGGGGCCCTGCACAGGGGAAGGGCTGAGAGATGCCATGGGGATCTTCAAGCACATGCAGTTATAGCTGCTCCCAATCATCCCAGAGACACCAAGCAAACACGCAGCATGCCCCCGGCCATCACTCAGAAGGAACCACACGCTGAATGCCGACCACCTCCGTCTATGTTCTCTGGGCATCATTTAACAGCTAAGAGCTTTCTCAAGGAAAGACCAGTGTCTTAAAATGGGATTTTAAATCTCAAAACATTTTAATGTGCTGCAAGCATCAGAGGGTTGCCAGTGACCTTTAATCACCTCTTAGCCTGGCTCCCGGCTCCCCCATCCTGGCTCCCTAATTAGTACTTTAAATGTGATTTGTGTATGTGGTTTCCTGGCTGTCAGCTTGGGCAATGGCTAGGTTTCTAGGTTTCGTCCACTGTGTCTACATGTACAGACCGAAAACTACACCTTCCTTCTTACAGCTCCAACACTCCTTTCCTGGAATAATTAAGTAACACAGGAAATACAGAAGCTATCAGAGCCAGACCATCGCCCAGCTCACACTGAGGGGTGGGGCACAGAGCAAGGGGACCCCACAAGGAGGGTCAGCTGCGCAGCCTCAGGAGGAGCTGGCCCCCAGAACATCTATGGACGGAAAAGGCAGGACTTGAACCCAGACACGCATGAAATGCCCACCCATCAGCTCCTCCATCACGCCCACTACTTCATTCGGTCTGCTTTGCTCTTGGGCCCCTGGGACCGTATACCACACTTTGGCCAATCACAATCTCTGTCTTAAAATGTGATCCAAATGTGACATATCCGGCCCCACTCAGCACCAAAACTTCAACCTGAGCAAAAATGAAGCATGCCAGGTCCACAGCGAGTCCACAAGCCCGAGAGAGGGAGACAGAACGCAGAAGGCAGAGAGTCTCTTCCCGGGGTTCTGCCCCGATTCATATCCTAGTCACCAATTCACACCATGAAGCTACCCTCCACCTGGGTGTCTGCTCCCAGCAAGGCCCCCGCGCCCCCAGAGGAGCCCAGAGTGGCCCCCGAAGCATCTGTGAGAAAGAACAGTGAGTACACGTGCCAGTGAAATTAAAGGAACCCTCATTACTCTGCACCAGCATCGTCCCCACCAACTCACTCATTTCCATCAGCTCCCTCCCCACAGACAAACACAGGAAGGGTAATAGGCAGTATCAGCAGGATTCGAACCCAGGTCTGACGTCACAGCCAGCCTCCTTCGATGACCATACCCGAAGTTCACGTTTCCAGGTGGATTACTCGTCTTGAAATCATCACACAGCGTATCTATTAGTCTGCAGTCTAGTTCTAAGGTACCTTAATGAGAGGCATCAGAGAAACCACATGCACGCTGTTCTAATCATCAGAACTAGTCCTGCCCTCACAGGGGCCTCTGCTGCAATTATTGACTCATTGCTACTTGTCACTCACCTACAGTTTCAAAAGCAAGTCAGAAACTGAACTAATGAGACTACAGGAATGCTTACTAATTAAAACCTTGTGGGAAAGTTTTCAAATAACATGCTGTATTCAGATAATAACAGCTCAAGATATAGAAAAAAAAATGCCAATTAAGAGTTTTTAAAAATTAATTATACAGTCACATAGTTAAAAACCACATCCTTGTATAATTTTCAAAGACATGAGACTAAGGGATAAAATTGGGAAACAGTGTCCTGGTGGGGGCGGGGGGTGGGGGGGGTGGGAAAGTTCTGGCCTACAGCTTCTTGCCCCTCGCTCCGCAGACTTGGGGTCCACCAGGCACTCAGCCACCCTTTCCGGGGCCGTTTCCTCACTAGAGGGGCAAGGACTGCAGACCCCTGTCCTCACCCCTCTTCCAGGGAGAAGACCCTAGACAAGGTCCATGCAGGTGGAGGTGCTTCCTGGAAAGGGGGCTCTTGGCTTAAACACAGTGTGTGTGTGTCGGGGTAGGGGGGTAGCCTGGCTCAGTGGGCACAGATGCCTGGGGCTAGTGATGCCAACTAGAGGATGGCCCAGCCAGCCAAGGGCACGAGCCCCTCCCGCCCTGACACCATGAGACTTTACATCCACGTTTACGATGTGGCTACCAGGGCCCGCTCTAATTGAACAACAAGGAGAGATGGCACATGCAGAAACCGAGGGGCTGAGTATCTTGCCTGAGTTTACAGAACCAACTAGAGAAGCCAGAATTCAAACCCAGGCAGTGGCCCCTGGGCAACACATCCTGTGGGTCCTCTCAGTGTTACAGCTCAGGTCAGCCACTCACTCAGCCAAGAGCTTGATGGCAGCATGGCCCTGGGCTCTTCCCTGCAGACTCCCCCCAAACCCCTGGCCTGAGCCAGGATGAGCTGGATGCTCTCCAACTGCCCAGTGTAAGTGTGTCGAGCTGCCCAGCTACGCACAGAGACCTGGACACTGGCATAGGAACTCAGCCAGCCAAGTGGGCAGAGCCACCCCCTCCAACCCAGCACGTGGGGGCCTGGGGCACCAGATTCATCCCACAGGCAGTCCAGACCCCCACACACAGCAGCCCCCCTCCCCACAGAAGCCTCAGCTAAACCCTCCCAGGACTAGGAAAGCTTGGCTTTCAAACACCCCTGGGATAGCAGGAAAAGAGTATCAGGCCAACAGGAATCAGAAAATCCCTCTGGGGCAATATGCCACCATGCATTCCCCACCAGTAAGTCAGAAAAACTGTTTAAGCTGAAAACTCTATCTTAAGTATAAACACTTACATGCCAAGTCAGAGTCATGCCCATGGAGGGGATACTTTACCTACATTCCGGTTCTTTGGAAAACAAGAGAGACCCAAGTAACAGCTTCTTGATGCAGACTGATGGGGGGCCTCCTAAGTCAGCAAGCACAGACAGAAGACAAGCCTCAACAGCCTCTGCACAGGGAGCCCTCATGGGGCCTCACCTGCCTCCACAGGCTTGTCCATGCGGTCTGGAAGGCCAAGCTATGCCTTTTTCCTGATGCCCAGCCTTAGGCCCGGAACTCAGACCACCCAAGAACAGCCTGGGCTGGCTCCTGAAATCAGCATTTTGCAATGTAAAGGTCAAGGAGTGATCACCAGCCTAGGCAATCAGCACCTTCCAGGCTGAAGCAGCAGCTTTGCAGCCTCGAGACAGAAACCTGCCATTTGTAAGCTAATGGGGACTCGGCACTGCGGCTCTGGGACCAGCACGACTGCAACCGACCTGCCCTAGAGCCAAACCTTGGGCAGCTTCAGGAATATTAACATTCCAGCCCCAGCCATGCTACGTCATGACCGGTGGGGCAAGATAATAACCTCGGGATCCACGGAACACCGCCTGTGTGAGGGCAGGAGGCCTGCAAGCAGGCGGGGAGGACAGACTGACGACCCGTGGCTCAAAATGCTTCAGGCTTCCCGGCCACAGCCCTGACACAAATGTGCAGCACCATTTACTTAATGGTGGAATTATACTTCACAGAAAATACGCACCATCGTATAGTTGTCAAAAATCTCTCATATACAAGTACAATGAAAAGCATGAGGCTTTCACAATAACATCCTGTGGGGGAAACAAAAAGGAACACTATATATATTTATTAAAGGTCTCCCACTGTGGCTTCCCAAACCAACCACAGCTCAAGTGGATCACCTGTGACAGCAGGCAAACTGCCTGCGATAAGTGACGTATAGGCATGTTCTGCCCTCCGGTGCCTGCCGCACACGAAGGGGTCGGCAGCGTCGTAAGACATCCACGCCAGATGCTGCTGAGCGACAGCGTCTCTGGGCCGCTGAGCAACCTGGCCAAAAGCAAGCGATCTCCCAAACTACCTAAATTGCTACTCTACCATCAAAAGGTTCACAAAAAGTAGCAATTTCCAGAGAATTTAGGTAATTCTTAGAGAAGAAACAGTACCAAGCATAAGAATAGTTTCCTGGTGATACAGGTAGACAATTCAGGATCTTAGGCGACCTCTGAAGCATCCTTTTTAAAAGAATCATCGCTAGATATTGCTAAACTACAGAAAGATATAGAGGCTTATGTACGTTTTAACTATGTTTTTGTAACTGATGAGAAATATATTTTGGCCATTCAGATGACAAAAATATATTTCTCATACACATTTTGTCTTTGGCCTTATTTCTGACTCACAGCTCCCCAAATGCTTGGGGTTTTCTGAGCGCTAAGAGCCACGGAAGCATCTTTTGTTCCGCCTGGGCTCCTGTCCTCTGATCCACAAGGTGAAATGCATGTCCTGTTACTCATAACAAGCTCCTTTCCACCACTGCTAGGCTGATGGCAGTGAGGAGGCCTTTGGAAGTGCCTGCAGATGGGGGCTGGTTGCAGGGGAACCAACCATGAATAGAGGGGTGCAACCTTCAATCCTATCCGGTGATTTCCTCGAGGGAGAGGGGCTGGAGTCTGACTCAATCACCAATGGCCAATAACTTGATCAATAGTGTCTACGGAGTGAAAACTCCAGAAACCCAAAAGGACGGAGTCTGCAGAGCTTCCAGGCTGGGGAACCGGAACACATCCACGTGCCACCAGGCTGGGCCCCAAGCAGGAGGAGAAGCACCTTTGTTTGGGACCTTACAGCTGCTGCTATGTGTCTCTTCACCGGACTTAACTTGTATCCTTGAATATCGTTTGTAACAATTCAGTAATCTAGTAAATAAATGGGTTTTCTACTCTAGCTAATTAACTGAACCCAAGAAGGGGTTCGTGGGAACCTCTGATTTATAGCATGTTGGTCAGAAACACAGGTGACAATTTGGGCTTGCAATTGGCATCCAAAGGAGGGGAGTGTGGGGGGTGGGGAGTCTGCAGGACTGCGGCCTTGCCTATAGGCCCTGATGCGTTTCCACGTGGACAGTGTCGGAACTGGGCTGAATGGCAGGACATTCAGCTGGTGTCTGGGCACTGACTGGTTGTGGAGGGGAAACTCACCCCCCGACACACATACACCCCACACAGCTACTGGAAACTGGGAGTAGAAACCTTTCACTGACCGTATTACAAAGTCTTAATTTCCTTTTTTTAAAAATACTAGTTTTCTGCTGGTTTGCTAAGTTACATACACCTATAAATTTTTTTAACTTTTTAAATAAAATTTTCTAAGTAGGCAAAAATAAAGTAGTATTATGAACCCCGGGTGCCCGTCAGTCATTCAACAGCACACTCAGTCAACCTTGTTCCCTCACAATTTTTCAACAGTGGTGGTGTCACTGTGTCCATAAATACTTCAGTTTTTATCTATAAAAGGTAAGGATTTTCAAAAAACATAACCACAAGGCCATTACTGCCACTAAATAAAATTAATAATGATGCCTTAAATTTCATCTACTATCCAGTCCCTATTCAACTTACCCCTAATTATTATTTTTTAGGTCTTTCTCTAGTTATTTTGGTGAGCAACTGTGAACTTCTTAAAGGGTGGTAGAACACCATGTTCACATCTGCAGACCCCAGCACTCAACAGGGTGCCTCGCGGCCAGAAATGCTCAAAGCCTTTCGAAGGTGCTCATCAACTGTGCATCTCTCAAAAATAACAAGCAGGAAGTCCTTCAGTTTACAAGGATTCTGGGGACTGGGAGTGAACAGACATAAAGGCACACATTTTGCTGAGGCTACCGCTTCCCTTCATTAAGGTCAGGGCCTGGAGCTGGGATCTCACAGAAGGGAACTGACACAGGAGAAAAAGAAAGGCTCTAATCACGAATTCTTAGATGCACTTTATTTCCACAGTCTGACATGAGATTGAGGTGTACCCCACAGTGATCAACATCTTATGTCTGCCTCCACAGCTTTCTACCTCTTTCTACTTAATGAACTTTACTAATACACCAAACCTCCCTGACCCTCAGTTTCCTCATCTTTAGAATAGAAATAGTTCTTGTAGCTAAAGAACTATCATGGCCTGGGCCGTAACACACCATCATGACCACTTGCTCAAACACAAGACACAGCCACAGCAGAGACTGCAGGATGCAGGTCAGTGCCTTGGAAGAAAATTTCAGAAGCAATACTAAAGCAATGTAATCTCCAGACACAAAATCAAGTGGGACAGAAGTGGAGGGTGAACTGGGCAGTTAGATAAAATTCCCAGAAGAGTCAAAAGTTGGCCAACTCTACATGATGCCAAGTGATGGTGAGAGCCCAGGGCCCTCAGGAAACACTGCATCCACCAGAGCTTGGAGGAACAGAGGAAGAAGACTCTTGTCTCAGATAAACAGACACAAATATCTCTGAGGCAAAAAGCAGACACTGGAAGATGTATTTCACATATATTTTCCTTTTTATCCATGCACAAGAGTGATAAATGGAAAAATCAATGTCTAAGTCTAAAAGAGCTCTTTAAGTAGAAAATAAAAATGTTAACTGATAAGAAACCACCATGTCACAGTTCAACGGTAACTTTTTTCTTTCCTAGTGGTACATAAGATAGTGGTTTTACAAATAAGAGCATCTTAGATTCAACAAAAAATGGTATATTCCAGACACAGGGACACATCAGTAGTCACCAGAAGTGAGACAGGAAGGAAAACAGGTGCATCACTCACTGTGCGGGGGAATGGAGTGGGAGAGTGGGAGGAGGGAATGGAGAAAGCGGACAAGCCTTGAAGGTCACAGAGCAAGAGCTCACAGCCTAGGTCAGTGGGGTAGCCCCTGAGGTAGGAAGGACCAGGGCAATGACTCCAAGGCCTCGCACAGCAGGCCAACATCAGCATCCAGGATGGTCACACATCTTCGCACACAGGAGTCAGCATTCATTTATGGGTGTCGCTAAAACACAGGCCTTAACTTCTAAAGCTCCCATAGGGTGACTCATCTGAAGTGTGTCCCCCTTCTGGAGCAGCACCCTTCAGGAGGATACACGCTTCCTTTCTGGACGAACCCCTGATGCAGAGATGAAGAAACCTTGAATGGTGGCTCCTGAGTCAGAAGTCTTTAAAATGACCTTTCCTCTGCAGCCATGTCCACGTTCTGGTTTTTTATCCAGAAACACGTTGGCAGCACAGCACACACCACACCCCAACAAGGCATCTAAAGACCCCTCATGAATGCCAATAACTACTATGAAAAGCGGCTGATACTCTTGCTTGAGAACTCCCTAAAGGAGCTTCAGGCAATGAAATCACCTGTCCACTTTATTTCCTACAAATATCACAGATCACAGTGCTTCAACACAATTCCATTGCCAAGAACAACCTCTCCAAAACCCGGGGACAGGCAGGCCTCTAACCTCCTATTTCCTGCAGATGAGAAAACCACAAGCCTCCCCACCCACAGCGACTCACAGAGACAATATCCCAGTGGAAACTCCATACAGGAGCAGGTGCACAGGGCCCAGCGGGACTTCTCATTAAATGGTCATGTGTGTAGAGAGCACTCTACAAAGGAGCTGTGTAATTGAGTGGTGAGCCTGACAGTGGACGGGGACGTTCACCCAGTTCAGCCAGCCCTGCAGAGACCAGCTCAGAAATCACACCACGAAGGCTGTGGCATGAGCACAGGCCACAAAGTAAAGCAACACATTAACCTGTAGCACCTAGCGTGGTCCCCAGCCAGAGACAGGAGAGGGTGAACTGGGAGCGTGCATTCTGTGTTAACCAGGAGAAGAACACTCCTCACCCAGGACTCCTTGAGGAACAAGAATGAAAGGCCTGAGAAAAAGAAAAACAATTATCAAACACTAACACAAATAAATGGAACCTAGAAAGATGGTACTGATATTTGCAGGGCAGCAATGAAGACATAGACATTGAGAACAGACGTGTGGGCACAGCTTGGGGGGAAGAAGGAGAGGGTGGGAGGTAACCTGGTGAGAGAGTAACCTGGAAACATATATTACCATATGTAAAATAGACAGCCAATAGGAATTTGCTGTATGACTCAGGAAACTCAAACCAGCTCCCTAACAACCTAGAGGGGTGTGATGGGGAGAGAGGTGGAGGGTTGTTCAAGCAGGAAGGGACATGGGTAAACAAACCTAAGGATGATTCATGTTGCTGTTCGGTAGAAACCAATGCAATACTGTAAAGCAATTATCCTTCAATTAAAAATAAATAAATTTTTAAAAAAAGAACAAAAAACCTGACCTTGCCATAGGATAGAGGAAACTCCACCACTGACAGACCAGAGGCCACAGATTCCCAGAAAGAAAACAGGCTCAATATTCAGCAAAGGAAATCAAGGCATAGAGAGCGCACCCAACAGGTCAGACACTCTGAAGCTGGAGTTGCCGCTGCTCTGGGTCTTGGCTCAAACCTGCTCAATCTGCACCTCGCAGGCACCAGCCCCTCTGTTTACTGTAACTGGCCCTCCCTGACTCCTGACCCCTCAGGCGCGCCCCTCTCTCCTCTGCACTCAGCCCCTTCTCACACTACGTCTTTTCACTACCTATCACAGTATTTGGTTCCACTGCCCCCAAGGTGAAAGTTCCCCAGGGGTTGAGATGACGTCTCCGTTCTATTCACTGCTGTAGCCCAAACACTGAGGAGTGCCTGGCACACAGCAAGTCTCAAGCAATACTCATCAGAAGAATCGATGCAAGGGCCCGCAGCCTGTTTTCGTGTCTGCTCCTGCCAACAGGCAGCAGAGACTTCAGGACACACAAAGGCCTGAGGACAAGAACACGGGAAGCATTTCACACAGCAAATAGTAAGGATGGAGAAAGCAGCTAAACGAATGGCCTCCTGTGGAGTACTGCTGTGGGTGCATCCTCCCTAGAGCACCTTCCAGGAACTTCCCACCACCATCAGAGGATCTGGGCACTGGCAGCGCATGGAAGGAAGCCTGGAAAGCGAGGGCCCCATCCCGCAGGGAGAAAAAAAAAATCAAGTTCATGCTGACCACAACAGTGGTTCTTAAGTGAGGGCAAACCTGTCCCCTGGGATGCCTGTTAAGGCCTAGACATGGTCACCGCTGAGAAGAGTGGTACCACTAGCACCCAGCAGAAGCTGCTAAATATCAACAGTGCACAGGCCAGCCCCCTGTCCCCAACAAACGTTATCTGGTCCAAAATGCCGACTGTGTCAAGGCTGAGGGGCCCTATGTTAGAGCGACCACTGCCCCCAGGCGCCCCCATCCCTGCCAAAATGCTGGTCCTGGTTTGGGGGGCTCTGGGAATTCAGCAACTCTCCCCCTGGTGCCCAGGCCATTCCTCCTCCCAGAGAGTCACTAGGCAGGACCAGGTAGTCAGTGGGAGGTGCTGGGAGGCCAGGTGGGCAGACCAAGGGCAGGCTGAGTCACAAGTGACCAGGCAGCCCCTGTAAGAGTGGGGGCAGGGACGCAGGACTCCCAGAGCCAAGAAAAGCTATTGGAATGTAAGGCCAGGAATGAGATTCCATGAGACGGCTGGTTTTGTTTTTTTCAAATCCAGCTACAATGAATCATTGCCATCTTCATCCCAGCATGCTAAAAAACTCAATCTGTACAAAATGACACTTGCTTCCTGGGCCTGTAATATTGGTCATGACTAAATGCAGAAACGCCCAGTGCCTCAGTTTGCCCTGTAGGAGGCAGATGCAAGCAGGACCCTGGACTCGGGAGGTGGAGAGGGCGGTGCTCCGCAGGGAACGACTTGTTGGATCTTTAAGCCTGTGGGAGAGGCTCTCCTTCCTGACTGGACAGATAAACTGCACAAGTTTTACTAGAACCTCCACACTGGGGGCTCATCCTTCAGGTCAAGTGCGTGGCCAAGGTCAGTGCATCCTCACACAGTTAGGAAAACAAGGTCAACTCTACTTGGAGTGCAGCAGTGTCTGTAGGAGGCTGGCACCAACACACTCAACGTAACTCTCCCCATGGAGGAGGGCTCCTCGCCACACTTGGCCTGTGCCGGGTCCCACCCAGGCGGCGTCAGGGGAGGTGCTGGGAGGTCCTCACGAACGAACCACCCCATAAGGCAGCGTGGTGGCAAGGGTCCAAGGCCACAGTGGTGGGACAGGCATCCCCAGCAGCAACCTGGAATCAAAGGATTCCTCAAGGGGAGGCCACCCTTTAGGTCAGGGCAGGAAGGCCGGGCCAACACCTGCTCTGATTGAAACAGTGTCTCTCCAAGAGCCATGCTCAGCGTATCTAAGGACAACCATGGCAAGGGCACAGAGGCTGGGTCCGGGAGGCCCTGCAGTGGGGGCGGATCAGGGAGCACGGGTCCCGAGGGAAGAGCAGGGCAGGTGGGGACAGAGGGGCTCCAGAGAGGGGCATTCATTTAGCATCCATATGGAAGGCTCCCACCATCATGAGCTGTGTGACATGGTCGTGGGTGTGCTTCCACCTCGATATCCGTCTGGGTCGTAGGACAGGGGTCATGGGGAAAAAAGAGGAAGAACAAACAGGGGGCGTGAGCTTGGCCAGTTTGGGCTGTTTTCTCACCCCATGATTTCTGCTAGGTCACTAGGAGACTTCACAGATTTCTCCCAGGAACACCTTGCCTTCTCTTCAGGATCTTGGCCAGAACCTGGCAGTCAGCTCCTGTGTGTGCCTGGTCTCTGCCCCAGGCAGCCTACCACCTCCCTCCACTAAGCCAAATGCCACTGAATTTGCTAGTGGTTTAGGCAGCAGGGCACTGCCTGTCTTGAAATCAACATCTTCCCAAAGTGACTTCTCAATCCCTAGAGATGTCAGAAACATGAATGGCAGCAACAATAAATTTTGTGTGTGTGTGTGTGTGTGTGTGTGTAAAATCACGGAATTATAAACAATATATAGTTTCATATCCATAATTATATATACGTCTCCCCTTGCCCCACCCCAACTGTTTTTCTGCCTCTGCTGCTGCTGCTAAGTCGCTTCAGTCGTGTCCGACTCTGTGTGGCCCCACGGACTGCAGCCCACCAGGCTCCGCCGCCCCTGGGATTCTACAGGCAAGAACACTGGAGTGGGTTGCCATTTCCTTCTGACCTCCTCTCAAATACCTCTCCCCCTGATCCAAACAGGAGACCCACCTCTCATCAGGAGCTGGGATGGGAGACTCAAAAGGGGCCTGAAGTCTCCACACAACACTAACAGCTCCCCAGGCACCCCGAGCCCACGCCGGGAGCCGGATGGAGCCCAGGCAAGCCAGCCTGCTCCGTGCTGGGGACAGCGGGCCCTCTCACTCTCACCAGGGGGCTGGGCAAAGAGCCCCTCGGCTCTCGCCATCGGTCACAGCCTGCTCCTGTCATGCGTGAGCCCCAAGTCGCTCCAGAGGAGTGACACTTAACAGTTTCTTCAGAAAAAAGTTTCCCTAGAGAAACGTTGTCAGATTTGCCATTTGTCAGATTCTCTGGCTATACAGTGGCTTTCCCCAACTCCTGCACGCTCTATCTCTACCCAAACCCTCGTTTCAAGTGGAATTTAACTGACTAGCTGGCAGGATGTGGCCTAGGTCTCCTTCTCAACCCCTCATGGACATGCTCACAGATCTGCTGATGTCCATGAAAGCACGTGGCAGCCACTGTGTTCCACCTCTCCTCCCACATGTGGGTGATGACAGCCACCTTCCCTCCTGCCAGGAGAAGCAAGCCTGTAGGCAGCGGGTGAAAGGGGCACCTAGAGCCTGGTCGTGGGGGGGACCAGCTCCTCACCATAGGAAACCCACTTAGGGACACAATCAGCAGCACTCCACTGGTTTGAACAACCACCAAAGAAAGATATGTCCTGCACCTACTCTCCTGGTGGCTTCCCACAGACAGGAGCCCCACTCTGACACCACAGCTGGAGACAAGGGAGCTGGCATGTTGCCCAGACCACTTCTCAAAAAGGTGGTCTTTGATGTCACTCAGGGTCATGGTACCGGCCCAAATGAACCAACCAAATCAACCTGGGAGGAATGGATGAAGGACTAAAAAAAAAACCTCTAAAGAACAAGAAGATGACAGTTCCATATATTTTCAAGAAGATTCTAGGCTTTTTCCCTCCCTGCACCCCACCCTAGACACCATCTCCTCAGCACCTACTATTTGCCAACACCTACTAACGGCCTCTAGTCTTTAGCTATAAGAACTATCCCTATTCTAAAGATGAGGAAACTGAGGGTCAGAGAGGTTTGGTAAATTAGTAAAGGTCACCAAGCAGAAAGCGGGAGAAAGCTAGTCTAGTCTTAGTACCAATAAATGGATCCATGCCATTCTCCTTAAATGTCTACCGCCCAGCTCAAAAACACCAGTGGTTCCCTATGGACAATCAGACTATGAACCAACAAGTCAGCTCAGCTTGGCATTCAAGGCCCTTTACGATTTAGTCCCAAACTCTTTCAAGTGTACATTCTCATATTCCCCTAAAAACATACCCACTCCAGCCAAGTGAGGCCCCTCGGTACTCTTAAGAAGAGGTCAACCCCTCTCCTAGAAACCCCCTCCATATCTGACCCAAAGGCACCCAGCTTGGACCTCAGGGCAGGGACTGCAGCACCTGCTCACGGAGGAAAGGCAAGGGGAAGTGACCAGAAGGACAGGCCCTGGTCAGGCCCTACGAGAATGTATTCCCTGCCTCCCAAGGGTGTGGGAGCACAGACAATGGGTCTTGGGCTACACACACACTCTCTCAGGAGAGACCATTCTTCACATACTAGAAAACCCTTCCCTGGCCAACCAAAAGAGACACACTTCACCCAGAGGCACATTCATTCCAAAAGAAATCCCTTCCTTTCTCTGCAGCTCCATCATGCCAAGATACCAAGGCCCAGAGGAGGCTTAACATGATTAAAATTTTAAAGTATTTAATATGCTCAAAGGCAAGGCATCCTTGAAGTGCAAATCATCAATTTGGGGGAAAGAGAGAAACACTGGGGGAGGGAAGGTTCTATGCAAAAGTAAATAAAATATAATTTCAAGCAATATTATGCACAAAGGTCAGGTTTGTGCATATGGTCAGGTTGTACTGACCATACAACCTGAACTTCAGCATTGAGTCCTGATTAGGGCAGTCTCTGCTCCTACTGAGTTGATTAAACCTGCATTGTGAGGTGAGTGGGTTCTCTGGGTTTCACCAGACGGAGAATAACTGTCCTCAGAGGAGTTATTCAAAAGGCAGGGCACACAGTGACAAGCCTGGGCTGGGTGCTGAAGCAGCAGAAACTCTAGTCAGGCTCCCATCAGACAAACAATCCCCCAAAGCCTAATACTGAAGCCTAGTACCCTGTGGAAAATGTCAAGGTGAAGAGAAATTGACTAATTAGAGCCTTGACTTGAATGGTACAAAATGAGAAAAGAAATATAAGTCCACTTACACCTAAAAAACTATAGCTAGTATTTAAGTCCTGCCTATATACGCATACTACCTTAGCATTTTTATGCCCATACTTTACAAGCCAGAAAATCTATACATTTCCTTTTATCGCAAGGATGAACTAAATTTGAAGAGACTTTCGAGTCTCTGAATCCATGGAAACAACTCAGGAGGGAGAAAAGACCATGCAGTTTTAGATTCTAGACTAAGAAATGCAGGACACAGGTTCTATTGACTCCTCCAGAAACGGTCTTAGGGTGTTCTCTTTAATATACAGGTCCAAGCCATGTTAACGAGTCTTCTCCAACTTCAAAAACTACTGCATGTACACAACTCTTCTTCAACTGACAAACTGCCAAACCATTCTAAGGGCTGCTGCTGCTGCTAAAAGAATAGAATCCAAAAATCATCAATCCATGTACAATTGTTCATTTCCCACATTTTTTTTTCTCTGTGGTCTCTGAACCTTCCTACTGCCACCTGGCCACAAAGAGTTCTAGGACTCTTACTTTTTTTTTTTGAAGGATCAACTGGAAGACCCTTCAAAACCCATCCACCAGCTGAAGCCCACCAGGGAGAAGCCAACCTCTCCAGACGCTCACCCTGTTGCTGTTTCCAACTGCATGTCCAAATGAAAGCTGCAGACCAAGGAAAGGGGATCACAAAGCACGGCTTGTGTATTTGGTTTTCTTCCACACGAAAGGCAGGAAGCTTTGCCAGGTCTCACCAGCACACCAGGCTACATGGACCTGCAAAAGCACCGTTTGCTGGGAAGCAAAGCTTTTGAAATAATTCGAGTTTAGTATGACCACAGTTTTCAAAGGGCTGCACTGCTTGCACTGGGTGCATCGCTCTTTACCATTCAAGGATGAACAAACTCCACTTACCTAAATAACAGTTCCTTGGATTAAAACAGGGAAAAGATAGGGCTAAGAGAACCTGTCAGCTCAGAAACAAGCTAGGCCAATTCTGTACATGAGAAGACTTTTTCCTTTTGCCCCTCTAGATATATCCTAAGAAATTTACCATGAATCAAATAAGACACCTGTCTCCATCTAATACCTTCCGCTGAGAATGAACGAAAGAAGGACGGACGGAAGGAAACCTCTGAAGTAGCCAGGCTTCAGCGTTGACATTTACGGTCTGACTTTAGGGCTACAGTCTCCTCATCCAGTTACTAGCGTCCTGCTTGTTCCAGGATACCACTCTCTGGTTCCAGTTCAACCCATGGTCCACCTTCATTAACTCAGAATTTCCTGGATTTGCGCTGACACTAACCGTCACAGTATAGGGGTTACACGGTGTGGGGTCACTTTCAAAGCCTGGTAGTTGCCAAACACGACAAACACCGCTGGCGGCATGCGCACCGCCCAGAGCCCCCGCTCTCCCAGCAGGATCGCAAGGCCAGGCGCCCTGGGCGCTCCATTTCCTTCCTAGAGCGGCTGGCTGTGCAGAGCGGCTCACGCGGTCCCCACGGCCCAACCCCTCGGCCCTTGGAACCCATCTAGAACACACTCAGCAGAAGGACCACCCCACCGAACAGGAGCGAGGGGCTGGGAAAGGCGGGCGCCGGGGGCCGCGCTGAAGGGCCGGCCGAGCCGGTCAAGGCGAGCACCGGGGCAGGGAGGGGACCGTCGGGGGTGTGGGCGGCCGGCCTCACCCGGGCGCGGGGGCCTTCCGCCTGCACCGCCAGGGCGGTCTGTTCCGTCGGGCGCGGGGCTGGCTGCGCCCCCGCCCCCAGGGGAAGCGGGCCGAGACCCAGAACCGCCCCCTCCCCGCGGCGCGGCGAAGAGGGGGAGGTAGGGGGGCTGCAGTGGCTGGTTTCAAAGGGCTGAAAAGAAACTTGGATTCCTCTCTCCCAAGGTACGTGACACGTTGGAAAGGCAGCCGCCTCTCTCCCTTCCCCCCACCCCCTTTTGTGCTTCCCCATACTCTCACCCCCAAACTTCTCACCGCAGGGGACTGGGCTCCCGACGGCCGGACGACACTCAAATTAAGAGGAGCAGAGAGCGGGGACGGGGGGCGACTAGAGGCGTCAGCGACCCCAGCCCTGGGAGCTGCACGGGGTCGCCCCCTCCCGAGCCCGGAGTGCACCGAGCGGCCGGCGGCGCCCCCAGCCCCAGGGACTCGGTCGCGAGGCCCAAGGCGGGGGCGGATGGCCAGAGCCGAGATCGGGGCGGAGAAGGGCAGGAGGGACCAGGAAACCCCCTCGGTCCCCGGCGGTGCGTCCGAGCGAGGGGCCTCGGCGGCGGGGCCCGGGCGCATGGGCGCCGGGGACTCCGGGGGCCGGGCCGCGGGCAGGCACCCCACTCACCTTCCTGCCGGCGCCGCCGCCCGCGCCCGCGGCCAGTGCGGAGCCGCCCCCCGAGTACATGTAGTAGGCGATGCCCAGCACCCACAGGAAGGCGAAACAGAGCAGCATCCGCGAGCGCCGCCGCATCCTCCCGACTCGGCCGCCGGCCGCGGCCGCTGCTCGCGAGTCTGCCTGGGGCCGCGGCGGGCGCGGGCCGGGGAGGAGCGGAGGAAGGGGAAGGGCGCGGCGGCTCCTCCTCCGGCGCGGCTGGCGGCGAGGGCGGCGCGCGCCCAGCGCCCGAGCTCCGCCCCGGCCGGGAGCGCCGCGCGGCGCCGGAGCAGGAAGCGGCAGCCGCGGAGGCGGCCAGGGGGTCAGGGAGCAAAGGGCGACCAATCGGCGGCGGCTGCGGGGGCCCGGCGGGGGCGGGAGAGGGGATTACCGCGTCTCCACGGCGGCGGCTCGGGTGCCCCCCGGGGAGTGCCTCCGCCGGCCGCCGCCCGGCCACCCCTGTGAGTGACAGGTGGTCGCCGGGGCCCCGGGGAAGGCGCGCACACGTGCGCACACACACAGGCGCCCACACCGGGGACAGCGGGTCACCGCTTCCTCACGCTGGCCGGGCGAAAGCATTACCTCCTCGGTCCTCAGTCTTTGGGTCCACCCCAGACCCCTGGCAGGCTCCCTCTTATTGGCCGACCGACCTGAGTTTTTTGGTGCAAATCCCCTCTTCAGGACCAGACTCGGCTGCTGCTCACTGCAGTTTTCTTAGCAATCTTGCAGCAAAAACACCCCTAATCCCCAGGTGTCTATTTTATTTATTTGTTTACGCAGAGGTGGGGGCCTAGCGGTAGAAACCGAGAGGTGTTTTTTTCAAGGGAATATGTTTCTGGGGATGAACAGAGCGCTTAATAGCAGGGTTTTCTTTTTCGTTTTTTTTTTTTTTTTTTTTTTTTTTTAAATTTTACTTTACAATACTGTATTGGTTTTGCCATACATTGACATGAATCCGCCACGGGTGTACATGAGTTCCCAATCCTGAACCGCCCCCCACCTCCCACCTCTCTCCCCATATCATCAAACGCGAAATAAGGAAAAGGAAGGCAACACATATTTTTAAAATCGTTTCTTTGCGGTTGTTTCGATATTAGAAGAAAGAAGAGGCAGCACAAGTAACAGCTTTAAAGATGCAAGAAGACAGATCTGTCTTGTAACAGAATCTAAGTAACCTTGACAATGCCCTTGTAACAGCAAAGTTTCCAGTGTTCCTAGGAAAGAAAGAATGTTACTTAGAGCTTAATATTTTAAAAGGGATTCCAGGAGCTGCCCAGTTCAGAGGATAAAGGCAGCTGTCTGCATCTGAAGCTCTACTCACATCCTCAATAAAACACAAACACAAACAAGCCTTCAGCTCTACTGTGACAGTGAATGTCATGAACTGACCTTCAAATTACTTCTTAAGTAGAATAAAGGAAAGACATCATATTCCAACAGAGCTCCCTCCACTGTTGCCAAGGACTTAAGTGTAACCCAGGCTTAAATCCTTCTATGAAGAGCAAGTCCAACCCCAAGAACTAAACACTGAACACAGGTTGGGTACTTGACTGGACAAGGGAAGAGGTCTGAAAGAGAATGGGACGGGATGTGGCGGCTTGAGGAGGCCTTGGTCTTGGGAAGTGTCAAATAGAGAAATGGCAGTGCCCTTTGGAGATCTGGTAGTGAAGGAAAAGAAGGAACTGAAAAAGGAAAATTAAGGATCCCACAGAAATAAATGACAACTAATCCCTCCCTCAGAGTGGTTATCTATTAAAAACTGCACTTCAGTATGCAGAGAAAAGAGGCTTCCCAAGTGACTCAGTGCTAAAGAAACCTCCTGCCAATGCAAGAGACACAGGTTCTATCCCTGGGTCGGGAAGACCCCCTGGAGAAGGCCCTGGCAACCCACTCCAGTATTCCTGCCTGGGGAATCCCATGGACAGAGGAGCCAGTCCATGGAGTTGCCAAAGAATCGGGCATGACTTAGCGACTAAACAACAGTGCAGAGAAGAGGGCCTTCTAGAACCATGAGCCCTGTATCAGGATGCCTAGTAACACTAAAACATCAAAATAACTGCATAAAAAGCTACTGCCAAGAAGAAAATACATTTCTTATAAGATGAATCATAACATTTCAACTGATGAAAATCTTCCATCAATAAAACCACAAAGCAGAGAAAAATTGTAACACTGTATGTCAAACTCTCAAGCTTAACAAAGTTTCGTACAGAGAGACACACACACACACTTTTACATACCACTAGAATCAGAAATTCAAAACCTAAGAATATATTATATAAAAATTAGGATGAATTATAGTAGAAGTTGATCAGATTCAAGAAATTAAAAATAAAGACAAAACTATCCCAGAAACAAGTAACTGTAAGACACACAAGAGAGAATATATCAAATACAATTATGTAAAAGAACACTGAATAATGGCAAGAAAATCATCAAGAAATTGAGAATAAGATAAATAAAGAAGTCAAAAAGCTTTCAGAGATAAGTGGTTGAGATGAAAGCCAGGAAAGAAGAACCAAAATACATATCCCTGGAGCCTCTAAAGTTGAAACACCAAACAGTGAAGCAGAATTAATATTAACACAATCATTTCAGATGTAATCTACAGCATGATGACTATCGTTACCACTACTATGTGGTATTTTTAAAGATTGTTAAGAGTGCCTCCTAAGAGTTCTCATCACAAGGAAAAAAAACTTTCTTTCTTTCCTTTTTTTTTGTATCTAAATGAGATGATGCATATTAACTAAACATTGTAGGACTCATACAATATATGTTAGTCAAACCATTATTCTGTGCACAATGCTATATGTCAATCATATCTTAATAAAACTTGGAGGAAAACTATAATCCCAGAAAACAATCCAGAAATAAGAGAAAAATTTTATATCAACTTCCATATACCGTGGAAGGGGCTTCCTGTGGCTTAGCAGTAAAGAATCCATTTGCAGTGCAGCAAACATAGGTTTAATCCCTGAGTTGGGAAGATCCCCTGGAGAAGGAAATGGCAGCCCACTCCAGTATTCTTGCCTGGGAAATCCCAGGGACAGAGGAGCTTGGCGGCCTATAGTCCATGGGATCACAAAAGAGTCAGACATGAAACTAAACAACAACTGTATACCTTGGAGAACTGAGTGGAATAATCAACTCCAAAACATATTTTATTAAAACTATTAGATTGTAAAGGAAAAAAGATCAAGTTACTTATAGAAATAAATATTTAGGCAAGGCAACAGTAGAAGAGTATTCACAAGACACTCAAGGAAAGAAAGTACCAGCCAAGGATTTTTGGGTTCAGCTTTCAAGCATCCAGGCTATAGGCAAAGATGAGAACTGAGCACAAAAACTATGCCTTTCTTGGAGAATGAGCTTCCCCCAAACAAGAGATAACTCTGTTAGTTTCTCAGTCATGTCCAACTTTTTATGGCTAAAGCTTCAACTCCATTGTGCACAGCAGCGGGTCTGAAGGCACTGTAGTTTGTAGACATGAAGTCAGAAGAAAGGCTGGATGTGATGTGGGGAAGTCTAAAGACAAAGCAACTGCAAAGATGAAATAGACCTTGTGACAACAACTAAAATCCACGAGGGCAGATGTGAATCTACCTCCAACACCGATTATGCAAAAAACAAACTCCAGAATGAGGTATCACTTCACATCCATTAGTATGGCTATTCTTTTTAAACAACAAAAATCCCAAAACATAACAAACATTGAAAAGGATGTGGAGAAATTGGAACTCCTATTCCTTAAAAAAATTAAACCTAGAATTACAACATGATTCAGCAATTCCACTTCCGGGTGCATACCTGAAAGGAGTGAGAGCAAGGGCTTGAGCAGTGCTCCTGTGTTCATGGCACTATTAGTCACAATAGCCAGAACATGGAAGCAACCCAGTCTCCATCAACGAATGTATGAATGAAATGTGACATACAGTGGAAAATTATTTGACTTTTAAAAGAAAGGAAATTTTGACATAAGTTACAACATGATCAGTTCAGTTCACTCAGTTGTGTCCACCTCTTTGCGACCCCATGGACTGCAGCACACCAGGCCTCCCTGTCCATCACCAACTCCTGGAGCTTACTCAAGCTCATGTCCATCAAGTCGGTGATGCCATCCAACCCGCTCATCTCTGTCATCCCTTCTCCTCCTGCTTTCAGTCGTTCCCAGCATGAGGTCTTTTCCAATGAGTCAGTTCTTCACATCAGGTGGCTAAAGTATTGTAGTTTCAGCTTCAACATCAGGCTTTCCAGTGAACACCCAGGACTGATCTCCTTTAGGATGGACTGGTTGGATCTCCTTTAGGATGGACTGGTTGGATCTCCTTGCAGCCCAAGGGACTCTCAAGTCTTCTCCAATACACAATTCAAAAGCATCAGTTCTTTGGTGATCAGCTTTCTTTATGGTCCAACTCTCACATCCATACATGACTACTAGAAAAACCATAGCTTTGACTAGAAAGACCTTTGTCAGCAAAGTAATGTCTCTGCTTTTTAATATGCTGTCTAGGTTGGTCATAGGTTTTCCTCCAAGGAGCAAGTGTCTTTTAAATTCATGGCTGCATTCACCATCTGCAGTGATTTTGGAGCCCAAGAAAATAAAGTCTTGTCACTGTTTCCCCATCTATTTGCCACGAAATGATGGGACTGGATCCCATGATCTTAGTTTTTTGAATGATACAGCATGATACTAAGTGAAATAAACCGGGCATAAAAAGACAAATACTATGAACCCACTTAAATGAAGTACCTAGACAAGTCAAATTCACAGAAAGAGAAAGAAGGGTAGTTACTTGGGACTGAGAGAGGGGAAATGGGGAAACTGGTACAGAGTTCCAGTTTGGGGAGATGACAAAGTTCTGGGGATGGATGGTGGTCCAGGACAATGTGTATATGTTTAATGTCCCTTAAATGTACACTTGAAACTGATTCACATGGTGAATTTTGTGTACATTTTATCAAAATAAAAAGACATGACAAATGGGAAGAAATTATTTCCACACCTATCATAGATAAAGGAGCAAAGTAATATCCCTAATATATTAAGAACTTAAATATTAAGAAGGGCAAAACACATAAACAGACAATTCACAGTAAAGAGCTTATGAGTTTGTAAACATGTGAAAGATGTTCCACTTTACTCGTAAAAGAGTTGCAAATTAAAACTACAGAGATACTGTTTATCCCTCCAACAAACTGGCAAAAATTGGAAAGCATGACAAGACACTCTGTTGGTAGGGCTATAAAAAAGAATAAGGAAGCCTTTTATGAATAGGTATGGAATGACTTCTGGGATATGTTATTAAACATTAAATGAAATATTAAATGCAAAATACAATAGCTTATATAGTACATGCTACTTTTATATAAGAAAGAAGGGAAAATAAGAAAACATACAAATATCTGTTTATTTTGGCAACTGGCACATCAATGATAAACCAGAAAATAATGAAATGAGTTACCTGTAAGGAGTGGGAGGAAGAGAAAGTGGAACAGGAAGAGTGTGACACCTGGTGCCTTTCTCCTAGGCTTGATCCTGGAAGCATGTTTTGTGTGTTAGTCACTCAGTCGTGTCTGACTCTTTGTGACGCCATGGACTGTAGCCTGCAAGGTTCCTCCATCCATGGGATTTTCCAGGCAAGAATTATGGAGTGGATTGCCATTTCCTTCTCCAGGGAATCTTTCTGACCCAGGGATTGAACCCAGGTCTCCCGCATTACAAGCAGACTCTTTACTGTCTGAGCCACCAGGGAAGTCCTGGAAACATGTTAATATCCTACATATTCAAAAGTAAAGTAAAATCAACAAAACCATGACAGGAACACTAAAAACTGAATCCAAACAGAAATGCCTGAACCCAACTATATTGTGAATGGATAACATAATCAGATTGAAAGGGGATAAAGGGATTAATATGTATAAGTTTTAAACAAAGTACTTGGGCTATATACCCTCAGCCTAGAAAACGAACTCCAGACAATTTTTGAACTCTTCTTTATGCTTCTTCTTCATAGTGTTATAGTTGTCACAATCGAAGTATTTTATGCACATTGTGCAATTGAGCAAATCAGAAAATGTATTGTTTCAGGGATCTAGGGTTTTCATTATGAAAGAAAGGAGATACAGTGTGGAATGAGGGAAGGCAGAGATTACTTGGAGTAGACTTGGAATTAGAACAGTGTGAACTCATTATTTTATACATATATATACACTTGTCTATGCTCATCTTTATGTCCACATATAAACAAGCATTTCTACATATACCATACTCATGTATGTACATATTTCCTAGGTCTGTCCATTGAAAGGACCAGAGCAACAATATCTTGGCATAAATGAGAACATCTTGCAACTAGATCTTGGTTTCTAAATCCCATTTTCCATCCCAAGAAAGTTTCCTTGGAGCAGCGATTGATCCGTGACTGGAGCCTCAGTTCAGTTCAGTTGCTCAGTCGTGTCCAACTCTTTCTCTTTGCGATCCTGTGGACTGCAGCACACCAGGCTTCCCTGTCCATCACCAACTCCTGGAGCTCACTCAAGCTCATGTCCATTGCGTCAGTGATGCCATCCAGCCATCTCATCCTCTGTTGTCCCCTTCTCCTCCTGCCTTTAATCTGTCCCAGCATCAGGATCTTTTCCAATGAGTCAGTTCTTCGCATTAAGTGACCAAAGTTTGGTGCTTCAGTTTCAGCATCAGTCCTTCCAGTGAATATTCAGGACTGATTTACTTTAGGATGAACGAGTTGGATTTCCTTTCAGTCCAAGGGACTCTCAAGAGTCTTCAACACCACAATTCAAAAGCATCAATTTTTCAGTGATCAGCTTTCTTTACAGTCCAACTCTCACATCCATACATGACTACTGGAAAAACCACAGCTTTGACTAGGCAGATATTTGTTGGGCAGAATAATGTCTCTGCTTTTTAATATGCTGTCTAGGTTGGTCATAGCTTTTCTTCCAAGGAGCAGGCGTCTTTTAATTTCATGGCTGCAGTCACCATCTGCAGTGATTTGGGAGCCCCCCCAAAATAAAGTCTGTCACTGTTTCCCCATATATTTGCCATTGAAGTGATGGGACCAGATGGGATTTTACTTTTCTGAATATTGACTTTTAAGCCAACTTTTTCACTCTCCTCTTTCACTTTTATTAAGGGGCTCTTTAGTTCTTCTTCACTTTCTGCCATAAGGGTAGTGTCATCTGCGTATCTGAGGCTATTCTTATTTCTCCCAGCATTCTTGAATCCAGCTTGTGCTTCATCCAGGCTGGCACTTCGCAAAATGTACTCTACATATAAGTGAAATAAGCAGGATGACAATATACAGCTTTGACATACTCCTTTCCCAGTTTGGAACCAGTCTATTGTCCCATGTCCAGTTCTAACTGTTGCTTCCTGACCTGCATACAAATTTCTCAGGAGGCAGATAAGGTGGTCTCGTATTCCCATCTCTTGAAGAATTTTCCACATCTAGACTGTAGCCTAGACAGTACTAGATAAGCCTAGAACATCTGGTAATAGAAAGTAAGGTACAGAGTTTCAGTTTGAGGAGATGGGGGTAAAAGGTCATAGGAGCCAGCTTGAAGGGCCCATTGTCTAAATCTAGGACACATATGTGTCAAAATAAATACTGAATAAAATGGAAATCCAAGAGTACATGCTGGTAATTAGTAGATAAACAAATGGAGGAGATGAGAGGGCTCTTTCTTTCCAGAGAATGTCAGCTGATAAAAGTGAAGGGAAGGTGACATTAAAAGTCACTGTTTTGCAACCATCATAGTAATGGTTGGTTGGAGAAGACTCAGTAGATATTCAAGTGTGTGTGGTGGGGGCAGGAGGAACAGGAAAGTTGGATGAGAAGGAGGATGTTTATAGTGTCTTTTGTCAGAATACTTGTTAGTTACAGAGGAAGACTAGTAACTGTACAGTGGAGAGATTAAGCAACACCTTGGCCAGGTGATCAGATGACCCACTCAGGAGGGACAAGTGGACATCCTGCGTCTGCCCAAATACCCTGAGAAAGACACGAAATGCCATTTTAGTATTCTGGTCAAGGATACACAACTTGAATGTCATAGTGAATAAATACTGAAAGAAACAAAATTGAAGAACAGTCTGTAAAATAATTGACTTGTGTTCTTCAGCAATGTCACTATTATGCAAGACAAGGAAAGGGCGAGGAGCTGGTCCAGACTAGTGGACCTAAGGAGACAGACAGGATGACAACTTGAGCCCATGATCCTCTATGAGGGGCTAAGAATGTGACAAGAACAATTAATGAAAGTGTATGAGGGATGCAGGATAGGTAGCAACATAGCTCAACCGTACAACACTGCCCGCACGTGTGGAGGGTGAGATTTTCTCGTTGTGAGAGCTATAGCATGACTACATAGGAAAGTCTTGTTCTTAGGAAATAGCAACTGAAGTATCAAAGGTTAAAGTGGCCTGATAAACACCAGCTACCCTCGAAAGTTCAGGAAAAGTATAGATGCAGGATAATAAAACAGCTGTAGCAAAATATTCAATATTTGGAGGTGATAAGTCTAGGTAAAGAGCACATGAGAATTATTTTGCCAAGTTTCCTATCAGTTCAGTTCAGTTCAGTTCAGTTCAGTCGCTCAGTAGTGTCCGGCTCTTTGCGACCCCATGAATCGCAGCACGCCAGGGCTCCCTGTTCATCACCATCTCCCGGAGTTCACTCAGACTCACATCCATCGAGTCCGTGATGCCATCCAGCCATCTCATCCTCAGTCGTCCCCTTCTCCTCCTGCCCCAATCCCTCCCAGCATCAGAGTTTTTTCCAATGAGTCAACTCTTCGCATCAGGTGGCCAAAGTACTGGAGTTTCAGCTTTAGCATCATTCCTTCCAGAGAAATCCCAGGGTTGATCTCCTTCAGAATGGACTGGTTGGATCTCCTTGCAGTCCAAGGGACTCTCAAGAGTCTTCTCCAACACCACAGTTCAAAAGCATCAATTCTTTGGCGCTCAGCCTTCTTCACAGTCCAACTCTCACATCCATACATGACCACAGGAAAAACCATAGCCTTGACTAGATGGACCTTAGTCGGCAAAGTAATGTCTCTGCTTTTCAATATGCTATCTAGGTTGGTCATAACTTTTCTTCCAAGGAGTAAGCGTCTTTTAATTTCATGGCTGCAGTCACCATCTGCAGTGATCCTGGAGCCCCCAAAAATAAAGTCTGACACTGTTTCCCCATCTATTTCCCATGCAGTGATGGGACGGGATGCCATGATCTTCGTTTTCTGAATGTTGAGCTTTAGGCCAACTTTTTCACTCTCCTCTTTCACTTTCATCAAGAGGCTTTTTAGTTCCTCTTCACTTTCTGCCATAAGGGTGGTGTCATCTGCATAATCTGAGCTTATTGATATTTCTCCTGGCAATCTTGATTCCAGCTTGTGTTTCTTCCAGTCCAGCGTTTTTCATGATGTACCCTGCATAGAAGTTAAATAAGCAGGGTGACAATATATAGCCTTGACATACTCCTTTTCCTATTTGGCACCAGTCTGTTGTTCCATGTCCAGTTCTAACTGTTGCTTCCTGACCTGCATACAGATTTCTCAAGAGGCAGGTCAGGTGGTCTGGTATTCCCATCTCTTTCGGAATATTCCACAGTTTATTGTGATCCACACAGTCAAAGGCTTTGGCATAGTCAATAAAGCAGAAATAGATGTTTTTCTGGAACTCTCTTGTCTTGCTTTTTCGATGATCCAGCGGATGTTGGCAGTTTGATCTCTGGTTCCTCTGCCTTTTCTAAAACCAGCTTGAACGTCAGGGAGTTCACGGTTCACATATTGCTGAAGCCTGGCTTGGAGAATTTTGAGCATTACTTTACTAGCATGTGAGATGAGTGCAATTGTGCAGTAGTTTGAGCATTCTTTGGCATTGCCTTTCTTTGGGATTGGAATGAAAACGGACCTTTTCCAGTCCTGTGGCCACTGCTGAGTTTTCCAAATTTGCTGGCATATTGAGTGCAGCACTTTGACAGCATCATCTTTCAGGATTTGAAATAGCTCAACTGAAATTCCATCACCTCCACTAGCTTTGTTCGTAGCGATGCTTTCTAAGGCCCACTTGACTTCACATTCCAAGATGTCTGGTTCTAGATTAGTGATCACATCATCATGACTATCTGGGTCGTGAAGATCTTTTTTATACAGTTCTTTCATGTATTCTTGCCACCTCTTCTTAATATCTTCTGCTTCTGTTAGGTCCATACCAGTTCTGTCCTTTACCGAGCCCATCTTTGCATGAAATGTTCCCCTGGTATCTCTAATTTTCTTGAAGAGATCTCTAGTCTTTCCCATTCTGTTGTTTTCCTCTATTTCTTTGCATTGATCGCTGAAGACGGCTTTCTTATCTCTTCTTGCTATTCTTTGGAACTCTGCATTTAGATGCCTATAACTTTCCTTTTCTTCTTTGCTTTTCGCTTGATTTATTTTCTTTAAAAAATAATTTAACTGACAGTGTGATAGAGCCTGATGATCTGCTGCGTTTTGCGAATGAAGAAAGATGCAGAACCCTGAAACCATTTGAGTAAAGCTACCCAGCTCAGGCCTCTAAATTTCACTGTATCTTGGTTCCTGAGGCAGCTTGCACAGGCAGAACTCTCCTTTCCCTTCCTTTCACCTGTGTCTACCTTCCTGCCACACTTGCACCCACACCTGCTTGTACACACGTCCTGTGTTTTTCTGGGTAATGAGCCGAGTGCCAACTCTCCTTAAGTGCTGACTTGTCCTTGGCTCAGCCTAGGCGGCTCTGCGGTAGTCATTCTTCCAGGTCATCTTCTCCTGCCGGAAGCCCTTAGGGCACTTTTCTTGAGTGTTCAGTACAGCAGGAACAGTGCCTACTTACAGCAACACATCAATGAAACGGAGGTATGTCTGTAGCCATTCACTGTCCCAGTTGCTGTTGGCAGAGGTGTCAGGAGCCCTGTACAATTTGCTGAAATATGTGTCTTTATGCAACAGAACCTTTTTTTTTTAATATAATCTGATTGTTCAGCTTTCCTTTTCCTAAACTGTTTTAGTAGGAGGAAAACATCCAGTTAGGAAAGAATAGAAAAACAAAATTTTAACTTCTTAGATGGGACCAGAATATTATACACTGAAATTGAATAACAAGAACTCTTTACCTCTAAAATTTGAAGTGTGTTTATACAGTGTGTGCTAAGTCACTTCAATCATGTCCCACTATTTGCGACCCTATGGACTGCAGCCCGCCAGGTTCCCCATCCATGAATGTTGAGGCTCCTATAAAAATTCTTCCCTGTAGCTCAAATGGTAAAGAATCTGCCTGCAATGCAGGAGACCAGGGTTCAATCCCTGTGTTGGGAAGATCCTCTGGAGAAGGGAATAGCAGTCCACTCCAATATTCTTGCCTGGAGAATCCCGTAGACAGAGGAGCCTGGCAGGCTACGGTCTGTGGGGTTACAAAAAGCTGGACACGACTGACTAACACACGTTGTAAAAAGCAGACATTAAAGTCTGCTGCCCGTGTCCTACAGTGAGCTGCCTTTAACGCGAGGGGACACTTGGAAGTGTAACAGTCCATCCATGGTGAGTTGAGGACTACTGTCCCTCCCATACCCAGTGGATACATACGTTGACCACCTCCCATAATCTTCCCAGAAATTTCCTGACTTGAGTTGAGACTGAGAAATTATTCATCATTGTGATTTAGGTTAAAGAATTCGATTGCCCTGTAAATATAAACATTAACGATGTACTTGTTACACACCAGGCTTTGTTCCAAGTGCTATTTGTATATTATTTTCCATGATTATTATTAATCTTCAGAACAGCCTGATAAAGTAAACACTATGATTATTCCAGTTTTACAATGAGGCCCAGTGCTGTTGTGTTACCTGCCCAAGGCAGCTCAGCAAGCAGTCTTTGAGGAAATTGAGGACCTTTTGGCTTTGGATCTGGGTGCTGGCTGCGGGAGCCATTGAGTTTCTGAAAAAGTCCGATGGACTGGAAAGCTATGATAGATGCATTATCTATATGCAAGTTATGCTTCAGTTAAACAGTCAGAAAGGAGGAGGAATCACTGACTCTTTTTTGGCATCTAAAGCCTCAGTGAAACTCAGCCTGGCTCATCAGCCTCTGTCCAGAACCCCCTCAGCACTGCTGTCTTCCCTTCCTTGCTGGCCCTGGCAATCCACCGAGCAGAAAACAGAGCAGCCGAGAAGTGTCTGCACAGCCTCCTTGCCCCACACCAGGGGAACAGCAGGCCATGGGGGATGAAGGGCCAGCTGCCCAGGGGTTTCTTCCTGCTCTTCATTGTCCATCGTTGTGCTGGAGCCCCTCCCCAGCCTCTCCTGGACAGGAGCTCCAGACTATAGCTGGGAGCTGGCACAATAGCTCCTTTCACTCTGGATGGTTCTGTCTCCATGAGTGCCTGGGACAAGGAGGACATCATGATCATGCTGTTGTCAGCTAAGCCTGGGTTGTGACTCGCCTCCTGCCTGTGTGCGTCCTTTCACCCAAGAGTACCAGGAAACCCATTCCAGGGGAGGGGTGCCCCCAGGGCAATCTCTGCTGTTGCCAGCATGGGGCAAGCTGCCCCAGAGCTGCTGAGGGCCTTTGTCTTGTCCACACTCCTCAGAGATGATAATCATTGTTGTCCACTCTTGTATTGCACATCCTGGGTGGGGAGGAGAACCTTCTGATGATCAGCAGCTGCTTCCCTAACCTCAGAAGTCCTCTTCCCGTCCCCTCCTCCAGCCCATGGTGGCTGCCCTGTTTTGCAATGGGCTTCTCCTGGGAGACCTCTCAGTTCCCAAGATATACAAACCCCTGGTGCACTTGCCCCGGTGGCCCCTTATATAGACCTGGACTCTGGGTGAACAGACTTCCAACTCAACTGGACTCCTGTGCATTGTCTCACAGAGTGCTTACACAGGCACAGCTCACTGAGTACTCATGAGTTATCACTCTGTTCATCTCAGAGGACTGCCTGAGGCTCAGAGAATTCAAGTCAGTTTTCTAAACCATCCATGCAACTAGAATATAGCAGGGCCAAGTGAAGACCCAGGCCATTCACTCTAGGCTCACAGCAACACCCCCTCTTCCCTTAGCTGCAGAGTCCCAGGATGGGAACATGTGCATGGGTGTGCTGGGGAAGTCACTCACTTATTTATAGTTTATACAACACTCACATTTGAAGATAATTGGAATCATCTTACAAAACCCACAAACACATACACATAAGATATAGAGAGAAGTGTTGTGTGGGCAGACTGTCATGGGGGATTTTCCATTTCCCCCTCCCCCTGCCAGATTTCTAATCCTGGAGAACTTTGTGAAAATACAATTTCCTGAGATTCCCACCCCACACCTACTGAGTCAGAATTGGCAAGAGGGGAGCTGGCTCGTTTACTGCGTTTAAATTCGGTAAGGCAAGTATGTAAAGGACACTAGACGCAGACTGAAGCGAGAGCAGGTTCTACACTGCAGAGCTGTAGGGCTCAGAGTCTCTGACAGCCCCGTGGGCCTGGGTAGCTCTCAGGGGCCCAAAGCAACCCTTCCCCAGATCCTGCTTAAGGACAGATGTGGCCTGTTTTGGACACAACTCACCTTTTGAGCCTGACTAACGCTTTATGGTCCCAGAACCAGAGACTTCAGTGGTTTTCTGTGAACTATAGGTTTTTCCTATCCCTATAAAATCTAGTGGACTTGTAGGGAAAAAGAACTGAAATTCAATTTATGAAAACAAAGTCATTATGTAAACAAAAGGCAAACATCTCCAATTTAAGAATAAATGAAGGAATATTAGATTATATTTTGACATGATTATTAATTTTTAGTTCTGATAATGCTGTTGTACTTATGTAGACAAATGTTCTCATTCTTAGCAGATGCAGCCTGAAATACTTAAGGGGTGAAGTGTCATGATATCTGCAACTTACTTTCAAATGGGCCAGCAAAGAAGTATTTATATTTATAGAGAGAGTTATTTTATATAGAGAGGTATAAATATGTATCTTCTCCCGGTGGCTCAGTGGTAAAGAATCCGCCTGCCATGCAGAAGCAACAGAAAAGTACAGGTTCGATCCCTCTGTTAGGAAAATCCTCTGGAGATGGGCATGGCAACTCACTCCAGTATTCTTGCCTGGAGAATTCCGTGGACAGAGAAGAGTCAGACACGGCTGAAGCAACTGAGCAGGCCACAGGCATAAATGTATAGAGAGAAACCACATATGGAAAAACATTAATTATTGAATCCAGGTGGAGACCATAATGAGATTACTATCCCGTTCTTTCAACTTTGTCTATATTTAAAATTTTTCAAGCTGAAAAGTTGGGAGAAAAAAACAATAAAGGAAAAATGAGGGAAATTTGCAGGATAATTGCAGTGAAAATAATCATAATTTTTCCTAAAAAATAAAAAAACAAAAACCCAGACCTTGTCGCCAGACAGAAACATCTGGCTTTCTCGGCTGGCTGGCAGTCAGTCAGTCAATCAGTTATTCAACACGTGTTCATTACAGGTCTCTGTTAGGCTTAGAACTTCTCTAAAAAGTAAAAGGGACACAAAAATGTGCTCTATGGGGTGTCTGTCCTCAAAACTGCTAAGGATTAAGCTCAGCTCCACAGAATTTTTTTTTGCTTTGGGTCTAATCTCTTCGGAAGTTCTAAAAAAGCACCTAAATTATCCATACCTCTGTTAGCAAAGATGCTTCATCCTCAGACAGAATGTCTTTTTAGAAACTTCTTAACCAGGAAGAGAATCCAGGATGTTCTAGGATGTCAGAAAAGAGAGATTATACTAAGAAAAATTCCTGCATCTAATACCAAGGGCGCCAATGTGCTGGACATAAGATGCACTGTGTCTGGAGGTCCTAGGAAGGAAATGAGTGCCGAGCTGGGGCAATGTTTAGCATGACAGAACAGAAGAAAGGTTTGACCTCTGTAGGGATGAGGGATGGAAAGCCCTGGAGAGAAAAGGGCTTGAGACAGAGGGCCTGAGGAGCCTGATGAGGTTGGTGACGAGAAGGGGACACAGTGACAGCTTGTCCTACTTCGAGGATGGGGCAGCGAGCTGGGCAGGTGACTGTGAGGAAATGTCTGGGAATCAGCTCCCTTAGGCTAGCTGCAGGATCAGGTGAATAGGCCTAGGGGTAATTTCTGAGCTATTTTTGCGTAAGGAGGTAATGGGAGGGAGAACATTTCTCCCCATGAAGATAACTGATCATTCCTGAGCATTTCATTGAGTAATTGGGGATAAAGGGTTCAAAGTATAAATCTCCAGTAAGCTGAGTCACCCATTCGGCAAAGACGGTTTTGAGTATATACTTTTTTCAAGCTCTATTATAGGTTACAGGAAACACTGATGAAGAACACAGAGAAAAACCTCTGCTTTCAAGAAAAAAAAAAAAACTCACACTTTTTAGTATAGTGTATACAAGGCTGAGGAAATGGGTTTCAATTGATTTGGATCTTCTGCTCCAGACTTGATTGTGGGGTGGTGAGGTGGAGGTGGTCACAGAGGTTAGCCCACGAGGCACTTCAGAGAGTGAGAATGAGCACCAAGAGGCTCCAGGTGTCTGCAGGAACCTCCCAGACTCCCACACCCGCTAAACGAGCCGAGCTGACTCCAGAATGGGTAGGGAGAAGCAGACACCGCACTGACGTATTTCTGACTTGCATCTGTAACCAGGAGGCTCTGCTTAGAATGATTTATGAAGATGTTTCGTTTTTATTTTTGAACATAGTTGACTTTGAATAAATGAACCATGCTCCTAAGAAATTTCTAGTCAAGGTGTTGCTCTATGAAACAGCCTTTACCCTCAAGAAACTTATTGCCTTGTTTGAAAGACAGAACACACAGAGAATAGACAGGAAGGCAATAAAAAGTGTCAAAATGCTGGGATGGACAATTAAGAGGTCAACAGAAAATTTTAAATGCAATATATGTGGTAGAGAGCAAGCCAGGATTCTAAGTCTCTTTTGGGTTTCCAAACAAAAAAAGGTTTACTGACCTTAATCTCCCACTGCATTGATCTAAGAAGCAGCTCTCAATTGTAGCTGTGGTAAGCTGTGCTCAGATGCTCAGTCGTGTCCGACTCTTTGTAACCCCATGGACTGCAACCCACCAGGCTCTTCTGTCCATGGAGATTCTCCAGGCAAGAATACTGGTGTGGTTGCCATGCCCTCCTCCGGGTTGGGATCTTCCCAACCCAGGGATCAAACCCAAGTCTCCCGCACTGCAGGCGAATTCTTTACTGACAGAGCCCCCAGGGAAGCCCCCAGTTGTAATTATAACAGTTCAAAACAAAAAAGGCAGGTACATGTGGGCCAGAGTGCTGGAAGGGTTGTGGGGGAGGGCTTGAATTAGGCTTTCAAGGATAAATATAGTTCAGTCTGAAGTGTGATCATTCTGGGAGGAGCGATGGACGAGGGTTCGGAAGTGGGACAGGTGACAGGCAGAGAGACGGCAGCAATGCAGGTGTGCAGACAGCTGTGGTCCAGGCGGCGCCCAGCTGGAAGTGGGCTCACAGACCTGTACATCTGAACTTGACCCAACAGGCATGGGGGCGGGGGGAATGAAATAAACTAAAAGCAGTGTTGTAGGGTTTTTCAAAAGATTAGTAGATGACTCAGGATGTACTGCAGTTACAAGCCTGTTAGTGCCATCGGCGTGGGGCTGGGGTGGATCTGAACTTGGGTAGGTGCTCCCAGGCAGGGGTGTCAAGACAGACTGTGTAAACAGCAGCTGGTCCCCTCGGGTGAGGAACTCCTCCTCTGAGGGTCTCCACAGGGCAGGAGGCTCAGGCTCCAGGAAACAGGGGACAGCGGCAGGTGGGCTCAGTGAGGAGCCCTGCTCACTCCTTCACCCAGTATTACTGGGCACATGTTTGGTGCTGGGCACTGCCCTGGGAACTTGGGTGGCATCAGGGAACAAAGGGTCCTTTTGGGGCTTACATTCCAGCACAGGGGTGAGAAAAGTGATGAGGTTCCTCATAACAAGCAAGGAGAGTGAAGAGTGCGTTTGGAGGCAGAAGGTGTGCTGGACGGAAGGGATGGGGCACAGTGAGGTGGTCAGGCTACAGCGTTAAAGGGGAGACCTGGCAGGCCCCATGGAGCCCAGACTGCTGGGGGTGAGAGGGTTGCCAACAAATCCCTAGGGAAGGGCTTCCAGGCAAGAGCCAGAGTAGCCAGGGCATGTTCTGAGGCGGGAGCTTGTCTGGCCTGCAGGGTCAACAGGGGATGCCAGTGTTGGTGGATCAAAAGGAGAGTGAAGGGAAGGAGATTAGAGATGGGTCAAAGGTCGAAGCCAGCTGGGGACGTGGGGCCCCATGGGTGCCATAGGACTTGGCTTCTGACAAACACCTTGGGGGATTTGGGGCAGAGGAGACGTGGTGGATGCCAGCTGCTGTGTTGGCAGCGCACATGGAGAGCAGCAGCAGGAAGGTCTTCAGAAAGGAAATGCGATCACTGAGACGGGGTGGTGGCTCAGACGGGGGTACGGCAGAGCAGGCGAGGAGGGTCTGTCTCTTCAATCTTGAGGGTAGAACCAACGAGACTTCCTGCAGGTAGTAAGTTGGGTCTGGGAGAGAGAAAGAAGTTAAGGTTGATGTAGGTTAAGGGGACTCTGCCCAGAGCTGCCCTCAGCAGAGGCAGCAAGACAGGAGATAGGGCTGGTTCCTGGGGAAGGAACAGGGGGCGGGGGTGGGGGTGGGGGTGGGGGTGTTGAGTGAGAGATGTCCCACAGACTCTCTGAGACATCGTGAAGCTGTGGACAGGAGTGTCTGGAGTCTGGGAGGGAGGCGAGGGTTGAGATGGATGTGGTGGCCCCTGGCCGTGGAGGGGTGACTGAGGACACCAGGGGTGCAGGGAAGTTGGGGACAGGTGCTAAGGACTGAGCTCTGGGATCTAAAGTTCCTTGGAAAGTTAAATACAGTAAAATACAACTGAAAGTCTAATATCAAATAAAAATAGGGAGAAGAGGGAGGGGAAGCGAGGGAGAGAATTCAATGAACTCTGGAATTATGTTGCAAAGAACAGCAAGGAAATGAGGTGATGGGCGAGTTAGGGATCCAAACACACTGTTTGATGAGGGGTGTTTGTAAAGCGAATAGGGGAGTGTCCTCTCAGTGGGTGTGTCAGTTAAGGGCAACGGTGTTCTGCCCCACTCAGGAGAGCACTGTACCACTGAGGCCACTGGTGGGGCCTGTAAGGCAGGGGAAGGTGGAAGCCACACCCCGTAGCCACGCGGCTATTGTTTCATAGTTCTGGAGGTTGGAAGTGCAAGCTCAGAGGGTCTGCAGGACCGGTTTCTCTGGAGGCCCCTCTCCTTGGTGTGGAGGGTCTGTCTACACACAGACAGACCTTGTGTAGGTCTGTCCTTGTCCCTGTGTCCTCCCTGTGTCTTACTGTGGTCCTCCCATGATCCTTCCTCTGCGCTTGTCTTGATCTCTTCTTAAAGGACACCAGTCACATTGGATTAGGGCCCAACCTATGACCTCATCTTAACATAATTACCTCTTAAAGGTCCTGGTTCCAAATATAGTTACATTCTGAGGAACCAATTCAATATATGAACTTGGGGAACATAATTTAACCCGTAACACTACAGAACAAATTAGATCAGATTTCTTCCTGAGGTGGCAAAACTGGAGTCAGAATAAAGCTGTCGTTAAGATGGGGGCAGATGCTGTCTGCTAAATCCTCCCACCAAATTAAATGTGCAGCGGACAGCAGCAAGCGTTAGGGTACGAGACACAGAAATCCTGCAGTGTAAGCAGACAAGGGCAAAGGCAGGACCCGCGGCCAGGCTGATCTCAGGAGGGAGCTCCCACGAGCCTGGCTTCCTGCCACCCCTCAGAGCCTCCCAGGTCTGCTCTGTGCTTCACCCTTCTCTAAAGTACCTGCTTCCTCTACCTCTGGGCTCACAGGCCAGCTGTGGCCCTCCCAGGCCCCATCCCACCGCCTAGCAGATTTGAGCGGTGATCTGGCGGCTCTAGTGGTAAGGAATTTGTGTGCCAACGCAGGAGATGCAAGGGAGGCAAGTTTGATCCCGGGGTCGGGAAGAGTCCCTGGAGAAGCAAAGGGCAATTCTCTCTGGTATTCTTGCCTGGAAAATTCCATGGACAGACAGGCCTGGTGGGCTGTGGTCTACTGAGTGACTGAACACACACACACATATTGAGGCTTAATTCCAGATTCCTAGGAACTAAAAGTGCAATTGGCTGGATTGAGTAAAATTCATCCCCTCTCCCAAACAGTGAGAAAACATTGTTGGTAGGAATGCAAACTAGTACAGCCACTATGGGGAACAGTGTGAAGATTCCTTAAAAAACTGGAAATAGAACTGCCTTATGACCCAGCAACCCCACTGCTGGGCATACACACTGAGGAAACCAGAATTGAAAGAGACACATGTATCCCAATGTTCATCACAGCACTGTTTATAATAGCCATGACATGGAAGCAGATGAATGGATAAGAAAGCTGTGGTACATATACACAATGGAGTATTACTCAGCCATTAAAAAGAATACATTTGAATCGGTTCTAACAAGGTGGATGAAATTGGAGCCTATTATACAGAGTGAAGTAAGCCAGAAAGAAAAACACCAATACAGTATACTAATGCATATATATGGAATTTAGGAAGATGGTAATGATAACCCTGTATGGGAGACAGCAAAAGAGACACAGATGTAAAGAACAGTCTTTTGGACTCTGTGGGAGAGGGTGAAGGTGGGATGATTTGGGAGAATGGCATTGAAACATGTAAATTATCATATGTGTAACGAATCGCCAGTCCAGGTTTGATGCATGAGACAGGATGCTCGGGGCTGGTGCACTGGGATGACCCAGAGGGGTGGGATGGGGAGGGAGGTGGGAGAGGGGTTCAGGATGGGGGACACATGTACACCCATGGCTGATTCATGTCAATGTATGGCAGAACTCACTACAACATTGTAAAATAATTATTCTTCAATTAAATAAATTTATATTTTAAAAAAAGCACAGAATACAAGTATGGCTGAAGGGTCCACCCTGGGATGCCCTCAGTAAGGAGCCTGCCAGGGAGGGTAAGGGGTGGGTGAGGCGAGGTGAGAGGAGTCAGCACTGAGTGCTGGAAGGGAGCCACGAAGAGCCCCTGTGCAGAGCAGACAGGAGTCAACAAGAGGTGAGGGAAGCAAAGATAGGTCTGAATGACTTTGGGAGAGTGAGATCCAGAAATATGCAAAAAAGACAGTGACAAGACAGTTTAGGCCAGGTAACGCTCCAGGGAATGTGAGCGCACGTCATGAGGCAGGATGACAGGGAATGAGGGGCCCCAGACACTGACTAGGTGGTGTTCCTTTCCTGTGCTTAGAACACTTGGGCAAATTCAGGGGACTTTCTATGTGGAATATAAGACCAAAATGCCACAGAGTATGGGTTATCAAGTAGATTGCCCCTGAAGCAGAAATCAATTCATTATGTGAATTGAATCTGCCAAACGAAAGGGAATATTTGGAAATATTCAAACATTTAAGAATGATTAACTTTGCTTTGGGGCTTCCGTGGTGGCTCAGTGGTAAAAGAATCTGCCCGCAATGCAGGAGACCCAGGTTCGATCCCTGGGTTGGGAAGAGCCTCTGGAGAAGGGAATGGCAACACACTTCTATTCTTGCCTGGAGAATCCCCATGGACAGAGGAGCCTGGCGGGCTATAGTCCACAGGGCCACAAAGAGTCAGACAGGACTGAGCGACAAAACACAACTTTGCTCTTGATGACTGAAATTTAACAAATAAGTTTTGCCTCTTTTCTTTGCCTCTAACCTGTGAAAGGAGTCCCTCGTAGTTCAGTTCATAAAGAATCTGCCTGCGATGCAGGAGACCTGGGTTCAAGTCCTGGGTCAGGAAGATCCCCTGGAGAAGGAAATGGCAGTCCACTTGAGTATTCTTGCCTGAGAAATCCCATGGACAGAGGAGCCTGGAGGGATACAGTCCATAAGGTCGCAAAGAGTCAGACACGATGTGGTGACTAAAACAGAGAGTCACCGTGATAAATTTTTTCTCACTGGGCCTTGTCCTACTTGCTGTAGGATGATGCTGAGTGAGTCACACTCTCTTGGAACCTTAGTTTATCTGTCTCTAAAATGGGTATCATACTACTTATTCTGCTGCCTCGCCAGGCTACCAGAGACTCACCTGGGCTCACGGGAGAGTGTGTGGAAGAATTTTGCAAGTAACAGAGTTCATCTGTGCCTCAGCCCGTCTGTTCCTGAGGGTGGGTGGGTGACATTCCCCAGTGGCTTGTGCCATAACCATGTGGCTTGGGAGGTGGCAGCAGGTGGTGGGGAGCAGGCCTGCTGTTGTCCCCAAAGGGGGCTTCATGTCAAGTGCCACTGCACTGCAGGCTGGGCAGCTGCCTGCCCAGACCTGCAGGGGACTTGTCCTGTCGAGTATATTTCAGCAGCAACTGTAAGTGATGCCAGCAGGCCTGCTTCACGTGATCGATGCACAGTGGACCCTGCCTGCTGTGCCCCTCCTCCACTCACCCACTGGTTCATGTAGATTTGTGTTTACGGTCATCAAGTTTATTTTTTCTTCATCCAGACCTTGGTGCCAGAGTCAGAGCATCATACTCACAGAAAACTGGCACAGCTCATTCTCATCGAGGGCTAACACTTTAAACCTTTTCTCATGTAATAAATTGTGTCACTCTCCCTTTCCATCAGTTCAACTATGTTTCAATCTTTTGTCCCAGCTCCCCAAGGTACAAGATGTTAGATGTGCAGTCTCATGAGAAAAGCCCTGTGACCCACCCCCTGGTGAATATTACTGGGACGACTGCTCCCACATCAGCCCGAGCTGCTAGAGAGCCTCCTGGCTCAGGTGGGATGCTTGGGAGCACGTTTAGTAGTGGCGGAGGATGCTGAAATCTGCAATGGCGGTTTATTTTACTTTAGTCATTCTTAGCTGCCCAACACACTCAAACGTCCTCCCCACTTTAAAAAAATAATAAATTATTTTTTATTGAGGATAATTGCTTTACAGAATTTTGCTGTTTTCTGTCAAACCTCAACACGAATCAGCCATAGGTATACATACACCCCTCCGTTTTGAAACTCCCTCCCGTCTCCCGCCCTTTCCCACCCCTCTAGGTTGATACAGAGCCCCTGTTTGAGTTTCCTGAGCCATGCAGCAAATTCCCATTGGTGTCTATTTTACACATGGTAATGTAAGCTTCCATGTTACTCTTTCCATACATCTCACCCTCTCCTCCCCTCTCCCCATGTGCATAAGTCTATTCTCTATGTCTGTTTCTCCAACTTTGCCCAGTAAATAAATTCTTCAGTACCATTTTTCTAGATTCCATATATATGTGTTAGAATATGGTATTCATCTTTCTTTTTCTGACTCACTTAACTCTGTATAATAAGCTCTAGGCTCATCCACCTCATTAGAATTGACTCAAATGCGTTCCTTTTATGGCTGAGTAATATTCCACCGTGTATATGTACCACAACTTCTTTGTCTGTGCATCTGTTGTTGGACACCTACATTGCTTCCATGTTCCAGCTGTTGTAAATAGTGCTGCAATGAACAATGGGATACACGTGGCTTTTTCAATTTTGGTTTCCTCAGGGTATATAATGAGGCGTAGGATTGCTGGGTCATATGGTGGCTTTATTCCTAGTTTTTTAAGGAATCTCCATACCATCTTCCATAGTGGCTGTATCAATTCACATTCCCACAAACAGTGCAAGAGTGTTCCCTTTTTCCCACACCATCTCCAGCATATATTGTTTGTAGACTTTTTGATGAGGGCCATTCTGACTGGTGTGAGGTGATATCTCATTGTAGTTTTGATTTGCATTTCTCTACTAATGAGCAATGTTGAGCATCTTTTCATGTGTTTGTTAGCCATCTATGTCTTCTTTGGAGAAATGTCTGTTTAGGTCTCTTTCCCACTTTTTGATTGGGTTGTTTGTTTTTCTGCTATTGAGTTGTATGAGCTGCTTGTATATTGTGTAAATTAATCCTTTGTCAGTGGTTTCATTTGCTATAATTTTCTCCCATTCCGACGGTTTTCTTTTCACGTTGCTTATAGTTTCCTTTGCTGTACAAAAGCTTTTAGGTTTAATCAGGTCCCACTTGTTTACTTTTGTTTTTATTTCCATTAATCTAGGAGGTGGGTCATAGAGGATCTCGCTTTATGTCCTCGAGTGTTCTGTGTATGTTTTCCTCCAAGAGTTTTATAGTTTCTAGTCTTACATTTAGGTCTTTGATCCATTTTGAGTTTATCTTTGTGTATGGTGTTAGGAAGTGTTCTAATTTCATTCTTTTACATGTAGCTGTCCAGCACCATTTATTGAAGAGGCTGTCTTTGCCCCATTGTATATTCTTGCCTCCTTTGTAAAAAATAAGGTACCCTAGGTGCACGGGTTTATTTCTGGGCTTTCTATCTTGTTCCATTGGTCTATAGTTCTGTTTTTGTGCCAGTACCATACTGTCTTGATGACTATAGCTTTGTAGTATAACCTGAGGTCAGGAAGCTTGATTCCTCCAGCTCCATTCTTCTTTCTCAAGACCGCTTTGGCTATTCAGGGTAGTTTGTGTTGCCATATGAATTGTGAAACGATTTTGTTCTAGTTCTGTGAAAAATGCCGTTGGTAATTTGATAGGGATCACACTGAATCTGTAGATTACATTTGGTAGTATAGTCATTTCCACAATATTGAAGCTTCCTACCCAGCAACATGGAATATCTCTCCATCTATCTCATCTTTGATTTCTTTCATTAGTTTCTTCTAATTTTCTGTGTACAGTTCTTTCATATCCTTGCTGCTGCTAAGTCGCTTCAGTCGTGTCCGACTCTGTGCGACCCCATAGACGGCAGCCCACCAGGCTCCGCCATCCCTGGGATTCTCCAGGCAAGAACACTGGAGTGGGTTGCCATTTCCTTCTCCAATGCATTAAAGTGAAAAGTGAAAGTAAAGTCGCTCAGTCTTGCCCAACTCTTAGCGACCCCATGGACTGCAGCCTACCAGGCTCCTTTGTCCATGGAATTTTCCAGGCAAGAGTACTGGTTGCCATTGCCTTCTCAGTTCATATCCTTAGGTAAGTTTATTCCTAGATATTTGATTCTTTTTGTTGCAATAGTGAATGGGATTGATTCCTTAATCGCTCTGATTTGTCATTGTTAATATAGAGAAATGCAAGTGATTTCTGTGTATTTATTTTGTATCCTGGAACTTTGCTAAATTCACTGATTAGGTCTAGTAATTTTCTGATACTATCTTTAGGGTTTTCTATGTACAGTATCATGTCACCTGCAAACAGTGAGAGTTTTACTTCTTCTTTTCCAATCTGGATTTCTTTTATTTCTTTTTCTTCTCTGATTGCTGTAGCTAGGACTTACAGAACTATGTTGAATAATAGTGGTGAAAGTGGACACGCTTGTCTTGTTCCTGATCTTAGGGGAAATGTGTTCCATTTTTCACCATTGAGAATAAAGTTTGCTGTAGGCTTATCATATATGGGCTTACTATGTTGAGGTAGGTTCCTTCTATGCCCATTTTTTAAAGAGTTTTAATCATAAATAGGTGCTGAATGTTGTCAAAGGCTTTTTATGCATCTATTGAGATGATCATTGGCTTTTATCTTTCAGTTTGTTAATATGGTGTGTCACATTGATTGATTTGTACATATTGAAGAATCCTTGCATCCTGAGAATAAACCCAACTTGATCATGGTTCATGAACTTTTTGATATGTTGCTGAATTCTGTTTGCTAAAATTTTGTTGAGGATTTTTGCATCTATGTTCATCAGTGATATTGGCCTGTAGTTTTCTTTTGGTGGGTGTTGTCTTTGTCTGGTTTTGGTATCAGGGTGATGGTGGACTCATAGAATGAATTTGGAAGTGTTCCTTCCTCTGCAATTTTTTTGAAAGAGTTTTAGAATGTTTGATAGAATTCTCCTGTAAAGCCATCTGGTCCTAGGCTTTTGTTTTGGGGAGATTTTTGATCACAGCTTCAATTTCAGTGCTTGTAATTGGATTGCTCATAATTTCTATTTCTTCTTGGTAACCTCTCCTTTATCATTTCTACTTTTGTTGATTTGATTCTTCTCTCTTTTTTTCTTGATGAGTCTGGCTAAGGGTTTGTCGATTTTGTTTTTCTTCTCCAAAACCGGCTTTTAGTTTTATTATTCTTTACTACTGTTTCTTTCATTTCTTTTTCATTTATTTCTGCTGAGATCTTTATGATTTCTTTCCTTCTACTAATTATGGGGGTTTTTGTTCTTCTTTTTCCAGTTGCTTTAGGTGTAAAGTTAGGCTGTCTATTCGATGTTTTTCTTGTTTCTTGGGGTAGGATTGTACTGCTATAAACTTCCCTCTTAAAGCTGCTTTTGCTGCATCCCATAGGTTTTGAGTTGTTGTGTTCTCACTGTTATTTGTTTCTAGAAAATTTTTGATTTCTCTTTTGATTTCTTCAGTAACCTGTTGGTTATTTAGAAACGTGTTGTTTAATCTCCATGTGTTTGTGTTTCTTACAGTTTTTGATATCTAGTCTCATAGTGTGGTCAGAGAAGATGCTTGATACAATTTCAATTTTCTGAAATTTACTGAGGTTTGACCTGTGACTCAGGATGTGGTCTATCCTGGAGAGTGTTCCCTGTGCACTTGAAAAGATGGTGTATTATTTTGCATTTGGATGGAATGTCCTGAAGATATCAATAAGATCCATCTCATCTAATGTACCACTTAAGACTTGTGTTTCCTTATTTTCTGTCTTGATGATCTGTCCATTGGTGTGAGCGGGGTGTTAAAGTCTCCTACTCTTATTGTGTTACTGTCCATTTCTCCTTTTACGTCTGTCAGTGTTTGTCTTAGGTACTGAGGTGCTCCTATGGTGGGTGCACAGATATTTACAGTTGTCATGTCTTCCTCTTGGATTGACCCCCGGATCATTCTGTAGTGTCCTTCCTTATCTCTTGTGATCATCTTTACTTTAAGGGCTATTTTGTCTGATATGAGGATTGTTACTCCAGCTTTCTTTTGCTTCCTATTTGCATGGAATATATTTTTCCATCCTTTCACTTTCCGTCCATGTGTCTTGAGGTCTGAACTGGGTTTCCTGTAGACAGCATATATATGGGTCTTGTTTTTGTATCCATTCAGCCAGTCTGTGTCTTTTGGTGGGAGCATTTAATCCATTTACATTTAAGGTAGTTATTGATATATATGTTCCTATTGCCATTTTCTAATTGTTTGGGGCTGATTTTGTAAATCTTTTTTCTTCCATTGTATTTCTTTACTTTACAAGTCCATTTAACATTTGTTGTAAAGCTGGTTTGGTGGTACTGAATTCTCTTAACTTTTGCTTGTCTGTAAGTCTTTTTATTTGTCCATCAACTTTGAATGAGGTCCTTGCTGGGTACAGTAATCTTGGTTGTAGAGTTTTCCCTTTCAGTGCTTTAAACATATCCTGCCGTTCCCTTCTGGCCTGCAGAGTTTCTGCTGAAAGATCAGCTGGTAAGCATATGGGGTTTCCCTTGTATGTTACTTGGTGCTTCTCCCTTGCTGCTTTTAATATTCTTTCTTTGTGTTTAGTTTTTGTTAGTTTGATTAGTATGTGTCTTGGTGTGTTTCTCCTTGGATTTATCCTGTTTGGGACTCTTTGTGCCTCTTGAACTTGATTGACTATTTCCTTTTCCATGTTGGGGAAATTTTCAACTATTATCTCTTCAAAATTTTCTCATACCCTTTCTCTTTCTCTTCTTCTTCTGGGACCCCTATAATTTGAATGTTGATGCATTTGATATGGTCCCAGAGGTCTCTGAGACTGTTCTCAACTCTTTTCATTCTTTTTACTTTATTCTGCTCTTCAGAAGTTATTTCCACAATTTCATCTTCCAGCACACTGATTTGTTCTTCTACTTCAGGTATTCTGGTATTGATTCCTTCTAGAGTATATTTAATTTCAGTAATTGTATTGTTTGTCTCTGTATGCTTATTCTTTAATTCTTCTAGGTCTTTGTTAATTGATTCTTGCATTTTCTCCATTTTGTTTTCAAGGTTTTTGATCATATTTACTATCATTATTCTGAATTCTTTTTCAGGTAATTTTCCCATTTCTTCTTCATTTATTTGGATTTCTGTGTTTCTAGTTTGTTTCTTCATTTGGGCAGTATTGCTTTGCCTTTTCTTTTTTTTTTTTTTTTTTAAGTTATTGTGTTTGAGGTTTCCTTTTCCCAGGCTTCAAGGAAAGTTGAATTCTTTCCTTTAAGATGGTTGAATTCTTTCTTCATTTTGGTTTCTGCCCTCTTAAGGTTGGTCCAGTGGTTTATGTGAGCTTTGTATAGGGTGAGATTTGTGCTGAGTTTTTGTTTGTTTGTTTTTCCTCTGATGAGCAAGGCTGAGTGAGGTGGTACTGCTGTCTACTGATGATTTGGTTTGTATTTTTGTTTTGTTTGTTATTTAGATGAGGTGTCTCACATGGGGTACTACTGGTGGTTGGGTGATGCCGGGTCTTGTATTCATGTGGTTTCCTTTGTCTGAGTTCTCACCATTTGATACTCCCTAGGGTTAGTTCTCTGCTAGTCTAGGGTCTTGGAGTCAGTGCTCCCACTCCAAATGCTCAGGGTTTGATCTCTAGTCAGGGATAAAGATTCCACAAGTGGTTTGTTATGGCCGTAAGGGAGAGTAAAACAAATATCCAAAAATGAGAAACCAAAGATGAACCCTGGATCAATGGCAGTTACAAAATCAGGCAAATAATAACTAAAATAATAGAATATACACATATACATATACACCCATGAGCAAAGTGAAAACAGTCCAACAAAAATAAAGTACAGTAGATTGACCTGGTGAACAAAAGAAATCAAAAATTATATTTCCAGTTAAGAACAAAAGTAACTAAAACACAAACTGGAAAACAAAAGTAAAGCAAAGTGCCAATTGGGGAATAAAGCAATGAAAATAAAACTAACAAATACACTGAGAAGAAAGAAGAGGAAAAAAAGAAAGAATACATATGCAAAGTTAAATAGAGGTAGATGAAGAAGATTTATATACATTAAATATTAACTGCAAAGGGAGAAGTACAGTGGAAAAGCAAACAAAGGAATAAATGTAGAAAAAATAATAATAGGTTTAAAAAATTAAGAGAAAAGAAAAAAAAAAGAGGAAAATGCCACAGAACTGCAAAAGCCCAACATAGAGGCAGAGGTTTATGACAACAATAAAAGATGTGACTGAGGAAAAAAAGAAAAAGCTCAAAAGCTTAATTGGATTTCTTAGTGCCAATAAAATCAATGACTACAACACAGTGGGGAAAAAAAAGAAAAGAAAAAAATCCAAAAGAACCTACAGAACAAGTCAAAAAATAAGAATGATAAATGTTTTTCTTGAGTCACTGCTCTCAGAGTCCTTCCCCTCGCTGGGAGTCACAGTCCACCTCACCTCCCTAGGACGCCCTCCAACACTGTGCTGGTCTCTGGACCTGCTGTGGGGGCAGCTCAGATTCTAACCTGGTCCTACTCCTGTGTATTCTTGCCTCCAATGTCCACAGCTATCAGAGCTAGTGTGTTTTCTTTTGTGGGAGCTCTCAATGGTCTTTTGTCTATTCCATAGACACAGAGTCCACCTAGTTGATCGACTGGATTTAATCTGCAGCTTGTGCACCTGGTGGGAAGGTTTGGGGTCTTCTTCCTTAGCCACACTGCCCCTGGGTTTCAACTATGGTGTTATTTCCACCTCTACATGTGGGTCATCCACTGGGGTTTGCTTCTGAGGCTGCCCTGGAGGGCTTGGGTTTGCCCCTGTGAGGGCCAGGTGTGGAAGTGGTGCAGCTGCTTGAGTCGCAGGGGTTCTGGCAGCACCAGGTACTCAGGGGTGTTGGCAGCTAGGGCAGCAGGAAATATAGTGCTCTAGAAGGGTATGGCAACCAGTATTGGCCAAGTTGCTCCAGTATTCTTGCCTGGAGAATCCCCTCTCTGACAGAGAAGCCTGGCAGGCCACAGTCTACAGGGTTGCAAGGAGTTGGACACTACCAAAGCAACCCTGCATGCATAGATGTATGATTTTTTCTGCCTGTGGCAGCTCTGCCCCAGTGAGAGTTGAGCATGAAGGTGGTGTAGCTGCTTGGCTTGCAGGGACCCTGGTGGCACGAAGTGTGCAGGGACACAGACTGCCTCTGCCGCAGGAGTTATGACCCTATCAGAGTATTTTTTTGAGCCTCTTGTAGCTGGTGATCAGAAAGCCTCTTTGGCTAGTCTTTCTCCATAACTCCACCTGTTCAGACACTTATATGGCTCCCTTGCCTGGGGTCCTTCTCTGTTGTTTGGCATGTCAGGCACATAGAGGGGACCCCCTGGCTGGGATCCTACATAGATCCTACATAGATTGGCACATCAGTCACTGAAAGGGGCACGCTGGGTGGGGTCCTACTCTGTAGTTCAGTGTGTCAGGCGTTTAATGGGCCAGCCTCTCTATTGTTCACCTTCCGATGCTGGCGTGTGGGGAGAGAGAGACTATGGTGATGGCCCCACCTGCTACGCGTGACTCAGCAGTATCGCCTTGCTCCCATGGCTGCCTGGCTTTCTTCCACAGGCATTTCCCACCACGATCTCCTCCCTCACATCCCCTCCACCCGTCTCTCTGCAGTCAACAGCAGCCCTCACCCTGGGATTGCGCCACAATCCCTAAACTCTAGCTCCCAGCTGCTGCCCCTTCCAGGAGACCTGTGTTCCTGCCCGGCGTATGTATGGGTGCCACAAGGACTGTCTGATTCTCATTCCATTTAGGCTGCCACAGATCAGCTGTTTCACTCTCAGCCTTAAATGTTTCTCCTCTAACTCAGACAATTGCCCTGCTGTGGGGATGGGACCCCTGCTTCAGTTCCCCCACCCACTGAGGGCAGGTCCAGTCCCACTAACACTCCTGTTTTTCCCCCTAGTTCCTTTGTTCTACTGAGTTTTGCATGGTTCTATATATTCTTTTCCACTGGTCAAGAACTCCTGTCCGCTCTCAGCTGGTGTTCTGAATGCACTTCTGTGTCTGAAGGTGTATTCCTGATGTATCTGTGGAGAGAGACGTACTCCATGTCCACCTAGCCCTCTGCCATCTTGTTCTCCCATCCTCCTCGCATTCTGATGGTTGGTCCCACCGTGATTCCCACCTTTGCAACCCAAACGCCCCACCCCCTTGCTGCTGGGTGGCTTGGGTTCTGCCAATCAGCTGTGCTCTCCTGAAGATTCTGTTGGATGGTAGATGACCAGCTGTTCTGTTTTCCCTGTCACTGATTGTATGTGAGGCTACCAGTGCTGAAATCGGTGAAGTCCCCAGCAACCTGGCTGATCTGGTCCCTATTTAGTCTCCAGCAACCTGGCTGATCTGGTCCCTATTTATAGCTTCCTGTGTGAGGAGCAGGCTGGGCTGGGCACCCACTTTGCTGGCCTGGGTAGAGGCGACCTGGGTTGATGGTAGTAGCAGCCACCTTTCAACCCAGTGCTGGCACAGGAGTGAGTGCTGGAGTTGTGTTGGTAAATTTCCCTACATTTTCTGGGCTTCTTAATATTCTCTAAGGTATCACTTCCTGTAAACTAGCTAGAGGGAGCTCTGGCCAGAGAGAGGGGCTTCAGGTTCATCAGAAGCTCAGGAGTGGCCTTGGAGACTATTTCTATTTCTCCAATTAGCCCTCCAGCTCAGGGGGCTCCCCTGTGGCTGCTGGATGGCTCACAGGTGCAGAAAGAGTGCAGAATTTTCTCACTTGTGTCCAGAGGGAGAAGCAGTACTTCTGCGCCAGAAACCCAAGCAAATCTAGAAATTTAGGCTGATTGGACCTATATAAACCATACTCCCCACCAGATGATGATATGGCCAGAGGAATGGAAGGTGCTCATTGGCTTAAGAAGAGTCAAACTTTTCCCAAAGCACATGGACTGTGTTGGCAAGAGGCAGATGTCAGAATTAAGTTGGTTTTCTGTTAGGGAGTGGAAATGTGAGGGAAATGGGGCAGGGGAGGTGACAAGAAGTATCTTGACATGTGGCCTTTGCCTTTGCTGGTCATGAAACCTGAAATTCAGCTCAAACATGGCCTCCAGCATAAGCCGTGATGCAGACCCAACACAGGGCGCCCTCTCTTTCTTTCTTTCTTTTTGCTTTTTATTTGAAGTATAGTTATTTCACAATGTTGTGTTCATTTCTGCTGTACAGCCAAGTGACTCAGTTATACACATATATATGTATATGTATGTTTTTCATATGCTTTTCCATTATGGTTTAATCACAGGATATTGAATATAGTTCCTTATGCTATATAGTAAGACCTTGCTGTTTATCTTTTCTCTACATAATAGCTTGTATCTGTTAATACCAAACTCCCACTCCAGCCTTCTCCCAGCCCCCCTGCCCCTTGGCAACTACCAATCTATCTATCCTCTATGTCTCCATGAAGCTCTTTCTCCTCTGAGATCTATTCTGCCTACTGGGTATAGCATGCTCACATATAGCCTATGTGTTGCTCTATGTACCTATGCCTGGACCTAGTCATCTCCCTGGTTGTACTGTTGGAAGAGGCCAGGGCCCCACCTTACATTTTTCTGCAGCCCTGTCCTGCAGACCACAGGGCACTAACACCCAGCCTCTCCAAGTTCCTGATTCCAGCCCCACCAGGGTGTCTGAAGCCTGGTCTACTAGGAACTCTGTTTCATGAGAACTTACACTATGAAAATACGCACATCTCAACTTTTTGTGTGTTTCTTCTTTAAGTCTATTGCATGGTGCTGAGGACTTGGGCCTCCAAATTTCTGCAAATACTCTTCTCCTGAGAGGTCAGTCACATGGAGCATCTTCATCCCAGGAGGCAAAGCCCTCACCTGCTTATTACATATGGAGTGATACAAGGCAGGGGGCTTGTTCTGCTGTGAAAGCAGCCTCCACTGGGATCAGCTGAGCACATGGTCTGGTGTGGAACTGATGACTCAGTATTTAAAAGCTCCTCCCCAACATGTTCTTTCACTGGTGGTTGGGGATGAGAACTGAGAAGAGGACTTATTTTAAAGGCACCTTTAATCAAAGTACTCAATAAAAGGGCTGAAAGAGAAAACCCATCATTTTGAAATGAGTAGGCCGGTTGTTTCAAAGGGAAGTATTAGCATATTTCAAGAGCACTGTTACAGTAGGTTTGAGAAGGCAGTATTTGACCAGATGGATTTTTTTTATCTGTAAAATGCCCTGTGGAACCGGTGTTTCATAGGACTAACAAAGTAAAATTCATCTTTTATGACAGGACAAGAAAAATCTGAGTGTAGAATTTTAATTTAAGCACTGACTTTTTCTCTGCCTGCTTGGGCCTCCTCTTTGCCCTTGTGTATATTAACCAGACCTCCTTAGGATATGATCTTCCTTCTCAATCCTGTTGGGACACACCATGTCCTGCTACTCATTTTATGTGCAGATACGGATCATATAAACTGTCAATATGCCATCTGATGTATACCCCTTTGTCTCAAAAACTATAACTGTACTTTGACCTCTAGCAGGCAGAATAGACCTCCGAACTTCTGAAAGACTGTCTCCCGGGTTATAATCCTCAGGTTGGCTACAATAAAATTAAAATTGTCTTATTTCTTTCTTAGGTTGACTACTTACTAACTTTCTCATCAATAGGACACAGCTGAGAAATATTGCCTTGTCCCATTTCCAGGCCTCATTTTGACCATCAGCTTCAGACTCTTCTTCCAACACTTTCTCAAAGAACCACACCAGGTTCTCAGGTGGCTCTGAGGAGCAGAGGAGGATCCCAAAGTACACAGTAGGGTCAGGAGATGCCCAGACTCCACCTGCCATGAAATCTTCCCGCAGAGACTCTGCAGGGCAGGCTCAGGGTCAGGGGAGGTCTGACAGCATCTGGAGAGGGGTCAGAACAAGGTCTGCTGACCAGTGTGTGTGTGAAGGGCATGGCTCAGGCCCTTCTGGAGATGGAAGTGACTAGTAGGCACACGGAAGGGTGGAAGGCTGGCTGGTTGTATGGACTGACAGCCTGTGGTGGGGTGAGTGGGGAAGTAGAAGCCTAGTTCCTGTCAGGGGTCCCAGGAACTCAGGTCACCTCAAACAACCTGGATGGCAGATGCTGGCAGACACTAGATTCATACTCCCAGGAGAGAGGAGGCTTCTCCTAAGGTAATCCCTGTCCTGACCATCACTGGTTCTAAGATTAGCAATACAAACCAGATAGACTGCAGGTATCGTTTGCACACCTGGGTGGGGTTGGGGCCAACCTAGGGGGTCAGCTATACTGATTCACAACAACCAGCAAATTAAGAGGCCAGGGTCTGCCTCATAAGGCAAAGCCACCATTAATTGTTAATAGCAAGAAAGAAGTCAGGAAAACAAGGTAAGAAGATCACAGGCACGTAGCAGCCGTGCACAGGTGTGTGGGTCATACCCTGTGCCAGGGTGGCTGGCCACAGAGGCAGGCAGGGCCTGCAGCCTAGCCGGAGTTCCACTTGTGAAGACAGAGGCCCTCATAGAGGGGCTGTGCACACTCATGAAACGGGCGCCTTTTACGAACTCATGGAAAACCTGAACAGGCTCTGACGGGACACCAGACCTTAGCTTGTGAAGGGAAGGGTGGGGACGTGGCTGGGGACATTCAGGCACTTTTCATGTGAGATTTGGGCAAATCTGGTGTAAAAGCTAAGAATATAGGCAAATCCAAAGAGAGAGCTGGTGGGGACTGCCAGGTGAACAAGGCCCGGAGGGAAGGCCTCATGTCATCCGGGTGAAGCCAGCCAGGCTCCCCACATGGTGTCTCTCTGAAAGCTCCACACCCCTGCCTCCCAGTGGGGGCTCTTTCCCATGAGTTAAAGGTGTGGTTCTGACCTCAACAGCTGACCATGTATGAACTCTTTTCTATTTTTAATAGAGTAACAGAAGCCAAGAATCTTGGGAAAGCTTTACAGCCAGACCTGGCAGTGGGGCTGGGAATGCAGCCCTTCCACAGACCTTGCCTGGATGTCTGGTGGCCAAGGAGGTCCTGAGAAGCTTCCGCTGGTGCTCCCCGTGTACTTCGTACCACTTGCCTCTCCCAGCTGCTCTTTAAACCTTACATCTTATACCATTTTTACTGGATTACTGTACATCCCATATCACAGAGAAAATAAATGTCACCAGAAATGGGCATCTTGGAACTTTCTGCCCAGCATTGCTGTGATATTGTGATATAATAAGAAATGTGTATTTTGGTCTTTGTCCCTGGCTCCTGGCCAGAGCTCCTAAAACCCTTATAATGTCCTAAGTGAAAAAATCCTCTTGCATCTTTTGTTGTAATATTTGGAGGGGAGTGATAAAAGTGAAAGGAACCCCTTTCAACCACGCCTGGGTTTATGCTAATGAGGTGACTTTTGGCTGGTCTCTGAGGATGGGCGACTATTTGCAACTAGCATATGATTAGAGGGCTGGAACTCTCAGCCCCACCTGAAGGGGAGGGGAGAGGGGCTGGAGGTTGAATTGATTGATGACTGATAGCCAATGATTTCATCAGTTGTGTTACATCATGAAGCCTCCATAAAACCCTCACTGAAGGAGTTCAGGGAGTTGCTTCGAGGTTCCTGACCTGGAGAGTAGTGCCCCTGGAGATGGTGTACAAGCTCTGTGTCTCTCAGCTCCCAGACCTGCCCTATGCACCTCATCCATTAACTGTTCCCAAGCTGTAGCCTTTACAATATGTAAAACACATACATGAGTAAATGTCTCCCTGAGATCTGTGAGCTTTACTAGCAAATTATTGAACCCAAGGAAAGAATTGTGGAAGCTCTGATTTATAGTTGCTTGGTCAGAAGTCCAGGTCACAACCTAGACCTCGCATTGGTGGCTAATGTGGGAGTAGCTTGTGGGATTGAGCCCTTAACCTGTGGGGTATGCTAGCCCAGACAGGTAGTTAGTGTAAGAATTGTGTCAGAAGTACTGTGGGAGTAGAGAAAATTTTTTTTTTTTTTCTTTTCCTTGCAGACGTTTGCTCTAACGGTGTTTATCCTTTGTTCATTCTCTCTTGCCTGCAGAAGGAAATATGTTATTCAACAGAAAGAAAAATTTTCCCTTGCTTCAGTCGAAATTTTAAGCTCCTATTTCTCCTTCTCTCTGTCAGCACAAAATTTCTTAAAAGAATATCATAGACTTCTGCTTCATCCCATGATACAGGGACTGGGTTTACTCTCAAGTAAATCCAGAATCCAGAATCCAGAATCCAGTCCCTGTATACAGAATACAGGGACTGGATTTACTCTCAAGTCTTAAGCAAAGTGTCATAGAAAATTGTACAAAATTATTTTTTAATGTTTTTTAGATTTTAGACAACAAGCAATACATGATTGATATTTCTGGGAGAAGGGAATCAAACCAGATATTGCTCCAATGTAGTGCCTGGAGACAATTTCCAGGATGTTTTGCAGGGAAGGGGGTCCCAAATGGTCTGATGATCATGCTGAACTCAGGATAAAGAGGTCAAAATTGGGGGAGAGGGGGCAAGATGGCTAGAATTTGGGGGACAGAATCCTGACTGGGGAAAAGTAAGAGCTCAGCGGGAAAAGAGTTCAGGATATCTGTAGAAGGAACCACTGAAGTGTCCAGATGAATACTGATCTGCCTCTGTTTGAAAAGGGAGTTACCTGAACCTGAGAAAAGAATCCTGCAAACAGAAGGCTAAACATTCTTAGAATCCACATGTGGGTAAGAATAAGTTATGTTTCCAACACTGAGACTGGAAAGACTTTGTAATATGCAGAATATCAGGTATAATCCTTAGTAGTATGGGGTAAATTAGATATAGACTAAAGACTGCTTGAGACCAGCCCTAAGAAAACTTAGCAGCAAAGCATGAAAGGAGCAAAGATATTCCAGGAAACTTAACAGCCTTTTATAACTAAGTCCTACAATTTTTAAAGCAACACAAAAAAAATCTAGCACTCTCAAAATGTAAAAATCACAATATCCACTATTTAACCAAAAATTACTAGGCATGCAAAAATGGGAAAAATGGGAACCATTATTAGAAGGAAAAATAATCAGTAGAAACATACCTAGAATGATAGATATGACAGGAATAGCAGACAAGGATATTAAGAATTATAATTATACTTCATTGTTTAATAAAATACAGGAAAAAACAAATGTGATGAGGAAATAAATGGAAGGTATAAGAATATCTGAATGGAACATATAAAGATGAGGAATACAATATCCAAAATTTAGAAACACAGTAGAATTAACGGGAGATTAGCTATATCAGGAAGAAATGTTAATGAATGTTAACAAAGACATAGCAACAGAAACCCTTCAAAATCAAGTACACAGAGAAAAAAAAGGGTTTGGGAAAAAACTCAGACTATCAAGAATGTGTGAGAAAAACATCTATCTGGGGTCCCAGAAGTTGTGGAAAAGAGAGGGAGAGAGAAAAATAAAGAAATAATGGTCAAAGTTTTTCCAAACTTGATGAAATCTATAAACCAGAGATTCAAGAATCTCAACAAAACTCAAACAGAAGAAACAAAATTACATAAAGGGTTATAACCAAATTGCTGAAATCCAGAAATAGAGGGGATTTTTTTCAAACAACTAAAAGAAAAAGACACAGAGAAAGAAAAATAAGAATGTCAGAAGAATTCTTGGTAAAAACTATGTCAGCCAGATGACACTGGAATGACATTTAAAACACTGAAAAAAGAAAAAGAAAACTGTTAATCTGGAATATCATATGCAGGAAAAATAGCTTCAGAAGTGAAATAGAAATAAACACTTTTTCAGATAAACAAACTCTGAACTATTTGTCACCATCAAACCAGTTGCTCAGTTGTGTCCAACTGTTTGCAACCCCAAGCACGCCAGGCTTCCCTGTCCAACTCCTGGAGCTTGCTCAAACTCATGTCCATCGAGTCAGTGATGTCATCCAACCATCTCATTCTCCTCCTGCCTTCAATCTTTCCCAGCAACAGGGTCTTTTCTAATGAGTCAGTTCTTTGCATTAGGTGGCCAAAGTATTGGAGTTTCAGTTTTAGCATCAGCCCTTCCAATGAATATCCAGGGTTGATTTCCTTTAGGATTAACTGATTTGATTTCCTTGAAGTCCAAGGGACTCTCAAGAGTATTCTCCAACACCACAATTCAAAAGCATCAATTCTTTGGTGATCAGCTTTCTTTATAGTCCAACTCTCACATCCACACGTGACTACTGGAGAAACTATAGCTTTGACTAGACGGCCCTTTGTTAGCAAAGTAATGTCTCTGCTTTTTAATATGCTGTCTAGGTTGGTCATAGCTTTTCTTCCAAGGAGCAAGTGTCTTTTAATTTCATGGCTGCAGTCACCGTCTGCAGTGACTTGGGAGCCCAATACAGTAAAGTAAAAAAAATAAAATTTAAATTTAAAAAATCAATTTAAAAAATGTAAAAAAAAAAGAAAAAGTCAGTCACTGTTTCCTCACCTATTTGCTATGAAGTGATGGGACCAGATGCTATGATCTTAGTTTTTTGTAATAAAAGATATTACAGGAAGTTAATTCTTTAGGAAGAAAATGGTTCCAGATGAAAATTTGGAGCAATACAAAGGAATGAAGAATGCAGAAACATTTAGATATTAAACAACATATTTCTAAATAGTCTATAGGTCAATGAAGAAATCACAAAGGAAATTAGAAGATATCTGAGGAAATATAACACATCAAAATTTGTTGGTTTCAGTTAAAACAGTGCTCAGAGGGAAATATATAGCATTATATGCTTAAATGATATAGATAGCTCCCCAAAATCAATGAACCCTAAGCTTCCTTCTGAGCAGACTATAAAAGGAAGAGTCAAAGTAATCAGAAAAAAAGAAAATAAATAGTACTGAAATGAAATGAATTAAGTGGAAAATATAACAATAGAGAATAACCAATGAGACCAAAAGCTAATTCTGTGAGAAGTATAAAATTTATAACCCCCCAGCCTGACTGATAGATAAGACATAAAAAGAATAAGAAAAGACAAAGAAAAAATTAAAAAGAGAAGACATACAAATTACTAATATTAGGAATGAAAAAGGAGCAGTATTTCAGATTTTACAAACATAAAGAGAATATAAAGGAATAGTATAAACAATTTACATCTATAAATCAACAAATTAAATAAAATGGGCAAAGTCCTTGAAAAACACAAACATAACTTATGAAGAAATAATTTATTGATACCCCTGTAACTATTAATGAAATTAAATTTATAGTTTAAACTTTCCTGAGAATGCAAAGAGTAAATTTACACTGAAGAAATCTGAAAAACATTATCTCAGGTAGGTAATCAAAATTAGTATCAATAGTGATAATTTACGTTAATAGCATGTGCCCTTGGTATAATGAGATGAAAATAATACTTTTAACTCTGTGGTCTTCCTCCCCAAAACTCATCATCCAGATCTAATAATGAAAAAAACATAAAACAAGCCCCAATTTAGGGACATTCAATAAAATACCTTGACCAGTACTCCTCAAAACCTTCAAGATGATCAAAAGAAGGGAGATCTTAGAAACTGTCTTAGCCAACAAGACTTTTTAAAAAATTTATTCAAATAGAAGGGTAATTGGTTTACAGAATTTTGTTGTTTTCTGTCAAACCTCAACATGAATCAACCATAGGTATACATATATCCCCTCCCTTTTGAGACTCCCTCCCGTCTCCCTCCCCAACCCACCCCTCTAGGTTGATACAGAGCTCCTGTCTGAGTTTCCTGAGACAGCAAATCCAACAAGATTTTAAAGTGACAGGGAAACTAGCAGTATCATGGTGCCCTATGCGATCTTGCAACAAAAAAAGGACATTAAGAAAAAAATTTAAATATGAATAGATTATGAACTTTAGTTAATAATAGTGTATCTGTATCAGCTAATAATTATGATAAATGTACCATGTTAATGCAAACTGTTAATAAGATAAATTTGATGTGGAGTATATGGAAACTCTCTGTACTATCTTCATAGCTTTACTGTAAACCTAAAACTATTCTAAAATAAAAAAGTTGTTTTAAAAAACACACAAAGAAAACTCCAGGCCCAGAGGCCTTCACTGATGAATTCTAGTAACCATTTAGAAAAGGAATAACACCAATTTACAATCTCTTCAAGAAAACAAAAGAGGAAGGAACATTTTCCAAATTATTCTATGAGGCCAATGTTGTCCTGATAACAAAACAACACAAAGACATTACAAGAGAAGAAATTGCAGATTAATATCTTTCAGGAACACGGGAAAAATTCTTAGCAAAAGTTTAGCCAAAGCATGGTCCAGAATACAACATTACCAAGTAGGGTTTATGCCAGGAATACAAAGCTTAGTTATCATGTAAAAATCAATGGAATTCACTGTGTTAACAGATTTAAAAAGAAAAATCACACGATCATCTCAATAGATGCTGAGAAAGCATTTGACAAAAATTTAGTATTCATTTCTGATTTGGAAAAGAGTCAGACGACTTAGCGACTGAATGACAACATGATTTAGAAAAACTCAGCAACAAATGAAGTGGAATGGAAAGCATGAAAGGAAGACAATTTCCTCAATCTCATACATCTAACTATTATACTTGGTGATGAAAAACTGGATGCATCACCCCTAATTTCACCCCTAATATTTAGAGCAAAACAGGATTATCTGCTCTTGCTTTCTCCATTTTACTTTGTACTGGAAGTGCTCATTGGTTCAGTAAAAGTGAACCAATGAGCACTTCTTTTCTCCAGAAAAAACAAGTCAAATGTGTAGACATCAAAAGCGAAAAAAAAAAAAAAAAAAAAAAGATTATACTCATGGATGATGTAACATGATTGACCATGTATAAATACTACTGAATTTACAAAAGTGGTAGCTAACCTTTTAGGTGAATTTAGCGATATTGGTATTAAAAAACAATTGTATTTATGTATACTAGCAATGAACAATTAAATTTAAAATATAATGTCATTTACAATTACATCAGGCTTCCCTGGTGGCTCAGATGTTAAAGCGCCTGCCTGGAATGCAGGAGACCTGGGTTCAATCCCTGGGTTGGGACGATTCCCTGGAGAAGGAAACGGCAACCCACTCCAGTACTCTTGCCTGGAGAATCCCATGGAGGGAGGAGCCTGGTAGGCTACAGTCCATGGGGTTGCGAAGAGTCGGACACGACCGAGCAACTTCACGACAATTACATCAATATTTAGTTACATATTTCAGAAAATGCATGCAAGATCTGTACACTGAAGACTACAAAATAGTGTTGAGAAAAATTAAAGAAGATCTAAATAAATGGAGAGAACATCACGCTCATTAATTGGAGACTCAATATTTTTTAATGTCACTTTTGCCAAAATTTATTTATAGATTTAGAGAATCCTAATCAAATTTGTAGCTGGCTCATTGGGTAAACACTGGCAAGTCACATCTAATATTTATATGTAAATGTAAATGCCCTAAACTAGTCAAAACAATTTTGAAAAGTAGAACCAAACTGAAATACCCACACTGATTTTAAGATTTACTGTAAAGATATAGTATTCAAGAGATTGTGACATTTCTATTTAGATAAATGCATAGATCACAGAGACACAATGTAAGCAAGAATGGCAGAGTAAGAACCTACAAAACTCTTTAAGGGCAATGAGACCACTGAGAAAATTGTCAGAGTCATCTTTTTTCCTGTCTCTGGAAATCATCCAAAGACTTGCAGCAAATTGAGGAGTCTATTCAAGAAAAATAGCTGAATCTTTGTAAGAACACATTATCTAATTTCCATACCCATTTCCCCAATTCTGAAGTAGCTCTGAAAACAAACAGCCCACATTTACAGTGAAAACCAGCAGCCTGGCAGTGATCAGAGGGGGCAGACTGGAGATGGAACTCATCTGAAACCTCATTCCCAAAGAACTGTCATTATTTGACCCATTTTGTGGTTCTCCAAGAGACCAGTCACAAAATTCCTCTTCATTTGACCTGACTAGGAGTTTGCCTAGTGCAAAAGCCTTTGCCCAGGAATGTTTGTTGGAGACAGCCTGAGGCAAGTGTCTAATATTGCAAATATCTGAAGAACTGGTTTGGCATTTAGGGTAAAGAATGTGTTCTCCAAAGCATTAAAGTAAAAGGTGGATAATAAGATGTCTATGGGAGGCTTTGAAAAGCTCTGGTATGTTTCTGGGAATCTATAAGGTCACATGTCCATGTAGAGCTGTATGCATGCTCAGAGCTATGTGCATCCTCAGGAAAAACTTGAGGAGGCTCCCTTCTGGTTGACCTTGAGGCTGTGTGAAAATAGCAAGTGAAGGCCAAAGCAGAAATGTAGACTGCCTGGCTGAGTGTTGAATGTATTCCCTAACATACACATAGAGCCCCATAACAAAGACTGGGAGACATATTGGTTCCAGACATTTAAGGACATTTCTGATGAGTTGACCTCAAGCTCACCCAGTAAAAACTTCAGAGGCACACATGATCAAAAAATACAGACTCAACAGAATTAGTTCAGAAAACTAACAATCATAAAGCTTAGAGGGATGGAGATTCTGACTTCCAGAATTGCCACGTTGTATTATTTGAACAAAAAGTTTTGAGAGATGCAAAGAAAAAAGAAAGCACAGCCCATGCACAGGAAAGAAAAACCAGCTAATAGAATACTATCTCTGATGGAGCACAGATTTTGGATTTACTAGACAAGATTCTAGCTCAGATATTTTGAATATGTTCAAAGAACTAACGGAGGACATGTACAAGGAACTAAAGGAAAGTATGAGAACAACAGTTCAGTGAAGAGAGTAGAAATAAAGAGATACAACAATGTATGTATATATCTAATATATTTATATGTGTATATATACACAAATAGAAGTTAGAAATTCTAGGATCAAAGAGTACAACACTTAAAATGAAGGGCTAGATGGACTCAACAGCAAATGTGAGCAGGAAAAGAATCAGCAAACTTGAAAATAAGTCCATTGAGATTATTCATCTGAGGAAGAGAAAGAAAAATGAGTGAAGAAAAATGAACAGAGCCTTAGAGATCTGTGGTTTACTGTCAAACATATGTCAACATGTGAATAATGGGAGTTCTGAAAAGAGAAGCTGCACAAGAAGAGCAGCAAGACTATTTAAAGAAGTAGAGGCTGAAAACTTTCCAAATTTGATGCAAAACATTACATATCAATAAGCTCAATAAACTTCAAGTAGAATAAACTAAAGAGGTCAACACCTAGGCACATCATAGTCACAATGCTGAAAATCAAAGACAGATAGAACCACAAAAGGAGCAAAAAAAAAAAAAAAAACCAGCTCATCAGTATGGAGCAACATGAAGATCAACAATATCTCATGAAAAACTATGGAGATCAGAGGCAGTGGGATTGAACAGTCAAAGTTCTGAAAGCAAAAGATTTTTAATCAAGAAGTCTACAACTAGCAAAGCAATTCTTCAAAAATAAAGGAAAAATAAGACATACTCATACAACAAACTTGAGGGAATTTGTTTCTAGCCAACCTACGCTCCAAGAGCTACTGAAGGGAGCCTTTCAAGCTGAAATAAAGGACACTTAACAGTGATTCAAACCAACATGAAGAAACAAAGAGCTCCAGTAATGGTAGATATAAAAGGCTATATGAATGTATTTTTAATTAACTCTTTCCTCAGTTGATTTAAAGTACAACTGAAGAAATCAATAATTAGATCAAATGGAAGAAACCACTGGAATATGCTGAATTGAGTTTTAGCAAAGATATCAATTCAATGGGGGAGTAGATTGTCTAACAAATACTAGAACATCATACAAAAATGACTCTTAGATCATATTCAGAATTAATTCAAGTTGGATAATAAACCTAAACTTAAGATGTAAAATTATAGGGACTTCCCTGGTGGTCCAGTGGTTAAGAATCCACCTTCCAATGCAGGGGACATTGTTTTTATCCCTGGTCAGGGAACTAAGATCCCATATGGCATGGAGCAACTAAGTCCATGCACTGCAAGTACTGAGCCTGAGCACCACAACCAGAGAGTCTATACACTGCAATGAAAGTGCCCACATGCTGAAACTAAGACTTGACCAGCCAAATAAATAAATAAATTAATTAAAAAAATAAAACTATAGAGGAATCTCCTAGAAGGGAAAAAGCATGAACCATGAAAGAATAAATTGTTATGCTGGGCATCATAAAAATTAAAAATGCTCATAAGAAAATGAAAAGGCAAATCACAGCCTGGGAAAGAATATTTGTAAGCATATATTTGATAAAGAGCTTGAATCTAGAATATACAAAGAACTTTTACAACTCAATGAAAAAGTGGGTGAAATTTTTATTGACACATTACCAAATTAGATATTTAATAAGCTTATGGAAAAATGTTCAAATTATCTATCATTAGGGGAATGTAAATTAAAATCCCAGTGATAGTCTACTACATACCCCATTTGAAGAGCTAAATTAAAGAGATTGTCAATGTCAATTTTTAGCTAAGATGTGTGGCAACTTTGTCAAAACTTGGTATTTTTGGTGGAACTCTCACGCATTGCTGTTGAGTATGTAAAATGGTGCAGTCACTTTGGTGAATACAGTTTGGAAATTTCTTATAAAGTTTTATGTAACCCTGCTTTATTGCTAGAAATCTTTTTACTAAGTGTTTCAGTGAAAAGAATATGTCCACATGTTCTCATTTATATCTAGCAGATTTATTCATAATTGCCTCACACTGGTAACAACAAGATGTCCATCAACTGTTGAAAGGGTTAACACTTTCTAGTATATTCATGCTAAGGAATACTATTCAGCAAGAAAAAGGAGCAGACTGCCAAAACACAACAACATGGATGTATTTCTACAGCATTATGCTAAGTGGAGAAAGCCAGGAAAAAAAAAAAAAGAGAGAAAACATGATTCCATTTACATGAAATTCTAGAAAAGGCCAAACTATAGTGGCAGAAAGTAGATCAGTTGCTAGGGCCCTGAGATGGAAGCAGAGGTTTGACTGAAAAGAGCACAAGGGAACTTTTTGGAAAAATAAATTTGTTCTGTAACATGATTATAGTGGCAGTTATACAACTACAATCAACCCTTCATATCCACAGGTTCGGCATCCTTGGATTCTAATCAACTGTGGATCCAAAATATTTGGAAAGAAGAATTTCAGAAACTTCTAGAAAGTTAAGCTTTGCCTCACATTAATTATATGTTGTTTACATTGTATTAAAAGTAATCTAGAAATGATTTAAGGTATGCAAAGATTGTGGTGTTTATGTGCCATTCCACATCATTTTATTTAAGGGACTTGAGAATCTGTGAAGGGAAGGATCAAGGTGTGGGGTGGAGGAGGGGCTGGAATCAATCCTCCGAGGATCCTGAGGGATGATTGTCTATATACATTTTTCAAAAGTCATCAACATGTCCATGTAAAATTAGTGGGTTTAATTAGTTTTAAAATTATACCTCAACAGGCAGACATAAAAACAGACAACATACACACAACAAGGCTGACTTAAAAACGCACACAACAGAAGTCCCTTCTTGGGGCCTTTGAACTTAAAGTTCACTCTGGACCTTCTCACAGAAATCTGTGTGGCCCACTCCCTCTCTGCAGTCAACTCCCTGCACAAGCTTCACCTGTCCTGGGGGCCTTCTCTGTGCCCTCTCTTAAAAATAGAACCCCTAGGACTTCCCAGGCGGCCCAGTGGTGAGGACTCCGCACCTCCACTGCATCAGATGTGAGATTCCTCTTGGGGGAACTAAGATCCTGCGTGCTGCATGGAGTGGCCAAATATGTACAGACAGACAGATGGCACCCCTGCTTTATCAGTGTCTATCCTCTGTTGCTGTTTTGTTGTTGAGTCGCTATGTCATGTCTGACTCTTTTGCGATCCCAGGGCCTGTAGTCTTCCAGGCTCCTCTGTCCATGGGATTTCTCAGGCAAGAGTACTAGAGTGGGTTGCCATTCCCTTCTCCGGGGATCTTCCTTATCCAGGGATCCAACCCAGGGATAGGACCCATGTTTCCTCCATTGCAGATGTATTCTTCTACTGCTGAGTTACCAGCGAAGCCTAAATTTTTACCCTGTGTTATATTCTTTGTGGCGATTATCACTACAAAAATTAAACAGATGAAATAAACACACAGCAAGAAACACAACCCCTGTTTCTCCTTCCTCCCCTACAGTTTGGCACAAACAGTCATTTGTTTTGCCCCGCCTTTCTATGAGACTCCTCCAGGTTGCCTCTGGCTTCAGTCTTGGTCAGGTTCACCTTGCCGTAACAGTTCACATTTTCAGTCTCTTCCTTCTTGGCGTGTGCTCTTTGCTGGCTCACATAATCTCCCTCTCTTCTGAACTGTTCTCAGCTCTTTGGCTTCTCCCTTTCGGTTCTCTTTCCAAGCCTCTCCTCCTTCACCCCTTAGAGGCGGGCCTCCACCAGGATGTTTCTTGCTTTGGTTCTGCCCTTAGTGAGTGCTGGGCATGTTATCCTACCCTCTACAGAATCTCACTCATCACTTCCAAATACAGCAATCCAGGCCCAATCACGTCTTGGCAGCCCAGGGGCTCTTACATTGTCAAGGGCCATAAGAAAACCGTTAAGAGAAAGGAGTTTAAATTTGCTTTAATTTAAAGCAGTCTGTATCACACAACTAGAAGGGATGTGTGAGAAATACATGGTTAGAGCAAAAATCAAATGAGCACTAGTGTTGCAACTCCAACAGAAGTTTATAATCACCATCTCCCAATCTGAGCCAGCCCAAGCTTTACAGCCACACAGGAGACCTCCCCACCTTCCATCATATGATAGCATTGAAGTTCCTGGCAACCACTGCTCCATCCCCATGACGGCTCCACCCCTTCTTCAGCTCAGCGCTTGGCACTGTGCAGAGCTGATCATGAGGGAACCTGCCCGCTGAGACATTTTCCCAGACAAGCAAGCCTCCCTTTACTATTCATTCTCCTTTTGGATCCAGGATGCCTTGCAGACCCGGGAACTACCTCATAAAGCAGTGTGCCTGCTACCCTATGTGAGTCAAAGGAGCATGTCACTATGAATTTAAGAAAATAAAATCTGTCCACAGTAAAATGGATTGAGTGGTCACAGTGGTATTCATAAAACACCTCTCCTCAGCTTCCGAAGCACAGGCTTTAATAATTTAATGTTTTTTCTGCTGTGACAGAAAGTCCACAGTAAGATGAAGCCTACATCTGCCCCATTTTCGTGGCAGCAGAGCTACTGTCTCTTCCGCCACCTTTAAACGCTTCTCTGCGTAAAGTCTCTTCATACCAGGGCACTGATGTGGGATGCCCGTCTCCTCCAGGCTGATCAGGATGAAAGGCCCAGTTCTTGAAAGGTTTAGCAAAGAAAAAGGATTTCAGTATTTGCATTTGACCTAACTAACTTATATAGTTTTTTTTTTTTTTTCAAATTCTGAATCCTTAACCTAACTACAAAAGTAACAAGATAAATGCAAAACTAAACACTTAGTATCCTGCCACACCCACCAGACAGATGCTCCACACTTACTTTCCCTCTTGTGGGTTTATTATTGTTACTAAAATTTTCCCAATTAATGCAATATATCCAAGGGTTTTGTTGTTTGGGTATGGGGGAGGTGTGCAGCACCAAGGATTGAAACTGTGCCCCCTGAAGTGGAATCACAGAGTCTTAACCACTGGACTGCCAGGGAAGTCCCATATCTAAGGTTTTAATATGTTAAAAATATATAAACATTTTTAAAATATAAAAAGTAATAAATATTCCCGCTGAAAATTTGGAAAATAGAAAATATACAAAGAAGATAACTGCAATACCTATAATTACACTGGTGAAGAATCACTGCAAATCTATCTTATAGCTATTCAGTTTTTTTAATGGACATGCACACAGATTTGCACGTTTATGAGGTCATACAATATATACTGTTCTCTAGTCTATTTCATTTAATAATTCACTGAGCATTTAGTGATTATAGTATTTTTAATTTCTTTATAGCATTCCATTATATGCCTTGTATCATTTATATAACACAGATCTTATTTTTTTAATGTTTCAGTTGTTTCTATTTATTTGCTTATAAATAATACATGCTTATATATTTATTTTAGTACATCTCTATTTCCATAGGATGAATTCTTGGATGATATACTATAATTTTTGGTAAGGGAAACCTAGGATTTTGAAATGCCCCTGAATATCTAGGACTTGCCAGTTAGGACCCTGTACATTTAATAAACTCTCCAGTGATTCTTCTTAGAGCCCAGTTGCAATTCCATTGTTTGCAAGTCTTAAGAACATGTAATGAATTAGATGTTTATTCTCAAAGCTGGCATTCTAGGACCTGCCTTCTAGTTATGTATCCGGCTCTCTACAAGTCCTAACAGAGGACCAAAGGAGATGCTATTGTTTTCAAGTTATAAGTATGGAAATGGAGAGAGATTCAATCCCTTACCTAAGGTCTGCTGCTGCTGCTGCTAAGTCGCTTCAGTCATGTCCAACTCTGTGCGACCCCATAGACGGCAGGCTCCCCCGTCCCTGGGATTCTCCAGACAAGAACACTGGAGTGGTTTGCCATTTCCTTCTCCAGTACATGAAAGTGAAAAGTGAAAGGGAAGTCTCTCAGTCGTGTTGGACTCTGTGCGACCCCATGGACTGTAGCCCACCAGGCTCCTCCATCCATGGGATTTTCCAGGCAAGAGTACTGGAGTGGGGTGCCATTGCCTTCTCCATACCCAAGGTCATAAACACTAATAGATGGGCTTGGACCCAGGTCAGTGACGCGCATGCTCTTCTCCTACAGGACTCTCACTAAGGCCCCGCCCACCCTCCGGAAGGGGGCGTGCATTCTGCTGCAGGGGCCGGCCCGTCTAGGTTGGAGCCCATCTTTAAGTCTAGCCCTGTGACTTCATACAAATACTGTCCTTGTTGGCATTTGCTTCTTCATTTCCAAAATACAAACAAGAACAGTACGCATCGGGATGTGCAGTGGGCTAGATCAGTTAATGCTTAGACTTGTGCCTGGGGCTTTGGAAATATTCATTACATTTGTCATCATTGTCATTGTTTCTGCTATTACATTCCAGGCAAACCAGCATTACTGGCCATTGTCCAAACACAGGCTGGTCACTGATTTGTTCTGCTCACACTGTTTTCTACGCTTGGCATGCTTACCCCATCTTCATACAATCGACTTTATGGCTAATATTTATTGGTGATGCTGGTGGAATAAATCCTCCTTATCCTCCCAAAGCCATTCTCTTCCTTATTGTTCATGATCTCTTCCTTTCTATTACAGTACCTGTAACTCTTATATTTTTCATCCTGTCTGTCTTGTTTCAGAGTTTGTGTATACTTGCTTACTTCCTTACTAAACCAGAAGCTTGCTGAGGGAAGAGACTGTCCTGGGAACTGTCACACACACAGTGTGAAGGACATTGCAAAGACGATGCCAGAGAGCGCATGTTTAATCCCAGGCCCGCCCCTTTGTTTAAGTTCTCTGTAAGCCGGTTTTACATCGTAAAGTGGCCATGGTAAAAAGACCTATTTGTAGATTTGTTGGGGGATCAAATGCATCAATATATGTAATGTGTTTGGAATTGTGTCTGGAGCAAAGCAAATGCTCAAAAAATGCTAGTTTTTCTAATTTTACATAGTAGCCACTGAGTGTTACTTAAGTGAATGCCAACATGTATGAATCACAATTAGTCACTAGACATTTGCCTTAACTGTCCCCTCTTTGATATGAGTGAAAAGCTGTGTGGACTCTCTGGATATTATTTGGTGCAATCAGGAATAATTTCATAAGATTAGTCTTCTCATTGGTGGTGCTAATGGGTGAGGGTAGTAGTAGTAGTGGTTATTGAGCTCTAAGCTCTGGGTCAAAGAGAACAGATATAGGTAAATCTTATAAAAATAAAGGAGAAAATAAGTCCTGGAAAATGACCCTTTAATTTCTCTAAAAGTCAAACCGTTTGTGAGAAACACTGAGGCCAACAGCAAACACCTTGCTGAAGGCATCTTGGGGCCACAAGAATAGACCTGTTTGGTTGTTACTGTTACATCCAGAGGGGTGGCCAGCTATAAGTAGAACCAGGGAAACTGCTGCTGTCTAGTTACACTTCTTATTTCCCTAGAACTTCTGTTCCCACCCCAAAGAGCAATATGGCTGCCATCCATCCCATCAGTTAAGTTCAGTTCAGTTCAGTCAGTCAGTCATGTCTGACTCTTTGCAACCCCATGGACTTCAGCACGCCAGGCCTCCCTGTCCATCACCAGTTCCTGGAGTTTACTCAAACTCATGTCCAGTGGGTCAGTGATGCCATCCAACCATTCATCCTCTGTCATCCCCTTCTTCTCCCACCTTCAATCTTTCCCAGCATCAGGGTCTTTTCCAATGAGTCAGCTCTTCGCATCAGGTGGCCAAAGTACTGGAGTTTCAGCTTCAGCATCAGCCCTTCCAATGAATATTCAGGACTGATTTCCTTTAGGATGGACTGGCTGGTTCTCCTTGCAGTCCAGGGACTCTCAAGAGTTTTGTCCCACACCACAGTTCAAAAGCATCAATTCTTTGGCCCTCAGCTTTCTGTATAGTCCAACTCTTACATCCATACACGACTACTGGAAAAACTATAGTTTTGGCTAGATGGGCCTGAAAGATGGACTGAGCTCAAATTTAATAAGAGGTCAGAACGTCAGCAATTTGTTCTGACCTTTAATTTCTGACCTCTTATTAAATTTGAGCTCAGTTGCCAGCTCTCAGGCTTTCACAATTTTCTTCTTAGTCGGGGTGTTATGCAGTCTGTTTTAATTGTTTTAGTGGTTACCCTTGGAATCATAATGTATATTCTCAATTTATCATAAGTTAATGTTAATCTTGGGGCTTCCCTGGCAGCTCAGCAGTAAAGAATCCATATGCAGTGCAGGAGCCACAGGAGATGTGAGTTCGATCCCTGGGTTGGGAAGATTCCCTGGAGGAGGGCATGGCAAACCACTCCAGTATTCTTGCCCGGAGAATCCCATGGACAGAGGAGCCTCGCAGGGTACAGTCCACAGGGTCACACACAGTTGGATATGACTGAAGTGACTTTGCACACACACAGTGTTAATCTCTACTTTTACCTTCCTTCTGGGTAATATATTGCCTCTCTGGAAAAATTACTGTTATACTGCACGATACTAAAATACATTTCTTTGGCCATGATGACTGAGTCCTTTTCATCATTAAAGAGGTTATTTCAAAGAAGGAAAACAGGTTTCAGTATGTCCACATCAGTTAGTAATAGCCAGAGCTCTGAGGCAATGCTTAGGTGCAGAGGGAAAAATGAGCCTTGAGGTCTTTTAGGAGCCAAGTAGAAGTCAGAGATTAGATCCGAGAGTAATCAGAGATATCTGCTAGAAACATATAACCTACCAAGATTGAATGATGAAGAAATAGAAAATCTAAAAAGACTAATTTGTAAGGAGATTGAATCAGAAACAAAAAACCTTCCAACAAACAAAAGTCCAGGATGAGATGGCTTCACTGGTGAATTCTACCAAACATTTAAAGAAAAATTAATACCTTCTCAAACTCTTCCAAAAGATAGAATAGGAGGGAACACTTCCAAACTCAATTTATGAAGTCAGCATTACCCTGCTACCAAAATCAGACAAGAACATCACAAAGAAATGAAAGTTATAGGCCAATATACCTGATGAACATAGATGCAAAAATCTTTAATGAAATATTAGAAAATCAAATTTAACAATATATTAAGAAGATGATGTACCATGATCAAGTGGGGTTTATTCCAGGGTTGTAAGGATGGTTCAATACCTGCAAATCAATCAGTGTGATACACCACATTAACCAAATGAAGGATAAAAATCATATGATCATCTCAGCAGATATAGAAAAATATTCAGCAAAATTCATCATCCATTCAATATAAAACCTCTCAACAAAAAGGTGTGGTATTGGTGTAAAACAGACACATAAATGAATGGGTCAGAATAGAGAGCCCAGAAGTGAACCCACATATATGTGGTCAATTAATTTATGACAACTGCAGTCCATGGGGCTGCTAAGAGTCAGACACGACTGAGCGACTTCATTTTCACTTTTCACTTTCATGCATTGGAGAAGGAAATAGCAACCCACTCCAGTGTTATTGCCTGGAGAATCCCAGGGACAAGGGAGCCTGGTGGCTGCCATCTATGGGGTTGCAGAGTCAGACATGACTGAAGCGACTTAGCAGCAGCAACAGCCACAAATATGCTGGGGGAAGGGATAATCTCTTCCATAAACGGTGTTGGGAAAACTGGACAGCTATGTGCAAAGGAATGAGACTGGATTTCTATCTTACACCATACACAAAAACAAACTCAAAATGGATTAAAAGCCTGAACACAAAGACCTAAAATCATAACACTTCTAGAAGAAAACATAAGGGTAATTTCCTTGACATTGGTCTTGACAATGGTTTTTCTTTCTTTTTTTTTTTGGATTTGACACCAAAAGCAAAGGCAACAAAAGCAAAAAATAAACAAGTGAGACTACATCAAATTAAAATACTTCTGCCTAGCAAAGGAAACTATCAAGGAAATGAAAAGGTAACCTACTGAATGAAGAAAATATTTGCAAATTGTGAATCTGATAAAGGGGCTAATATCTAAAAAGTTGAAGAATCTATACAATTCAATAGCAATACAACAAAAAATCCAATAAAAAAGTAAGCAGAAGAACTGAACAGACATTTTTCTGAAGAAAACAACCAAATGATCAATTGATATGTGAAAAGATGCTCAACACCACTAAACATCAGGGAGATACAAATCAAGACCACAGTGAGGTATCACCTCACACCTGTTTGAATGACTTTTATCAAAAAGATAAGAGATCATAAATGTTGGTGAGGAGGATGAAGAGAAGAGGGCACCCTTGTGTACTGCTGGGGATGTAAATTGGTTTCAGGCAGTACAGAAAACAGTGTAGGGAATAAACGTAGACCTGTCGTATGATCCAGCAGTGCCACATCTGGGCGTTCATACGGAGAAAATGAAACCATTATCTCAAAAAGACATCTGAACCCCTATAGTCTTCGCAGCATTCTTTACAATAGCCAAGACATGGAAACAGTGTTTCTATTGATGGAAGAAAGAGTAAAGAAAACGTTGCATACATACAATGGAATATTATTCAGCCATACAAAGAAGGAAATCTTGTCATCTGCAGCGACATGGATGGATGCTACGACATGGATTGTGCTAGATGAAATGCCATCAGAGAAAGACAAATACGGATATAATCTCATTTACATGTGGAACCTTAAGAAGTTGAGCTCATAGCTACAGAGAACATACTGCTGATTTCCAGAGCAGGTGTTTGGGGCAGCAGGGGGCTGGAATAGTGATCAAAAGGTACAAATTTTCAGTTTTAGGAGAAAGAAGTTCTGGGGATGTAATATACAGCATGATAACTATAGTTAACAATACTGTATTATATATTTGAAAGTTGTTAAGAGATCTTAAAAGTTCTCATCACAAGAAAAATAAACTTTTAACTCAGTGATATATGTTAACTAAACTTATTGTGGTAATTAGTTCATGTTACATAAATATATCAAATCCTTACACTGTACCCCTTTGATGAATACAACGGCAGTTGTATCTCAATAAAACGGGGAGTGGGGAGATCTGGCTAATAAAGGACTTAAGCAACACGTGTCTTTCCTGGGGATGGTCTGGGGGTTTCCCAGCTTACTGGTGACTTCTTGCAGTTAAAACTGTGCTCTCTAGGATGCGGTAACAGCTGTTGGAGGGTGCCCTGCTCACATGGAGATTGTGAGAACGCAACACCTGTGCTTGTACCAGGCTGGTCGTCATCACGTCAGGGGAACCGAGATCAGAACCGGGAATTAGCAAACAGAAAATACCAGAGCAAGAAAGGAGGTAATTCATTGTGCAGTGCTTACTCCTAAGATAAAATGTGGAGCACAGAGTAAGCGGACAGGGAGTCAGAGTGGAGCTCAGCCTTGAGGTGATCTTAGGAGGATGGGGTTCTGCCTCTTCTGTTGGTTGATATGTCACAGTGAGATTTCCTTAAATCAATGTGGTATGAGGTTTCCCAAGAGAACCGAGCTGTTGAGTGGCCAGGTGAGAAAGACAGCTTGTCGCCAGTGCTGGGCACAGACTTGTGGACACTGAGACCCAGGTTTCCAGGCCCAGTGCTCGAGAATGCCTGGGAGCACCCTGTCCACATGCTAACAAGGCACTCAGAACAGGGAAGAGCCAGACTTTTCTCTCTGTTCCCCATCCCAATCTGCGGGCATTTGAAACTCCAGGGAGCAGAGAGTTAATAGAATGCGATGAATAAACACGGAATCTTCTAAGAAGTGGGCTTTCTCCAGAGGCGTAGAGGACACACTGAGACTCGACAACAAATCCCGGGAAGACACCAGTGAGGCCCAAGCCAGCAAGCCCAGCTCTTTTTAAAACGGCCTTTGGAAGAGAAGTAAGTGACCAGAATGCTGACATCCTTCTCATCTCCATTGGCTTCAGAAACTGAGACCATTGGAGGGAAAATATTAAATTTAACCGGGGCCTGATTCCTCACCTTTGTAGGGTGCAGGTTAGGTACCTAAGAACGGGTGTACACCTAACTGGACTGGTGGTGCAAAACTGGGGCCCGGTGCCCCATCCCCAAATCCCGCCGAAACCAGAGGATGACTGGTAACATCCTTAGGTGTTGCTCCTCCTGAGACTTTGCATTTTACTGTCTTAAACCATCAAACCAAAGACTTATCTGGGAGAAGGAGCTCTCCCTCAGCCTCCCAGACTCTTGGCATTTACTAGGCTTCCTCAGCTGCTGATCCACTTCCTTATGGCCCAGGATGATTCCAAATAAAATGACTGGGAGTCCCCTTTGTTGAGTGGCTCAGCTGATATAAATGGATGCCATTTTTATGTCCTATCCCTCCTCCCCTCCAACCAGCAGTTAAGTTTGAACTCCTTCATTAGCCTCCATTTATTTCCGCCTTCCATCTGACTAGTGCAAAATTTAATCTAATTTAAAACTTAATCAGGTGAAGCAATCAACACAATATGGAAATCCAGGATTTCCTCTGCATAGTGTAGAAATAAGAAAAATGTGTTTACCAGCATAATTCGGGAAGAACGCTTTACAGCATAGGGAGTAACTTGGGGGAAGACCACGTACCTGCTGCTGGGGGATGATGAGGTGTCCACTCGCTGACCAGAACCCCTGACACAGGCAGACAGAAGAGCTGGTGACACCCTGGCAAGGACACTGAGAATAGGTTTGGGTGTCCATATGGGATCCTAACAGGCTAACCTGACAGTCCATCCTGGTTCAGCGGCAAAGGCAGTGGATTTTGCCATGGAAAGTGTCTCATCACTGATGACTCCCTGTGGGAGCCTCAGTTCTCTTATCTGGCCAGTGGGGACCCGACCCTACCCATCATGGTGGTTATGGGCACCACTTGGGTCACAAGCCCAAGCTGGTCATAAGCACAAAAGCACTCTGCAGGTGCTAGTTATTTTTTTTAATCAGAGGAGACTGGCTATGCAGTAAACAATCATAGGAAGCAGATGCGTCAATCAATCAGCAGTTGGTGTGGGACTCCTCACAGTCGCAGCACTCAGGGGTGCAGGACACCCGAGGGCCCGTGCTGCAGTGCGCACAGCCCTTTTGGAAATGGGTCGCAGGATAAGTCTGGGCAGTGGATGTCGGTGAGTGCTGAGGATGAGATGATGTCGGGCAGAGTGAGGAGTTTAAATCTGCAAGGATGAGGAAGGAGCCCTTCAGGATTCACTCCTTCATTTAAAAAAATTATTTGCTCAACAAAAGTCTATTGTGTGTTTGATCTAGATTAGGCAGAGGAGCAAAGCCGCGAGGCAAAGCCGTGCAGCGCATGCTGGGAGCCTCCGAATAGAGCTATGAGAGCATCAGGAGAGAGAGACAGGGGAGAGAGGGAGAGAGCAGGCAGCTTGTGGTGGATCAAGGAGTCTGCCTGTGTGCCTGGCTTTGATTCAGAGGCGCAGAGCCACTGCCCTTGAAGACAGACCCAAGGAGAATGAATAAGTCTTCCCTTTGTTTTGGTGGATGCTCACCTCGCTGACGGGGCTGATTCAGAGAGTGGATTTGCAGGCAGTTGAGCAGCGGAGTGCCTGGAGCAGAGGCGCTTCTGAGGGTTCCCAGACAGAGCCCAGGAGGGGTTCTGGGCCAGTTCACTGCAGGCAGCTGGATCTCTCTCTGTCACGCACACACACACACGTGCACACACACAGAGACACACACACACACCACACGGCTGGCTCAAGCCTGGGACCTGATCCTATGATCCTTGACCTAGTGGAAGTCCTGGTCCCAGCACCTGAAGCCTTAACTACTTGGCTTAGGATGGAGACGATTCCAAGGAATCCTCTTTCGCATCTTTTGAGAGGGGGACACCTTGCCATTGAGGCAAAATCAAGGTCCTGGTGGCCTAGATAGGCAAGTGAGTGGCACCAACAGCCCAAAAATGGGCTGTGAGGCTCAAACCCACTTGCTCCCAATGTGAGCTTGGTCTGAAAATAAGATGGGAATAACCCAAGCTGTCCCTCCATTCCCCCTATGTTCCTCCATCCCCCAAATGCACTGGGTGGAAGGGAGGGTTTTCACTGGTGGCTGAATTGGCACATTGTGAAGACCAGAGGCTGGAGAGTCAGGAGGCCTGGAGTCCCTCACTGCCCCCTGATCGGCTAGTCTTATGACCGTGGGAACTTGCCTTGTCCTTCTGGGCCTCAGTTTACTCCTTTGTAAATGGGAGTTGTTGGCTTAGAGCTATGGTCCTCACCTGGCAGGTGGTGGTGGAGGGATGCAGAGTCAGCCCCTTGGAGGAGGGTGGGATAGGTGGGTGTGGACCCTGCTGGAAGGGTGTTGGCTGGATGAAGGTGAGGAAGTTGGGGCCTCAAGGAATATGTCCACCTCACCCTGCTGCCCTAAAACCTATGTTAACTTTTTAAACTCCAGACCATCTCACAACTGATCATTACCACTCCTAAGGCAAGTACAGTAGAATTGATCTTCCTGTTTCCAAAAGAAGAAATCAATAAAAAAGTGACGTCTTCCAGGAAACAGCTGAATCTTCTATTTGTGAGGATGCTGAAAACAAACCATTAATCCCCAAATTTCAAAACATCACAAAGTTATAATTGAAACAATTAAATTGATTGGTAGCCCTGACACTAAACTGAAAATTCACACCCCACCCTAACCTGGCACCACCCTAGGGAGTGACATCTCACGAGCTTTCTTGGAGTTGGTGGGGACAATTTCAACCTCAACCTCCTCTCTGCCTTTGCCTCCAGCTTCCACGCCCTCTGGAGTATGGGATCCACCCTTTGGCCTCTGCCTCCTCCCTCCCTACACAGTCCCAGGGCTGGGCTCTCTTCTTTGCCTGTCCTTCCTGCCCTCCCCTGGCTCCCAAGACAGTGGGCCCCTGGCCAGGTCCCCAGGGCCCTGCTCACCTGGTCCAGTTCTTTCTCTCACCCCTTCCCATCAAGCTTCCCAGCCTTCATCCCTTTCCTCAAACCTCCCTATGTCTTCTGCACAGAGTAGCCTGGCCTCTTACTCCACAGAGAAGGGCAGGGCTCATCTGGAAGCAACATTCTCTCGACAGCCCTGCTCCCCAGACCAACCAGGGCCCCACTGTGCCCGACCCCTCCAGCCTCAGGGCCTGCACTCTGGACTCCCTCTTTCAGCTGCCTCAGCCCCTTCAGCTCAGGAGTACACGGCCCCTGGAGATTTAAAGAAAGAACTGTGTGCTAACAGGGAAAGCTCTAAGCCTGGCGATCAGGAGACCCACACCACAAGGCAGCGCAGTCTCCACCACCTCCAGTCCCCTTGAGGAAGCCCACTCCATCCGGCCCCTCCATCCGGCCCCTCCTCTGGGTGTGCCCCCTCCCTCCAGCCCTCAGCCCTCAGGTCCTGCAGGCCCTTGCTCTGGCCCAAGGCCCTGGTGCTGGCTCCGTGGGGCCACCTGCTGTCTCACACGGGCTGGAGGAGGCTCCATAGCTCTGGGTCCTGATGGTGGAGGGAGGTGGGGAGGAAAATGCCCAGTGTGGTCCAGCCCCCAGGTGAAGCAGACATGATGCAGATCACAATTTCTTAATGTTCTCAGTGTGATTCTGTTCAGTGAGACTGTCTTCGTCTCTCTTTGATCAAACTCTTTTCACTTTCCTTCTTTGGCATGAGGCGGGATGAATGCATCTCCAGGGCAGAGTAAGGGGGAAGAGAACTCCCCGTTACAGGGAAATGCTCTCGGTACCCCACAACAGTCCTCTGACCTTGCTCCTGCTGCCCTCAGCCTACCCTCTGACCTCCTTCTCCCCATCATTCCCACCTTGAAAACCTGGAAATTCCCACATCTCATCAGCATCCTTAGTCCCTTGCTCACTCTTCACTTCTGCTTGCTGCCCACAACCCCTTCCTCTGAAATGGCCCTCCCCAAGTCCTCGCTGCCCTCCAGTTGCTACATCCAGTGCAGAACTTAAAATCTTTTTCATTTGCCACTTCAGGCCCCTGAAGCAGAAGTAATCCTTGCTTTTCTCTAAGCTATAGGCTGTTCCTTCCCCAATTCTCTGCCTCTTAGATGAGAGTATTTCTTGTCTGCTCTCTGAATTCTAGCTGCCTTCCATTCTCTTACAATTTTCAAACCTCAGTGAGAGACTCAGAACCTCCCCATGGAACTCAAGGCCCCCAAAGCTCAGTACCTGTAAATCTTCTACAAAATGGTCACCAGGCATTTCGAGCTCAGTCTGCACCAGACAGAACTTGTTGCCCTCTTTTCTAAATCTCGCAGCACTTTTTTCTCTTTTAATGAATGCCACGATTGTTCAGGACCGTTTATCACCCGCACTCAGCCTCCATCTCTGCCTGGCCCCCTCCTCCTCCCCCGCCACACAAGCCTTCTCTGAGGCCTCACCACTTTCCTCCAGGACACTCCGCGGTGCTGCCGGCATGAACTTCTAGAAGCTGCTCCTGGGGTTTAGACCCTTCCATGGCTTCCTGTTGACTCCTGTAGATATGAAACCCAAACCTTAGGGGCAACAGGCTCTTCTCATTTGAATAATGTCAGACTGCAAGAGACCCAGCGGTATCCAAGCTCGACAGCGCCCTCCGATGGATGTTGTCTGGGGCAACAGCCAGTGTAAAGAGTTTGGGTTTGCTTTTTAACTGATTGATTAATTTTTAATTAAAAATTATTGGAGTATAGTTGATTTACAATGTTGTGTTAGTTTCTGCTGTACAGCACAGTGAATCAGTTATACATGTACATGTATATACAGCATATTCTTATTTGTAATATATTTTGTATATAGTAGGGTGTATGTGTCAACCCCAATTTCCCAATTTATCCCTCCCTCTTTCTCCCTGGTAACCATAAGTTTGTTTTCTACATCTGCAACTCTATCTCCGTTTTGTAAATAACTTTATTTGTACCCTTTTATTAAGATTCCACAGGTAAGTGATATTCTATAATATTTGTCATAGTCTATCTGACTTGCTTAACTCAGTATGACAATCTCTAGGTCCACCCACATCACTGCAAATGACATTATTTCATTCCTTTTCAGTCAGTCAGTCATTTCAGCTGCTCAGTCATGTCCAACTATTTGCGACCCCATGGACTGCAGCATGCCAGGCCTCCCTGTCCATTGCCAATTCCCAGAGCTTGCTCAAACTCATGTCCATTGAGTCGGTGATGTCATCCAACCATCTTATCCTCTGTCGTCCCCTTCTTCTCCTGCCTTTGACCTTCCCAGCATCAGGGTCTTTTCCAATGAGTCAGTTCTTCACATCAGGTAGCCAAAGTATTGGAATTACAGCTTCAGCATCAATCCTTCCAATGAATATTCAGGACTGATTTCCTTTGGGATGGACTGGTTGGACCTCCTTGCAGTCTAAGGGACTCTCAATAGTCTTCTCCAACACCACAGTTCAAAGGCATCAATTCTTCAGTGCTCAGCGTTCTTTATAGTTCAACTCTCAAATCCATACATGACTACTGGAAAAAAATATAGCTTTGACTAGGCGGACTTTGTTGGCAAAGTAATGTCTCTGCTTTTTAATATGCTGTCTAGGTTGGTCACAGTTATTCTTCCAAAGAGCAAGTGTCTTTTAATTTCATGGCTGCAGTCACCATCTGCAGTGATTTTGGAGCCCAAGAAAATAAAGTCTGTCACTGTTTCCATTGTTTCCCCATCTGTTTGCCATGAAGTGATGGGACGGGATGCCACGATCTTAGTTTTCTGAATGGTGAGCTTTAAGCCGCCCTCTTCACTCTCCTCTTTCACTTTCCTCAAGAGACTCTTTAGTTCTTCACTTTTAGCCATAAGGGTGATGTCACCTGCCTATCTGAGGTTATTGATATTTATCCTGGCAATCTTGATTCCAGCTGGTGCTTCCTTAAGCCTGGCATTTCACATGATGTACTCTGTATATAAGTTAAATAAGCAGGGTGACAACATGTAGCCTTGACATACTCCTTTCCCAGTTTGGGACCAGTCCATTGTTCCATATCCAGTACAAACTGTTGTTTCTTGACCTGCATACAGGTTTCTCATGAGGTCTGTGGCAGACCACCTGAATTTTCCACAGTTTGTTATGATCTACACAGTCAAAGGCTTTGGCATAGTCAATAAAGCAGAAATAGATGTTTTTCTGGAACTCTATTGCTTTTTCCATGATCCAGAGGATGTTGGTAATTTGATCTCTGGTTCCTCTGCCTTTTCTAAATCCAGCTTGAACATCTGGAAGTTCACGGTTCACGTACTATTGAAACCTGGCTTGGAGAATTTTGAGCATTACTTTGCTAGTGTGTGAGATGGGTGCAAATGTGTGGTAGTTTGAACATTCTTTGGCATTGCCTTTCTTTGGGATTGGAATGAAAACTGACCTTTTCCAGTCCTGTGGCCAGGGCTGACTTTTCAAAACTTGCTGGCATATTGAGTGCAGCACTTTCACAGCATCATCTTTTAGGATTTGAAATAGCTCACCTGGTATTCCATCACCTCCACTAACTTTGTTCATAGTGATGCTTCCGAAGGCCCGCTTGATTTCACATTCCAGGATGTCTGGCTCTAGGTGAGTGATCATGCCATCGTGGTTATCTGGATCATGAAGATCTTTTTTGTACAGTTCTTCTGTGTATTCTTGCCACCTTTTCTTAATATCTTCTGCTTCTTTTGGATCCCTACCATTTCTGTCCTTTATTGTACCCATCTTTGCATGAAATGTTCCCTTGGTATCTCTAATTTTCTTGAAGAGATCTCTAATCTTTCTCATTCTATTGTTTTCCTCTATTTCTTTGCATTGATCACTGAGGAAAGCCTTTTCTCTCCTTGTTACTCTTTGGAACTCTGCATTCAAATGGGTGTACCTTTCCTTTTCTCCTTTGCTTTTCACTTCTCTTCTTTTCTCAGCTAATTGTAAGTCCTCCTCAGACAACCATTTAGCCTTTTTGCATTTCTTTTTCTTGGGAATGGTCTTGATCCCTGCCTCCTGTACAATGTCACGAACCTCCGACCTAGTTCTTCAGGCACTCTATCAGATCTAATCCCTTGAATCTGTTTGTAACTTCCACTGTATAATTGTAAGGGATTTGATTTAGGTCATACCTGAATGGTCTAGTGGTTTTTTCTACTTTCTTCAATTTAAGTCTGAATTTGGCAATAAAGAGTTCATGATCTGAGTCACAGTCAGCTCCCAGTCTTGTTTTTGCTGACTGTATAGAGCTTCTCCACCTTTGGCTGCAAAGAATATAGTCAGTCTGATTTGTCAGTATTGACCATCTGGTGATGTCCATGTGCAGAGTCTTCTCTTGTGTTGTTGGAAGAGGGTGTTTGCTATGACCAGTGTGTTCTTTTGGTAAAACTCTATTAGTCTTTGCCCTGCTTCATTCTGTACTCCAAGGCCAAATTTGCCTGTTACTCCAGGTGTTTCTTGACTTCCTACTTTTGCATCCTAATCCCCTATAATGAAAAGGACATCTTTTTTGGGGTGTTAGTTCTAGAAGGTCTTCATAGAACCATTCAACTTCAGCTTCTTTAGCATTACTGGTTGGGGCACAGACTTGGATTACCGTCATATTGAATGCTTTGCCTTGGAAACGAACAGAGATCATTCTGTCATTTTTGAGATTGTGTCCAAGTACTGCATTTCAGACTCTTTTGTTGACTATGATGGCAACTCCATTTCTTCTAAGGGATTCTTGCAGTAGTAGATAAATGGCCATCTGAATTAAATTCATTCATTCCAGTCCATCTTAGTTTGCTGATCCCTAAAATGTCAACATTCACTCTTGCCGTTTCCTGTTTGTCCACTTCCAATTTGCCTTGATTCATGGACATTCGCCTTGATTCCAGGAACATTCCAGGTTCCTATGCAATATTGCTCTTTACAGCATTGGACTTTACTTCCATCACCAGTCACACCCACAGCTGGGTGTTGTTTTTGCTTTGACTTTGTCTCTTCATTCTTTCTGGAGTTATTTCTCCAGTCTTCTCCAGCAGCATATTATAGGGTACCTACTGACCTGTGGATTTCATCTTTTAGTGTCCTATCTTTTTGCCTTTTCATATGTTCATGGGGTTCTCAAGGCGAGAATACTGCAGTGTTTTGCCATTCCCTTCTCCAGTGGACCACGTTTTGTCAGAACTCTCCACCAAGACCTATCTGTCTTGGGTGGCCCTACACGGCATGGCTCATAGCTTCACTGAGTTAGACAAGGCTGTGCTGCTTGTGATCAGTTTGATTAGTTTTCTGTGATCGTGGTTTTCATTCTTTCATTCTGGAGGTGATAAAGATAAAGGCCACCTCCTTCAAAAGGTCCCGTGGATGCGCTGCTGCACTCAGTGCCCCCGACCCTGCAGCAGGCCACCGCCGACCCGCGCCTCCACCAGAGACTCCTGCTTCTCACAGGCAAGGCTAGGTCAGTCTCTTGTGGGGTTATTGCTTCTTTCTCCTGGGTTCTGGTGCACACAAGGTTTAGTCTGTGCCCTCCAAGAGTTTGTTTCCCTAGTCCTGTGAGTTCTGTAATCAAATCCCAGGGGCATCCAAAGTCAAATTCTCTGGCGGTTTTCAGTCCCTTTGCCAGATCTTCAGGCTGAGGAATCTGTTATGGATCCTAGAACTCTCTTAACAGTGGGAGAATTTCTTCGGTGTAATTGTTCTGCAGTTAGTGGTTGTCTGCTCAGAGGCTCTATGGTAGGGTTAATGGGACCTCCTCCATGAGGGCTTATGCCACAGTCTGCGTGACCCAGGTAGCAGCACCCAGAGCCCCTGCCCCTGTGGCAGGCCACTGCCGACCCGTACCTCCAAGGAGACTCAGACACAGGTCTGGCTCAGTCTCCGTGGGGTCTCTGGATCCTGGTGTGCACAAGGTTTTGTTTGAACCCTCTGAGCGTCTCTGGCGGGTATGGGGTTTGATTCTAAATGCGATTTTGCCCCCCTACTTTCTTGTTGAGGCCTTTGCCCTCGGATATGGGATATCTTTTTTGGTGGGATCCAGCATTCTCCTGCTGATGGTTGTTCAGCAGTGAGTTGTAATTTTGGAGTTCTTGCAGGAGATGAGCACACGTCCTCTACTTCACCATCTTGAGAGCGCATTCTTTTTAGTGACTGAATAATATTCCATTGTATATATACACCACAGCTTCTTTATACATTGCTCTGTTGATGGATATTTAGGTTGCTTCCATGTTCTGGCCTTTGTAAATAGTGCTGCAACGAACACTGGGGTACATGTATCTTTTCAAATTATGGTTTTCTCAGGATATATGCCAGTAGTGGGGTTGCTGGGTCATAAGGTAGCTCTACCTTTACTCTTTAAAGGAACCTCCTACAGTATGTATTCTCCATAGTGGCTGCACCAATTTACATTCCCATCAACAGTATAGGAGTGTTCCCTTTTCTCTAGACCCTCTGCAGAGTGTATGGTTTGAGACTTTTTGATGAGGGTGTGTTTGTTTTTTAAATAAAGGAGACAAGTAGAGATACAGAGGATTCACAAGGACCAGAGGATGAATGAGTCTCCTGAGAACATTGTGAGCAGTGGAGAGTGGCATGCAGGGCAGATCCTTTGTGTATTTAGGTGTCTGCTCCCGAAGCATCTGCTATTCTTCTCTGATTAGGGTCACTGTTTTCAATGCAGGTGTTTTTGTTTTTTTTCTTTCTGGAATGCCCTCTTGTAACTGTGTGATATGGCCCTCCTATAGTATGTGTTTAATTAAAATGTTACCATAGTCTTTGAAAGGATGGATAAATGTGTCTCCTGGCCCAGCAATGTGCCAATAACCCAGTGGTGCCTAACAATAAATTAGACTGGATGAAGTCACCCTAGAAATTTATGATAGACTTGTGGGGACAAAGATCACAGACTTTTCTAGGGGGAGAAGTGGGTTCAGGGGAAGAGGAAGACCTGTAACAGGGCATGATTCCAGGATCCAGCCTGTGACAGGGTTAGTGAGGGCCCAGAACAAAGGGCCTCTGGAAACACAAAATCACTGGAGTCTGGGAAGCAGTGGAATTTGGTAGAGTTGAAGTAGAAAGAAAAGAAGAGGCGTCCCTGGTCTCATCTCAGCTGGAGCCTTCCCAGCACTCCAGGGACTGGCCTCTCTGTTGCAGCTGCACTGGGCTTGAGAGTTTCTAGACTACCCCAGGTTCTTTGACCTTAATGTTCCAGGTGTCAAGAGTGCGTTCCTTTCTTTATTTTAACCTGTAGGTTTCATCAATATTCATGTGTGGTGAGACCAATAGATCAGGAGATGACTGTTGTTGGAAAGAGTCTATTATTGCTGTGGACTGAAATTTGTGTCTCTCCTCAACTCCTAGGTTGAAAACCTAATGCCCAATTCAAAGGTATCAAGAGATGGGGCCACTAGGAGGTGATCAGGTTATGAGGGTGGAGCCCCCAAGAATGTGGTTAGATGCCCTGAAAAAAGAGAACTTTGAGAGCTCCCTCCCCCTTCTCCACCTGAGGACATGGTGAGAAGAACCAGGAAGTGGGTTTCACTGGACATTGAGTCTATTGGCACCTGATCTTAGGCTTCCAGACCCCAGAACTGTGAGAAATAGATGTCTCTTGGACTTCCTTGGTGGTACAGTGGATAAGAATCCATCTGCCAATGCAGAGGACATGAGTTTGATCCCTGGTCTTGGAAGATTCCACATGCCATGGGGCAACTAAGCTCAGGCACCACAACTGCTGAGCTTGTGCTCTAGAGCTGGCAAGCCACAACTGCTGAAGCGTGAGCGCCTAGAGCTTGTGCTCCACAACAAGAGAAGCTCCTGCCATGAGAAGGCTGCTCACGCACAAAGAGCAGCCCCTGCTTGTTACAACCAGAGAAAGCACACAGGCAGCAATGAAGACCCGGAGCAGACAAAAATAAATAAATAAACCTTATTAAAAAAGAAAGAAATGTCTCTTGTTTATGTGCCACCTAGTCTGTGTGGTATTTTGTTATAACAGCTTCAAGATAGATATGCTCAGATAATAGCACTCACAGATCCTTAGGGGAGGGGGCACACCTTGCCATGGGTGGGTGGGAGACACGTGGGGAAAGCTCCAAGGTGCTCAGGTGGCAGAGGGAAGGGGAAATGTAGGCAAGGAGCCTTTGCTGTGGTTTCTAGGGGAAGGAACAGGCAACGCAGGGTCAGCGGGCTCAGGACTGACTGGTTTGGATCATTTCCGGGCTCTAGGGCAGGGGACCCTCTGGTTGCCTGGTACCTGCCCTGGGCAATGAGGTCAGATTGATAGTGGTTCTCTAGAGTGAGAACCACAGAGGTGGTGGGCTGTGGGCTCTGGGTGGTTGGTTTGCATTTGAAAGGTGCTCTCTAGGAGAGCTGTCCACTCTGTGGGAAGAGGGGAGCCGAAGGAGGGCCAGTGCCTCCAGGGTCAGAAGGCCCAGATGTCAACACATCAGAAAACAGAACATAAAAATCATGATTAACACACCTTTGCTCCTCTTAGCTCCACCCTCTTCTCCTTCCAGGTTCAGCCTAAAAACCTACCTCCTTGAAGAAGACAATGGGCAGGGAAGGCTTTTTCTTTGATTTCTTTCAAAGAACCCAGCATGAGTTAAGGTTATTGCCTTAGCTGCAGTTCCTGGAAAACAGAGTGAGGCAAAGGTTTAGTGGCAATGTTCTATTTGGGAGGGAAGAGTTTGAGGCAGTGGGAGAGAGAAGGGAAGTGAGGTGGGGAGGGAGGTATCATCTGCCCAGTGAGGTGCTGCTCTGCTGCGGCAGCTTCCGCGGGCTTCAGGTGGCCACTCAGCAGCAGCCCCTGTTCCACTCCCAGTGCCCAGCTGCCAGGTAGGCTGCATGGAGACGAGGGAAGGCAGGCTCTCCCCTCCTGCTCTCCCTCCATGGGTCAGTGCTCCTTCACACTCTGGGCTGCCTGATCTGACCACTTGAAGCTGGACCTTCAGACCAGTGTGGTGGCATTTTTAACTCAAGTCTGGAAGTGGCAAAAGAAGACATCAACTCTGAGCCCAGGGAGAGAGCTGGCGTTCCAAGGGCAGTTTACTGGTCTGTCCCTGGAAGGTCCAGGGAGTATTGGAACTGAGAGGTCTGGAGCTACATCTGACCTAGGTCCCCAGCTAGACCAGAAACATCTTCCAGGCAGAGACTGTGTCTGCTTGATTTATACCTTGTTGCCAGACCCAGCATACTGCCTGGAGGAAAGTAGGTGCTGAACCCAGGTTTGCAATTCCAAGTTCAACTTCTAGAGAGTTGCGCGGCTGTGTGTTCCCCAAGTGACTGACTCACTCTTGTCTCCACAACATGTTCATAGCTAGGCTGTGAGGACCCTGAGGATGCCGAGCATTTCCTCTTTTCCTAGTGATTAGCTCAGAGACTGGAGTATAGTAGGTGCTCAGCGAAAATGTGCTGTCATGTACTGAGTGAAGGCATGCAGCTCGCAGAAGGGTGGCTAGACCATCTGAGTTACTTCACAAGTGGGCCCACTTGACTTGCAAGACACTCTCCTATGCTGCTTGTTCAAATACAGTGAAACCAAGGCACTCCAGCCTGGAAGACACCATTTCATGTGTTCATTACTCACCTGTGGTAGCAAAGACTTTCTTTTCTGGTAATATGCCAGATTAGACAACCTGAAGATTTTCTTGCTTATAGAACACCTGGAAATAATGATCAAAATGTTACATCTGTAACTCAATGGGACCCTGTGGGATCTTCCCAAGACAGAGCTCCCCATGTCCTCTGCCTATCTCTTGTTTGTAGAAAAGCTTTAGTTTTCCAGGCCTCCCCTGAGTCAGAAAACCTGACTCAAGAATTAATGACTAAAATAATGAGAACATGTGGCAACAACAAAAACACAAAATAGCAGTTGGACCACAAGAAACAATGATAATTTATACAATAGATAGATCAGCTGTATAGCAGTCATAGAATTTTTAGTTCTTCCCTGGAGGACATGGGTAGCAGTGTCTGATGCACACTTCTGAGTCATTTTACAGATGCTAAAACCCCCACCAGATGGAAGAAGGTAACTGCTGGAGCCTGAGACTGACGATGTTAACCCCTGTGACGCCACCTTGTCACCTCTCCAACAACCGAAAGATCATGCATGAGCTGATTACACACCCTGAAGCCCCTCCCTCACCTGACCTGTAAAGACCCTTCCCTTGAAACCCACCGGGGAATTGGGGTTTTTTAAGCATTAGCTGCCAACACTTCTTGTTTGGCACGTGCAATAAATGCATTTTCCTTCACCACAAGCTGGTGTCAGTTGATGGGCTTTACTTTGTACAGGTGAGTGGACCCAAGTCTGGTTCAGTAACACGGTCTGTTGAGATGCATAATTGAGATTTCAAGAAAGGAAGGAGTCTCCCCAGGGGCAAAACCAAATAGTTACAGTTGATCTTCATTATTCGTGAACTCCGTATTTGGTAAATAGGTTAATTGCAGAATTTATTTGTAACTCCCAAATCAATACCTGGGGAGCCTTCACAGTCATTTGCATATGTATTCAGTTCAGTTCAGTTGCTCAGTTGTGTCCGACTCTGCGACCCCATGCACTACAGCACGCCAGGCTTCCCTGTCCATCACCAACTCCCGGAGCTCACTCAACACATGTCCGTCGAGTTGGTGATGCCATCCAACCATCTCATCCTCTGTTGTCCTCTTCTCCTCCTGCTTTCAATCTTCCCCAGCATCAGGGTCTTTTGCAATCAGTCAGTACTTTGCATCAGGTGGCCACAGTATTGAAGTTTCAGCTTCAGCATCAGTCTTTCCAATGAATATCCGGGGTTGATTTCCTTTAGGATTAACTGATTTGATTTCCTTGCATTCCAAGGGACTCTCAAGAGTTCTCCAACACCACAGTTCAAAAGCATCAATTCTTCAGCACTCAGTTTTCTTTATAGTCCAACTCACATCCTTACATGATCACTGGAAAAATCATAGCCTTGACTAGATGGACCTTTGTTGGCAAAGTAATGTCTCTGCTTTTTAATATGCTGTCTAGGTTGGTCATAGTTTTTCTCCCAAGGAGCAAGCGTCTTTTAATTTCATGGCTGCACTCACCACCTGCAGTGATTTGGGAGCCCAAGAAAATAAAGTCTTTCACTATTTCCATTGTTTCCCCATCTATTTGCCATGAAGTGGTGGGACCAGATGCCATGTGTACAGAGCCACAAAAAAAATGTGAGCCACTCTGTGTGCATGTCCAGGTGAGGGTGGTCAAGGTGATGCTCTTGTCTCAGCTCTCACCCTGGACAGGCACCCTCTCCACAGGCTGCTTGGTGCTACATTTTCACATTTAAGGCCTTTGCATTGTTGCTTTCACTGTTTAAAATGGGCCCCAAATGTAGTGCTGAAGTGCAGTCTGGTGTTGCTAAGTTTAATAGAGGCATGTTGTGTCTTACAGAGAAAATATGTGTTCGATAAGCTTCATTCACTCAACCCTATGAGTTATATGGTTGTTGGTTGTGAATTCAATGTTAGTGAATCCACAATACTATTTTTTAAAGTATCCTTAAACACACATAAAGAGAACAAGGGAAGAGAACAATTATGTGTTGATCAGTTGATGAAAATATTGTGACCAGAGGCTTATAGGAATCTAACTGTAGTTCCCCTGGGAACAGTAGTTCAGTATTCAGTTATTCAGTGATTCTCAACTTTTCAGAAGGTGACTACCGCAAACAACAGGAATCCAGTGTATCTAATAAGAGTTTCAAGAGAGAATAGGGAAAATTGATGTTTGAAGTGGCTGAGAATTTTCCAGAATTGATTTAAGCCACATGTTTTCAGATTCACTAAGTACAATGTGTCCCAAGCAAGATCAAGAGAAATTCACATGTCGACTCAGCATACAGAATCCACAGAAAACCCACCATAAACATCTTAAAAACAACCACAAAAAAAGAGACAGTATAAAAAGTAAATACTATTAGATTGACAATACAATTCTTGATAGCAGCAACAGACGATAGAATACAGTGGAATTTCATTTCAAGTACTAAGAGAGAATAACTGATATCCTAGAAATCTATGTCAATATAAACTATTCAAGACTCAGGGGAAAACAAAGATATTTCCAGACAAACAAGGATTAAAATGATTTTCTGCTAGCAGAACCTCACTGAAAGAATGACTGAGTATATGTTTCAGGAGTAAAGAAACTGAGTCCACAAGGAAAGAGTGAGCTGCCACAAAGCAGCAAAGAAAGAAATTTATCAACAAGGAAGTAAATCTACAGAAACACTCCATGAAAATAAATGCAGACAGAGCCTGAGCAGTATTCTCAACATTTGTTCATTCAATAAATATTTATTGAGCATGTAAAATCAGTGTTAGTAAGATAATGGTGAATAAAAAAGACCCAAAATGCGGATCCTCATGAGAATTATAAATAAATAGATAAAATATTTAGCATGCTGCAGGGGGATACATGCAATAGTGAAAAATTAAGTCAGGGAGGGGGTAGGGGGACAGGGATAAACAAAGCTCCATCCTCACCTTGACGTCCAGTCAACTCAAAGGATAATAAGCAGACTGGAGGCTGAGGGTGAGATAGTTGCTTCTTGTCTCTGCATTCATCTTCTTAGAGGCAAGATCACCTTTTGTTCCCCCTCATCCAAAGTGACTTAAAAAAAAGAAAAGGGACACTATGATCAGCCACCCTTTTGTGTGCGTGCTAAGTCGCTTCAGTCGTGTCCGACTCTTTGAGACCCCATGGACTGTAGCCCACCAGGCTCCTCTATCCATGGGATTCTCCAGGCAAGAACACTGGAGTGGGTTGCCATGCCCTTCTCCAGCCTCCTTCTAAAGGGACAATCTATGAAGATCAGTGCAAGTGGCAAAGCCATGGGAGGTAAACGCAGTGACCAGCGGGCAGTTTGGCAGTGGAGGTTGTCTACAGCCAATCTGGTTCTTCCCAACTTTAAGGAAAATGCAACAACCTAATTGGGCAGAAATCCACAGGACTGAGAGGGTCCTGGTAAGTTGGAGAGATATTACAATTTAGCATTTAGAAGAGTTTGGGAAGAAGGGTGTTTAAATCAAACCCTTCTGAGAGAAAGTGAGTAAGAGATTTTGTGGGTTGTGGCCAGTTGTAAATTTATTTTAATGCCAGAGTTTTTAAAAAGTGGATTTTACAATCTATGAATGAGTTTTATTTATGAACTTAAACTTGATCTATTTTCTTCCTGTTCCCTTGCATAAAATAGGCCGAGCTTGCCTGGTGTGACTCAAACTGTGAAGCAGAACAATTGTGCAATATCAGAGTTCTCCAACTTGTAAAATCCAAATTTGTCTAATTTATAAACAATATTTATGAATGGTTTTCTAGGATAAAGGCACCATTCCTCCAACACACTTCTGGGCACTTCCCTCCCTGTGCAGGTCCTACTGTGCTCAGCCAGGTGGGGAGCACTTCCCAGGCTCAGCTGATGCCCCAGAGCCAGGGACAGAGGGAGTACAGCACTGTCCTGCCTTTGAGGCTCTCAGAACTGACTTCCACCACCCTGTGTGTGAAATGGTCCAAATAGCGTCTCCAAGAGAAAACAAACTGAGTTACAAACAGCTGAATCCAATTAATTTTTGTAATTCATAATCACATGTTCAGTTCAGTCACTCAGTCGTGTCTGACTCTTTGTGACCCCATGAATCGCAGCACGCCAGGCCTCCCTGTCCATCACTAACTCACGGAGTTCACTCAAACTCATGTCCATCCAGTCGGTGATGCCATCAGCCATCTCATCCTCTGTCGTCCCCTTCTCCTCCTGCCCCCAATCCCTCCCAGCATCAGAGTCTTTTCCAATGAGTCAACTCTTCACATGAGGTGGCCAAAGTACTGGAGTTTCCGCTTCAACATCAGTCCTTCCAAAGAAATCCCAGGGCTGATCTCCTTCAGAATGGACTGGTTGGATCTTGCAGTCCAAGGGACTCTCAAGAGTCTTCTCCAACACCACAGTTCAAAAGCATCAATTCTTCGGCGCTCAGCTTTCTTCACAGTCCAACTCTCACATCCATACATGACCACTGGAAAAACCATAGCCTTGACTAGACGGACCTTTGTTGGCAAAGTAATGTCTCTGCTTTTCTTTCTTTTTTTAAAAAAATTTATTTATTTTTTATTTTACTTTACAATTCTGTATTGGTTTTGCCATACATTGACATGAATCCACCACGGGTGTACATGCATTCCCAAACCTGAACCCCCCTCCCACCCCCCTCCGCACAACATCTCTCTGGGTCATCCCCGCGTACCAGCCCCAAGCGTGCCATATCCTGCATCGGACATAGACTGGCAATTCGATTCTTACATGATATTATACATGTTTCAATACCATTCTCCCAAGTCATCTCACCCTCTCCCTCTCCCACTGAGTCCAAAAGTCCGTTATACACATCTGTGTCTTTTTTGCTGTCCTGCATACAGGGTCATCATTGCCATCTTTCTAAATTCCATATATATGTGTTAGTATACTGTATTGGTGTTTTTCTTTCTGGCTTACTTCACTCTGTATAATTGGCTCCAGTTTCATCCATCTCATCAGAACTGATTCAAACGGCTGAGTAATACTCCATTGTGTATATGTACCACAGCTTTCTTATTCATTCATCTCCTGATGGACATCTAGGTTGTTTCCATGTCCTGGCTATTATAAACAATGCTGTGATGAACATTGGGGTACATTTGTCTCTTTCAATTCTGGTTCCCTCAGTGTGTATGCCCAGCAGTGGATTGCTGGGTCATAAGGTAGTTCTATTTGCAATTTTTTAAGGAATCTCCACACTGTTCTCCATAGTGGCTGTACTAGTTTGCATTCCCACCAACAGTGTAGGAGGGTTCCCTTCTCTCCACACCCTCTCCAGCATTTATTGCTTGCAGATTTTTGGATCGCAGACATTCTGACTGGTGTGAAGTGGTACCTCATTGTGGTTTTGATTTGCATTTCTCTAATAATGAGTGATGTTGAGCATCTTTTCATGTGTTTGTTAGCCATCCGTATGTCTTCTTTGGAGAAATGTCTATTTAGTTCTTTGGCCCATTTTTTGATTGGGTCGTTTATTTTTCTGGAATTGAGCTGCAGGAGTTGCTTGTATATTTTTGAGATTAGTTGTTTGTCAGTTGCTTCATTTGCTATTATTTTCTCCCATTCAGAAGGCTGTCTTTTCACTTTGCTTATATTTTCCTTTGTTGTGCAGAAGCTTTTAATTTTAATTAGGTCCCATTTGTTTATTTTTGCTTTTATTTCCAGAATTCTGGGAGGTGGATCATAGAGGATCCTGCTGTGGTTTATGTCGGAGAGTGTTTTGCCTATGTTCTCCTCTAGGAGTTTTATAGTTTCTGGTCTTACATTTAGATCTTTAATCCATTTTGAGTTTATCTTTGTGTGCGGTGTTAGAAAGTGATCTAGTTTCATTCTTTTACAAGTGGTTGACCAGTTTTCCCAGCACCACTTGTTAAAGAGATTGTCTTTACTCCATTGTATATTCTTGCCTCCTTTGTCAAAGATAAGGTGCCCATATGTGTGTGGATTTATCTCTGGGCTTTCTATTTTGTTCCATTGATCTATATTTCTGTCTTTGTGCCAATACCATACTGTCTTGATGACTGTGGCTTTGTAGTAGAGCCTGAAGTCAGGCAGGTTGATTCCTCCAGTTCCATTCTTCTTTCTCAAGGTTGCTTTGGCTATTCGTGGTTTTTTGTATTTCCATACAGATCTTGAAATTATTTGTTCTAGTTCTGTGAAAAATATCGCTGGAAGCTTGATAGGGATTTCATTGAATTTGTAAATTGCTTTGGGTAGTATACTCATTTTCACTATATTGATTCTTCCGATCCATGAACATGGTATATTTCTCCATCTATTAGTGTCCTCTTTGATTTCTTTCATCAGTGTTTTATAGTTTTCTATATATAGGTCTTTAGTTTCTTTAGGTAGATATATTCCTAAGTATTTTATTCTTTTTGTTGCAATGGTGAATGGAATTGTTTCCTTAATTTTTCTACTTTCTCGTTATTAGTGTATAGGAATGCAAGGGATTTCTGTGTGTTGATTTTATATCCTGCAACTTTACTATATTCATTAATTAGTTCTAGTAATTTTCTGGTAGAGTCTTTAGGGTTTTCTATGTAGAGGATCATGTCATCTGCAAACAGTGAGAGTTTTACTTCTTCTTTTCCAATCTGGATTCCTTTTATTTCTTTTTCTGTCCTGATTGCTGTGGCTAAAACTTCCAGAACTATGTTGAATAGTAGTGGTGAAAGTGGGCACCCTTGTCTTGTTCCTGACTTTAGGGGAAATGCTTTCGATTTTTCACCATTGAGGATAATGTTTGCAGTGGGTTTGTCATATATAGCTTTTATTATGTTGAGGTATGTTCCTTCTATTCCTGCTTTCTGGAGAGTTTTTATCATAAATGGATGTTGAATTTTGTCAAAGGCCTTCTCTGCATCTATTGAGATAATCATATGGCTTTTATTTTTCAATTTGTTAATGTGGTGAATTACATTGATTGATTTGCGGATGTTGAAGAATCTTTGCATCCCTGGGATAAAGCCCACTTGGTCATGGTGTACAATCTTTTTAATGTGTTGTTGGATTCTGATTGCTAGAATTTTGTTGAGGATTTTTGCATCTATGTTCATCAGTGATATTGGCCTGTAGTTTTCTTTTTTTGTAGTATCTTTGTCAGGTTTTGGTACTAGGGTGATGGTGGCCTCATAGAATGAGTTTGGAAGTTTCCCTTCTTCTGCAATTTTCTGGAAGAGTTTGAGTAGGATAGGTGTTAACTCTTCTCGAAATTTTTGGTAGAATTCAGCTGTGAAGCCGTCTGGACCTGGGCTTTTGTTCGCTGGAAGATTTCTGATTACAGTTTCAATTTCTGTGCTTGTGATGGGTCTGTTAAGATTATCTATTTCTTCCTGGTTCAGTTTTGGAAAATTGTACTTTTCTAAGAATTTGTCCATTTCTTCCAGGTTGTCCATTTTATTGGCATATAATTGCTGATAGTAGTCTCTTATGATCCTTTGTATTTCTGTGTTGTCTGTTGTGATCTCTCCATTTTCATTTCTAATTTTATTGATTTGATTTTTCTCTCTTTGCTTCTTGATGAGTCTGGCTAATGGTCTGTCAATTTTATTTATCCTTTCAAAGAACCAGCTTTTGGCTTTGTTGATTTTTGCTGTGGTCTCTTTTGTTTCTTTTGCATTTATTTCTGCCCTAATTTTTAAGATTTATTTCCTTCTGCTAACTCTGGGGTTCTCCAATTCTTCCTTTTCTAGTTGCTTTAGGTGTAGAGTTAGGTTATTTATTTGACTTTTTTCTTGTTTCTTGAGGTATGCCTGTATTGCTATGAACTTTCCTCTTAGCACTGCTTTTATAGTGTCCCACAGGTTTTGGGTTGTTGTGTTTTCATTTTCATTAGTTTCTATGCATATTTTGATTTCTTTTTTGATTTCTTCTGTGATTTGTTGGTTATTCAGAAGCGTGTTGTTCAGCCTCCATATGTTGGAATTTTTAATAGTTTTCCTCCTGTAATTGAGATCTAATCTTAGTGCATTATGGTCAGAAAAGATGCTTGGAATGATTTCGATTTTTTTGAATTTATCAAGGTTATATTTATGGCCCAGGATGTGATCTATCCTGGAGAAGGTTCCATGAGCACTTGAGAAAAAGGTGAAATTCATTGTTTTGGGGTGAAATGTCCTATAGATATCGATTAGGTCTAACTGGTCTAATGTATCATTTAAAGTTTGCGTTTCTTTGTTAATTTTCTGTTTAGTTGATCTGTCCATAGGTGTGAGTGGGGTATTAAAGTCTCCCACTATTATTGTGTTGTTGTTAATTTCCCCTTTCATACTTGTTGGCATTTGTCCTACATATTGCGGTGCTCCTATATTGGGTGCATATATATTTATAATTGTTATATCTTCTTGGATTGATCCTTTGATCATTATGTAGTGGCCTTCTTTGTCTCTTTTCACAGCCTTTGTTTTAAAGTCTATTTTATCGGATATGAGTATTGCCACTCCTGCTTTCTTTTGGTCTCTATTTGCATGGAATATCTTTTTCCAACCCTTCACTTTCAGTCTGTATGTGTCCCTTGTTTTGAGGTGGGTCTCTTGTAAGCAGCATATAGAGGGTTCTTGTTTTTGTATCCAATCGGCCAGTCTTTGCCTTTTGGTTGGGGCATTCAATCCATTTACATTTAAGGTAATTATTGATAAGTATGATCCCGTTGCCATTTACTTTATTATTTTGGGTTCGGGTTTATACTCCCTTTTTGTGTTTCCTTTCTAGAGAATATCCTTTAGAATTTGTTGGAGAATTGGTTTGGTGGTGCTGAATTCTCTCAGCTTTTGCTTGTCTGTAAAGCTTTTGATTTCTCCTTCGTATTTGAATGAGATCCTTGCTGGGTATAGTAATCTGGGCTGTAGGTTATTTTCTTTCATCACTTTAAGTATGTCTTGCCATTCCCTCCTGGCCTGAAGAGTTTCTATTGAGAGATCAGCTGTTATCCTTATGGGAATCCCCTTGTGTGTTATTTGTTGTTTTTCCCTTGCTGCTTTTAATAGTTGTTCTTTGTGTTTGATCTTTGTTAATTTGATTAATATGTGTCTTGGGGTGTTTTGCCTTGGGTTTATCCTATTTGGAACTCTCTGGGTTTCTTGGACTTGGGTGATTATTTCCTTCCCCATTTTAGGGAAGTTTTCAACTATTATCTCCTCAAGGATTTTCTCATGGTCTTTCTTTTTGTCTTCTTCTTCTGGGACTCCTATAATTCGAATGTTGGAGCGTTTCATATTGTCCTGGAGGTCTCTGAGATTGTCCTTATTTCTTTTAATTCGTTTTTCTTTTTTTCTCTCTGATTCACTTATTTCTACCATTCTATCTTCTATTTCACTAATCCTATCTTCTGCCTCCGTTATTCTACTATTTGTTGCCTCCAGAGTGTTTCTGATCTCATTTATTGCGTTATTCATTGTATATTGACTCTTTTTTAAATTTCTTCTAGGTCCTTGTTAAACCTTTCTTGCATCTTCTCAATCCTTGTCTCCAGGCTATTTATCTGTGATTCCATTTTGATTTCAAGATTTTGGATCATTTTCACTATCAATATTCGGAATTCTTTCTCAGGTAGATTCCCTATCTCTTCCTCTTTTGTTTGGTTTGGTAGGCATTTCTCCTGTTCCTTTACCTGCTGAGTATTCCTCTGTCTCTTCATCTTGGTTATATTGCTGCGTTTGGGATGGCCTTTTTATATTCTGGGAATTTGTGTAGTTCTCTTTATTGTGGAGCTTCCTCACTGTGGGTGGGGTTGTATCAGTGGCTTGTCAAGGTTTCCTGGTTAGGGAGGCTTGTGTTGGAGGTCTGGTGGGTGGAGCTGGGTTTCTTCTCTCTGGAGTGCAGTGGAGTGACCAGTAATGGGTTATGAGACATCTAAAGTTTTGGAGTAACTTTGAGCTGCCTGTATATTGAAGCTCAGGGGTGTGTTCCTGTGTTGCTGGAGAATTTGTGTGATATGTCTTGTTCTGGAACTTGTTGGCCCTTGGGTGGAGCTTTGTTTCAGTGTAGGTATGGAGGCATTTGATGAGCTCCTTTTGCTTAATGTTCCCTGAATTCAGGAGTTCTCTGATGTTCTCAAGCTTTGGACTTAAGCCTCCTGCTTCTGGTTTTCAGTTTTATTTTTACAGTGGTCTCTAGACTTCTCCATCTATACAGCACCGATGATAAAACATCTAGGTTAAAGATGAAAGGTTTCTCCACATTGAGGGACACCCAGAGAGGTTCACTGGGTTACATGGAGAAGAGAAGAGGGAGGGGGTAGTTAGAGGTGACTGGAATGAGATGCGGTGAGATCAAAAAAGGAGAGAGCAAGCTAGTCAATAGTCACTTCCTTATGTGCGTTCCATAGTCTGGACCGCTCAGAGGTATTCACGGAGTTATATAGGGAAGAGGAGAGGGAGGAAGTAGACAGAGGTGGCCAGGAGGGTAAGAGAGAGTAATGAAAAGGAGAGAGACAAGTCCAGCCCGTAATCAGTTCCTTAGGTGTTCTCCACCATCTAGAACACACAGAGAATCACAAAGTTGGATATAGAAGAGATGGGGGGGGGGGTGGGGGGAGAGACAGAGGCCACCTGGTGGAGAAAAAGGAGAGTCCAAAAGGAGGAGAGAGTGGTCAAGCCAGTAATCTCGCTGTCAGGTAAAATTGGGTTTTGAAATGTACAAAATTGACAACAAAAACCGAAAAGCAAAGATTAAAAAACCTAGAGTAGAGGTTGGATTTTCAAAAATACAATATTAAAGATAAGAAGCAGAAGGAAGAAAGAAAAAAAGAAAAAAGAAAAAAATAATAAGAAAAAATAAGAAGAAAAAAAAGAAAGAAAAAAAAAACCCACAAGATTAAAAAAGAAATACCAACAACAACCATACAAAGACTATATATGGTGTTTGCCTTAAAAAAGTAGAGTCTTTTTTTTTTTTTTTTTGAAAAGTAATAGTAAGTTATAGAAATTAAAAATTAGAGGAGAAATAGAAGACTTAACAATTTTAAAAAAAGTTAGAAAAAAAAAAGAAAAAAAAAAGGAATGATTGTAAAAATAGTGAAGATATATCTGGCCCTTCTCTGATGTTATGGGCCGTGTGGGGTCACTTCCAAGGCGGTTCCCTCTGTTTGACTTCTTCTGTTTGCTGGTCTCTTCAGTGTCTGAGTTCCGTCCTGACACAGGGGGGCGGTGGTGGACACTCTTTTTTTTTTTTTTTTTAGGCTCACTAGTTCAGTCGCGCTGTGGGGAGGGGGGGATGCTGCAAACAAATAGCACTGTTGTGGGCACACAGCGTCTCAGCCCCACTGGACCTGTCCCCCGCCACGGCGAACAACCTGCTCCGGCTCCACGGTGCTCAGCCGGGAAACGTCCGAGGGCGGCCCCAGGCTGCGCGCACCTCCCCGGTCCAAGCCGCTCAAGTTTGGCGCCCAGGTAGCCCTCAGAGGCACAGACCTGTTTGGGACTGCGCTCTGCGCCCCTCCCAGTTCAGGAGCTTGGTGAGCGCCGTCGCCGCGACTTGTCCCCTTCTCTGTCTCTACTGCTCAGTTTTCTGGGTGTACTGCTGGCGCTCCTTGTGAGGCGGATGGTGACTGTCCTGCTCCCCCTGAAGTCTCAGCAAAGAAGTCTGCCTGCAGTTTGTTAGGTAAAGTCTCTCCGGGGCTGCGATTGCCCCTTTCCAGCCCTTACAGCTCTGGCGGCCTGTCCCCGGCGGGGGATGTTCTGCAGCCAGCTATTTCCGCTCCGTCCTTTGTTCTGTGCGCGGTCCTGGCGGTGTCTTATGTTCGAGCTTTTCGCGTGGTAGCTATTCCCCAGTCTGGTTTGCTAGCCCAAGTTTGATCGCTCTGGTTACGCGTGGGGCATTCCTGCCCGCTTCTTACCGAGCACCGCAGCCCGCACCTCCTGCGCTTCCCTGCCCCACTTGCTAGTGGCGGATGCAGGCGTCTGCGCTGCTTTTCCGCTGGGGGAGTTACTGTTGGGCTTGTAATCTGTTGGTTTTAATTATTTGTTTTTCCTTCCTGTTATGTTGCCCTCTGTGTTTCCAAGGCTCGCCACAGACTCGGCAGGGAGAGTGTTTCCTGGTGTTTGGAAACCTCTCTTCTTAGAATTCCCTTCCCGGGACGGGCTTCCCTTCCTGGGACGGAGCTCCCTCCCCACCTCCTTTGTCTCTTTTCTAGTCTTTTATATTTTTTCCTACCTGTTTTTGAAGACAATGATCTGCTTTTCTGGTTGCCTGATGTCCTCTGCCTGCATTCAGAGGTTGTTTTGTGGAGTTTGCTCTGCGTTGAAATGATCTTTTGAGGAATTTGTGAGGGAGAAAGTGGTCTTCCCTTCCTATTCCTCTGCCATCTTAGGACCACCCCCCCGCCCCTGCTTTTCAATATGCTATCTAGGTTGGTCATAACTTTCCTTCCAAGGAATAAGCGTCTTTTAATTTCATGGCTGCAGTCACCATCTGCAGTGATTTTAGAGCCCCCCAAAATAAAGTCTGACACTGTTTCCCCATCTATTTCCTATGAAGTGATGGGACCAGATGCCATGATCTTCGTTTTCTGAATTTTGAGCTTTAAGCCAACTTTTTCACTCTCCTCTTTCACTTTCATCAAGAAGCTTTTTAGTTCCTCGTCACTTTCTGCCATAAGGGTGGTGTCATCTGCATATCTGAGGTTATTGATATCTCTCCTGGCAATCTTGATTCCAGTTTGTGTTTCTTCCAGTCCAGCATTTCTCATGATGTACTCTGCATATAAGTTCAATAAGCAGGTGACAATATACAGCCTTCATGTACTCCTTTTCCTATTTGGAACCAGTCTGTTGTTGAGAGGGATGCAAAATCAGAGGACAATGACAGACGATCAAGACAGACGATTCATAACTTCGTTGAGGAAACGGCTATGCTCTCAACCCCCAGATTCCTCAGCATTTTACTGGAGAGCTGGACCCCTCCAGGCTGGGGAGGGGAAGAAGCTCATTCTAGTCAACCCAAGGAGAATGAATCACTCTTACCACCTAAGTGAAAGTGAAGTTGCTCAGTTGTGTCTGACTCTTTGCAACCCCATGGACTGTAGCCTACCATGCTTCTCTGTCCATGGGATTTTCCAGGCAAGAGTACTGGAGTGGGTTGCCATTTCATTCTCCAGGGGATCTTTCTGACTCAGGGATCGAACCCGGGTCTCCAGCATTGCAGGTAGACGCTTTATCCTCTGAGCCACCAAGAGGTCAGTCACATCCTAATTTTCCCTTGGAAGCAACTTCAATGGTTTCTGCTCACTGTAGGAGGGAGTGGGGTGCACCCAACAACCTGGAGGAGAAGGAGTGCTGGGAGGCGGGCACCCCTGCATCCCGAGGGGCAAGCTCTCCTCTGGGAGTTTAGGTGATGGGTGGAGTGTGAGTTGGGATGGGGACTGTGCTCGGGCTCAGTTCTCTGTGTCCTCTGAGCTCTCGTGAGAACACACCTGGGAAGGGCCACCATAGATGGAGCTGGGAATTTGGAACTTGAAATCCAAGGCTTATATCTGACTCAAGGAGACAGGAGCTTGTGTGACAAAAAAGGAAACTGGAATGAGTAATATCTGCTGTCCTGGAGCCAAATCCTGAGGCATCTGATCACCAGCACCACCTGGGGAGCCTGAAGAAAACAGGCAGATATTGGCCCCACCCCAGAAACACCAGATCAGAGATTCTGGCACAGAGTCCAGGATTGTGTGCTTTATCAAGCCTGGTAAAGGAAAGCCTGATATGTGGAATCCAATAGGAAGTATCACACTGGAGATTCATTCATTAGAATTATATTGGCACAGAAAGCACTCTTCCAAATCAATATGGAAAATATGGCAATCACATGGAAATATGGACAAGGCAGATTTATTTAAAAAAAACACAAATGGTCAATAGTTACTTGGAAAGATGTTCATCCTAACTATTAAAGAAGCAACCAGATGCAATTGTTTCTACACAACAAATTGGCAAAGATGGAAACATTGGATTATTGTTAGTGTGGGAGGGTATGGCAAGACCTGCATTCTTCCACTCCATTGGTGGGACCGTAAATGATGCCACCTATTTAGGGAGCTTTTAAATGAAAGTACAATTTTTAAATAAATGTACCTTTCATGAAGCCTTGGGGTTTCCCAGGTGGCACTAGTGGTAAAGAACTTGTCTGCCAATGCAGGAGACATAAGAGATGCAGGTTTGATCCCTGGGTTGGGAAGGTCCCCTGGAGGGGGAAATGGCAACCCCCTCCAGTATTCTTGCCTGGAGAATCCCATGGACAGAGAAGCCTTGTAGGCCTCAGTCCATAGGGCTGCACAGAGTCGGACGTGATTGAAGCGACTTAAGGGGCACAGGCAGCTTTCGTGAAACAATTCCAAGGGCTTTACTCAGATACACAGATATTTGAGGAAGCAAGTCAAACATATATGCATAAAAATGGTCCTTGCAGCATTGTTTATCATAGCAAGATCTGGAAATGACCTAAATGTCCTTTAATAGGTGGCAAAACCACAGAAGAGACTAATAGTAGTTCAACTGTTAAGAAGAATCACTCAAAAAAAAAAAAAGATGACCCAGATCTACATGTGCTGACATGGAACAGGGTCTGGAGATGCTGTTTCATAAAATAAATAAATAAATAAAAGCAATATATATGGTTGGAATTCATTTTGGGTAAAACAAAAGTGGGTAAAAATAGGTATTTGTGTTTATATGTGCATAGAACACTGAGAAAGGAACGTAAGAAACTGTAAACTGAAGTTAGAGAATGGGAATAAGACTTCGATAAGAGGCATTTTTTATTTAGTTTTCATTTGACAATCTTACAAATGATTTGAATTTTACCATGAGCATATATTACTTTCTTTTTTTTTTGTGCATATATTACTTTTATAAAACCAAATAAGGTAATTAAGCCAAAGGCTTCAGCAATACATGAACTGCGAACTTCCAGATGTTCAAGCTGGTTTTAGAAAAGGCAGAGGACCCAGAGATCAAATTGCCAACATCCACTGGATCATGGAAAAAAGAAGAGAGTTCCAGAAAAACAACTACTTCTGCTTTATTGACTATGCCAAAGCCTTTGACTGTGTGGATCACAATAAACTGTGGAAAATTCTGAAAGAGATGGGAATACCAGACCACCTGACCTGCCTCTTGAGAAATCTGTATGCAGGTCAGGAAGCAACAGTTAAAACTGGACACGGAACAAGAGACTGAACTGAACTGAAGGGAAGTAAGAGCCTAGCTGTAATCATATGCAGCGCCGGTGAGAATGGTGGCCTCGTTCTGGGGTCGCTCCTTCTGCAGTCACTGCCCCTGCAGTCGCTGCCTCTCGAGCTGACAGCAGCCCACCCTACATATTTCCACAGTGAAGTTAGACTCACCTCCAGCAGAGAGCACTCGCCACTGGCCTGTGTCCTTCTGCTTTCCACCCCAGACCCTGACGGATGTCCTGAGTCTGAGGTCTGAGGGATTCAAAGCCCCAGGCGCGGTGCTGATGGGAACTGGGTGGTGGAGCCTCAGCTCAGGGAAGCGCTCTGAGCTCTTCTCAGAGGGCGCCCCCACCATCTGTCTCCCCACCCCCCGGCACCCATGCTCTAGGGAGACACCTAAATAAACCACTGCACTCAGGAATTTGGCTCAGGGTCTGCCTTGCAGGGAACCCTGTCAGAACTGCACATCCTTGGAGGTCCTTTTCGTCAGGCTCTGGAGAGGCCATGTTGAGAGCATGTTGCCAAAAAACCGGCCTCTGTTCACCAATGCCGAATATAAACATGGAGACAGAGTTTTGAAGGAGTAGGAGGGAGTTTCTTCATTACTCTGCCAGGCAAAGGGGGACCATAACACGCTAGCACTTTCAAGACTGTGCCCCCCTTCCTGGGAAACTGGAAGAGGTCTTATAGTTTTAGGTTGGAAAACGGGGCTGAAGATAAGGATCAGGGCTGATGTGGTCTTGCATTTTCCTCCTCCTCCTCCTGGGAGCCCTGAGATCATGAGAGCTGGTGGCATCACGTGATTCCAGGACAGGTTCTGGTGGCCCTTGAGGTTACTGTCTGGTGCCATTCTTTCTGGAATGAAGAATGCTCCCAGAGGAAAGGAGTGTTAGGCAGTGTTGTCTTGCAGGGGTTAAACATCAGGTATATCTAGAGGGCAATCACTTTCAGAGGACAGTTAAGCGAGAAAGAGAGGGAGAGCAAACATCTGTAGGTTAAATCGGTGGATAGAACAAGGGCTGGATAAGGAGCTAACAAAACGGGATAGCTCAGTTTCTGCTATAGCACCGCTGACAACAGTGTGACGTTCAATGACCAAGATTCAGCATCGTGGCAGGCCCTCCACCGGGGCTCTCCAGGACCACCTCATTTTATCATTTCATCCACCTGTGCATGCATGCATGAGTGCGTGTGTGTGTGTGTGTGTGTGTGTGTGTGTGTGTGCTCAGTCATGTCTGACTCTTTGTAACACTATGGACTATAGCCTGCCAGGATCCTCTGTCCATGGGGATTCTCCAGGCAGGAATACTTGAGTGAGCTGCCATGCCCTCCTCCAGGGTATGTTTCTGACCCAGGGATGGAACCCATGTCTCTTAGGTCTCCTTCATAGGCAGGCGGGTCCTTTACCTCCAGTGATACCTGGGAAACCCCCATCGACCTGTGAGGTGTATGCTATTCTGATCTCCATTTTACCTTTGAGAAAACTGGGGTGACTGAGTTTACTGAGTCTCAGAAAGCTGGGGTGGATGAGGAGCAGCCCCCTAGCTTTAGATGGGCCAGCTCATGCTCCTTGGGCTCTTGCTTGTAGAATAAAGGGCTCACAGGTCACTTCCTGTGGGGCTCCCACTCAGCAGAGATAAGAGGCTGATTAGCAGATCTAAACTGGGAAAAATCAGTTTAAGATGCTAGAGTCAAGCAGTTGGGAACTGAAAGGTGAAGATGAGAAAGCATTTCATCTCAGGAAGGAGAAAGGTGACCTCTGGAGGAATGCTTTGGGGTTGGGGGGGGCATCCAGGGAATCACCCCTCTACACTGTGTCCACATCATTAGGCATGGGCCTGGGTATGGCTGCAAAAAGAGTAGAACATGGCATGGGAACAGTTAGCCAGCCTGATCACCAACAGCCATTACTCTGGGTATTGGGCTTTCAGAGAAAAACTGGAGCCTGAGAACAAGACCACAGTTTGAGGAGGGGTCCACATCTCCGCTGGGCTTTACTGGTGGGTTAGTGGTAAAGAATCTGCCAGCCAGTGCAGGAGATGTAAGAGACGTGGGTTTGATCCATGAGTTGGGAGTATCCCCTGGAGAAGGAATGGCTGGGGAAATCCCATGGACAGGGGAGCCTGGTGGGCTACAGTCCTAGCGGTCCCAAAAGATTCGGACACGACTGAGCAACTGAACAACTGAACAACAATAACAACCACTACAGCTGTGCCAAAGCTCTTGTGGATTTGAACTCCCTCCTTAATCACCTGTCAAATTAAGAATATTCTGCAAGTAAAACCACTGTGTTTGCAAATGTAGCTTCAAGATAAATCCCTTAGTCTGCCTCCAGCTCTGATGCCACCTCTTATCCCCCCTCCCCAATGATAATTTGGAGCTTCTTTTAGAGATGGGGCGGGGGTGGGGTGCTCAGCAAACTGGTCTTGCTCTATTTAGAAATTCTAACAAGGCTGACGGGGCAAGCCCTCTGGGCTGAGGCCAATCGGGTGGAGGTGGTCCTGTGGGGGTGGCTCCCTGCCTGCCAATATCGCACACACCTGGCCTGATTTTCCTTGGGGCTGGGCTCTCTGCAGGCATCACAAAGCCACATCTCCGCAGATGGCTCCCTGAATCTAAGATGACAGCTGCTGCTCCATTCAAGTTCCTTGCCCTAAACCACAGGGGATCCTTCCAAAATCTTATGGATGAGGGGTCTGAGAAAAGTACAAGTAGGAAGGGAGTTTAGAAAAACAAGGGGAAAGAATTTTATTAGCAGAAAATGCCAGGAACAGATTATTTTTCACTGATCAAGGCTCCAAGTATTCTTTGAATAATATTTATTCAAAGGGATGTTTTAAGTGGATAGAGAAGCAAACATCTGAACCCAGGATCGTCTCAGATTCTCTCAGGGGAAATAATCCTGGATGTGGGACCTGCCTCTGCAGTGTCCAGAGAAGGGAAACACAGCTGGCCTGGCAACAGCCTGGTGCATTAAATTTTCAGGTGCTTCCCAAAGGTTAAAGCTCAGATAAACCCTGACAGGTGCCTAGGTTTCCAACCTGGAGCTTTCTCCAGTAGCTGGAAGGTTCTGATCCTCCTTTAGAGTGCAAATACTGGGAAGGCATGGGATACTGTGGCTGTTAGCAACCCTTTATTCCTGCTGGGAAAGAGGGCTTTGAGAAAAGCTTTTGAAAGAGAGGGAGGAGAGATGTTATAGGTTGAATTGTGCTACCCAGACCCACATGTTGAAGTCCCCCAGTACCTCAGAATGTGACCTTAATCAGAAATAAGGCTGTTGCAGATGTACTTTATTAAGACGAAACTGGGCCCTTAATCCAGTATGACTGGCGTTCTTATAAAATGGGGAAATTTGGACACAGGCACACAGACGGAGAAAACACCGCATGATGATGGAGGCAGATGTCAGGGTGATGCCTCTGTAGGCAAGGAGCACCAAAGATCACCAGCAAACCCTCAGGAGCTAGAGGAGAGTCTGGCACAGATTTCCCCCTCAACCCTCGAGAGAAACCAGCGCCATCGACATCTCGGTCTCTGACTGCTACATGCCAGTCAATTTCTGCTGTCACCCAGTCTGTGGTTCCCTGTTACCATAGCCCTAGTGTTACAGAGTCCAGGCTTGTGCTGCTCAACACACAACAGGCCAAGAATCAGGAGACAATTTGCTGGGGGCAAGGAATAGCGATTTTATTTGGAAAGACAGCAGTCAGAGAACATGGCAGACTACTGTCCCAAAGAACCATCTTTCCTGAGCCAGAATCCAGCCTTCTTTTATACTGAAAGAGGAGAGGGTGTGGCTGGTTGGTGCAAACTTTGGTGCAGGAATCCTTTGTTCTTGCAGCTGTCCACGTAGGTCAGGTCATAATGTTCCTGTAAAGCTCCAACAAGGCAAATGCTGTTCTCTGTTCTGCAGCTTTTTATTTCTATACGAATGGAAAGATGCTATAACCTTAAAGGTCAGAGAGCAGACAATGGGCTCTCTGTCTATTTCAGACTACAGCCGACATTCTTACCTTGTAGCAAAAGCAAGAGAATACAAAGATTAAAGTAAAAAAGACATCCAATATGGAGTCAGATGTGTTCTTCCCTGTTGCCTGAGCTGATTAATAATACAAGGAGTATGGACCGTGTTGGAATACACAGGAAGACAGAGGCCACACCTGGGAGGCTGGGACCGTGGGCCAGACTGCTTGGGGTTGGTAACCGGTGAAGCGAGCAGGCCTGGGCACAGTCAGGACCAGGCTGTTTCCAGCCAGGCCAGGGAGCTAGAGGAGAGAGTTTGCCTCCTCTGTTTTCTTGACTGAACACCCACCCATCTGCAGGCATTCAGGATGGAGAGGAAAGCTAAGTTCCTCCCACCTCCCTCAGGCAATCTGCTGCTGCTGAGAGTAGGAAGTCCAGGTGACTCACGGCTCTCTGAGGCCAACACACACCACGGGTGACAACCAGTCCTGAGAAGAAGTAGGAGCTCTAGCCACATCCAGCCCACTTTGGGCAAAACTTGTGTTTTCTGCCTCCAGCCTGCCTTCTTTTTGGATTTGCTGATGAATTTTGGTTCTTGTGCCATGTGGAAAAACCCTTATGAGGATTCACTACTTTTCCAAAGAGTCTCCCTGAAGATGCTTCATTCTCTAGAATTACAGTTTCACACTGGAGTTCATAGGAAACCTTGGAGTGCTGAAGGTGCTTCTGCAGGGCAGACATCCATGATGGGCAGAAGTTACAGAGCACTGCCTCCTCTGATGCCAGACTTTGCCGGGAGGCCCCTCTGAGGGGCAGGCAGAGGGCGGGGACCTTGGAGCTCCAGGGCTGAAGCCTGCAAGCTTGGCCTCCCCCATCGTCCCTTCCCAGCCTGCGGCTGGACCTCGTGTGGTGTGTGGGTGGAGCACCCGTGGCCCCTGGTGGCCATCCGGCTTGTCAGCCTCTTTCAAAGCATGGCTGAGACCTGCTCCACTTCAGCTGGGCCCAGCCCACTTGCATGCCTTCTTGGCCCTCTCCCTGCAGTTCACACACACTCAGGCTGTCCTCCTTCCCTTTCTTTCCTTACTCAGCAGTACAAGCATCCTCCAGCCTTAGAAACCTCGGTGTGATCTGGGAGCCTTGCACCCTCTGAATCTGCCAACTGCAGGCTGCCTCTCATGTCTTCATTTCTTTCCATTCCATTTAGCTTTTCCAGAGCCCAGGTCTTCACCTTGTCTCCCTTTGACAGTGCAGTGGCCTCCAGACGTCCTTGCTGCCGACCCCCGATCCTTTGGCCCTGGACTCTGAGTCTCCTTCAGAAAGCACAGCTGCCAGCCCAGTTCCCCTCAGTGCCCCTGAGTGCTGTATATGAGACGCTCCCAACTTGGGCTGGAATCAGCATGGCATATGTGCTGAGCTGAATTTTATTCCTCCACCTGCCCCTTGTGGAGGGTTCTGGCAAAAGGGAGGAAAGAAATTGCTCCCCTGTTAGTATAGTGCTGCCCTAGGAGTGTGCTCCAAGGAGGGGCACAGTGGGTTCACACCCGCTCCACTCTGAGATGCCTGAAGGAGGGGGAGAGAGAGAAGCAAAGTGGACCCAGGCAGGCCCAGGGCAGGGGCATCCCGAGAGCTGGGATAGGCCAGGGAGACAAGGGGCACCCAAGTGGCCCCTCAGTTTCCTGGGAGGCAGTGATGCAACGTCGGGTGGGGGCCTATGAAGACGCCCAGCAGGAAGGTCTGTCTCAGGTCCTTGAAGGAAGCAGAGGTGATGGGTGGAGGGCAGTGGTAGTGGGGTTAAAGATTCCCTTCCTTTTTGCTTGCCTGTGGCTGGAATTGGGGGAAAGAGAGAAGGAGGGTCCAGGGCGGAGCTGGAGGCTGAGGAACTGGGGTAACTGAAAACTCTGAGCTCTTGCCTTAGCTCTTGCTACTCCATGACAGGCATTGGGGGCCCCCTGGACTCACTGCTTGTTTCCCTCTGTCCACACAGCTCTTCTCCATCTCTAAGTGCTAAAGAAAAGACCAGCATCACTTAAGACCAGCTCAAGCGTTGCCTCCTCCAGGAAGTTTTTTCTGATTTCCTAAGTCAGGATTAACTCCCTTCTGTATGCCTCTCTTGGTACTTTTCTGTTCAATCAAACCATTTATCATGTTCATGTATTTTTGTTTGATAGTGCATGAACCCCCAGAACTTGGCGTAAGTACTGAATAGATGCTTATGGACTGAATAAAGGAAGAATAGACAAATGGGTATAGTGGAAGCCGCCTCTAATCCAGACTCCTCTGCAGTAACCAGCATGGTCTTACATCTTGTTGCTTCTCAGTAAATGTTGGTAACGTGTTAACTTGATGGAGCTTGTGATTATAATAATCTTATTTTGTGTCATTATTTTTACCCACTTCCTATGGGAGATATAAAGGAGAATGCCCTGCCCTGAGCTCATGGCAATTGTATTTTCTGACTATTTCAGGCAACATGAACAGTGTAGGGCCCTGTAGCTTGCACTGGGTGTGTGGAGAGGCCCAGATGGCTGGGCAGCTTTCTTGGAGGATGCCCAAACACCAGATGACAGGATCATCTTGGAGTCTGTGGAGTACCTTTTTGTTCTTTTCATAAGTCTTTGCACTCACTTGATCTTATTTAGAGCTCCCAGAGTCAGGAGGTGTCAGCCTGGCTTCCTGGACCGGGAGGGGTACCTCTGGGGAAGGAGATAAAGGGCCTCCCCTGGGCCACAGGGCAATTGACTGGAGAACCTGCTCCACCCAAAACCCTGGCAGGAAGCCTCCTGTTCTGCCTGGGGCACAGGGAAGTCCCATCACAACTCATAGCCCTCGCAAACCGGTTTCCTGGGGCTCCTCTTTCTCTCCCATGGACCAACATCTTGTTTTAGCCCCCTCAGATCCTGAGGCAGGAAACAGGGTAAGCTGGGTTCCAGGCCAAGGCCACCTTGCTGTCCCCACAGAAGCAGTAAAAGCAGGACACTGCCTGTGCCACCCTGGTCTTTGTTGGGAAACTTCCATCAATGCCCTCACACCTCCCCCTCTCATGGACCACTGCCCCCTCTCACTTTCAGAGCTTGAGTTTGTTTCTCTTTGAACTCACAGCTTTTGCGAACCACTGGAGAGAAGAAAGAAAGCCATCTGGAATTTCAAGCTTCCCAGCAGATTTGGCCCTGCCTGCAGGCCCTGGAAAATCCCAGAGACAGATGAGCCTGGTGGGCTGCCGTCTATGGGGTCGCACAGAGTCAGACACGACTGAAGCGACTTAGCAGCAGCAGCAGCAGGGGAATCATCCTCCCAGTTCCTTGTACCCAAGGGGACTGTGATTCAGATCAAGGTTCGAGGCTGCAGCCTGAAGTCACTTCCTCACAGACTGGGCACCACCGCCCTCCCAGCACCTCCTGCTGCACAGGAAGAGGGCCTGGGAGATGGGCTCGCAGAACTCACTGCAGTCGGCAGCCTGCTGCATGCGGGCCATCATCATCTCAGGTCACGCTCATCATCAGCCTTATGTATCTTCCTCACCAAGTGCTCAAGCAGCTTGCGGGGGGCCCTGGAAACACTCTGTCAGAGTCTGGCCTGAGCTCTTAATAGAACCAGGTTTTAGGGTCTAGATACTTGGGCTACTTGAAGGAAGCTGACCCAAAGGGCTTGCTTTCTAGAACCCTCTTTTCCATCTGTAGACTTCATTGTAAGAACTTAGATCAAAAATCTACTTTCCCGAGGCATCTTTTTCTTTTTGCCTTTCGCATAGAGTACCAATACCCAACCCTCTTAATCCCGACATCCCCTTCTTCTAACAGCCGGTGTCGTGGTATCAAAGACGGAAAGCAATGGCCTGACCCAGCACAAGAGGTTGATGTGGAGTTAACAGTGGGACCCTGGAACTGCTCTGCCTGCGTCCAAATACTGGTCCTACCACTGCTCTCCATGTGATCTAACTGATCTAAGCCTTGGTTTTCTCATCTGAGAAATGGGGGTGTTTTGTTATGTCTCTCCAAAGTTCATGTTGAAGCCCTACCCCCCAGTGTCTCAGGATGGTACTCTATTTGGAGACACTGTTTTAAAGAGATGATTAAGTTAAAATGAGGTCAATTAGGGTGGATCATCATCCAATCTGACTGGTGTCCTTATAAGAAGAGGAAATTTAAATATACAAAAAGCCATCAGGGAAGCGTGCTTGCAGAAGGAAGGTTGTGTGAGGACACAGCCAGGTGGCAGCCGTGTGCATATCCAGGATAGAGGCCTTGGGAGGAACTGTCCTGCTGACACCCTGACCTTGGACTTGCAGTCTCCAGAGCAACACATTTCTATTGTTTAAGCCCCCTAGTTGTGGCATTTGGTTATGGCAGCCTGGGGGACTGAGACAGGGGTGTCTGTAACTATTCCAGGACCCATTCTGGTTATATTCTTTTTAGAATCAGATTGCCTGAGGTCCAGTCCTTCATTAACTTTGTGATCCTGAGCAAGTCATCTGTCTTTCCTAAGCTTTCATTGTTCAGTCAGTACAATGGGGATACTTCTAGCACCTGCTATGAAGTCTGAAGAGTTTGTGTACATTAAGTGCTAAAGCCCACAGAGTTAGCAAACATGCAAGCAGGGATTCAAACACAGGTAGTCTGATTCTGAATAAATGCACCCAGAAAAACTCTATGGCAAGTCTATATTCTTCATCATAAACTTCATCTCACTGGCCGTGAGACATAGAAACAAAAGTAGTATTGCCCTCTGGATATAACTCTCAGCCAAGACTTATATTTGGCCATTGAGCAGAAGAGCAGGGTTCTCTGGGGGTTTCTGCCTCACTCTTCAGCTCTCTACATCCCCTGAGGTGCTCCGCAGACCCATCCACTAGCACCTTCCATCCAGCATACAGCACAGGGCTTCCAGAGAAAATAACTCAAAACCTCAGCAGAGGGACTTCCCAGGAGGCACAGTGGATAAGAATCTGACTGCCAACACAGAGGATACAGGTTCGACCCCTGATCCTGGAAGATCCCACATGCCACGAAGCAATTAAGCCCATGAGCTGCAACTATTAAAGCCCACTTGCCTAGAGTCCATGCTCTGCAACAAGAGAAACCACCGCATGGCTCACCCACAATAAAGAGTAGCCCTTGTTCTCCTCAACTAGAGAAAACCCTTGCAAAGCAATGAAGATCTAGTGCAGCCAAAAATTAAATAAATAAAAATAAATAAGGTTTTTTTTTAAAGCCTCAGCAGAAAAGCTGTGACTTACCTCATGTTGGGCAAACCTTGGAAATGGGACAAAAATTAGCATTGGCCGCTGCTCATCATTCAGATGGAAGCAGGGCCTCTCACTGCTGGTGAGGTCTGTGAGTTTGGGGAGGTTGTGTTCACCCATTTGGGATGGAGTTTTTCTGAGGCACTTGACACCCCAGTGGTGGGCATCTCGTGGAGCCCTTGACCTGGGAAGGTGCTGGGATAGGTCCTATTTGGTGACCGCAAAACGACGAGAAACAGCCAAAATCCAGGTCCTTTCTTTACTCTATCAAGCTGGTTCTGCCCCAGAGGAGCTCACGCCCAGTGAAGAGACTGAGCCCCGCTTCTGCTGGGATGCGGTGTGTCCCCAGGGTGTGGGCGCCTACTGCTGGATCGTTGCCACACTCCAGCAGTGTGAGCAGAGCCCCGCTTTCACAAACATCCACGACTGTACCTGTGCTTCAGTAAGACTTTAAAAAGTGACTCATGTCTTCTGTTTCCTGGCTGGAAAGTGTGCTCTGGGCCTTGTCCTCTCACCTTCTCAGGGCCCTCCAAGGTGCCCAATCTGCCTCACTTCTCTGCGTCCACTCCAGATAAATAATCTGCCATAGGTTGAAGTAAAATGTGTTGTCAAAAGAGAGGAAGCTACGGAGAAGGGTCTTGCATACTTGGTGACAGGGTCTGCTTCTGTGCGAACTGTCCCAGGGCCTCAGAGGGTAGATGTCCCTGATGGGCTGGTCACCAGGATGCTTGCCAGCTGAGGTCTTCCCACTTTCACCAGGTGGCCTCATTTGCAGCAAAGTCATGTCAGTTTCTGAGGAGAAGGCAGGTATTAATATTTCTTGAGGTGACTAAGATTATATATTTGACCTTTAGATGAAAAAATAAGAAGTCAGGAAAGAAAAGGAGAAGAAAATTTTTAGCACGTGTCTGACTCTTTGTGATCCTATGGACTGTTGCCCACCAGGCTCCTCTGTCCATGGTATTCCCCAGGCGAGAATACTAGAGTGAGTTACCATGCTCTCCCCCAGGGGAATCTCCCTGACCTAGGACTCTCTTATGTCTCCTGCACTGGCAGCTGGTTTTTTTTTTTTTTTTTTTTAACCCCTAGTGCCACCTGGGAAGCCCTGTGTTTGATCTTTAGAAGACAAAAATGAGAAATCAGGAGAAAGGGGGTAAAGGAGAAGAAAATTTTCAGCACGTTATTTCTTTTTTTTTTTCCTTCCGTAGAACTGGGGCTGAAGAGTTGCCAAGGTTAAAGAGTCTGCTCCAAGTATAGAGACAGTACAAATTCTTTATTTCCGTTTCCCTTACTTCTCTTTTGATTCATCACGAGAATGTCTGGATTTCCCCCTTAAAGGATCATGGCCCAGACCTTTCCTTGGCACTCAGTTATAACTGTTTCTAAAAAGGGTTTTGTATTTCCTTGAGGCCATTTCTCAGAGCTTCAGAAAATTATGCAGAACCCGAGAGACTCAGGCTCAGGCTGCGTGCATCTCCCTGAGGACCCACAACCACTTTGTGTGGCTGAAAAGCAAGACAGCGTGAGGTGAAAGGCCCCTTCATGTAGGTCTGGCCCGCACATCCTGAGATCTGGAGCCATTCAGGGGAATGCGTGAGGAGGAGCAGGAGAGAGGCCTCAGGTTGGCATGACCTCTCCTAACAGTTGTTGTTACAGTTACTGAAATCCCAGGTAAGCCCTGGCTGATGAGACGTGACAGAGCAGAGGCTCGCTGCTTCTTGGGTGCCTGTTCCTGCTACTGACAGAGGGGTGGGGGGTGAGCCACGAGATCTAAAACCAAGAGACCCTACTGGTCCAGCCCACCACAGGCCACACTCCTCTGTCCCCTGGTGACTTCAGTGAGTCACCTCTGTCTTGGAGCCTGCCCCTGAGATGGCACATCATCAGGGGGACCCAAAATTCCATAGGGAAGCTGCTGGGCGTAGCCCTGTCTCCCACCCACCCTCACGCTTCATTTATTTATACGAACAGGTCATAGTACAAACACGTACATGGCATCTTCTACTCTGTGCCAGGCCCTTTGCACACATTCATTCATCTAAGCCTTCCAACAGCCCTAGAGCACCCTCTTACAGAGGAGGACGTGAGGCCAGAGAGATGGAGGTTAGAAGTGAACAGGTTAAGAGATTAAGACACAGAAAGGTGACCTTCCCAAACTCAGGGAGCAAGGGTAGAGCAGGTCGAAATGCAGGCTGCCTCCCCGCTCCACCCCCTCCCACTGCTTGCCCTTCACCTTGAGATCCTGACAGCTTCCTTGCACTGAATACAAAAATGTGATCTTTCCATATCAATCCATTTTCTTTTTAACAGCTGCATAGTATATTCCACTGTATAAACCTTAATATATAAACTGCTGCTGCTGCTGCTAAGTCGCTTCAGTCGTGTCCGACTCTGTGCGACCCCATAGACGGCAGCCCACCAGGCTCCCCCGTCTCTGGGGTTCTCCAGCAAGAACACTGGAGTGGGTTGCCATTTCCTTCTCCAATGCATGAAAGTGAAAAGTGAAAGTGAAGTCGCTCAGTTGTGTCTGACTCTTTGCGACCCCATGGACCGCAGCCTACCAGGCTCCTCCACCCATGGGATTTTCCAGGCAAGAGTACTGGAGTGGGGTGCCATCGCCTTCTCCAATATATAAACTACCACCTATTGATTCACATTTAGGTTGTTGCTGTTACTTTGTTATTACAAGGCATGTTCTGGTTGATACACCATTTTGCACAAGCGAGGCTGTGGCAGGCAGACTGTCCATGCTCACCCTCCAAATGTTCATGCTCTAATCTCTCATACTTGTGAGGATATTGCTTTACATGGCATAGGGCCTTTCAGACGGAATTACAGTCTGGACCTTAAGAAAGGGAGATTGTTCTGGATTCCCTGGGTGCACAGCTGAATCATATCAGCCCTTAAAAGCACAGAAGTTTTTCCAGCTGGAGGTGGAAGAGATGAGGAGATGCCAGAGAGATGTGACTCATGAGAAGGACTCAGCCCACTATGGCTGGCTTGGAAGGTGGTGGGGACTATGAGCCAAGGAGTGTGGGCAGCCTCTAGAGGCTGAGAATGCATCCTGGCCCACAGCCGAGAAGGACACAGGGACTTCAGCACCACAACTGCACGGAACTGAATTCTGCCAACAACCTGAGTGAGCCTGCTGCTGTTCTCCCCGAGAAGCTCTGTGCGAGAAGCCAGGCTGCCACCCCCTGGGTTTCAGCCTTGTGGGACCTGGAGCAGATAAATCAGTGGAGCCTTCAGACTTTCTGAGCTACAGAGCTGTGAGATGATACATCTGTGTTATTTTCAACACCATGGTTGTTGTCATCTGTTACAGAAGCTATCAGAAAGGAATGCACTGCTGAATATCTACAAGCAGAATCACTGGCTCAAAGGGTATTCACACCTGACATATTGCTAGACCCTGTCAAATTGCTCTCCTTGGAAGGATAGCCAATTTGCAATCTCACCAGCTATGTATGAGGGACTGTTCCCACATCTTCACGCACTCAGTATGTAATCAAACTCTGATCTTTCCCAATTAGATACAGGAGATTGCACTGAAGTTACAGTTCTGTAGCAAGACTGCTGCTTCCAGTTAGATTCTAGGTCTACCTGGAGTAGATTTGGGTGGGAAGAGGTTTCTGATGGAAAGTGCCAGCGCTCTCCTGGGGACTGCTGCTATCAAACAGGCTAGAGGGACAGCTCAACTTCTCCTCCTGTGCAGAGAGAGATGGGTAGGGAAGGTCAGGCGGGGGGACCTGGGGCCAGGAAGTGTCCAGCCAAGGGAGACTAAAGTCAGTAACCCGAGACCAGGTGGGCACAAGGGAGGGTTCCTGTGCTGCCTCCTTGAGGGCCCCGGGAGGACAGAACAGTCTTAAGCCAGCTGTGAGAGACTGGGGGATGGGGTACAGAGTGTGTGTCTGTGAGGCTGAGCCCAGGAGCTCCTGAGACAGTGAGGTGCGGGTGATGGGGCTTTGTAAGAAGCCCCATGGTTGCACCCAGCTGTGAAAGGAGGACAGTGCAAGGGAGCCTGGAAGGAAGGGAAGTTACCAAGCAGGTGACTTGGAACAAACCAGGAGCTCAGCCCCAGAGAGCATGGGGGTCCGTTCAAGATGGGAAACAGGAGCTTCACGCTCTCCTTGTCCTGCCAAGCCAGGAGTGGAAAGTGGATGAGAGAGTGGGAACTGAGGGCCCGAAGGAAGAGGGCGAAGCTGACGGGAGGAAGCGCAGGGGAGGGGCAGCTGAGAGCCCAACCAGCCAGCAGCCTCTGGGCAGCTTCCTTACTGGCTCTCCTGCCCTGCTGGGGCAGGTTAGGGGATTGCTGACTCCAGGCTGTGCTCCAGTCTCAGGCCATCGGAGCAGCCAATGCAGGGCTCAGGGGCAGTGGAGAAAGCCTGGTCTGTGAACTCACTTTGGACTCAGTTGTCCGCCAGCGTGAGACTTGTCTCATGAGTGCTGCAGGCTTGCAGCTTCACTTTCTGAGCCAGAAAACAGGAATGATGACAACTTTGTAAGGATGAGAAGTAAATAGACATATATATACATTCATAGGTGTATGTCAATTGATCTAAGAAATAAATGGAAAACTTTATTTGAGCCATATTTGAGGCTTAAAAATGGGGAAAAGTCTCAGAAAGCCTCAAGAATTATCTCATCTGTTAGCAGTCCAGGCACAGTTATGTCAGTTTTTGGAGACAGAAGGCTGGACATCAAATGACATATTATTGACAGTTTACACAATCCAGATCTAAGAGTCATAGTGGCCCCTATGAGATCAAGAAGGAACGCTGTCTTTAAGGGGTTGTCTTGTGGATGCTGGGAGACTGTTGCTCCTAATGGGTGAGCAGGGATTTCTGTCCACAGGGGAGGTTTGGTGGATGTCTGATGCAGACACACATACACAGTGTGGGGAGAGAGGAAACCAAAGTGTAGAAAAGATTTTTTATGTTTAAATTTTTCTTGTCTTGTCATAAAATATGAATTTTATTTCACACATATATGCATGTATACTTCATATATATATATATTATATATATATATGTATATATATATATATAATATGTATGATGCTGGGAAAGATTGAAAGAAAAAGGAGAAGGGGGCAGCAGAGGATGAGATGGTTAGATGGCAGCACGGACTCAATGGACATGAGTTTAAACAAATTTCAGGAGACTGTGAAGCACAGAGGAGCCTGGCATACTGCAGTCCATGGGGTCACAAAAGAGTCAAGACTCAGTGACTGAAAAACAACACTCACAGACACAAGTGTGTGTATCGACACGTATGCATATACCCAAGTATGGCATGGATACACAGCACATATGTGTATGCATGCACGGATCTGCACACACACTGTGTAACTCACCTACGTATAAATATATTCACACACATATTAGAGAGAGAGCCCTCATGTGCCTTGAACATGGTAGGTACTTGAAAAATGATAGTCACTATAGTTTCAGATATGCTGAAAAAGATTTATGCTGGGAAAGACTGAAGGTGGGAGGAGAAGGGGGTGACAGAGGATGAGATGATTGGATGGCATCACCGACTCAATAGACATGAGTTTGAGCAAGCTCCAGGAGTTGGTGATGGACAGGGAAGCCTGGCGTGCTACAGTCCATGGGGTTGCAGAGTCGGACACAACTAAGTGACTGAACTAATAGTTTCAGAAGATTTTCTGGTATCTCAGCTGGTAAAGAATCCACCTGCAGTGCAGGAGACCCCGGTTCGATCCCTGGGTTGGGAAGGTCCCCTGGAGGAGGGCATGGCAACCCACTCCAGTATTCTTGCCTGGAGAATCCCATGGGCAGAAAAGCCTAGTGGGCTAAAGTCCACGGGGTCACAAAGAGCGACTAAGCACAGCATCAGCACATAGTTTCAGAATTAACTGAAATTTATCTAAAAACTTATCTCATACAGTGACTGGAAAACAGGGCTCAGGAAAATATGGCGCTGTGCCCGGAGCTGGGTCACAAAAGATGCAGGCCCCAGTCTCCTGGTCGCGGAAGCTGGTCTGGACTCCAGAGGCAGCGACAAGCTCCCTTGAAGGAGGACAGGTCCTTTCCAGTAAGGGCATTGCTGTACTGGGGCCACCTGCAGCGTGTCTGAGCCTGCTCTGGGTGACCACAGGGCTCCCCTGCAGAGCACTAGAGGGCCCTATGTCCTCTTGTAGGGCTGGGATGAAACACAGAACCCAATGAGAAAGGGCACCCAGACAAACAAAGGTGGCAGGACCAAGTCCTTTTCTTTCTCGAAAGAAATAGAAAGGATTATTATAATTGATCTCTCCATGGAGCAGGGCAAATTCTAGAGAGAACGAAACTTTGAAAGGAACCATTTTTAGATGACTTATCTGAGTCTTTTCTGAATGCCAGCTCCCCCCCCCTGCTGCACCAGAGCCTCCAGGGAGCTTACTGAGAACACACATTCTGGGCCCCCTGAGACCCGCTGGGTCGTCCCTTGTACCTCCAGGGATGAGGTTTGGGAAACTGAAGTGTGATGAGCTCTTTGGGTGACTCCGACTGGCATCCAGGGGTGGACACGGCTGCCAGTTACCTGTGACCAAAGGCAGGCGTCCAGGGTGCTTGTGACAGGAAGCCCCCTGGACCACGAACCAGCCTGTCTGATGTCACAGGCTTGGTAGAAAACTCTTTCCCCTGCACCTTCTCCTGATTCCCATAAGCTCAATGAGCCTTCTGGAAAACAAAACTCAGCCTTCCAAGTGTTAAATGTCAATCGGGCAGATTTGGCCACACTCCCAGCTCCTCTTGAGGCACTGGGGCCTTCTTCCTGTCTCTCAGCTGCCCTCTTGGGGTGCTCCCAGGCCTCCCCCGTACCCAGTTCCCCTTCCCACTCAGGTCCCTGCTTCCTTCCATGTCGGTGCTAAGGGTTCTGCTACCATGGTTCTGATGCACTTCAACAACCATTGTATTGTAAAGTAGTTAGCCTCCAATTAAAATAAATTAATTAATTTAAAGAAAGGGTGCCAGCAGATAAGATCAGCAGGTCACTTGGCTACTCATCTGCTGTGAAAAGGAGCCTTCTGGTAGCTCAGCCTGGATTCTGTAGGTGCTGCTGTGCAGAGAGGTGTGGGGAATGCAGGTGATGTGCAGAAAGGACACTGCCTTCAGGGAAGGCCTTGGAGGGTCTCTGCAGCTTTGGTACCCTCTTGGGGTTTACAGTCAACCCTGAATCTGAGATGTCTCTGCCTTGTCACTCTAATACCCCAGATGGCCTGGTTCCCGTCCTGTTCTAGCCACCTCCTGCTGTTGCAAAGTTGTGTTTCCTCCCATTTATGTTTTTACTGATTTTATCTGTAGGACCAGACGGGCTCTTGCTCTTAGTCATCAAGGTCCCTCTGCCCCACAGTCACATGGTAAGTTTGCTCTGTGGTTCAAGTGGTTTGAGCTTCCTTGTTTCTTAGACCAGACCTGTGATCCAGGTAACAGGTGGAGTGTGCTTGGAGGGACACTCAAGCGATCTGCCAGGTGTATGTAGGAAGGAAACACTTGTAGTGGCAGCCCAGACGTCAAAGACCAGTGAATCCACTTTACAGAAGAAAAAACTGAAAATTAGAAAAGCACAATGGTATTTCTAAGTCTGTAGAGCTAGTATCGGAGTCAGAACCAGAACTTGCAGGAGTTTCATGGCATTTCGTTGTTTTTTTTGTGCTTCTCATTAGGTCACACATACACTTGGCTCAAAGTCAAAATGATATAACACGTGTATAACATGTCAAGAGGCCTTTTTATAGCCCATCCCTCTCTGTCCCTGTGCCATCTGCCCCGAGTTTACTTTGTCTCTGACAAATCCTTACAGTGTTTCCTCATGCAGGTATAAACGAAGATGAATACATAGTTATTTTCTGCCTTTTTGCATCAAAGGCAGTATAGTAAACACACCACTCTCTGTTTTGTCTTTTCACTTAGTTTCAGAAAGCTTCTTCATCATCTTCAACAATTTTTTTAGAGCTGCATTGTGTATAGCTCTGTCGATTCACCAGTTTTTTTTTTAAACAGTTTTAGGGAGATATGATTCATATACCATAAAATACCACCATCTAGCATCACTAAGATCTGCAGTGTATTTAGACATGTACAGTACCATAGCTTTCAACCAGTCACCTATGAAGAAACAACTTACTTCTAATCTGTCACTATTACAAAGACAAAAAGTGGCAGAAACACTCTTGTTTATACCTCTCTGTGCACAGGCCTGAGTCCTTCTCTAGGAAAAACAGCTGGGGATGGACGAGCAGCAAGACTGAAAGGACACACACACAGATTTTGGGTCTTCCTTGTTCTCCAGGTGGACTGTACTAATTTATCACCTTGAGGGAGAAGACCCTCCCTCCCCAGTCTCTTCCCTTCCCCATCAGGCCATTATTCTTTTTCATTTTTACATATCTGAAGTATTAAAACTGGCATCTCATTAAACTTTCAAATTGTCACCAATTGTGCTTTTATTTTAAAAATACATTTTCCGTTGCAGCAGTGTGGTTCCACAATGGTTCTTACCCTGCTGTATGCTCTCCTCCTGTGAATCAGGGCTGCCTGCATACCTGATGGAACACAGAAGGTGCAGCATGTATGACTTCAAGCCAAGGTCATAAAGCATGTTGCCTCATTCTCTCGCTTTAAGAAGAAATTATAGTGTACCTGCGTGCACTCCCCAACTGGCACAGGGTGTGACATCTCACTCCTGGCTCCCAAGCTGGCAAACTTTGCCATCTCAGGAGCTGGGAGTCAGGACTGCCACCTCGATTCCTGCTGACCTGGCAGCAGGCGTCAGTTTGCCTCTTTGGTTGTGATGATGTTGCTGGAAGGGGGTGTTGCCCACCCATTGTGTCCCCTTTCCTGGGGGCTCCCGACCTCTGCCCCACAGAATTGCATTTCTGGTGCAAGTAGTTCTGCATTCTGGAGGTGGCCCAAATTGCTTGTGATTGTTTCCTTTCCAAGAGGCACAAAGACTGTGTTTTGTTTTGTTTCTGTCCAGTCAATCTCTCCAGGGCCAGATCCGCTGTCTCGGCTTTTTTTCACTGAGCCGTCCTCTGTATTTCATACTCACAAGTACAGTTTAACAACAAATTGATAATGAATGGAAAATCAGTAGTTGGCTCTGGCAGGCTCTTTTGTCAGGAAAGCTATTAATTTACAGCCACAGTTAAGAGTTTAAAAAAGCAATACAGTTATGGAAGAGCCTGAAAAAAGGGAATGTTCTCTGAAGGTTCCTAGCCGGCCTATGAGAATGCTCATCAGGAAATATACTCCCTGCACGTGGAGGTGTCACTTTGGACACAGCATGGACTCCTCTTCAGGGGTCCAAGACTTTTCCAGGGACTTTTCAGAGAGGCCAGAGATGTGTATTTTAAAGATGTAGCGCTCATTTTACACTGGATCTTAGCCAAAAGGCCAAGAAGCTATAGAACTCATTTTAAAAGTGAAGTTGAAAACAGGGACAGACAAATCCTTTCCTTGTGGCTACAACCCCTTTGTATGTATAGAGGACTTCCTTTTTAAAAATTGATATATAGTTGATTTACAATGTTGTTTTAGTTTCTGCTGTACAAAAAAGTGATTCAGTTATACATGTATATACATATATATTCTTTTTAAATATTCTTTTCATTAAGGCTTATCACAGGACATTGAATATAGTTTCCTGTGGTATGTAGTAGGACCTTGTTTATAAATTCTAAATATAATAGTTTGCATCTGCTGGTACCACATTCCCAATCCGTCCTTCCTCGCTCTCCCCTCTTGGCAGCTATAGCTCTGTTCTCCACGTCTGTGAGTCTCTTTCTGTTTAATAGATAGTGCATTTCTGTCACACTGTAGATTCCACATAAAAGGGATACATGGCGTTTGTTCTTTGTCTGACTTAGATGCTAATCTCTAGGTCTACCTATGTTACTGCAAATGGCATTATTTTATTATTTTTATGGGTAATTTCCATTTTGCATACATCAGTTCAGTTCAGTTCAGTTCAGTTCTGTCACTCAGTTGTGTCTGACTCTTTGCGACCCCACGGACTGCAGCACACCAGGCCTCCCTGTCCATCACTGACTCCCAGAGCCTATTCAAACTCATGTCCATCAAATCGTGATGCCATAGAACCATCTAACTCTCTGTCGTCCCCTTCTAGTCCTGGCTTCAGTTTTTTCCTTCATCAGGGTCTTTTACAATGAGTCAGTTCTTCGCATCAGGTGGCCAAAGTATTGGAGTTTCAGCTTCAGCATCAGTTCTTCCAATGAATATTCAGGACTGATTTCCTTTAGGGTGGACTCGTTGGATCTCCTTGCTGTCCAAGGGACTCTCAAGAGTCTTCTCCAACACCACAATTCAAAAGCATCAATTCTTCTGCACTCAGCTTTCTTCATAGTCCATTTCTCACATCCATATGTGACTATTAGAAAAATCGTAGCTTTGACTAGATGGAGCTTTGTTGGCAAAGTAATTTCTCTGCTTTTTAATATGCTGTCTAGGTTAGTCATAAATTTTCTTCCAAGGAGCAAACGTCTTTTAATTTCATGGCTGCAGTCACCATCTGCAGTGATTTTGGAGCCCAAGAAAATGAAGTCTGTCACTTTTCCCATTGTTTCCCCATTTATTTGCCACGAAGTGATGAGACTGGATGCCATGATCTTCAGTTCAGTTCGGTTCAGTTGCTCAGTCATGTCCGACTCTTTGAGACCCCATCAATCGCAGCACGCCAGGCCTCCCTGTCCATCACCAACTCCCGGAGTTCACTCAGACTCATGTCCATCGAGTCTGTGATGTCATCCAGCCATCTCATCCTCGGTCGTCCCCTTCTCCTCCTGCCCCCAATCCCTCAAGCATCAAACTCTTTTCCAATGAGTCAACTCTTCGCATGAGGTGGCCAAAGTGCTGGAGTTTCCACTTTAGCATCATTCCTTCCAAAGAAATCCCAGGGCTGATCTCCTTCAGAATGGACTGGTTGGATCTCCTTGCAGTCCAAGGGACTCTCAAGAGTCTTCTCCAACACCAAAGTTCAAAAGCATCAATTCTTCTGTGCTCAACCTTCTTCACAGTCCAATTCTCACATCCATACATGACTACTGGAAAAACCATAACCTTGACTGGATGGAGCTTGGTTGGCAAAGTAATGTCTCTGCTTTTTAATATGCTGTCTAGGTTGGTCATAACTTTTCTTCCAAGGAGTAAGTGTCTTTTAATTTCATGGGTGCAATCACCATCTGCAGTGATTTTGGAGCCCCCCAAAATAAAGTCTGACACTGTTTCCACTGTTTCTCCATTTATTTCCCATGGAGTGATGGGACCGGATGCCATGATCTTTGTTTTCTGAATGTTGAGCTTTAAGCCAACTTTTTCACTCTCCTCTTTCACTTTCATCAAGAGGCTTTTTAGATCCTCTTCACTTTCTGGCATAAGGATGGTGTCATCTGCATATCTGAGGTTATTGATATTTCTCCCGGCAATCTTGATTCCATCTTGTTTCTTCCAACCCAGCGTTTCTCATGATGCACTCTGCATATAAGTTAAATAAGCAGGGTGACAATATACAGCCTTGACATACTCCTTTTCCTATTTGGAACCGACCTTTCATTCCATGTCCAGTTCTAACTGTTGCTTCCTGACCTGCATACAGATTACTCAAGAGGCAGGTCAGGTGGTCTGGTATTCCCATCTCTTTCAGAATTTTCCACAGTTTATTGTGATCCACACAGTCAAAGGCTTTGGCATAGTCAATAAAGCAGAAATGTTTTTTTGGAACTCTCTTGCTTTTTCCATGATCCAGCAGATGTTGGCAATTTGATCTCTGGTTCCTCTGCCTTTTCTAAAACCACCTTGAACATCAGGAAGTTCATGGTTCACATATTCCTGAAGCCTGGCTTGGAGAATTTTGAGCATTACTTTACTAGCATGTGAAATGAGTGCAATTGTGCGGTAGTTTGAGCATTCTTTGGCATTGCCTTTCTTTGGGATTGGAATGAAAACTGACCTTTTCCAGTCCTGTGGCCACTGCTGAGTTTTCCAAATTTGCTGGCATATTGAGTTGATTATCCGGGTCGTGAAGATCCTTTTGTACAGTTTTTCTGTGTATTCTTGCCATTTCTTCTTAATATCTTCTGCTTCTGTTAGGTCCATACCATTTCTGTCCTTTATCGAGCCCATCTTTGCATGAAATATTCCCTTGGTATCTCTAATTTTCTTGAAGAGATCTCTAGTTTTTCTCATTCTGTTGTTTTCCTCTATTTCTTTGCATTGATCGCTGAAGAAGGCTTTCTTATATTTTCTTGCTATTTTTTGGAATTCTGCATTTAAATGCCTATATTTTTCCTTTTCTCCTTGGCTTTTCACTTCTCTTCTTTTCACAGTTATTTGTAAGGCCTCCCCAGACAGCCATTTTGCTTTTTTGCATTTCTTTTCCATGGGAATGGTCTTGATCCCTGTCTCCTGTACAATGTCACGAACCTCATTCCATAGTTCATCAGGCACTCTATCAGATCTAGTCCCTTAAATCTATTTCTCACTTCCACTGTATAATCATAAGGGATTTGATTTAGGTCATACCTGAATGGTCTAGTGGTTTTCCCTGCTTTCTTTAATCTAAGTCTGAATTTGGTAATAAGGAGTTCATGATCTGAGCCACAGTCAGCTTCCGGTCTTGTTTTTGTTGACTGTATAGAGCTTCTCCATCTTTGGCTGCAAAGAATATAATCAATCTGATTTTGGTGTTGACCATCTGGTGATGTCCATGTGTAGTCTTCTCTTGTGTTGTTGGAAGAGGGTGTTTGCTATGACCAGTGCATTTTCTTGGCAAAACTCTATTAGCCTTTGCCCTGCTTCATGCCGCATTCCAAGGCCAAATTTGCCTGTTACTCCAGTTGTTTCTTGACTTCCTACTTTTTCATTCCAGTCCCCTATAATGGAAAGGACATCTTTTTTGGATGTTAGTTCTAAAAGGTCTTGTAGGTCTTCATAGAACCGTTCAACTTTAGCTTCTTCAGCGTTACTGGTTGGGGCATAGACTTGGATTACTGTGATATTGAATGGTTTGCCTTGGAAATGAACAGAGATCATTCTGTCGTTTTTGAGACTGCATCCAAGTACTGCATTTTGGACTCTTCTGTTGACCATGATGGCTATTCCATTTCTTCTGAGGGATTCCTGTCCGCAGTAGTAGATATAATGATCATCTGAGTTAAATTCACTCATTCCAGTCCATTTTAATTCACTGATTCCTAGAATGTCGACGTTCACTCTTGCCATCTCCTGTTTGACCACTTCCAATTTGCCTTGATTCATGGACCTGACATTCCAGGTTCCTATGCAATATTGCTCTTTACAGCATCAGACTTTGCTTCTATCACCAGTCACTTCCACAGCTGGGTATCGTTTTTGCTTTGGCTCCATCCCTTCATTCTTTCTGGAGTTATTTCTCCACTGACCTCCAGTAGCATATTGGGCACCTACTGACCTGGGGAGTACCTCTTTCAGTATCCTATCATTTTGCCTTTTCCTACTGTTCATGCAGTTCTCAAGGCAAGAATACTGAAGAGGTTTGCCATTCCCTACTCCAGTGGACAACATTCTGTCAGACCTCTCCACCATGGGTTGCCCCGCGGGCATGGCTTAGTTTCATTGAGTTAGACAAGGCTGTGGTCCTAGTGTGATTAGATTGACTAGATTTCTGTGAGTATGGTTTCAGTGTGTCTGCCCTCTGATGCCCTCTTGCAACACCTACCATCTTACTTGGGTTTCTCTTATCTTGGATGTGGGGTATCTCTTCACGGCTGCTCCAGCAAAGCACAGCCGCTTCTTCTTACCTTGGATGAGGGGTATCTCCTCCCACCACCCTTCCTGACCTTCAGCATGGGATGGCTCCTCTAGGCCCTCCTGCACCCACACAGCCACCACTCCTTAGTTTTCTGAATGTTGAGTTTTAAGCCAGCCTTTTCACTGTCTTCTTTCACTTTCTCAAAAGACTGTTTAGTTCTTTGCTTTCTGCTATAAGGGTGGTGTCATCTGCATATCTGAGGTTATTGATATTTCTCCCGGCAATCTTGATTCCAGCTTGTGCTTCCTCCAGCCCAGCGTTTCTCTTGATGTACTCTGCATATAAGTTAAATAAGCAGGGTGACAATATACAGCCTTGACACACTCCTTTCCCAATTTGGAACCAGTCTGTTGTTCCATGTCCAGTTCTAACTGTTGCTTCCTGACTTGCATACAGATTTCTCAAGGGGTAGGTCAGATGGTCTGGTATTCCCATCTCTTTAAGGATATTCCACAGTTTGTTGTGATCCACATAGTCAAAGGCTTTGGCATAGTCAATAAAGCAGAAATAGATGTTTTTCTGGCACTCTCTTGTTTTTTCTGTAATCCAACAGATGTTGGCAATTTGACCTCTGGTTCTTCTGCCTTTCCTAAATCCAGCTTGAACATCTGGAAATTCATGGTTCCCATATTGTAGAAGCCTGGCTTGGAGAGTTTTGAGCATTACTTTCCTAGCGTGTGAGATGAGTGCAGTTGTGTGGTAGTTTGAGCATTCTTTGGCATTGCCTTTCTTTGGGATTGGAATGAAAACTGACCTTTTCCAGTCCTGTGGCCACTGCTGAGTTTTCCAAATTTGCTGGCATATTGAGTGCAGCACTTTCACAGCATCATCTTTCAGGATTTGAAATAGCTCAACTGGAATTCCATCACCTCTACTAGCTTTGTTTTTAGTGATGCTTTGTAAGGCCCACTTGACTTCACACTCCATGATGTCTAGTTCTAGTTGAGGGATCATACTATCATGATTATCTGGGTCATGAAGATCTTTTTTGTATAGTTCTTCCAATATTTGTCACCTTTTCTTCATATCTTCTGTTTCTGTTAGGTCCATATCATTCCTGTCCTTTATTGAGCCCATCTTTGCATGAAATGTTCCCTTGGACTCTCTAATTTTCTTGAAGAGATCTCCAGTCTTTCCCATTCTATTGTTTCTGTTTCTTTGCATTGATCCCTAAGGAAGGTGTCAGGTGTTCTTATCTCTCCTTGCTCTCCTTTGGAACTCTGCATTCAAATGGTATATATTTCCTTTTCTCCTTTACCTTTCACTTCTTTTCTTTTCTCAGCTATTTGTAAGGCCTCCTCAGACAACCGTTTTGCCTTTTTGCATTTCTTTTTTCTTGGGAATGGTCTTGATCCCTGCCTCCTGGACAATGTCATGAATCTCCATCCATAGTTCTTCAGGCACTCTATCAGATCTAATCCCTTGAACCTGTTTGTCACTTCCATTGTATAATTGTAAGTGATTTGATTTAGGTCATACCTGAATGGTCTAGTGGTTTTCCTTACTTTCTTCAATTTCAGTCTGAATTTGGTGGTAAGGAGTTCATGATTGAGCCACAGTCAGCTCCCAGTCTCATTTTTGCTGACTATATAAAGCTTCGAACAAAGCTAGTGGAGGTGATGGAATTCCAGTGGAGCTACTTCAAATCCTGAAAGATGATGCTGTGAAAGTGCTGCACTCAATATGCCAGCAAGTTTGGAAAACTCAGCAGTGGCCACAGGACTGGAAAAGGTCAGTTTTCATTCCAATCCCAAAGAAAGGCAGTGCCAAAGAATGCTCAAACTACCACACAATTGCACTCATCTCAATGCTAGTAAAGTAATGCTCAAAATTCTCCAAGCCAGGCTTCAGCAATACGTGAACTGTGAACCTCCTGATGTTCAAGGTGGTTTTAGAAAAGGCAGAGGAACCAGAGATCAAATTGCCAACATCTGCTGGATCATGGAAAAAGCAAGAGAGTTCCAGAAAAACATCTATTTCTGCTTTATTGACTATGCCAAAGCCTTTGACTATGTGGATCACAACAAACTGTGGAAAATTCTGAAAGAGATGGGAATACCAGACCATCTGACCTGCCTCTTGAGAAATCTGTATGCAGGTCAGGAAGCAACAGTTAGAACTGGACATGGAACAACAGACTGGTTCCAAATAGGAAAAGGTGTATGTCAAGGCTATATATTGTCACCCTGCTTATTTAACTTATATGCAGAGTACATCATGAGAAACCCTAGACTGGAAGAAATACAAGCTGGAATCAAGATTGCCAGGAGAAATATCAATAACCTCAGATATGCAGATGACACCACCCTTATGGCAGAAAGTGAAGAGGAGCTAAAGAGCCTCTTGATGAAAGTGAAAGAGGAGAGTGAAAAAGTTGGCTTAAAGCTCAACATTCAGAAAACGAAGATCATGGCATCTAGTCCCATCACTTCATGGGAAATAGATGGGGAAACAGTGGAAACAGTGTCAGACTTTATTTTTGGGGGCTCCAAAATCACCGCAGATGGTGACTGCAGCCATGAAATTAGGAGACGCTTACTGCTTGGAAGAAAAGTTATGACCAACCTAGATAGCATATTCAAAACAGGGACATTACTTTTCTGACTAAGGTCCATCCAGTCAAGGTTATGGTTTTTCCTGTGGTCATGTACGGATGTGAGAGTTGGACTGTGAAGAAGGCTGAGCACCAAAGAATTGATGCTTTTGAACTGTGGTGTTGGAGAAGACTCTTGAGAGTCCCTTGGACTGCAAGGAGATCCAACCAGTCCATTCTGAAGGAGATCAGCCCTGGGATTTCTTTGGAAGGAATGATGCTAAAGTGGAAACTCCAGCACTTTGGCCACCTCATGTGAAGAGTTGACTCATTGGAAAAGACTCTGATGCTGGGAGGGATTGGGGGCAGGAGGAGAAGGGGACAACCGAGGATGAGATGGCTGGATGGCATCACGGACTCGATGGACATGAGTCTGGGTGAACTCCGGGAGTTGGTGATGGACAGGGAGGCCTGGTGTGCTGCGATTCATGGGGTCTCAAAGAGTCGGACACGACTGAGTGACTGAACTGAATTGAATATAGAGCTTCTCCATCTTTGGCTGCAAAGAATATAATCAGTCTGACTTTGATGTTGACCATCTGGTGATGTCCATGTGTAGAGTCTTCTCTTGTGTTTGTTATAATCAGTGTGTTCTCTTGGCAGAACTCTATTAGCCTTTGCCCTGCTTCATTCTGTACTCCAAGGCCAAATTTGCCTGTTACTCCAGGTATTTCTTGACTTTCTATTTTTGCACCCCAATCCCCTGTAATGAAAAGGACATCTTTTTTGGGTGTTAGTTCTAGAAGGTCTTCATAGAACCGTCCAACTTCAGCTTCTTCAGCATTACTGGTTGAGGCATAGACTTGGGTTACTGTGATACTGAATGCTTCGCCTTGGAAACATACAGAGATCATCCTGTAATGTTTGAGATTGCATCCAAGTGCTTCATTTTGGACTCTTTTGTTGACTATGTGGCAACTCCATTTCTTCTAAAGGATTCTTGCCCACAGTAGTAGATACAATGGTCATCTGAGTTACATTCACCCATTCCAGTCCATCTTAGTTCGCTGATTCCTAAAATGTCAACATTCACTCTTGCCATCTCTTGTTTGACCACTCCAATTTGCCTTGATTCATGGACCTGACATTCCAGGTTCCTATGCAATATTGCTCTTTACAGCATCAAACTTTACTTCTATCACCAGTCACATCCACAACTGGGTGTTGTTTTTGCTTTGGCTCCGTCTCTTCATTCTTTCTGGAGTTGTTTCTCCACTGATCTCCAGTGGCATATTGGGCACCTACCAACCTGGGGAGTTCATCTTTCAGTGTCCTATCTTTTTGACCCTTCATACTGTTCATGGTGTTCTCAAGGCAAGAATAGTGAAGTGGTTTGCCATTCCCTTCTCCAGTGGACCACGTTTTGCCAGAACTCTCCACCATAACCCATTGGTCTTTGGTGGCCCTACACGGCATGGCTCATAGTTTCATTGAGTTAGACAAGGCTGTGGTCCATGTGATCAGACTGGTTAATTTTCTGTGATTGTGGTTTTCAGTCTGTCTGTCTTCTGATGGAGAAAGATAAGAGGCTTATGGAAGCTTCCTGATGGGAGAGACTGACATACCATACATACCACATTTTTGTTATACATTTACCTGTTTCTGGATATTGAGGTTGTTTCCATGGTGTTAGAGCCATGCTGTCTGATGTGGTAGCCACGTGTGGCTATTTAAATCTAAGTTCAAGGTAATTCATATGAAATTAAATTAAAAATTCAGTCCTTCAATGACTCATCAGCTACATTTTAAGTGCTCAGAAGCCATGTGTGGCTGGTGGCTGCTGTAATCAAGACTACAGATTACGGAGTGGTTCAACATCTTGGAAAGTTCTATTGGTCATTTCCAGTTCAGTTTTGCCTGGTGCTTTTTGTGTGAAAACAAATAGAGCATAACATCCCCTGCCTGCCCCCCACACACAAAGGAGCAAGACGCTAGAGCCAGAATTTTCTGACTCACACTTTGGCTGATATTTCTTTTGTAGAGATACTCAATAGTTAAAAATAATCAAAATTTGAGTTTTGAATATATGCAAAGCCAGAAGTAACTTTCTCTCTTTCTTCCCTGTTACAAACAAACAAAAAGAACAACAAACATGAGGTTCACTTAGTGGGTGTTTCTGTTATTTTGACTATTGGAGTAGAGACCATGCTTTCCCTATTTTATGAAGACAATGCTTGGAATAACTGGTTAATACTTGCAAATCCTTTTGAAGATGGGAAGCACAGTTGCATAAGTGCCAAGTGCTATTTCCTTTATTAACATCTGTATTAAAAATAAGAAAATGAATGCTTTGTTATGATGGGATTTCTTCAGATATGTCAATTCCAAAATATAGTTTGTACATCCACCTCTTTTAGAGTTTAAAAGAGGAAATTAAAAAACTCAGTAAAAGAATGCATGAGGATCTACCAGCACACTAGAAGATGTCCATTTAAAAGGCACTTATAGCTCTGTGTTCCATTTATGCCTTGCACTATCTAAGTTAGATTCAAAAATATTTTTCAGGGAACACCAAGTACCTTGAGAGCCTTTGTTGGCTTCTCCTTGCTTCACAGAAACAAATCTATATGGGTGGCATGTCCCCAAGTCAACCCCACCCATGAGCAAGTAGCAGCCAGCAATAAAAGTAAACAGTGAGCATTCTTTGAGAACTTTTGTCAGAACTTATGCTCTGGCCAAGAGCTTCACATGAACCATCTCATTTAATTCCCACCATAGCCACAAGTTAGAAACTACAGTATTGTCTCCATTATATAGACATGCCAACTGAGGCAACACAGGGTTTTCCTGAAGGCAATGGGAAAGTGGAAGATGGCTAGAGACAGCAGTCTTTATGGTTGGAGTTCTATATTCTGTGAAGGAACTCTGCTCTAGAAATTTCTGGAGGAACCTTGAAACTAAGAAGGATCCTACAAGCTTTCCTGGGTACAAAAGTCCCTCTGTGTCCCCTATTTCCTATTTATAGGAAAAGGCTTCAGTCTCTTCAGCCTTCCCTGCGCTCCAGTAAGCAGATTTAAGCAGCTACTAATTAGAGAAGCGAGAGTGCAGAAACTAAGCAAAAGCAGTCAAAAAACAGTAGTTCAGGGACAAAACAGAGACCTAGTTCCTAGTTCCTCCTCCAGGAGTATATATAATAATTTGACACATATCTTTGAGTTGTTCTGCAGAAACTAAGACCCTCACCCAGGTGGAGGATGGTGACCACAAGCTTGTAAACCCTAGACTCTTTGGAACCAGAAGATTAATGACTAAAATTCTTGGAACACCATCCCATCCCCTCACCACCAGTCAATCAGAAGAAATTCATGCCCCCTACAACCCTCATCCCAAATGTTGCCTTTAAAAGCCACTCAAAAGGTAGAAAGGAGTTTGGGTCTTTCAAGCATGAACTGCCCATTCTCCTTGCTTGGTACCCTGTAATAAATGCTGTCTGTGCTTTCCTTCCCCACAGTCCAGGATCAGTAAGTTGGCTTTACTGCTCAGCAGGCAAGCAGACCCAAGTTCTCTCCAGAACAAGCCTCGAGCAGAGAAGAGTCCACATTTTATGCTGTCTAAAAGAAAAGATAGTCCATCTGAGACCTCAAACTCATTGCCAGTTGAGCCTGGGATCCAGACAAGGGTGAGAAAAAATAATTGTAAATGAAATAATATATCACAATGTCTTGGACCTCAGCAGTTTCAGTCAACTAGAAAGGAGGACATTTAGAAAACGGGATCCTAAGATCTTCAGCAACAGATGCTAGAGTTTACAGGGAATAGGAGACAGTATTGGGAAAGTCAGAAGATTAAACAGCCCTTGATTGCCAGTCCCCTGGTGATCTCCAGGTGAAAAGCTTATGACACCCTTTTCTGTGCTAGAATACTTCCACATACTTAGCAGCTCAAGGATACCAAACTTAACATTCAAATTTCACAAAACAAGAAGAACCCCCTCCAGAAGTCGGTGAGTATTTGAGAAGTAAGGCTCTGATGAGTTCACCACCCTAAGAGTGGTGCATACGGAAGACCTCCTCTGAGAACTTTTTGAACGGTGTCTGCCTGGATAGTGAAAGGGCTTCAGTGATGGCGGATTCATGATGATTTCTACAGGTAGGAAGGACTGGCAGAATCCCAAAGAGAATGCACCCAGCCCTGATGGCTCAGATGGTAAAGAATTTGCCTGCAATGCAGGAGACCCCAGTTCAATCCCTGGGTCAAGAAGATCCCCTGGAAAAGGGAATAGCAACCCACTTCAGCATCCTTGCCTGGAGAAATTCAAGGACAGAGGAGCCTGGTGAGCTACAGCCCATGGGGTCACAAAGAATTGGGCACAGCTGAGTGAGTAACATATACACTCTAGGAAGAGGAGACTCATGAGTTGGGAGGTCCTCGGGGGCTGAGTGTTGTGCTGGGCAACCACCCCCAATCCATTTGCTTCTTCCCTTCCCTGGGGATCAGGGGCTCAGGGATGAAAGGACCCCCAACAAAGCATAAGGGGCTATTTAGAAAGCAAAGCCCAACCCTGCCCTCCTGTTTCACTCCCCATCTTTGTCACAGGGCTGTGAGTTGCCACCCATCTTGAGGTCAGAAGAGGGGGATATGACAAAGGTAGGGTAGGTAAGGGAAGGCCCCTCTTATTCCTGGTGCCTACGGAGGGGGTGAAGACCCTTTTAATGACTTCCAAGCTTTTAAGTATTCACCCCAAACCTTAATTATTTTCATGTAAATCACAGGAAGATTTTAGATAAGAATAGGTCAATGAACCAGCTTACGTTCACATTCCCAAGCTCCTTTCCTCTGACCTGTTAATCCAGCCTCCTGTCGCCTCTTAGGGCAAGGGAGCGGCCTACATGCCAGGGAGGTTGTGGGCTGCCTCGTGCCTCTGAAAATCAAGTCTGGAGGCCTGAGGTTCTGTGGGGAGCATTGCAGCTGTGCGCCCAGGCCTCCTCAGCTGCTGAACTGCGAATTCCAGGAACACAGTCCATGTAGTAGAAGCTCAAACTTTCCAAAGTTTTTCTATTATTTTGTTCCTACTTTGGTTTCTTTAGGGTGTGGTTCCTACCTTCAAGATGCTTGTAGTACCCTGGGACAGAGGAGACAGCCTCTCGTATCTGTCTCTGGTGTGCCTCCTTCATTGGGATGTGAGTTCCCAGAGGCCAGAAATCTCTGCCTTGCTCGCTGATATGTGGCTAGCACCCGGGACAGTGGTGAGCAGTAACAGATAATCTCTGTGCTTGTTGAATGAATCTAAGGTGAAGGACAAGGAGACACAGGGAAGATCTCTAGTGTCACAGAAATTAGCAGGAAGTGATTTTAAGTACCACCAGGAAGACAGAGAAAAGGTTTACAAAGAAGATGGTACTTTGCATTCTATTTTCCCAAAATTTTTTTCTTAATATTATACCAAGTTAACTGAATTTACCACTTGCTAGCTAATAGTTCGTAGTATTATTTAGAACTGAACATGGAACAACAGATTGGTTCCAAATCAGGAAAGGAGTACATCAAGGCTGTATACTGTCACCCTGCTTATGTAACTTCCATGCAGAGTACATCATGAGAAACACTGGGCTGGATGATGCACAAGCTGGAATCAAGATTGCTGCGAGAAATGTCAATAACCTCAGATATGCAGATGACACCACTCTTATGGCAGAAAGTGAAGAAGAACTAAAGAGCCTCTTGACGAAAGTGAAAGAGGAGAGTGAAAAAGCTGGCTTAAAACTCAACATTCAGAAAACTAAGATCATGGTATCTGGTCTCATTGCTTAATGGCAAAGAGATGGGGAAACAATGGAAACAGTGAGAGACTTTATTTTCTTGGGCTCCAAAATCACTGTAGATGGTGACTGCAGCTATGAAATTAAAAGATGCTTGCTCCTTGGAAGAATAACTATGACCAACCTAGACAGCATATTAAAAAGCAGAGACATTACTTTGCCAACAAAGCTCCATCTTGTCAAGGCTATGGTTTTTCCAGTGGTCATGTATGGATGTGAGAGTTGGGCTATAAAGAAAGCTGAGTGCTGAAAATTGATGTTTTTGAATTGTGGGCTTGGAGAAGACTCTTGAAAGTCCCTTGGACAGCAAGGAGATCCAACCAGTCCATCCTAAAAGAGATCAGTCCTGAGTGTTCATTGGAAGAACTGATGCTGAAACTGAAACTCCAAACTTCGGCCACCTGATGCAAAGAACTGACTCATTTGAAAAGACCCTGATGCTGGGAAAGATTGAAGGCGGGAGGAGAAGGGGACAACAGAGGATGAGACTGTATTGTGGCATCACCGACTCAATGGACATGAGTTTGAGTAAGCTCTGGGAGTTGGTGATGGACAGGGAAGCCTGGCGTGCTGCAATCTGTGGGGTTTCAAGGAGTCGGACATGACTGAATGACTGAACTGAAGTTAATACATACAGAAATAAAGAGCAGGGATTTCTCTGATGGTCCAGTGGTTAAGAATAGGCCTTGAATGCAGGGGACGTGGGTTTGATCTCTGGTTGGGGAACTAGGATCCCACATGCCTCAGAGCAACTAAGCCTGCTCACCACAACTGGAGAGTAGCCCATGAGCTGCAACTGGAGAAGTCCACCTGCTGCAACTAAGATCAGATGCAGCCAAGTAAATAAATATTTTAAAAAAGAAAGAAAAGAAAAAGCAGTTCAGTTCAGTTCAGTTCAGTCGTTTAGTCATGTCCGACTCTTTGCAACCCCATGAATCGCAGCACGCCAGGCCTCCCTGTCCATCACCAACTCCCGAAGTTCACTCAGACTCACGTCCATCGAGTCAGTGATGCCATTCAGCCATCTCATCCTCTGTTGTCCCCTTCTCCTCCTGCCCCCAATCCCTCCAAAGCAGTTCATAACCTTGCCAAATGTGAAGTTTACAATTAGCAATGGAATCTGTACTGAAACTCACCCCATATCTCTTTATTAAAGTGCAATCTCTCTGAAGGCACATTTTACAAAGTGCACGTACATTTTCTTTAATGTTCAATTCCAAGTGCTTTCCATCTGTGCTTGCAGTATGCATTGAAGGAAATTGTGGAGTGGTGTATGTTTATAACAATCAAGCATTACTTGTGTCATATTTTTTAGTAAGTGAGAGCATGAGGCTGCATGCTTGATTTTGGTTGAAATAGAAGGTTGCATGTACTGGGCTACACTAATCATTCAGGAAGGTCTGTGGGTCTCCATCTCATGTGGAGATGGAGTGCTGATGAATGATGGAGCATCTTCCTTGAAGGTCGAAATGAATCATCTTTGTGTAGCTGCTTGAAGGTGAGAAGATGGGCGAGGTGAATTTTCAATGTGTGATTCTAAAATGCTGCCTGCTTTTAAATCGTAACAACCAAGCATACCACAGATATTATTTAACAACCACTGTGTGCATGGCCCATGCTGTTTATACAAATGCATACAAGACTTGTGAGACATGGTCATTACACTGCCTGGGAGGAGCTGGAGCCCTGCAGGAGCCGGCAGAAGGACAGGTCACGTGAAGCAGTAAATGGGAAGGGCCAGGCGCATGTGAGGCCCTTCTCCCACCGTCTCTGCCTTCCCCAGCCCTCCCTCAGTGCTGCCTCTCGTCGGGCCTGGTCTCACAGGCAGGAATCTACAAGTGGCCACAGCCCAGTTCAGTCCCAGCACATGCAGGGTGCTGGGCAGAGCCCTAGAAGTCTCTGACACAGTAAACGCTCAACTAGGACTTCTGGATGGGTGCCTGCGTGTGTCCAGGTATGTGAGGGTAGGTGGGAGTGGAAGGGGGTGCGACAGGAGCAGGGCAGCACCAGAGGGGACGGGAGCACGCGCAGCACACCGCCGTGGTGATGGGAGCTACTGGGGTCAGTCAGGGAAACTTCCGGCAAGAAGGTGGTCTTGACCCCAGTCTTGAAAGAGTTTGCCAGGTGGGTGGGAGAGGCGTTCCAGGCAGGGTGTTAGCAGCCTGTGTGAACTAGGAGCGGCTGAGGGGCCCCTGAGCTCCAATGCGGTTGGGGGTGAGTGGAGGCCCAGTGGAGCTGCTGCAACGAAGACTCCCACGAGGCCGTTCCCCGGCTGGTGCTGTGTTGGCAGGGAGCCAATAGGGCGTGTCTGTGGCCTGACTGTGTGTGGCTCAAGTCAGTGAATGAATGAGTGAGTCAACGACGCTGTCGCGGTGATGATGCGGACTCCGCCTCCCCGCTGTGAGATGCTCTCGGTTTGGGGTGTTCTCAGCCTGGGCATCCCGGTGACCTGGCTCCACAGCGCCCCCGCCGGCGGGTTTGAGTGCAGAGTCTCCGGCCCTTTCCCCAAGTCCAGCGGCTGGTGATCCAGCTCCAGGCGGCTCTTCGGGCTGTGCTCTGAATTGCTTGTCCATCCCCGAGCCGGGTCAGGTGAGGTGGAGGGAACGGGGCGAGAATGAAGGCTGGGCCATGAGGAGACCAGAAGAACGCGCGGCAGGAGGCAGAGAGCAGGGAGAGAGCTGGGGCGGGGGCGGGGGCTGAGTGGCCGCGCAGCGAGGTTTGGGGAGTGTGCCCAGCACGGCGGACCTCTGCTAAACATTAGCTATGCGAATCGATTTGAAGAAATGGGAACGAAGCACTCTCAAGGACAAGAGACTCAGAATAAACACGGTTGAGCTCACAGGGAGAGGCAGTGCCCAGGGTGCAGCTGATAGAGCCTCTTGGTGACGTGCATTCCGCTGAGATAAGAAACGCTGGAGCGTGGCCGGAGCCTCCTGGGTTTGCCCTCGGGCACAGGTCTTGGCAAAGGGCGGCCTTGCCCTCTTGAAGCGGATGGAGTCTCAGGGGTGAGGCTCGAGCTGCCATAGAGATCTTGGAGGGCAGACAGCCCTCCTGAGGAAAGATATAAATAGAGACCAGGAAAGGAGGTACAAGTGGTTCTGGCTAGAGAGTTGGTTCTGTGGCTTGATATTGATCTGTTCTGCTACTGATAAATCCTGCTGCTTAGAAAGTAAGCAGTCTTCTTGTTGACCTTCTGCCCTCCTTTTACCAGAGGGTGTCCCAGCCTTTGCTGCCTGTGGAGTTCACTGCCAACTGCTCTCTGAGCAGCCAGTAATTTGTAGTGTGCCAGACACTGGGGCGTGCCCCTGGGCCCTGTCAGCTGTCTGGCATGTGTGTGCCATTTGCCTCCACTATAAATGTTCTCAGCATGGCACTCAAAATTGTACTTCCATAAATGCACCCCACTCCACACATACCCTGAGCCAGCAGAACTGCTGACTTTTCCAACCTGCCCCATATCCTCCCAGCTTAGCTCAAGCTCTTCCTGTGCTTGGAAAGTTCCCTCCGACCCTCATCACTGGATCTACAAATCCCACTACCCCTTCAAAAGCCACCTCAATTCAGGCAAACATTCAGAAACTTCCAGAGAGTTCTCCCTATCTCCCAAAGCCTTTAACCAGGAGCAGAGTGGAGGGAAGGGGCCTTGGCACCAATAGTTTCCAACTACAACTCTGCTTCCATTTCTTTGGGAATCCCCAGAGAGGACTCCCAGGGGACTCAGGTGATGGACTGACCATAGGTTTGGCTTGGTGGTCAAACAGATAAGGCCTAGACATCAACTAAATGTTGCCAGTTGATCACTAGGGGTCAGTTTTTTTTTGTAAATGAGTCAGAAGCAGAGATACTATGTGGCTTTAGGGGCAGGTTGTGTGACAGCTGATGTAATGGGTTGGTGCATTGTTCTCTATGCAGATAGCACACAAAGAGAGAACTGTATCCAGTTGGCATGACATCCCTGCTAAGGAAGGATGGAGACATCTTTGGGGCTAGAAAAGGGTTTCTGTTCCAGACAGTAGATGGCAAGCATTCAGTTCACTTCAGTTCAGTTCATTTCAGTCGCTCAGTTGTTTCCGACTGTTTGCGACTCCATGAGCTGCAGCACGCCAGGCCTCCCTGTCCAACATCAACTCCCGGAGCCTATGAAAGTCATGTCCATTGAGTCGGTGAAGCCATCCAACAATCTCCTCCTCTGTCGTCCCCTTCTCTTCCTGCCCTCAATCTTTCCCAGCATCAAGGTCTTTTCAAATGAGTCAGCCCTTCTCATCAGGTGGCCAAAATATTGGAGTTTCAGCTTCAACATCAGATCTTCCAATGAACACCCAGGACTGATCTCCTTTAGGATGGACTGGTTGGATCTCCTTGCAGTCTAAGGGACTCTCAAGAGTCTTCTCCAACACCACAATTCAAAAGCATCAATTCTTCGGTCCTCAGCTTTCTTTATAGCACAACTCTCACATCCATACATGACTACTGGAAAAACCATAGCCTTGACTATATGGAGCTTGGTTGGCAAAGTAATGTCTCTGCTTTTTAATATGCTGTCTAGGTTGGTCATAACTTTTCTTCCAAGGAGTAAGTGTCTTTTAATTTCATGGGTGCAATCACCATCTGCAGTGATTTTGGAGCCCAGAAAAATAAAGTCTCTCACTGTTTCCCCATCTATTTCCCATGAAGTGATGGGACCAGATGCCATGATCTTAGTTTTCTGAATGTTGAGCTTTGAGCCAACTTTTTCACTCTCCTCTTTCACTTTCATCAAGAGGCTCTTTAGTTCTTCTTCACTTTCTGCCATAATGGTGGTGTCATCTGCATATCTGAGGTTATTGATGTTTCTCCTGGCAGTCTTGATTCTAGCTTGTGCTTCTTCCAGCCCAGCGTTTCTCATGATGTACTCTGAGTAGAAGTTAAATAAGCAGGGTGACAGTATACAGCCTTGACGTACTCCTTTCCCTATTTGGAACCAGTCTGTTGTTCCATGTCCAGTTCTTACTGTTGCTTCCTGACCTGCATACAGGTTTCTCAAGAGGCAGGTTAGGTGGTCTGGTATTTCCATCTCTTTCAGAATTTTCCACAGTTTATTGTGATCCACACAGTCAAAGGCTTTGGCATAGTCAAGAAAGCAGAAATAGATGTTTTTCCGGAACTCTCTTCCTTCTCCCATGATGCAGCAGATGTTGGCAATTTGATCTCTGGTTCCTCTGCCTTTTCTAAAACCAGCTTGAACATCTGGAAGTTCACAGTTCATGTACTGCTGAAGCCTGGCTTGGAGAATTTTGAGCATGACTTTACTAGCATGTGAGATGAGTGTAATTGGGCAGTAGTTTGAGCATTCGTTGGCATTGCCTTTCTTTGGGATTAGAATGAAAACTGACTTTTTCCAGTCCTGTGGCCACTGCTGAGTTTTCCAAATTTGCTGACATATTGAGTGCAGCACTTTCACAGCATCTCTTTTAGGATTTGAAGTAGCTCCACTGGAATTCTATCACCTCCACTAGCTTTGTTCATAGTGATGCTTCTTAAGGCCCATTTGACTTCACATTCCAGGATGTCTGGCTCTAGGTGAGTGATCAAACCATCATGATTAACTGGGTCATGAAGATTTTTTTTATACAGTTCTTCTGTGTATTCTTGCCACCTCTTCTTAATATTTTCTGCATCTGTCAGGTCCATACAGAAATAGTCTTTTATTGAGCCCATCTTTGCATGAAATGTTCCCTTGGCATCTCTAATTTTTTTGAAGAGATCTCTAGTCTTTCCCATTCTATTGTTTTCCTCTATTCCTTTGCATTGATCGCTGAGAAAGGCTTTCTTATCTCTTCTTGCTATTCTTTGGAACTCTGCATTCAAATGGATTTATCTCTCCTTTTCTCCTTTGCTTTTCACTTATCTTCTTTTTACAGCTATTTATAAAGCCTCCTCAGACAGCCATTTTGCTCTCTTGCATTTCTTTTTCCTGGGGATAGTCTTGATTCTTGTCTCCTGTACAATGTCACGAACCTTTGTTCATAGTTCATCAGGCACTCTATCATATCTAGTCCCTTAAATCTATTTATCACTTCCACTGTATAATCGTAAGGGATTTGATTTAGGTCATACCTGAATGGTCTACCGGTTTTCCCTGCTTTCTTCAATTTCAGTCTGAATTTGGCAATAAGGAGTTCATGATCTGAGCCAGAGTCAGCTGCTGGTCTTGTTTTTGCTGACTGTATAGAGCTTCTCCATCTTTGGCTGCAAAGAATATAATCAATCTGATTTCAGTGTTGGCCATCTGGTGATGTCCAAGTGTAAAGTCTTCTCTTGTGTTGTTGGAAGAGGGTGTTTGCTATGACCAGTGCATTCTCTTGGCAAAACTCTATTAGCCTTTGCCCTGCTTCATTCCGCATTCCAAGGCCAAATTTGCCTGTTACTCCAGGTGTTTCCTGACTTCCTACTTTGGCAAGCATAGTTACTGCGTATTGAAAATTACTCTGAATTATGGAAGCTCTGATTATTATAAAATAATAGTATTTTCAAAGTGTTTGTCATTCTTTCAACAGTCACCTGTGTGGCAGGCACTAAGTGCACCCAGACTCGATTTCTGCCACCCAGGTGCTGGGGGTCCTGTCAGCAGGTACGGTCACCTTTAGGGCTGCCTCCCTGCAGGAGCCATCTCACCATATCAGGTTCCTTTTTAGCACAGAGGCTGATTTAAGGTATAAAAGCCTGGCCATCTTGGCCCAAGGTATGACACATCTGAGGAAGGATCGGAGTAGTTCCAGTGTTACTTGCGGGATTGGTTGAGTCTCTTGTTGGGCCTGAATCCATTTTCTTGCTTCCCTACCCTCTCATCCATAGTGCCAGTACTGAGGCTGTTCCTTAAGATACAGACTGCATGGAGATTTCCACTCAGTAGCTGCTTCTTGGGGGATCAACAACAGGCTTCGTGCTGCATCAGCGCTGTGGATGATTGCCAAAGGTTTAAATCTCTACTATACATGTTTGAGAACTGTTTAGAATTTCCCACCAATTCAGATATAGCATATCCCCAGTTCACTGTGAGTATTTAGTAAACAAAAGAATGGGCAATTAAGTGGATCTTCAAAACTGGATTAGAAGGCAACATGCTAGTCTAACTTTCCCGTGAACACCTTCTTTGCATTGTGTCCACAGATATTGGTTGGAGAAAATGACCTTCCCAGAGAAAGGACATAGCTCTTGAGTTAGCATAAATGGAGTCCTTCAGTTAGATTTTTATGTCAAACTCCAAGGCCCATAGCCAGACAGTGGCTGAGTTGAGATGAGGAGGGAGCCTCCTCTTCCCAGTCCAGTTCCTCTTCACAACTTCTCGGAATTCCTCTTGGGGGCTCTACAAAAATATCAGAAGCTATTTCTGATTTAGTTTGTTGAATCCTATTTCACATAGCCTTGCAAATCAGTGCAGACCCTGGCCTTGGGGTGCAGTGGCAGACATGGGCACCATTGATGTGGCACATTTTGCATCTTCAGTACAGGTGAGGACCTCTGGCTGAGTCCAAACCAGGCCTCCTAGCATTCAGATGGCCCTTGAACTGTTGTAGTGAGAAGATGTGAGGCAGGTGGAACCTGTGGGTTCAACCACTAATTCTTGCAACTTCTAATCCCAAGAACAGGTTTAGGTCTTAAAGACCTAAGCAAAGATTAAATGTGTAATTTTAAAAGTTTTATGGAAAAAGACCTGGGCTAATAGTCAGAGCACTTGGGTTCTGAACATATATCTGCATCTAACCAATTATGTAATCCAGGACAAAACCATCCACTGATTCATTAGAATATTTGTTTTTTTAAAAAAAAGAGAGAGAGAGAGGAAAGAAATAGGTCTTCCTCACTGTGTCCTTTCTCTTATCAATTCTTGGAGCAGTTCTCAATCCTCTGCACTCATTCATATAACTCTTATTTACTTTTAAATACTAATAAGCATTTGCAAGTAATTTTACTCTCAAAGAAGCAAACCCATATCACCCAACCACCAGTAGCACCCTGTGCAGATACCTCATCTAAACAACAAACAAAACAAAAAAACAAATCAAATTATCAGCAGACAGGATTACCATCTCACTCCACCTTGTCCATCAGAGGAAAAACAAACAAGCAAACAGAAAAAAACTCAGCACAAAGCTCACCTTATAGGAAGCTTACATAAACCACTACACCAACCTTAGAAGGGCAGAACTGAAAGGAAAAAAGAATTCAACCTTGAAGCCTGGGAAAAAGAGACCTCAAACACAATAAGTTAAAAAAAAAAAAGGAACAAAAGAGAAATACTACACAAATGAAGGAACAAACTAGAAACACAGAAGACAAATAAATGAGGAGGAAATAGGCAAACTACCTGAGAAAGAATTCAGAATAATGATAGTAAAGATGATCAAAAACCTTGAAAACAGAATGGGAAAAATGCAAGAATCAATTAAGAAAGACCTAGAAGGATTAAAGAATAAACATGCAGAGACAGACAACACAATTACTGAAATTAAAAATACTCTGGAAGGAATCAATAGCAGAATATCTGAAGCAGAAGAACGAATCAGTGAGCTGGAAGGTAAAATGGTGGAAATAACCTCTGAAGAGCAGAATAAAGTAAAAAGAATGAAAAGGACTGAGGATAGTCTCAGAGACCTTTTGGGACAATATCAAATGCAGCAACTTTCAAATTATAGGGGTCCCAGAAGAAGAAGAGAAAAAGAAAGGGTATGAGAACATTTTTGAAGAGATTATAGTTGAAAATTTCCCCAACATGGAAAAGGAAATAGTTTATCAAGTTCAAGAGGTGTAAAGAATCCTATACAGGACAAACCCAAGGAGGAGCACACCAAGACACATACTAATCAAACTAACAAAAACTAACCACAAAGAAAGAATATTAAAAGCAGCAGGAGAAAAGCAACAAGTAACATACAAGGGAAACCCCATATGTTTAACAGCTGATCTTTATGCAGAAACTTTGCAGGCAAAGGGAAAAATCTACAACCAAGATTACTGTACCCAACAAGGATCTCATTCAAAACTGATAGAGAAATAAAAAGCTTTTCTGACAAGCAAAATTTAACAGAATTCAGTACCACCAAACCAGCTTTACAACAAATGTTAAATGGACTTACATAGTCAAGAAATACAGGAGAAGAAAAAGATCTACAAAATGAATCTCAAACAATTAATAAAATGGCAATAGGAACATATATATCAATAATTACTTTAAATGTAAATGGATTAAATGCTCCAACGAAAAGACACAGTCTGGGTAAAAGGATTAAAAAAAAAAAAAAGGCCCATATACATGTTGTCTACAAGAAACCCATTTCAGACCTAAAGAGACATATAGATTGAAAGTGAGAGAATGGAAAAATATATTCCATGCAAATGGGAAGCAAAAGAAAGCTGGAGTAACAATCCTCATATACAAAATAGACCTTAAAGTAAAGAAGATTACAAAAGATAAGGAAGGACACTACAGAATGATCAAGGGATCAATCCAAGAGGAAAGACATAACAATTGTAAATATCTATGCACCCAACATAGGAGCTCCTCAATAAATAAGACAAACTCTGCTGCTGCTGCTAAGTCGCTTCAGTTGTGTCTGACTCTGTGTGACCCCATAGATGGCCTCCTACCAGGCTCCTCTGTCCCTGGATTCTCCAGGCAAGGACACTGGAGTGGGCTGCAATTTTCTTCTCCAATGCATGAAAGTGAAAAGTGAAAGGGAAGTCACTCAGTCATGTCCAACTCTTAGTGACCTCATGGACTGCAGCCTACCAGGCTCCTCCATCCATGGGATTTTCCAGGCAAGACTATTGGAGTGGGGTGCCATTGCCTTCTCCGAAGACAAACACTAACAGACATAAAAGGATAAATCGACAGTAACACAATAATAGTAGGAGTCTTTAACACCACACTCACTCCAATGGACAGATCATCAAAACAGAACAGTAATAAGGAAACACAAGTCTTAAATGACACATTAGATGAGACAGATCTCATTGATATCTTCAGGAAATTCCATCCAAATGCAGAAGAATACACCTTCTTCTCTAGTGCACCTGGGACATTCTCCAAGATAGACCACCTCTTGGGTCACAAAACAAACCTCAGTAAATTTAATAAAATTAAAATTATATCAAGCATCTTCTCTGACCACAACACTATGGGACTAGATGTCAGTTACAAGAAAAAAACTGTAAGAAACACACACACGGAGATTAAACAATACGTTTCTAAATAACCAACAGGTTACTGAAGAAATCAAAAGGGAAATCAAAAAATTTCTAGACACAAATGACAATGAGAACACGACAACTCAAAACCTATGGGATGCAGCAAAAGCAGCTCTAAGAGGGAAGTTTATAGCAATACGATCCTACCCCAAGAAACAAGAAGAACATCGAATAGACAGCCTAACTTTACACCTAAAGCAACTGGAAAAAGAAGAACAAAAAACCCCATAATTAGTAGAAGGAAAGAAATCATAAAGATCCGAGCAGAAATAAATGGAAAAGAAATGAAAGAAACAATAGTAAAGAATAATAAAACGAAAAGCTGGTTCTTTGAGAAGGTAAACAAAATTGACAAACCTTTAGCCAGACTCATCAAGAAAAAAAGAGATGAATCAAATCAACAAAATTAGAATTGATAAAGGAGAGATTACAAGAGACAATGCAGAAATAAAAAAGGATTATAGGAGACTATTATGAACAACTGTATGACAATAAAATGGGTAACCTAGAAGAAACGGACAGATTCTTAGAAAAGTTCAGTCCTCCAAGACTGAACCAGGAAGAATTAGAAATTATGAACAATCCAGTTACAAGCACTGGAATTGAGGCTGTGATCAAAAATCGGCCAAAAACAAAAGCCCAGGACCAGATGGCTTCACAGGAGAATTCTATCAAGCATTTAGAGATGAGCTGATGCCTATCCTTCTAAAACTCTTTCAAAAAATTGCAGAGGAAGGAACACTTCCAAACTCATTCTACAAGGCTACCATCATCCTGATACCAAAACCAGACAAAGACAACACACAAAAAGAAACCTACTGGCCAATATCACTGATGAACATAGATGCAAAAAACTTCAGCAAAATTTTAGCAAACAGAATTAAGCAACACATCAAAAAGCTCATAAACCATGATCAAGTTGGGTTTATTCTAGGGATGCAAGGATTCTTCAATCTACAGAAATCAATCAATGTGATACACCATATTAACAAATTGAAAGATGAAAACCATATGATCATCTCAATAGACGCAGAAAAATTCTTTGACAACATTCAGCACCCATTTACGATTAAAACTCTTCAAAAAATCTACATAGAAAGAACCTAACTCAACATAGTAAAGGCCATATATGAAAAGCCTACAGCAAACATTATTCTCAATGGTGAAAAACTGAAAGCATTCCCCCTAGGATCAGGAACAAGACAAGGGTGTCCACTTTCGCCACTATTATTCAATATAGTTCTGGAAGTCCTAGCTACAGCAATTGGAGAAGAAAAAGAAATAAAAGGAATTCAGATTGGAAAAGAATTAAAACTCTCACAGTTTGCAGATGACATGATTCTGTACACAGAAAACCCTAAAGATAGTCATAGAAAATTACTAGTGCTAATCAGTGAATTTAGTAAAGTTCCAGGATACAATATCAATACACAGAAATTACTTGCATTTCTATATACCAACAATGAAAAATCAGAAAGAGAAATTAAGGAAACAAGCCCATTCACCATTGCAACAAAAAGAATTAAATATCTAGGAATAAACTTACCTAAGGAGACAAAAGAACTGTACCGAGAAAATTATAAGACATTGATGAAAGAAATCAAAGATGACAAACAGATGGAGAGATATTCCATGTTCCTGGGTAGGAAGAATCAATTTCATGAAAATGACTATACTATCCAATGCAATCTACAGATTCAATGTGATCCCTATCAAATTAGCAGTGGCATTTTTCCAAGGACTAGAACAAAAAATTTCACAATTCATATGCTAATAGCCAAAGCAGTCTTGAGAAAAAATGGCGCTGGAGGAATCAACCTTCCTGACTTCAGATTATACTACAAAGCTACAGTCATCAAGACAGTATGATACTGGCACAAAAACAGAAATATAGATGAATGGAGTGAGATAGAAGGACCAGAAATAAACCCATGAACCTAGGGTACCTTATTTTTTTTTAAATTGATTTTTTTAAATTTAAATTTTATTTTTTTACTTTACAATACTGTATTGGTTTTGCCATACATTGACATGAATCCACCACAGGTGTTCATGAGTTCCCAACCCTGAACTCCCCTCCCACCACTCTCCCCATATCATCTCTCTGGGTCATCCCAGTGCACCAGCCCCAAGCATCCTGTATCCTGTATTGAACCTAGACTAGCAATTCGTTTCTTACATGATAGTATACATGTTTCAATGCCATTCTCCCAAATCATCCCACCCTCTCCCTCTCCTACAGAGTCCAAAATTTAATGCAATGGAGCAAAGACAGCCTTTTCAATAAATGGTGCTGGGAAAAATGGGCATCTACATGTAAAAGAATGAAATTAGAACACTTCTTAACAGCATACACAAAGATAAACTTGAAATGGGTTAAAACCCTAAATGTAAGACCAAGAACTGTAAAACTCTTACAGGAAAACATAGGCAGAACACTCGAGGACATAAATCAAAGCGAGATCCTCTATGACCCACCTCCTCGAGTAATGGAAATAAAAATGAAAGTAAACAAGTGAGACCTGATTAAACTTAAAATATTTTGGATAGCAAAGGAAACTACAAGCAAGGTGAAAGACAACCCTCAGACTGGGAGAAAATAATAGCAAATGAAACCATTGACAAAGGATTAATTTCCACAATATACAAGTAGCTCACACAACTCAATACCAGAAAAACAAACAACCCAATCAAAAAGTGGGGAAAAGACCTAAACAGACATTTCTCCAAAGAAGACACAGATGGCTAACAAACACATGAAAAGATGCTCAACGTTGCTCAATATTAGAGAGATGCAAATCAAAACTACAATGAAATATCACCTCACTCCGGACAGAATGGCCATCATCAAAAATTCTGCAAACAATGCTGGAGAGAGTGTGGAGAAAAGGGAACACTCTTGCACTGTTGGTGAGAATGTAAATTGATACAGCCACTATGGAAGACGGTGGAGATTCAAAAAACTGGGAATAAAACCACCATATGACCCAGTAATCCAACTCCTAGGCATATGCCCTGAGGAAACCAAAATTGAAAAAAGCACATGTAACCCATTGTTCATTGCAGCACTATTTGCAACAGCTAGAACATAGAAGCAACCTAGGTATCCATGGACAGATGAATGGACAAAGAAGCGGTGATACATATACACAATGGAATATTACACATCCATAAAAAGGAATGCATTTGAGTCAGTTCTAATGAAGTGGATGAACCTAGAGACTATTATACAGAGTGAAGTAAGTCAGAAAGAAATAGATAAATATCATACTCTAATGGATATATATAGAAAATCCAGAAAAATGGTACTTAAGAATTAATTTACATGGCAGCAGTGGAGAAACAGACAGAGAGAATACTTATGGATATTGGGAGAGGGGAACAGAGGGTGAGATGTATGGACAGAGTATCATGGAAACTTACATTACCATATGTAATGGGGATAGCCAACAGGAATTTGCTGTATGGCTCAGGAAACTCAAACAGGGACTCTGTATCAACCTAGAGTGTTGGGATGGGGAGGGTGATGGCAGGGAGTTTCAAAACGGAGTGGTGTATTTATACGTATGGCTGATTCGTGTCAAGGTTTGACAGAAAATGACAAAATTCTGTAAAGCAATTATCCTTCAATTAAAAATAATGAAAAATATTGATAGTATTCATACTATTCTTTTATTATTTTTAAATAATTATTTTAAATGTCCATGGTTTGAGTAATGATGACCGTCTTTCAATTCTAATAGTAGTTTGAGTCTTTGCAATTTTTTATTTGTTTGATTATCAGCCTGGCTAGAGAGATTAATTTTATTGATCTTTTCAAAAAACTAGCTTTGATTTATTGACATTTTCTCCTAATTTCCTGTTCCAAATTCATTGATTTTTGGAGTTAATTTGCTCTTCTGTTTTTTCCCCTTTCTAGTTTTCTATGATGGAAACTGATTATTAACTTTAAATCTTGCTTCCCTTTCTAATATATGTATTCAGTGCTATCAATTTCCCACTGAGGACTGCTTTTACTGTATCCTACAAAACTTAAGTTTCATTCTGTTTTATTTAGTTTGAAATATTTAAATTTTCTCTTGACAATTCTTGATCCTTATTTATTTGGATATGTATTGTAATCTCGAAGTTTTGGTTTCTCCAGTTATCTCTCTGTTATCAATTTCTAGCTTATTTCCATTGTGGTTTGCAAGAATACTTCATATAATTTCTATTCTTTAAAATTCACTGTGGTGTGTTTTGGGGCTTCTTGGTGGCTAGCCAGTGAAGAATCCGCCTGCCAGTGCAGGAGACATAGGTTCAGTCTCTGGGTTGGGAAGATCTTTTGGAGAGGGAAATGGCGACCTATTCCAGTATTCTTGCCTGGGAAATCTGATGGACAGAGGAGCCTGATAGGTTCCCCAGTCCATAGGGTTGCAAAGAGTCAGACATGACTTACTGACTAAAACAATAAATAACAAGTTGCATTTTATGCTCAGATTGTGACCTATTTTAGTAAATATTCTGTGTTAGTTTGAGAAGAATGTACTATGCTTTTGTTGGATGAAATATTCTATATATTTCAACTAAATCAATTGATTGATGGTGTTGCTCAGTTCAGTTATATCCTATTGGTTTTTCACTGGCTGAATTGGTATATTCATGAAAGAGGGATGTTGAAGTCTCCAATTATAATACTATATTTGTCTATTTTCCTTTATAGTTCTATCAGTTTTTGCATAACATATTTGAAGCTGTTTTTAAATGCATAAACATTAACAATTATTTTGCTTCTTGGATGACTGACCCTTTTATCATTACATAATGCCCCTCTTTATCTCTGATAAATTTCATTGCTCTAAAGTCTGCCTAGTCTGAAATTAATATAGCTATTCCCACTTTCTTTTGATTAGTGTTAGCATGGTATATCTTTCTCCATCCTTCTATTTTAAATTTGTGTTTTATATTTAAAGTGGATTATTGCAGACAAATATTAATGTATTTGTTTTTTTTTAAAGCATTCTGACAGTCTCTGTGTTTTTTTTTTTTAAAAACACTTTTTCTTCCAGTTTCAATTAAGATGTAATTGACATACAGCACTGTATAAGCTTAAATTGCACAGTATAATGATTTGACTTACACCATGAAGTGATTATAACAAGTTCAGTGTACATCCACCATTTCATATAGCTACAAAGTTATAGAAATAGAAAAAATTTTTTCTTTGTAATGAGAACTCTTAGGATTTACTCTCTTTTAACAACTTTCATATATAACAAATACTCATGGCATCACTTCATGGGAAATAGATGGGGAAACAGTGGAAACAGTGTCAGACTTTATTTTTTGGGGTTCCCAAATCACTGCAGATGGTGACTGCAGCCATGAAATTAAAAGACACTTACTCCTTGGAAAAAAAGTTATGACCAACCTAGATAGCATATTGAAAAGCAGAGACATTACTTTGCCAACAAAGGTCTGTCTAGTCAAGGCTATGGTTTTTCCAGTAGTCATATATGGATGTGAGAGTTGGACTGTGAAGAAGGTTGAGCACAGAAGAATTGATGCTTTTGAACTTTGGTGTTGGAGAAGACTCCTGAGAGTCCCTTGGACTGCAAGGAGATCCAACCAGTCCATTCTGAAGGAGATCAGCCCTGGGATTTCTTTGGAAGGAATGATGCTAAAGCTGAAACTCCGGTACTTTGGCCACCTGATGTGAAGAGTTGACTCATTGGAAAAGACTCTGATGCTGGGAGGTATTGGGGGCAGGAAGAGAAGGGGATGACAGAGGATGAGAAGGCTGGGTGGCATCACTGACTCGATGGATGTGAGTCTGAGTGAACTCCAGGAGTCGGTGATGGACAGGGAGGCCTGGCGTGCTGCGATTCATGGGGTCACAAAGAGTCGGACACGACTAAGCGACTGAACTGAACTGAACTGAATGTTAATTATGCTCAAAATTCTTCAAGCTAGGCTTCAACAGGACATGAACCAAAAACTTACAGATGTACAAGCTGGATTTTAAAAAGGCAGAGGAACCAAAGATCAAACTGCCAACATCTGTTGGATCATAGAGAAAGCAAGAGAATTCCAGAAAAACATCTACTTCTGCTTCATTGACTACGCTAAGACGTTTGACTGTGTGAATCACAACAAACTGGAAAATTCTTAAAGAGATGGGAATACCAGACCACCTTACCTGTTTCCTGAGAAACCTGTAAGCAGGTCAAGAAGCAACAGTTAGAACTAGACATGGAACAATGGACTGGTTCCAAATTGGGAAAGGAGTATGTCAAGGCTATATATTGTCACCCTGCTTATTTAACTTAAATGCAGAGTACATCTTGTGAAATGTCAGGCTGGATGAAGCACAAGCTGGAATCAAGATTGCCAGGAGAAATATCTGCCGGGGGCCAGCATGAGGAACTCCGCCCATGGCAAAGGTCATGAGGAAGGAGGCTTGGCATACGCAAAGGCGTGATCAAGCCTCAGGAAACCCCCTGTTCCCGAGCATCTACCCCAAAACCAGAGTCTGTTTTATGCTCTCCCCCATAACCGTTTCTCTCGGAGAAGGAGTAAATGTGCAGCTCCAAGGCAATAAAAATTCCTGGGCGTGACAAGTATGTTTCAGCTTACGGACTCCTCTGAAGGTTATCTAGCCCGCCTGTGTAGGTTCGTCCGGCCACATGTGATTGTTTACAGCCTCCCAGCCTGAGAGGCATGAGATGTTTTAGACTTACTAAAGGCAAATTCTTTTGGGGAGTTAGAAATTATTAGTATAATGGGTTGGTTAGGAATTATATTGGTGAAGGGTTTTTCATTTGTTGTGCCAATAATTGCTGCTAATTCCCTACCCTGGGTGTGACAAGGGTGTTTCAGGTCAAACCTCTCTGCTGACAGACTAGCTTGTGTGACAGGATTATCCATACTCCTGCCACTAGCACATGATTGTTTACTACCTCTCAACCATAAACAGCACAGAGAGTTTTGGAGTATTTTCAGTCTTAATTAGCATAGGGCTTTTCTCATTGTTGAGTCAATGATTGCCAGCCAGGCCTCCATATCCTTAGGCACCTGGGAATATATTAATCAATGTATTTGGAATATAGAAAAGGAGATATAGTAGTTTTTAAGGTTAGCAATACTAGACTTTTTGAGTTAATGAATTTTCTCTTTTGTAATAGATCACTGTATTTTGTTATAAATCACTGTGTCCTTGCTATGTAAAAATGTAACTATCTTAAGACTAAATAGATCTTAAGGGGAACATTGGTGAAAGGATTTTGATTTGTTGGGCTGATGTTTGCTGCTAAATCTCCATGTTCCCTGCCCTTGTAATGAATATAACTAGCATATAGGAGAAATAAGTATTAACCTTTAAGATTAATCATGTTAACCTTGGGTTAAATAAATTCCTTTCTTGATTGTAACTCACTACACCCTCACCCTATAGGAATGCAACTTTATTTGGAGGGTGGTGCCTGGTTTAAGAAAAAACACCCTTGGAAAAAATGTTTTTTTGGTTATCAGAATGAAAGGATCATAAAATGTCAGCAGGTCTCACTCATGGCCAGAAGATGATGTAATATTCCTAAGACCTTTTTTTTAATACATTTATGTGAAGCACCTGATTTTGATAAAGGTCAGGACTGCTGACCCCCGCATGTCTCTGTATTCATCCCTATGTGTAACAAAAGGTATATAAGCAAACCCAAAAATAAAGGAATCGGATCAGTTTCTGGAAAGACTGATTCTCCCATGTCGCTTCTTTCTTGCTCCCATTTCTCTGGCTGAATTCCCATCTGGATTCAGCTCCTTTTCTCCACTACACTATCTCCTACTACACTATCCATTTCTAATCTCTCTCTATATCTGTAATTAAATATGTATTTTTCCAAAGACGCCAACGCCGTCCCAACCTTCGAATTCCCTGGATCCACTGGGACTGGACCCCGGCAAATATCAATAATCTCAGATATGCAAATGACACCATCCTTATAGCAGAAAGTGAAGAGGAGATAAAGAGCCTCTTGATGAAGGTGAAAGAGGAGTGTGAAAAAGCTGGCTTAAAATTCAGCATTAAAAAAACAAAGATCATGGCATCTTGTGCCATCACTTCATGGGAAATAGATGGGGAAACAATGGAAACAGTGAGAAACTTTATTTTCTTGGGCTCCAAAATCACTGTAGATGGTGTCTGCAGCCATGAAATTAAAGGACGCTTGCCCCTTGGAAGAAAAGCTATGACCAACCTAGACAGCATATTAAAAAACAGATATCACTTTGTTGAGAAAGGTCCAGTCAGTCAAAACTATTGTTTTTCCAGTTGTCATGTAGGGATATGAGAGTTGAACCATAAAGAAAGCTGAGTGCTGAAGAATTGATGCTTTTGAATTATGGTGTTGGAGAAGACTCTTGAGAGTCCCTTGGACTGCAAGGAGATCAAACCATTCGATCCTAAAGGAAATCAACCCTGAATGTTCATTGGAAGGACTGACGCTGAAGCTGAAGCTCTAATCCTTTGGCCACCTGATACAGAGAACTGACTGACTGGAAAATACCTTGAAGCTGGGAAAGATTGAACACAGGAGGAGAAGGGGCCAACAGAGGATGAGATGGTTGGATGGCATCACCAGCTCAATGGACATGAGTTTGTGCAAACTCCAGGAGATGGTAAAGGACAAGGAAGCCTGGCATGCTGCAGTCCATGGGGTCCCAAAGAGTCGGACACAACACACACTCCACCCTTAGATGAGACAAGATGGCTAGAGGGGCTAGAGCTGTATACTTCCCTTCTTTCACATGGAAATCTGTAGTAACGGCTGGAGTTGAGTATCTGCCTTTGCTCAGGTTACTTAAGGTTTGATAAAACCCTAAGAGCAGTTTGAAAATAAAAATGAAGTCAGTCAGTCATGCCTAAGTCTTTGCGACCCTGTGGACTGTAGCCTATCAGGCTCCTCCGTCCATGGGATTTTCCAGACAAGAATACTGGTGTGGGCTGCCATTTCCTTCCCCAGAGCAGTTTAGGTTCTAGTAAAGCAGTTTCTCTTGAGAATAGGCTTTGTTAAGAACAACAGAAGGTTCTACGTGTTTCAAAATGGTTACTTTTCTCTTCCCCTTGCCAGAAGCATTAGATATTTCCCCCTGATAGCCAATGTGAGAACCTCATGGGCTCCTGGATGTAAAACACAAAAGTGTGGTGACTGCATCCAAAGAAAATGGGTCCGCTAGAGCTTTTAACTCTCAGATTGGTCCACACTGTTACTGTTTAGGTTTTTCACCTCCAGTACTGGTTCCAGAGATTTATGCTCCAGAAGCTGTATCTTGTTTTTGTTTTAATTTTAGAAGTAAGACAAAATAATATGAATGTACTCTTCTTGTTTGCACTTCTTCATAAATGCCCCTCTCCTTGTGCAGAGTCATCCATTGCCTCTGAAGATTCAGAACTGTTAAAAAGCAACAAAATGCGACTACCAAAGGAGACATCTGAAGCTAATTTCCAATTCAATAGCTTGGAAAGCTAAAACTTTTGATATGCATAAACTCAGGTTCTTGAGAGAGAGAAAGAGACAGAAAAGATCATGAAAATAAAAAGACAACATTCTTGAAGGAGAAGGACATAAAGTTTGCCCATAAAGATTAAATCATATATTTATTGAGAGTAGAATGGATAACCAAATTGTGGTATTTTACAAAAAGAACCATTACAGAGTTGGAAAAGTGAAAAAAAAAAAAAAAAGATTGTTACTGTGTCCTTGTGGATGAGTCTTGGAAACATAATTTTGAGTGGAAAGAGCAGATCACAAAGAATGTTACAGTGTGATTCCAGACATAAGCAGTTCAAAAGCAGCACAGTGTCTTTATAGGGAATCATGTCTATATGTATATGAATCACATACATATATATGATTCAAAAAAGAATAATAAGGGAACGATTAAGGAAACTTCAGGATGATATTTCACTAACTCGAGCACAGGGTACAGACTCCTAGAGTTTGCCCTGTGACTGGGAGTTGACGAGGAGATCAAGCACCTTCTGGGAGCCCAGGACACCCAGGCAGGAAACATCTCTAATCCTTACAGACATTCAGAGCCTCAGAAGCGCCACAAAAATTTGTTGTTGAAGAGTGGGGTGTAAGAGAGCCATGATTACTTTCAAGTGCCACTGATAAGAGAGGAAGATGACAGTATCCTGGATCCCCTTGAGTAGGAGGGTGGTAAAAGTATTTATAGCTGAAGGCTCATTCTGAAGAGCTGGGACCAGGACTGGGGTTTATAGTGTGAATTTTTCTTCTCTGATTTTTAAATGTACCTAGACAAACCACAGAGTTAGATAACATGTTTTAAAATTCCATGCCTCATAAAGTCATAGGACATAGAATATATAGAGAATACTCAAAATTCAATAATAAGAAAGAAAGGAGTAGGGAAAAGACAGTGCACCCCAGGAGATATGCAGATAACAAATAAGCACATGAGAGATACTCAGCATCATTAGTTATTAAGGAAATGCAAATTAAAACCGAATGAGATCCCACCCCCTAGTTATTAAGGAAATGCAAATTAAAACCGAATGAGATCCCACCCCCTAGTTATTAAGGAAATGCAAATTAAAACCGAATGAGATCCCACCCCCAGTTTTTAGAACGGCTAAAACAACAATGACAACAAAAACAAGAATGCAATAGTAAGTGTTGGTGATACTGTGGAGCAACTGAAACTCTCATCAGTTGCTGGTGAGGATGCAAAATGGTGCAGCCACTCTGAAAAATCACTTGGCAGTTTCTTCAAAGTTAAACATATTCTTATCAAATACAAAACCTGTACACAAGTGTTTATTCCTTATTTGCTGTCCAAACTGGAAACAATGAAAATATCTTAACTGATAAATGGATGAATAAAATGTAGTCCATCCATCCAGTGAACACAGAAATAAAAGGAACAAACATATGATAACATGAGTGAGCCTTATGCTAAGTGAGAAAAGCCAGGCTCAAAAGTCTATGTATTTTATGATTCCATTTGTATGAAGTTCTGGACAAAGCAAAGTTACAGAGACAGAAAACAAGTCAGTCTTTGTCTGTGAGGTTGGGGAAAAGAATTGACTACAATAGTGTATGAAGGAAATCTTCAGAGTGAGGGAACACTGCCATATTTTCATTGTGGTAATGGTCACATGACTGTATGCATTTGTCACACAACTCAGAGCTGTTCACTAAACATGTGAGTTTTTCTTTGTGTAAATTATAATTTAATAGAAAACATTATAATATCTCCAGAGTTTAAAAATCACATATCTCTGCATAGTTATAATCAGAATGAATATTATACACAAAGACTTGCCTTTTGCAGTCACAGTTTCACCCCACACTGTCCTTAGCAGTGGCTCTTGCAGCATTTAAAAGTACCCAGTTCCAAGGAAGATATTCATTTCCCGATATCCCCACACCACATGGCTCTCTGTATCATTTGCATGCTGGAAACTAAAATTAGAACTGCTTATTCACTTTTCCCTAAAAGATCAGCAGGACTAATTGTATTACTTATTACATGCTATTTTCCTATTTTCCTGTGTCACCACACTCTGACATCCAGATTAGCCCAAATCAGCCAGACTCTCCAGCCTGGGACTCAAGTAGGAACTGTGTCCAGCTGCTAGTTATAGTGACCAGACCACAACGGTTAAACAATTAATGCTTTATTTTCCCACAGTGTCTGTCATCAGGGACCCAGGCTATTTTAACATTTGAACAGATGCTTTTGAGAATATTTGGAATTATTTTCTTAGAATAGAAACTCAGAAATGGTTTAAAATATTCATATTTTGGTGGACTCTTGATTCATCGATGTACTGCTTTCCCAGTTGGATTCATAATGTCACTGGCAATGTGTCAGAGTCCTCGTTTTACTGCAGAAACTTCTGAGAAATATTTCACTCTGGTAACGGAGACTCAGGTTGACCAGATGACTGCCTGTGGCTGGTATTTGCATTCCAGCCTCCTGATTTCTGGTCCTATGTTCTTTTGTTCAGAAAATCTATGAAAATTACTTGATTACCTGGATCCTCCCCCCACCCCACCTCTCTTTCTTCTTTCTGTACTTCCCTAGCTGTTCACTGAGGTCCGTGGTGTGCCAGTCACTGGATATAGTCTGTCATTGTCTTGTCTCTGGGGAGCATTGGATAATCTTCTTGGACTGTTTTCTTCCCTTGCCTCCTACTGCATGGCAGCTCTGCCTGGGCAAGCAACAGGTGAGAAAAGGGTGGGGACAGGGATGTGCAGACTCTTGCTGGGGATGGAGGCATTCTCCCCCTCTGCCTTCCTGATTCTTCAGAGTAGCAACAGGCTCAGCTGAGTATGACCCCAGATGAGAGTAAACTGTAAGTTGTTGAGTGGCACTTTCAGCAGATCTTTAAAGGGAGCTGACGACTTGCTGGGTTTGCCTGCTGTTTATTTCCTGTACACATTGGGGCATGTCTAAGGGTTGGTCCTTATACCTCTTCTCGTCTCTATTACATTTAATTCCCAGATAGTCTTGTCCAGTCACAGGACTTTAAATGTCATCTACAAATTGGCCACTTCATTTTCTCTCTAGAGCTTCAGCTTTGTAGACACAGCAGCCACCCCAGCACCTTCCTGTGGGTGACTAAGAAGCAGCAAAGCCAAGATGTCCAAAGCAGATCTCTTCATTCAGTAAATGGCACCATCATTATTCACCAAAATGCTGGGGCCCAGATCTAGGAGTCATGCTGAACTCTGTCCCTCTCGTAGCCCACATTCAAACAGAAGCAAATGCTGGAGACTCCATACCTTGCCCCTGATCGTGTGCTGCCACCCCTGCAACTTCCTTGTCTGGTCCCCACTACCACACACAGACCGCCACCTCTCACCTAGACACCAGGGCAGCTTCCAAACTCTTCTCCATCTTTCTGTGCTTGTATTTGACAATCAAATCTCCTAACAGTATCTAGAAGAATTTTTTAGTAACTTAAGAATATGTCGTATTCTTGCTTGAAACCTTCCAAAGTTCCTCATGAGATTCAATTCAGTTGAGTTCAGTCCAGTTGCTCAGGTGTATCCAACTCTTTGTGACCCCATGAACCGCAGTACGTCAGGCCTCCCTGTCCATCACCAACTCCCGGAGTTTACTCAAACTCATGTCCATCAAGTCGGCGATGCCATCCAACCATCTCCTCCTCTGTCGTCCCCTTTTCCTCCTGCCTTCAATCTTTCCCAGCATCAGGGTCTTTTCCAGTAAGTCAGTTCTTCACATCAGGTGGCCAAAGTACTGGAGTTTCAGCTTAGGCATCAGTCCCTCCAATGAATATTCAGGACTGATTTCCTTTAGGATGGACTAGTTGGATCTCCTTGCAATCCAAAGGACTCCCAAGAGTCTTCTCCAACACCACAGTTCAAAAGCATCAATTCTTCCATGCTCAGCTTTCTTTATAGTCCAACTCTAACATTCGTACATGACTACTGGAATAACAATAGCCTTGACTAGATGGAGCTTTGTTGGCAAAGTAATGTCTCTGCTTTTTAATAAGTGGTCTAGGTTGGTCATAACTTTTCTTCCAAGGAGTAAGCATCTTTTTATTTCATGGCTCCAGTCACCATCTGCAGTGATTTTGGGGCCCCCCCAAAATAAAGTCTGCCACTGTTTCTACTGTTTCTCCAACTATTTGCCATGAAGTGATGGGACCGGGTGCCATGATCTTAGTTTTCTGAATGTTGAGCTTTAAGCCAACTTTTTCACTCTCTTCTTTTACTTTCACCAAGAGGCTTTTTAGTTCCTCTTCACTCTCTGCCATATGGGTGATGTCATCTGCACATTTGAGGTTATTGATATTTCTCCTGGCAATCTTGATTCCAGCCTGTGCTTCCTCCAGCCCAGCGTTTCTCATGTTGTACTCTGCATAGAAGTTAAATAAGCAGGGTGACAACATACAGCCTTGACGTGCTCTTTTTCCTATTTGGAACCAGTCTGTTGTTACATGTCCAGTTCTTACTGTTGCTTCCTGACCTGCATACAGGTTTCTCAAGAGGCAGGTCATGTGGTCTAGTATTCCCATCTTTTTCAGAATTTTCCCCAGTTTATTGCGATCCACACAGTCCAAAGGCTTTGGAATAGTCAATAAAGCAGAAATAGATATTTTTCTGGAACTCTCTTGCTTTTTTGATGATCCAGCAGATGTTGGCAAATTTATCTCTGGTTCCTCTGCCTTTTCTAAATCCAGCTTGAAGATCTGGAAGTTCATGGTTGATGTATTGTTGAAGCCTGGCTTGGAGAATTTTGAGCATTACTTTGCTAGTATGTGAGATGGGTGCAATTGTGTGGTAGTTTGAACATTCTTTGGCATTGCCATTCTTTGGGATTGAAATGAAAACTGACCTTTCCCAGTCCCATGGCCCCTGCTGAGTTTTCCAAATTTGCTGGCATACTGAGTGCAGCATGAGATTCAGAATGAACCAAACTCCTCTCCGCCATCTCATCCCTGATCTGTCTATCAGGTTCTTCAGAGTCAAGAGCTGCATCTTATTCCTCTTTTTATGCAAAACATAGTGCCTGGCACATCACAAACGCTTAGTAATATCGGTAGAAATGTTGATTGAATTTGGTGCCCCCAAATATCTAGAAGAAACATTTCATGCCATCTGTACTAGAAATAAAAAATGCTGTATGCCCACCACTGCCCCAGCCCCCCAAAGAGAATAGGGCAGCAAATGACAACATTGTCAGGTCTTGGAGAAAAGTCTTCTAGGAAATTCTTTCTGGCTACAACCTGTGATTTCCAACCCAGCAACTTGTACTTTCCCACTGCATCCTGAAAACTTCATGGCAACGCTTGGGTTGTTTTTTCATTTTCTACATTTTGTGAATTTTCTTTAAGTTTGTTTGCCTATTTGGGGACACACTGTTGCAGGATATGAATAATTGAACACAACAAATTTGGATGATAAGTTATGAATTACAGATGCTGAATTATTTTGGAACTGTTGCTCTGTGTGTTGTAGCAAGGCACTGGAATATTAAAAATGCGTATTTTAAATTATCTTGTGTTGCTTCTGGAAAAGAAAAAAAAGAAAAACCACAATAGCCCACAGCCTGAAGGGAGAGTGCCATCTGCTTGGAGCCTTCTGGCAGGTGTCTCTCTGGAGTAAGGCTGCTGATGTCCCAGGAGGTGGTGCCCACTGGGCTCCAGTGGCTTTGAGCTTGGGAGGACTGTGAAAAGTCAGTTCTGAATAGTGGAGCCCTGATTGCAGTGCATCGTGAGTGCTGGGTAGGGGAAGGCCTGGGAACTGGAGGATGGGGGTGGTGGGGCATTGTCAAGGGGGATTTGCAGATTGTGCAGCCATTCTGGGAATTTGGGAGGTGGGGCAGAGCCCAGTAAACAATCTTCCTCTTGCCATCCTGCTGTGGAGCTGAGGAGGCAGCCAGGCCCAGCTCTGTGTGGTGTAATGTTGGATTTCTTCCTATTTTGAATGGACAAGAAAGAGTCAGAGCCTAATTAGGGGCACAGCAAAGGCTCATGCTCAGTCGTGTGGGTGCTGCTTCTGCACAGGTGCAGAGACTGCAGCCTGGGCTCCCAACCAGAGCTGCAGCAGCCCAGCCTGCATGACCTGCGGGGCCAGGACAGCCTCCACGGCAGGAAGGGGCAGTAACTGGTGCTACCCACTACCCTTGGAGCCAGAGAAGCTCTGGGAGATTTTACAGCTTCCTGTCCCCATCTCTTCTGTTTACCAATTTTGATTTTCCAAGGGAGGGTAGAGTTTGTTATTGACTCACTGGCGACAAGAATAACAATTCCCTTCAGCAGACACATCAGGTTTGCAGGCTTGGACTCTGGGTAGGGAACCAGATTTGTTCCAAAGAACTTTGAGTTATCACTGGGTCCTCAGATTCGAGTGGCTGCCCAGGCAAGGCCCTGTCTTAGGCCTCTGTGACCACTGTTTGGTTGGGTATTTGTTGTGAGTTATTTAAGGCCCCCTTCAAATATGTACTATGGTAATAGAAATGTCTCCTTCCTTCTTTCTTCTGATAGAGACTGGCTTGTTTCTGAAACGTGAGTAGTTGTTTAGGCCTGCGCCCTCACACTTGGGTGGCCGTTGTAGGGACAGAGAGAAGAGGAGTAAAGGCCGCTGAGCAGGCGCCTGTCAGGGGAGGTTCTGACTGGGTCCCACACCAGCGGGTGGCAGGGCGGGAGGCAGCTGTGCTCTGACACAGAGCAGGGTGGCATCCTGTGCTATCACTGAGGTTGCAACAGGGAGTTTCTAAATGCTGGGGAAAGTGTATCAACACTTTATAAGAAGGAGGTGGTCCTGGGGGGGGAAGAAAAGGGACCTCTGTCCTTGTCTTTGAAGAAAGAGACCAAGATTGGGAAATAGATTAAGTGTTCATTAGAAGCAAAATATGTGTGGAAGAACACATGGGCGAAAAAAAAAAAAAAAAAAGAACACATGGGCAAACAGAGTGAGTTGTGCCCAGTAGGAATGGCAGCCTTCTGGGTTGTCTCTGGCCAGTCATCTTGCTTGTGCTCGTATCTGGTCTGACTCAGGGTCCTTCCTGGTGGGGGTGCATATCTCTCAGCCAAGGTGGATTTCATCACTAGGGTTTCTGACAGGCAGGCAGGACACATTATGGGCTGGCGCCTCCTCCCTCTTTGGGTCCGTCCCCAGACTGAGCATCTTCTCTGTGCATGAGTGGGCTGGGAAATCCCCTTGACCACAAGAATGATGAAATTTTGTCTTCCACTCAGTCTTGAAGCGTCAGCAGGAGACTGGTTGTAGCTGCCCAGCCTGGAGCTCATCTGTTTCTTACCTCAGAGGGTCTTATTGTTTTCTAAGATCCTTAAGAGAGGAGCACCGGAAGCAAATCCGAGGAGGAGGGCAGAGCCCTGGGAAAGGAGAGCTGGCTGTGGTCCCTGGGAAGGCTGACTGGGCCAGGAGATTAAGTCTTCCTTCCTGGGTAGGAAGAACCCAGGGACCTGCAGACTGGGTTGGTGTGGTTGAGGGCACAGAACACCTAGGCTTGTCCTTGGCTTGCACAGTAGAGTGGTGCTGGCACACTCAGAAAGGTGCAGGGTAAAGCCGGGTGCCCAGCTACGCAGATGTCAGAACAATCGCTTGGAGCCCGCAGGGGGTGGCCAAGCAGGAAAGGCAGGGACTCTTGTGGGATGTACACGCTGAGACGTAGCGGGAGCACTCAAATTGGAACTGGATGAGTCTCTGTGGCAAAGAAGTGTGTCCTTAGGGCTTTTTAATGAGGTTCCCATAGAAGCAAGCATTCCGACTCATACTAGAGGGATGACTCACACTACAGCCCGGTGCTCTTCTTTCCCAGGAAGGAAGCTGGCATCTCCTGGCCCAGTCAGCCTTCCCGGGGACCCAGCCAGCTCTCCTTTCCCAGGGCTCCGCCTTCCTCCTCTTGGGTTTCCTACCAGTGCTCATGGGAACCCTGCCGTGTTCTCGGGTCCCCCTCTCAGGTGGAACATGACTTTCGGACTCTCCTGCACCAAATGACACTCAAAACACTGCTCACATTCCACTGCAGTTAATCAAACGCATTTTAAAGAAATGCCAGTTTAGCAGGAAGTGAAAAAGGCCAGAGTCCAAAGTAAGGTCTGGATTCAGATTTGGGTGTCACTACCAGTGTGGTGTGTGACCCCTGGTAGCTATTTAAGCTATGTGCCCTCTGAACCACAATTTCTCATGAGTAGAATGCAGGTAAAAATCTATCTCCCAAGGTTTAAAAAGATTATGGTAAAACACACATAACATAAAACTTACCATCTTAAACATTTTAAAGTGTGCAGTTCAGAGGCATTAAGTACATTCACACTGTTGTACAGCCATCACCACTATCCATCTCCAGAACTTTTTTCATCTTGTAAAACTGATCCTCCATACCCGTTAAATGCAGACTCCCCATGCTTCCTCCCGCAGCCCTGGCAGCCACCAGTCCACTTTCTGCCTCAGCGCATTTGACTGCTTTAGGGACCTCAGGTAAGTGGAGTCATATGGAATGTGTTCTTTTGTGCCTGGCTTACTTCTCTTAGCATAGTGCCCTCAGGGGTTCATCTATGTTGCAGCACGGGTCAGAGTTTCCTTCCGTTTCAAGGTTGAATGATTTTCTGTCATATGGATAACCCCACATTTTGTCTATCCATTCCTTTCTATGAACACTAGGTTGCTCCTCCTCTAGGCTATAACACAAGTATGAACTTGGATTTATAAATACCTGTTAGAGTCCCCGATTTCAATTCTTTTGGATAAATATCAGAGATGGAATTTCTGGAACCTATGGTAATTCTACTTTTAATTTTTTGTGGACCTGCCATACTATTTTCCATAGTGGTTGCACCACTTTACATTTCTACCAATAGCATATCAGGTTTCTTCAACACCTCACCAACACTTATTTCTGGCAGCCATTTGGATGGATGAGTATGGTTTTGATGTGAACTTCCTTAGTAATTGTTCATGTTGAGAATGGATATGCTGCTTGTCTATTTGTATATCTTCTTTGGAGAAATGTCTATCCAAGTCTATTCAAATGTCTAATTCAAGTCTTTTGCCCATTTTCTAATCAGGTTATTTGTCTTGTTGAATTGTAGGGGTTCTTTATATATTCTGGAATTAACCCCTGATCAGACATGTGATTTGAAAGTACTTTCTCCTATTCCAGATGTTGCCTTTTTACTCTGCTGATTGTGTCCTTTGATGTGCAAAAGCTTTTCATTTTCGTGTAGCCCAGTTTACTAATTTTACTTCTGTTTCTGTGATTCTGGTGTCATACCCAAGAAGTCAATGCCAAATCTCTCAAGGTATTTTTGAAGATAACAAGAAGAAAGTCCTTGTAAACTATGAAATAGTATAAAAACGTTAGCAGTTATGTAAGTACTTGAACATCAGACGTGCAGCCAAGCCCTATAGGGATGTTTCAGAAATTAACAAAAAATTGTTAGTCAAAATAGTAGATTTAAAACACACATATAATTTCTTTCTCACTTCAGACCTTACTAAAGAGGTAATGTGTTATGTGCTTAACTGCTCACTCATGTCTGACTCTTTGTGACCCACCAGGCTCCTCTGTCCAAGGGATTCTCCAGGTGAGAATACTGGAGTGGTTTGCCATGCCCTCCTCCAGGGGATCTTTCCAACCCAGGGATTAAACCAGGTCTCCCACATTGCAGGCAGATTCTTTACCATCTGAGCCACCAGGAAAGTCCAAAGAGATAATAAAGGGATTAAAAAAAAAAGTCTTGTTGAGGTATAATTTAAATACAATCAAATGTACCTGTTTTATAAAGTTAGATGAGTTTTCATTAATATGTATATTGCTGTAACCACCACTGCCATCAAAACATTGAATATTTATATCATTCAGAAAGCTCCCTTATGCCTTTTGACAGGCAGCCCACTAATAACTCTGTTCCCAGGGAACTACTAATCTGCCTCTGTCACTATAGGTTAGTGTTGCCTTTTTGAGAATTTCCTATCAAAGGAATCATACAGTGTGAAGTCTTTTGGGCCTGGTTTCTTCCACTCAGCATGTTTTGAGATTCATACAAGTTGTTGAAAGCACCAGTAGTTTTTTGTCTTTTATTACTGTGTGATATATTACAGTTTGGATTGACAACAACTTGTTCATCCCTTCACCTGTTGTTGAAGTTCTTGCCCTGATGACTAAGATATTTAAGTACAAGAATTTGTGAGGATTTGTTTTCATTCTCAAGTGGGCAGAAATGCTGGGTCATATGGTAAGTATACGTTAATGTTTAAAGGAACAGCAATTTCCCCAAATTTGCCGTAGCAGCATTATTCAGGGGTTCTAATTCTTCTGGATTATCAATAACCCTTGGCAAGGCCATCCCTTCAATTTCAATGGGAGTGTAGTGACATCTCATTGTGGTTTTAACTATCAATGATGTTGAATATTTTTCATATGCTTATTTGCCATCTCTGTATCTTCTTTTGTGAAATGTCTGTTTAACCTTCGCCATTTTGCAAAGGGTTGTTTGATCATCTTATTATTCAGTTATAAAGATATATATATATATATACATATATACAAATCATATACTTATTTTTCAAATATATGTGTTATAAATACTTTCCCAAGTCTATGAAATGTAACAAATACTTTCTCCAAGCCTATTGTTTATAGCTTTATTGAGGTATAACTGATATGCACCAAGCTCCACATATTTAAAATTATAATTAAAAGAGTTTTAACATGTGTATATATATATATATACATATATATATATGTATATATATGTAACCACACACTCTCATAAAGCCATCACCACCATCAAATGGATATGTCCATCACCATTCGAAGTCCAGAGTTTCTTTAGGACACTTTTTAATGCCTCCTTCCTATTCTCTTTTGTATTGATCCAAATTTTAACATAGTATAGCTTTTATCCTACCTGTAGGACTTTTACATTTCTTGTTGTGCAAGTCTACTGGCAAAGAATTCTTGCAGATTTTGTTTAATTGCTTTTGTTTAATTACTTCACCTATAAAGTTTAAAAGTTTGTTTTCTGTTTGAAACTTTGAATTCTGTTTGGCATGGTTTTTCTTTTAGCACTCTACACATGTTATTTCATTTTCTTCTGATAAGCAAAATTTCTAACAAGTCTGAAATAATTCATCTTTACTCCTCAATATGTGATATATCATTTTCTCTGAATGTTTTTAGTGTTTTCCATTTATCACCAGCTTCAGCCATTTGATTATGATGTGATTTGGTGTGGTTTTCTTTGCCATTATCTTGCTTGGGCCTTCTGTCCCTTTTGGACTTTCATTAGACTTGGAAGAGCTGCATTTTGTCCTAAATGGGCCCCCAACTACTTGTATGTTCCACTGCTTTCCCAATGAAGCTTTGTTCCTTGTTTTCAGTTTTTCCTCTCCCTGTATTTCATTGGGTGGTCTTCTATTTTTATGACTTCAAGTTCACTCATCATTTTTTTCTGCAGTGTCTAATCTGCCATGAATTTAATTAGTGTTTTTTTTTTTTTAATTTTAGACACTCTATTTTACCTTTAAAAGTTCAATCTATTTGTATTACATCTTCAAATTCTCTCTTTATTCTGTGTTTTTTTTTTAAATCCTTATATGTATTTGTAACATGTAAATAAGTGATTAAAATCTTTGTTTCCATCCCATCATTTCTGTTGACTGTTTCTATTGGCTGATTTTTCTCCTGGTTTTAGGTCATGCACTCCTGCTTTTTTATATATCCAATAATTTGTTATTGGATGCAGTACCTTGTGAATTTTATGCTTTGGACTCAGATCTGCCCCATAGGTAAGGTGCTTGATCCTTCTGAGTCTTGTTTTTAGGTCTTATTTTTGAGTCAGCCTGCTGCTGCTACTGCTGCTAAGTCATTTCAGTTGTGTCCAACTCTGTGCGACCCCATAGACAGCAGCCCACCAGGCTCCTCTGTCTCTGAGATTCTCCAGGCAAGAACACTGGAGTGGGTTGCCATTTCCTTCTCCAGTGCATGAAAGTGAAAAGTGAAAGTGAATTTGCTCAGTCGTGCCCGACTCTTGGCGACTCCGTGGACTGCAGCCCACCAGGCTCCTCTGTCCATGGGATTTTCCAGGCAAGAGTCCTGGAGTGGGGTGCCATTGCCTTCTCCTTGAGTCAGCCTAGGGTATCTTTTATTCCAAGTCTAGTTTAGTTTCCCTTGTAAAGCATTTTATTTTCAGAGCCCCATGTATTCTTTCAGGTTTCCCCACTTGTGGGAACTCAATGATTTTCTGCCTGTGTGATTCCATTATGAATTCTGGGAATTGCTCAATCGACAGCTTCCCAGAATTTTTGTTTCTTCCCAAGTTGGTTTTGCACAGCTTAATGGAGTTTAGCCAGCCCCACTTGTGTGCAGATTGGTGTTCTTACAGGCACTGCAGGGGGATTCCCATACAGACTCCAGGTCTCTTTCTTTGTGTAACTTCCAAGCTGCCTGGTACTCTGTCCCTCCTTGTCGCCTCCTTAAACTCTGACTCTTCAGTTCCGTGAGCCTGCTGAGCTCTGCTGGATCTCCCTCCGTGCTGTAGTCTGCAAAAGGCCTCCAGGCAGAAAGCTGGGCCAATCACAAGGCTCCCTTTGAGTTCCACGTCTCGGGGTGTCAGTCTGGCACTGCTGTTGCCAATGTCTAAAAAAGAGTTCTTTCGTATGTTTGGCCCAATTTCCTTGTTATTTATGGACAGAGGGTAAGACACATAGCAGTTAATTTTTTACGGTTTGTGTATTGGTTTCCTACTACTGCTGTAACAAATTACTACTACCACAAAGTTAGTGATTTAAATACATAAAAACACAAAAGTATTATCCTAACATTTCTGTAGGTTAGAAGTTCAAGGGTCTCATTGGACAAAAATCAAGATGTTAACGAGTTTGGATTTCTTCCAGGAAGCTCTGGTGAGAATTCATTTTCTTGCTTTCTCTAGAGGCCACCTGTATTCCCTCTGGGCCCCATTCTCTTCCTCAAAGCCCAAGATGGCAGGCTGACTCCTCCGCACATCACATCACTCTGACCTCCTCTTCTGTCACCATCTCCCTCTTCTATTTTGTAGGGCTTTCTTGATTACTGGGGCCCTGGATAATCCAGGAAAAGTTTCCTATTTTAAGGTCAGATGATTTGCAAATCTCATGCCATCTGCAACACAATTCCCCTTTGCTATATAAACTACATATTCATAGGTTGTGGGGGATTAGGATGTGGACATTTGGGGATCATTCTTTTGATAACCACAATTAGAAATTAGAAGTTTGAAATTATAAAATAAGCATAATTCCCCCAGAAGGAGAGCTAATACTGTAATTAAAGTAATGGCAACAAAATTTGGAAGCTGAAAGGAAAAAAGTGTTTAAGGAGGTCTGGAAAAGAATAATTCTTAAACCAACAAGGGGGAGAGCTGAGAAGGTAATTCATTTAGACTGCAGAATCCTCAAAGTCTTGGAATTGGAGGCACCAGGTACCCCTGGTGGTGTGACTAACACAGGATGCTAAAATAAGGTGTAGAGGTTGGGTATGTCTTTAAGAAGCAGTTAGAGTCCTAAATATCCTTTCTAACTCTGATTATTCAGATAACTGCCCTCTAAAGTGCTATCACAAAGCAAGGGGTTTCATTCACCAATGAAATGTCTTCCCTAACAAAATAACTAAGCCATAGTGAGCCCACCATGGACAAGGCCACTCACGTGCTCAGAGCTGCCAATCACACTTGTGGTCCTCCATTCAAAAATGCTAGCAAGCAGTCAAGGAGTACCAGACACTTGGGGAAAACTTGCAAACAAGCAACTTAAAGAAGACAGACTTCAAGAAATGGAAATCTTCAGTTAACTATCTTTATTTCTGCTCTGATCTTTATGATTTCTTTCCTTCTACTAACTCTAGGTTTTGTTTGTTACTTCTGTAGTTGCTGTAGGTGTAAGATTAGGTTGAGTATCTGAGATTTTCCTTGTTTTCTAAAGAAAGATTGTATTCCTATAAACCTCCCTCTTGGAACTACCTTTCCTGCATCCCATAGGTTTTGCATCACTGTGCTTTCATTTGTCTCTAAGTATTTTTTTTACTTCCTCTTTGATTTCTGCAGTGATCCATTGGTTGTTTGGTAGCATATTGTTTAGCTGTCAAGTGTTTGTTTTTTTTTTTTTTATATATAGTTTTTTTTTTCTTGTAGTTTATTTCTAATTTCATAACGATGTGATCAGAAAAGATACCTGTTATAATTTCGGTTTTCTTAAATTTCCCAAGGTTTGCTTTCTGGCCCAGCATGTGGTCAACCCTGGAGAATATTCCATGTGCACCTGAGAAGAATGTGTATTCTCTTGCTTTTGGATGGAATGCTCTATAAATTAAGAATGATATTGTCTAAATGTTTGATAGAATTTGCCTATGAATGATTCCTCAGAGTGTCATACAGAGTGAAGGAGGTCAGACAGAGAAAGAGAAATATCATATGATCTCTCTTATATGTAGAATCTAAAATGATACAAGTGAACTTACTTATAAAACAAACAGACTCACAGACTTAGACAATGATCTTATAGTTACTGGGGGGAAATTTGGTGGGGAGGGATAGTTAGGAAGTTTGGGATTGACATGTACACACTGCTATATTTAAAATGGATAACCAATAAGGACCTACTGTATAGCACAGAGAATTTTGCTCGATATTATGCAACAACCTAAATGGAAGAAGAATTTGAAAAAGAATAGATACCTGTATATGTATAACTGAATCACTTTGCTCTAGACCTGAAACTAGCACAACATTGTTGATCAACTGTACTTCAGTATAAAATAGAAAGTGAGAAAATGCATTAGGCTTGCCTCAATTTTTAACCCCTCTGAAAAGTTATCTTTAATATCTTCAGAGATATTAGAGAAGATCCTGAAACTGTGAAGCAGAAATAATACCCCTCATCCCAAACCTCCAAACAATCTGAAAACTAAAATTTCAAGCAAACAAAAACAAATGTTTTTGAAATTGGAAACTCAGTAGAACATTTGAAAATAGACTAAGGGACTTATTTTCTGCTTCTAATAAGTGACACAAGATATAAGATTTTAATAAAATATGGAAAGTGCTGTCTGTGATAGAATCAGGAACTGAAGGGTATGGAGGACACACAGATAAACCTTTCCTGTCCTTCCTTTCCAGGATTCTGGCCTGCTTTGCAACACAGGAAGACTAGGGTCCAGTGTGAACATATCTGGCAGAGTCAGCCCACCCAAAGAGGCTGAGCCTTTCAGGGCCCAGGAGTCCTCATGGGCTGATGCTGACCATGGAGACTGGGGAGCTGAGGACAGTCCTTGGGGCTTCTGGCTTCTCCACAAGCCTTCAGTGAGGCCAGAAGTTCAGTAAATATGACAGGTAAGACCTGGGCAAAACTGTGAAGCCATTTTGATGTGCCCGCTGGGGTGCTCAGCCCCTCTGTCCATCCCACCCTGGCCTCAGCACCCACTCTCTCTAGCTCTCTTGCTTCCTCCTCCAATCCCCTATCCTCCCGAAGGTCAGTCTTACCCTCCCTGCCTGGTCCCATGGTCCCTTCTTGTTCACAAAACACAAAGCACACACATAGCTATATCTTTTTGGGGTTATGCATTGTTCATTCAAAGTTCAGATTTCTGCTCATTCTGCTACCCCCGCCCCCCATCTCATTCTTCTAGGGCCACAGGCAGGAGGACAAACCAGGGCAGAGACGTTCTTCCTTGGCTGGAGCTGGTGCCGACGGTTCCATGCATCCTTGCTCAGGCTGGTGTTTCTTACATGTGGAATCTAAAATATGACACAAATGAACCTATCTATGAAACAGAAACAAATTCACAGACAGAGAGAGCAGACATGTGGTTGCCAAGGGGGATGGGTTGAGGGAAGGATAGGGTTGGGTTTAGCACATGTGAGCTCTTATACACAGGATGAATAAACAACAAGAAAACTATATTCAATATCCTGTGATTAACCATAACATTAAAGATATTTTAAAAGACTTATATATGTGTATAACTGAATCATTTTGTCTAACATAACATTGTAAGTCAACTATATTTCAGTAAAGAAATCACCCAGTATAAATCAAAATAAATACATAGAGTGACCTCTTTCTCCCTAGAGCATTGTGTTAGGTTCGTGGAAGGCCTCCTTGCTCTCTCTTTCCTGGGTGGGCTGCTGTCCTCCCCTTTTGTGTAGGCTTGTTGGCCATCCATCGACACTGACCAGGCAACAAGGGGCCACTCATCTTTTGAACTCCAGGAGACGTTCCTTTTGCAGGCCCCCATCTGGTTCCTGGGCTTCCAGCACCCGCACCCCTGTGCAGGGGAGCCTCATGCAGAGGGGCTGCTGCCACAGAAAATGCCATGGAAGTAGTGTTCCCTGCTGCTGTGCCCAGCAGTCCTCTCAGGGGTGTGTTGTGGTTGGTCCCTGTGCTTCACTATGTCTGGGGGCAGGACATCTGGCCTGCCCGAGGCTCTGTTGAAGCTGGCTCTCCTTAGGTGAGGGAGAGCAAGGTGACACTCTCAATGCCCTCTCCTTGAAAAGTGGTGGTGGTTGCGGGGGAGGCGCTCACAAAAAGGCAGCATCTCTCTCCAAAGAAATCTCTTTACAGATCCTCTCCTTTGTGAATCCTCCCTAGTTTTGTAGCTTTTTAAGTTTATTCCCTATGGGGTTGTCATTTAACTGATTCTTGTGCTCTGATATCTATCATCTGAGAGTAAATGACACAGCTCCTCATTTAACATTTTGTTATGTTTGTTTTCAGCAAAACTGAATTACTATAACTTGTCCTTTTCACTTGTCAATATCATATATATCCCTACAGGTCCTTAAACATAGACACAAGTCTTTTTTTGAAATTTCTTCTGCACAGATACATCTATAAATAAGTCTATGTGAACAGCAGGGCTGGAACTGGGGTGGGGCAGATGGAATGCTGAGGGAGCAAAATCTAGGGAGGTGCTCATGTGGGGTCTCGCCTGATGAGTGAAGTTGCATCATACTTTTTGTCCTTGGGGCAGTCCTTTTACTCTTAGGAGGCAACATATGAGTAGGTAAGAGCACAGACTCTGGAGCCAGATTGCCAGACGTGAGTCCTGACCCTACCATGGTATGGACTTGGGCAACTTGACTCTCGGTGCTGCTGTTTTAGCATCTGGTAAAATGGGTCAGTAATAGAATCTGATAGCATCTACTCTGTTGGTGTGTTACAAAAAAATACATACATATGTAATTTAGAAGATAGAATATATGATACGTTTATGATTTAACCCATGGGCTAAACTTCAGCTATGATTTAACTGGGCTAAATCATGATGTTCAGTAGGTCAAGAGTATTAACTTAGGCTATTTTCAACTTCCTAAAGGCAATGGCAACCCACTCCAGTACTCTTGCCTGGAAAGTCCCATGGATGGAGGAGCCTGGTGGGCTGCAGTCCATGGGGTCGCTAAGAGTCTGATACGACTGAGCGACTTCACTTTCACTTTTCACTTTCATGCATTGGAGAAGGAAATGGCAACCCACTCCAGTGTTCTTGCCTGGAGAATCCCAGGGATGGCGGAGCCTGGTGGTCTGCCATCCGTGGGGCTGCACAGAGTCAGACATGATTGAAGCGGCTTAGCAGCAGCAGCATGAACTTATCAGGACGTAACCCCATCATCAGTCAAGGAAGGTTTGCATACACGTGTATCTAATGCACCTATATCATCTATACCCTTGGTCACCTTCTTCTATACCATGGCTATGTCTCTCTACACCCACGGAACGGTGTCTCACACCGAGAGAGCAGTGTAAGTACTATTGTTATCATTGTCATTGTTGTATATGTTTGCCTCACACCTCTCTCTCGTCTTCCCCTCTTCAACTGCATGAGGTACTGTCCCCTCCCAGCCTCCAATGATAACACCTGTGAATAACTCAATAGTATTTTTTAAAATTAATTTAGTTTTTAATTGAAGGATAATTCCTTACAGAATTTTGTTGGTTTCTGCCAAACATCAACATGCACCAGCCATAGGTATACATATGTCCCCTCCCTCCTATCTTCCACCCCATTCCACCCCTCTGGATTGTTACAGAGTCCCTGTTTGAGTTCCCTGAGTCACACAGCAAAAAGACTTCATGCTCATTGCCATACAAACTTTGTCATATATGAAATTCTCATTTGAAATGAGGATCTATTTCTTGATCATATTTTTTTCTAACAGATCTGACAGATCTGTGTGCTTATTCCTCTGCCAATATAATATTGATTTGAGTACAGTAACTTAATTGTTTGGATCATTAGAAAAACAAGTCCTCATATTTTCCTTCCAAATTTTACTTGGTGACTTTCACCTATTTATTCTTTCACATGAACTTTAAGATAATTTATCTAATTTTAGAATGAAGAAATTTTGTCAGAATTTCAATTGAAATTATAGTAACTTTACGTAAAATCTTTGGGGGAATTAACTTTATGATATTAGGTCTTCCCATCCATAAAAAGATATATCTTCTGTTATTTAGAACTCATTTTATATCTTTCAAATATATTTTAACTTTTTCTTTGTATAGCTATTGTACTTTCACCATATTTATTTACATGGATTTTACATTGATAGTTTTGTCACAATCAGAGTATTTTTTTTATTAATTTCTTTTTCTGTATGAAAAGCAGCCTAGAGAAAGGCTATTAATTTTTGTATATTTTTCTTATATCTACTTATTTTGTTAAATTTGTTTCTTAGGTTAAAAAAATTATGTCATCAGCAAAAGAAAATTTTATTTTTTCTTACTTAATATTTGTGCCAGTTGTATTTTCTTCTGTAATTGCATTTGCTAAACTTCCAAGGTACTGTTCCAAAAAAATGACAGAGTTGGCATCCTATTTCTTGATGGTACTTGAAATGGTTTTGCTGCTGCTAAGTCACTTCAGTCATGTCTGACTCTGTGTGACCCCATAGACGGCAGCCCACCAGGCTTCCCCGTCCCTGGGATTCTCCAGGCAAGAACACTGGAGTGGGTTGCCATTTCCTTCTCCAGTGCATGAAAGTGAAAAGTGAAAGTGAAGTCGCTCCGACTGAAACAACTGAGCTCGCCCACATTGTATCAAATGTTTGTTTTGATATTCAGAATAAGATTAGGCTGTAGTGTTTATTTTTTTTCCTTCTGTACTATATTAGGTTTCTGTATTAACCACATAAAATAAGTTTGAAGAACTTTAATCTTTTCTACAGCTTGGAATGATGTGTTATTGGGAGTTATCTGTTCTTTAAAGGTTTGCTAGAACCAAACTCAAAAGCCATTTGTTCCCAGTAACCTTTTTAGAGGTAAGATTTTTATTCACTTTTCCTATCTCAACTATGATAACTGGTCTATTCAAGTTTTCCATTTCTTCTTAATTTTGCTAATCTATTTCATTGAAAATCATCCATTCTGTTTGGAGATTTAAATTTGTTGCCCAATTATTATCTTAGAATTATTTATTTGTGCTTTTTCCATTTTTCCTTCCTCCCTCCCTGCCTCCATCTTTTCAAAGACCAGCTTGGGGAACTATTTACCCTCTCAAAATTATTATTTTTTTTTCTATTTAATTCCTTCCTACTATTTTGCTGTATTTTCCCCTCCTTTTTATAGAAAAACACAACATTAATTTTCAGATTTTTTCTTAAAAAAAAGACATTTAGAGTCATAAATAACTTTTGCTATGCACATAGATTTTGACAGAAGTATACTTTTTTATATTGCTTTATAGACCAATAACTTATAATTTCACTTCTGATTTCCTCTTTGATCCAGAGGTGGGCTCTTAATTTTATAATAAAGTTTTTAATGTCCTTCTTTTTACTATTTTTTCCTAGCTTTATTGACTTGTGACTAGATAATATAGTTTGTAAAACTTCTACTTTTTCTTTTTTTAATTTAAGGATTCTATTGTGGCTAAGTGAGAAAAGACACACATTAGTGTATCTTGTTTACTTTTGCCTTTGTATTTCCAAAACTGAGGACTTCAGAGTTTTTTCTTTGTTTTGAGTTAGTTTTTATTTGGTCAAGATTCTTTGGGCTCCAAATCACTGCAGATGGTGACTGCAGCCATGAAATTAAAAGACGCTTACTCCTTAGAAGGAAAGTTATGACCAACCTAGACAGCATATTCAAAAGCAGAGACATTACTTTGTCAACAAAGGTCCGTCTAGTCAAGGCTGTGGTTTTTCCAGTGCTCATGTATGGATGTGAGAGTTGGACTGTGAAGAAAGCTGAGTGCCGAAGAATTGATGCTTTTGAACTGTGGTGTTGGTGAAGACTCTTGAGAGTCCCTTGAACTGCAAGGAGATCCAACCAGTCCACTCTAAAGGAGATCAGTCCTGGATGTTCTTTGGAAGGAATGATGCTAAAGCTGAAACTCCAGTACTTTGGCCACCTCATGTGAAAAGTTGACTCATTGGAAAAACTCTGATGCTGGGAGGGATTGGGGACAGGAGGAAAAGGGGATGACAGAGGATGAGATGGCTGGATGGCATCACCGACATGATGGACGTGAGTTTGAATGAACTCTGGGAGTTGGTGATGGACAGGGAGGCCTGGTATGCTGCAGTTCATGGGGTCACAAAGAGTCAGACACGACTGAGTGACTGAACTGAACTGAACTGAACTGAGGTGCTTCTTGTTGGATGGAGTTTATGAAAGTTTGCTGATTGAAGCGGAACCACGTAGCAGCTGAAGTTGTGGGGGGAATATATATATACTCCAAGTTCTTAGATATTATAAAATATATTTCTTAATAATATCTTGGCTGAGAAAAGGATACTTGGGTTGCAAGTTTGTTCTTTTTATAGCCTGTAGCTGCTAAATTACCATATTCTAGTCTCCAGGCAATGCAAGAAATCTGCTGCCAATCTGAAAGTCTTACTTTATAAATCACTTGTCTTTACTCTCTGGAATTTTGTAAGAGTGCTTCTCTAGCTTCCTGCTTCTCCTCCAGATATTTTGTTTCAGTTGTTCCTTTTCACTGATTCTCCATCACCTTAGAATACATTTCAAGGTAGAGAGGTGGAGGAGAAAAACCCCTAAAAGGGTGTCAAGGAGAGGCTCTGAGTTTCTTGTCTGGCTTCAGCAACTGAAAACTCTTTACACAGCTGCTTGGCTAGATTGCTGTCTGACCGCTGACTGGACCCAAAGTTCATGAGAACGAAGTGCATTTAATAAACAATTGTTGACATACCAAGTCACTACAAGGCTTAGGAGCAGCTGCAGTTACCACTGGGCATTACTTTGGTTTTCTGCTGCTGCTGCTAAGTCGCTTCAGTCGTGTCCAACTCTCTGAGACCCCATAGACGGCAGGCCACCAGGCTCCCCCATCCCTGGGATTCTCCAGGCAAGAATACTGGAGTGGGTTTAACAAGTTCTAAATATTAGTTTCCTTTGTTCATTCAGAGGACCACTGGCAGTTCCTGACTTTAGGTAAGTCAGGCCATTCTTTTAAGGGGACAGTCTGAGAAAAAGTCTAAATAGGAGTTACTGTTAATAAAGATGCCCTTGGGAAAATGCACAACAGCTCAATGAATGATCACAATCCGAAAACACCATATAATCAGTGCGCACAGTGAAGAGAGTAGCCTAGATAGCCCTGATGCCCCTTCCAATCACCTGAAGCCAGGGTAAGTTTGGACTTTTTCTTAGAGGTTCTAGGAAGCCACTGAAGTTTTTTCACAAAGATGAAAACAGTGTTCCTCAGCTTTGGCACTACGGACATTTGGGGCCAGATGATTCTTTGCTGAACACCCCAGTTGTGACATCAACAGATGTCTCCAGACCCTGCCACATGTCCCCTGGGGGCAGAATCTCCCGATGGGGTGGGGGTGACCATCGGGTATAGTGGACAATCTGTGAAAACAGACTGATGACTCTGGCAGCTGTCTCTGAGGTGGTTGGCAGAGAGCCATTGAGGAGGTGACTGGTGGGGAAGCAGGTTCGGGGACAGCTGAGGGGTGAGTGTGGCTGGTGTCCCAGGACTGCTGGTGGGCAGCGTGGAGGTCACATCACACAGGAAAGCGTGGGCAGGGCTCAGAGGCTGACAACTTGGAAATGGGAGATGGCAAAGAGTCAAAAATGCACACAAGGCTGGTGCCTGGGAGAGTCAGAGCACCATTGTCAGGAATTTGTATGTTAAGAAATGGAGAACTTTGGGGGTGAGGTTACCAAAAGTTTGGATTTTAACACCCTTTTAGGAAAGTAGAGGTTAGGAACTACATTGTTATCTCCAGTTTATAAATGAGAAGATTAAGTCAAACAAAGAGGAGTCAGTGGGATAGGGACTCCATCACCCCATTTCAGCCTGGCCTGGCTTGCCAACTTTGAGGTCTCCATTTATTTTCTTTCAAAGTCTAATGACCCTGAACATGTATTCTACTGTCCTCTCCTTCAAAAGTGCCTCAGTTACAGCACAGCCCTGCCCATGGGGAAGAGGAGAGTCCATCTTTCAAGAAAGCAATACAGCATGAGTTAGCGTGGCATCTGGAAGGTATTTACCACTTGCAGGAAGAACAGCTTCAAGCAGTGGCCCTGGAGCACCAAGGAGGTAGCCGGCCCAGCAGGTGATGCGGAGTTTGGATCTCACTGGGTGATTTGGTCAGAGCCTGGTCAGGGGCCACAGGGGGCACGCCATCAGGGACACCCTCCAGAAAGCCCTGGGAAGGTGGGGAGGGAGAGAGTTGGGGGAGGAAAGAGAAGTGAGAGGTTAAGCTCTGGGGTAGCCAGCACCCCGTGATGCCCAGAGTGCATGGGCAGCCTCGTGGTCACCAGGTCAAGGGTTAGACAGACATGTGGTCCATCAGCAATCAAAAGGGTCTCCCAGACTAAGACGTCGGCTTCTTGCACCATTCAGCATCCTATGAGAGCTGCACAAGGCACAGATATAAAGCATTCAAGCTTGGTTTCCTGTGCCCATTCTCCAGGGAAGTACCATCCAGAACCTTGGAGCTCCGTAGAAAGGGAAGACAGCACACAGGACCCATGGGATCAAAGGACTGGTTCCTCATCACTTAAACATTGACCCCTTCCTCTCCTCTGCTGCTGCTGTTCCCCACACAGCCCATCACCTCAGGCATACTCACAACTACCTGCACACCACCTGCCAGGCCTTGCTTCCTTCCTCCAGGAAGCCTTCCCAGGTGCACCGTCCTCCCTGCTCCAGGAACACAGCCTCCTACCCAGCTCTTTATACTCCCCGTTTGCAGGTTGGCTTCTCTACCCTGACTCTAAGCTCCTGAGGGCAAGAGTTCACCATATTCATTTATGTTTAGCCCAGAAGCCCAAGTTCTCCACGCTCCTAAGTCACATGGCTGTAACTCAGGCCCCACTGAGTATGCGTGGAGGAAGGCAGGACCCCCAGATGCTCAACATCTCCTACCAACTCTCTCTACCTCCTGCTTCAGCTGCTGCTCTGAGTGAGCTGGTACCAGTGGACCGCTTACCTCTTCTTTCCCTCTGAGCCATCCCCAGCCTTTGGTTCTGCACAGCCCAGCTAACAATAAGCCAGGGTGTCTTGGGAAGCACTATTAAAGGCGAAGTGTAACATTAGATTAATAAAAAACCTAGAAACAGAAAGCTGCGGAAAACTAGTCCTCCTCCTGAAGTCCTTCAACTGGCTCTGTCTCTGGGAGTTTTCCTCCAACCATCAATATTCTTGATTGTGGCTGGCAGCCATGCTTCCTGTGATCCACCCCAGCCCACACAAGAGTCTCCCCGTTAAAGCCTCCCTCCGCTGATGCTCCGGACAGAGTGATCTCTCTCCGTCGCTGTGCCACCTACCCACTAGGATGATAGGCTCTCTGTAGAGTGTGCTCAGTGGTCTGCACCCCTCCCAGTCACCCCCCCGCCATACCTTACCAGAAGTAAGACAACTTAATGGATATTCCAAATACAAATTCTAGTACCACCCTTAGAATATAGGAGCTGTGATTTTAAAAACTTACCCTTCATATATAGTTTTTTTTTCTTTCACTTATGATTAAATTCAAAGGACTTAACAAGGGTGTTTGGGACATGCTAAATGTGCAGTGATGTTGGTGGACTGAATTAATGAACCTAATATCTGGTCCCATCACTTCAGGGAAATAGATGGGGAAACAGTGGAAACAGTGTCAGACTTTATTTTTTTGGGCTCCAGAATCACTGCAGATGGTGACTGCAGCCATGAAATTAAAAGACGCTTACTCCTTGGAAGAAAAGTTATGACCAACCTAGATAGCATATTCAAAAGCAGAGACATTACTTTGCCGACCAAGGTCCGTCTAGTCAAGGCTATGGTTTTTCCTGTGGTCATGTATGGATGTGAGAGTTGGACTGTGAAGAAGGCTGAGCGCCGAACAATTGATGCTTTTGAACTGTGGTGTTGGTGAAGACTCTTGAGAGTCCCTTGGAATGCAAGATGATCCAACCAGTCCATTGTGAAGGAGATTAGTCCTGGGTGTTCTTTGGAAGGAATGATGCTAAAGCTGAAACTCCAGTACTTTGGCCACCTCATGTGAAGAGTTGACTCATTGGAAAAACTCTGATGCTGGGAGGGATTGGGGGCAGGAGAAGAAGGGGACGACAGAGGATGAGATGGCTGGATGACATCACCGACTCGATGGACGTGAGTCTGAGTGAACTCCGGGAGATGGTGATGGACAAGGGAGGCCTGGCGTGCTGCAATTCATGGGGTCACAAACAGTCGGACACGACTGAGCGACTGAACTGAACTGAACTGAATATCTTTTGTTATTCACTTTTGATGAGAAATAAAACAGTATCTGTAACTTGTTTAATGAAATAATTGAGATGGTGGCTGCATGAGATGGTGGGAAACTTTTTCATTTCTATCTTCTAACTTTGGAGTTGGTCGAGGCTAGACAATTTATCATTTTCCAGTTCACGTCCTCAGAATTAATAAACCTGTGTGATCCAATTCAAAGAGCCCAAGCAGAGAATGGGACTCGGGGAAAGGACAAAGGGTTGAAATTCCTCGTCTCAGTTATGGGAGGCCAGGCCTGGCCACAGTTATAGGGTGGGCTGGATGATTTTAGCCCAAGAGCTAGAAAGCAGGGAGCAGAGACAAACTAGAATAAGAAAATGGAGTAAAATTTAAGTCAAAGTTGAGGTGCTAAGCCAGCAAGATAGCCTTGGCTACGAGGTCACAGGTCAGTCACTGGTACCCAGAACACGAGGACTGAGAGCTGGGCTGGGCAACAGAGCCTTGCCAGAGCCCTAGAGCTGCTGCGCAGAAACCAACGGTGTTTTCCCTGGAGCAACTCTGATCCGGTGGCCAAGAGAGCAAGTAAGTATCAACCAGAAGTGAGAGTTCAGACTTGGCTTGAAAACCCAGGCAGGCTGCCAAAGGACTAGAACAAAACCCAAGTGTCCTTTGACAAGAGGGTGTGTGGATAAAGTGTGGCTTGCACAATGTAGCAACCAAATGACCAAACTACAGCTATGAAAACACTGCAGATCCTGCAAACGTAATGCTGAGAGAAAGAAGGAGGACTCCGAGGAACACATGCATGTAATTCCATTCACTGAAACCCAGGCAAACATTTTTAAGGTTTTAAATAAAAAACTATTAAAAAAAACCTATTTTTAAAAAAGTACAGAAATTATTAGGCTAAATAAGATAGTATATTTCCTCTAGAAAGGAGGGACACGTGGGGATGGGGGTGGTAATATTCTGTTTCTTCCCCTGGTCAGTGGCTACAAGTGTTTGCTTTTTATTTATTAATTAAATTGTCCACATACGTCTTGTGCACTTTTATTTTTCTATGTTCTATTTCATAATTAAAAAAAAAAATTTTTTTTTTTAAAGAAATCATACAAGTTAAAATTCCACAAGCAGTCCTTTTAAGGAAGGGTTCCAAACATTGCTTTGTTCACCAGCCATAAATAACAATTTCAGCAAGCTCCCCACAGGCAAAACCTGTGGGCTTCTTGGCCCAAGTATTCAATCAACACGCACTTAACAGGAACTTACTGTGTGTGGGCGTGGCGCCGGCTGCTAGGGGCTCAGGAGGCACCTTGCCCTCTCTTCTTCCTGGGAAACGAGACCATCTCTGGTACAGGACGCTTCCCCACCCCCACCCCCAGAACGTCTGGAAGCTCGGAGCTGAAGTTTGTTGTTATTTTTGGTAGCTTTCCCTGTTGTAGATTTGGGGATAATTTAAACCATTGGTTTTGCAAAAGTTGCCACGTGTGACTGAAGCCTTCTCAAATCCTTTTGGGTAGTAGTCAGAGAAAATTAATAAATAGCAGTGACTCTTGCCTGGAAAATCCCATGGACGGGGGAGCCTGGTAGGCTGCAGTCCATGGGGTTGCTAAGAATTGGACACGACTGAGCATCTTCACTTTCACTTTTCACTTTCTTGCATTGGAGAAGGAAATGGCAATCCATTCCAGTGTTCTTGCCTGGAGAATCCCAGGGACGGGGGAGCCTGGTGGGCGGCCGTCTATGGGGTCGCACAGAGTCGGACACGACTGAAGCGACGCAGCAGCAGCAGCAGCAGCAGCAGTGAGCCCCTTGCTCTCCTCTTGGCCCTGCCCTCCCAACTCTGCCCTCCTCCCAACTCTGCCCTCCTCCCACTCCTTGTGCTATCTGCCCCTCTCCAAACACAAGGCAAATTAATCCTGGGTGGAGAGGCTGAGCTCCCATTACCCTAGCCCCTCCAAACAGAAACACACTTTCATTTACCATTTTGAAACACCCTTAATTAGCTCTCAGAACACACTTCCCTTTGCTGGGAAATATACTGGGATGAAGCTTAGTTCATCTGGCTGGAAAGGCCAGGTAACTTTGCGGCAGGACAAAATCTTATCTAAAATGTTGCCTCAAATGAATGAATGCATCATTCATCTGGGTTGGCCCAGAATTCGTTCCAGATTTGCAGGTACCTTTCTGGGTAGCTCAGATAGCAAAGGATCTGCCTGCAGTGCAAGAGACCCGGGTTCAATCCCTGAATCAGAAAGATCCCCTGCAGAAGGAAATGGCAACCCACTCCAATATTCTTGCCTGGAGAATTCCATGGACAGAGGAGCTTGGCGGACTACAGTCCTTAGGGTCTCAAAGAGTCGGAAACAACTTAGCAAATAACACTTTCAATGGAGTGGCTGGAGATGTGGGGGGTGCAGCCGTGGAAACCAGGCTTGCTTTCTTTTTCCTTTTGAGATAATAAACCTACCTAGGCATCTTGAAATGTGACCATGCCAAAGATCCTATTCCCTTCATGACTCTGTCAACTTCTGGGCCATTTCCAAGACATTATCTGGAAACAGAAAAATGTTCGGGGAGCTGAGGGAAAAGTGGATTAATGACTAAACATTAGAGTCATTTTCAGGGAGGCTGAAATAAGTTTGGACTGTTCTGGGGAAATGGGCAGAGAGATTTGCGCCTTATGGCTAGACTTTGTCAAGTTGGAAGAAATGCATTTAGAACAACACTGTGAAATCTTGAAAATGTGGGCAATTTCAATGAAAACACAAACCTTCTATTGGTCCTAGTACACATGTGCATGGCTGCACATCCCCCCCCACCACGAGTTCACACTGTGTACACACACAAACACATATGTGAGCACATATGTACATACACATACTTATGTGTACACAAATGCACATGTGCACATATACACTCAAACATACACACACATATCCATTCACCTGAATGGATATGAACATAAAAGTCAGAGAGAGAAGGAGGAAAAGGGAAAAGTATATAGGAAAGAATCTTTCAAGAAAACAGTGTCTTCAGTTCAGAAAACCCAGAGAGCAGTGGATCTGAAGTTTGTTTGTACTATATACTGTTCCATTGATCTATATGTCTGTTTTTGTGCCAGTATCGCACTGTTTTGATGACTGTAACTTGATCCCACTCCTGGGAATATAGGCAGAGAAAACTAATTTGAAAAGATACATACACCCCTATGTTCATAGTAGCACTGTTTACAGTAGCCAGACATGGAAGCAAATTAAATGTCCATTGACAGAGGAATGGGTAAAGAAGACATGGTACATATATACAATGGAATATTACTCAGCTATTTAACAAATTTAAATAATTCCATTTGCAGCAACATGGGCAGACTTAGAGTTTATCATACTAAATGCAGTAATTGAGAGTGGAAAAGACAAGTATCATATGATATCGCTTTTATGTGGAATCTGAAAATGTGATACAAGTGAATTTATTTACAAATCAGAAATAGACTCATATAGAAAACAAACTTATGGCTACCAAAGGGGTAAAAGGGGAGGGATAAATTAGGAACTTAGTAGTAAAATACACTCACTACTACACATGGATTTCCCAGGTGGCACTAATGGTAAAGAACCCGCCTGCTAATGCAGGAAACATAGGGGACGCAGGTTGGATCCCTGGGTTGGGAAGATAACCTAGAGGCAGACACGGCAACCCAATCCAGTGTTCTTACTTGGAAAATCCCGTGGACAGAGGAGCCTGGTGGGCTGCAGTCCATAGGGTCGTTAAGAGTCAGACATGACTGAAGTGACTTAGCACGCACCCACGCACTGCTACGTATAAAATACATAACCAGCAGGAACCTACTGTATAACATAGGGAGCTATAGTCACTATCTTGTAATAACCTATAATGGAAAAGAATCTAAAAAATAATATATATATACACATGTATCTGAATCACTTTGACATACACTTGAAATTAACACAACATTGTAAATAACTATATTTTGATAAAATTTTTTAAAGTTTAAAAATAAGAATAAAATAGTAAAAATAAAATTGATGTATCCTCTATAAGGGAAAAAATGCACTGCAGACAATGATAAAATTACATCCAATCTTGGAAGAGGTCAGGGTAGGTGTGGACTGTGATGCTTCAGCCTCCTAGGTCAATGGCAAATGCACCCGTAACTAGAATTTTCCAGCCCCACCCACTGTGAGTAAGTTCCTCTGCAGATTGATTTTCCCAGCACTTCTGCTGGGCCACCCCAGGCCGCAGAGCCTGATCAAGGGATGCCAGGGCTCTGCTCCTCTTTGTTGTAGCGAGTATGTCTAACCTGGGAAGGGCAGTTTGCCCCACTCCATGTTCCCTCTTTTTCAGATCTTCTCTCTGGATTCTTGACTCTGCTTCTGCCTGCTAGAGTGTCTCAAAACTATGGAACTGAGACTCAATAGATACCCTATAAAAAATAAAACACTGACTTTTATGAAAAACTTCCAGATTGAAAGCTGTGGATTTTTAAAGCAGACCAGTCCTTGAAAGTAGGTCTTCAGACGCCAAGCATTTGGGGCAAGGTCTTTTCCTAAATTTCTCACTTTCCACATGTGGCATGCCCTCTGCACTGCTGAGATGGTCTGGTGATCACTATTATGTGTGAGGAAGAACATCTGAAGAAGGGCATGGAAAAATATATCCAGGATCACAGAACTATTTCCTAAAGCATGTTACTTGATACTCTGGCTCCATAGAAACCTGTGACTGCAGGCTGAAAACTGATTTGGGAAATGCTGGGAAAAAAACAGATTATGATCTGGGGGATTTCTCTGAATCCCTAATATGCTAAGGTAGGTTGTGAATCTCCAAAGGGGGACTGGAAGATGCATTAATTCCAAACTTATCAGACTTTGAGGGTGTTCCTTCTTCAAGAAGCAGAGTTTGAGACAAACCCACATGGGAATGCAAGTGAAGACAAGAGTGCAGCAGTTGGATTTGGTAGGGTTCAGGACTTGATTTTGCTGACTATTGTTAATGGGGGAGGAAGGTAAGCAGAATGTTAGGATGGTGTGGATCCTTCTAATTATTGCTTTTTATAAATTCTGCTGTAATAAGCCACCAAGGGACTGTAGGGAATGTTTGCCATTGGTTCCAGCTACCCAGCCTCTGAACCCCCTGGACTTGGGGGAGCACTCACTTAATGAGTTTTGGAGAGGAGCAGAGCCCATCTCCTGCTCATGAAACTGAAAATGTCAACTTAAGGGAGGAAGCAGGGGCTTGGTTTGCCACACACACACAAAAAAAACACATGTAAGATTATTCACAACAGCAGGATGGCGACAAACTGGGAATCGGCTAACTGTTCACCAGCAGAATAGATGAATGAACTGTGCTGTAGTCATGCAGTGGAGTATGAGAAAATGAGGAAAAAGATTTAATAATGACTGCGTAACAACACGGATGAATCTCACAGTCCTAACGTTGAATGAAAAAAGGTTGACACAAGTACATCTTGTGATTACACTTATTTGAAGCTCAGGCAAAACTAAACTCTGGTGTGAGATTTCAACATGCTAGTTGTATTGAGGGGAGTATTAACAGGGCAGGGACATGAAGAACTTCTTCAGGTTCTGGAAATGTGCAAAAATGTTATCAAGCTATACATTTATGTGTTGTCGTTCAGTCACTAAGTCGTGTCCGACTCCTTGAGACTTCATGACTGCTATAGGCCAGGCTCCTCTGTCCTCTAGTATCTCCTAGAGTTTACTCAAATTTTTGTCCATTGAGTTCATGATGCTATCTAACCATCCTATCCTCTGCTCCCTTCTCTTTTTGCCTTCAATCTTCCCTAACATCAAGGTCTTTTCCAATGAGTTGGCTCTTTTGCAACAGGTGGCCAAAGGATTGCAGCTTCAGTTTTAGCATCAGTCCGTCCAGTGAATATTCAGGGTTGCTATCCTTTAGGATTGACTGATTTGATAGACTTTCAGTCCAAGGGACTCTCAAGAGTCTTCTCCAACATCACACTTTGAAAGCATCAATTCTTCAGTGCTCAGCCTCCTATATGGTCCAAATCTCACATCCATACATGACTACTGGAAAAACCATAGCTTTGACTACACAGACCTTTGTTGGCAAAGTAATGTCTCTGCTTTTTAAATTCACTGTCTAGGTTTGTCATAGGTTTTCTTCCAAGGAGCAATTGTCTTTTTAATTTCACGGCTGCAGTCACCATCTGCAGTGATTTTGGAGCCCAAGAAAATAAAATATGTCACTGCTTCTACTTTCCCCCTTCTATTTGCCATGAACTGATGGGGCCGGATGCCATGAACTTATTTTTTTGAATGTGGAGTTTTAAGCCAGCTTTCTCACTCTTCTCTTTTACATGCATCAAGAGGCTCTTTAGTTCCTCTTTACTTTCTGCCAGCTTGTAATTCATCCTGCCCAGCATTTCACATGATGTACTCAGCGTAAAGTTGAACAAGCAGAGTAACAATATGCAGCCTTGTATTCCTGTTCCAGTTTTGAACCAGTCCATTGTTCCATGTCTGATTCTAACTGTTGCTTCTTAATCTACATATAGGTTTCTCAGAAGACAGGGAAGGTAGTCTAGTACTCCTGTCTTTTGAAGAATTTTTCCACACTTTGTTGTGACCCATACAGTCAAAGGCTTTAGTATAATCAGTGAAGCAGATGTAGATGTTATTCTGAAACTCCCTTCCTTTCTCCATGATCCAACGAATGTTGGCAGTTTGATCCTTGGTTCCTCTGCCTTTTCTAAATTCAGCTTGTACAGGTGGAAGTTCTTGGTTCATGTACTGCCAAAGTTTAGCTTGAGGTATTTTGAGTGTAACTTTGTTAGTATGTGAAATGAGCGCAGTTGTAAAATAGTTTGAACAATCTTTGGCATTGCTCTTCTTTGGGATTGGAATGAAAACTGACTTTTTCCAGTCCTGTGGCCACTGCTGAGTTTTCCAAATTTGCTGAAATATTGAGTGCAGCACTTTAACAGCATCACCTTTTAGGATTTGAAGTAGCTCAGCTGGAATTCCATCACCTCCACTAGCTTTGTTTGTAGTGATCCTTCTTAAGGCCCACTTGACTTCACACTCCAGGATGCTTGCCTGTAGGTTAGTGACCATACCATTGTGGTTACTCAGGTTACTAAGACTTTCCTTATATAGTTCTTCTGTGTATTCTTGCACCTCTTCTTAAGCTCTTCTACTTCTGTTAGGCCCTTACTATTTCTGTCCTTTATCATGCCCATCCTTGCATGAAATGTTCTCTTGGTAAAATCTCCAGTTTTTTAGAGATCTCAGGCTTTTCCCATTCTATTGTTTTGTTCTATTTCTTTGCATTGTTCATTTAAGAAGGCCTTCTTATCTCTCCTTGCAATCTCTGGAACCCTGCATTCAGTTCACCATATCTTTCCCTTTCTCCCTTGCCTTTCACTTCTCTTCTTTCCTCAGCTATTTGTAAAGTCTCCTCAGACAACCACTTTGCCTTCTTGCATTTCTTTTTCTTGAAGATGGTTTTGGTCATTGCCTTTCCTGGTGGCTCAGATGGTGAAGTGTCTGCCTATAATGCGGGTAGACCCAGGTTCAGTTCCAGGGTTGGGAAAATGCCCTGGAGAATGAAATGGCAACCTACTCCAGTATTCTTGCCTGGAAAATCCCGTGGATGGAAGAGGAGCATGGCAGGCTACAGTCCATGGGGTTGCAAAGAGTCAGACACGACTGAGCTACTTCACTTTCTTTCTTTCTGTACAATGTTACAAACCTCCATCCATAGTTCTTTAGGCAGGCAGTCTATCAAATCTAATTGCTTGAATCTATTTGTCACCTCTCTATATAATCACAAGGGGTCTGATTTAGGTCATACCTGATTGGACTGGTGGTTTTCCCCACTTTCTTCAGTGTAAGCCTTAATCTTGCAATAAGGAGCTGATGATCTGAGCCACAGTCAAGTCCAGGTCTGGTTTTTGATGACTGTATAGAGCTTCTCCATCTTTGGCTGCAAAGAACATAATCTGATTTCAATATCGACCATCTGGTGATGTCCATGTGTAGAGTCATCTCTTGAGTTATTGGAAAAGGGTGTTTGCTATGTCCAGGGTGTTTTCTTTACAAAACTCTGTTAGCTTTTGCCCTGCTTCATTCCGTACTCCAAGGCCAAATATGCCTGTTACTTCAGGTATCTCTTGACTTCCTACTTTTGCATTCCAGTTCCCTATGATGAAAAAGACATCTTTAAAAAATATATTTATTTTTTAATTGAAGGATAATTGCTTCACAGAATTTTGTTGTTTTCTGTCAAACCTCAACATGCATCAGCCATAGGTGTACGTAATATCCCCTCCATTTTGAACCTCCCTCCTATCTCCTTTCCCATTCCACCCCTCTAGGTTGATACAGAGGCCCTGTTTGAGTTTTCTGAGACATACAGCAAATTCCTGTTGGCTACCTATTTTACATATGGTAATGTAAGTTTCCATGTTACTCTCTTCATACTTCCTACCCTCTCCTCCCCTTTCCCCATGTCCATAAGTCTGTTCTCTACATCTGTTTCTCCATTGCTGCCCTGCAAGTAAATTCTTCAGTACAATCTTTCTAAATTCCATATATATGCATTAATATATATTTATCTTTCTCTTTCTGACTTACTTCACTCTGTATAATATGCTCTAGGTTCATCCAACTCATTAGAACTGACTCAAATGCATTCCTTTTTATGGCTGAGTAATATTCCATTGTGCATAGGTGCCAAAACTTCTTTATCCATTCATCTATCATTGGACATCTAAGGTTGTTTCCATGGTCTAGCTATTGTAAATAGTGCTGCAACGAACAACGGGATACTTGTGTCTTTTTCAATTTTGGTTTCCTCAGGGTATATGCCTAGGAGTGTGATTGCTGGGTCATGTGATCCTAGTTTTTTAAGGAATCTTCATGCTGTCTTCCACATTGTCTGTATTAACTTACATTCCCACCAACAGGGCAAGAGTGTTCCCTTTTCTCCACACCCTCTCCAGCATTTAGTTTGTAGACTTTTTGATGATGGCCATTCTGTGCATGAGGTGATATCTCGTGGTTTTGATTTGCATTTCTGTAATAATGAGCGATGTTGAGCATCTTTTCATGTGTTTCTTAGCCCTCTGTATCAAGGACATCCTTTTTTGGTGTTAGTTCTAGATGGTGTTATAGATCTTCACATAGCAAGTCAACCTCAGCTTCTTCATCATCAGTAGTTGGTGCATAGACTTAGATTAATTGTGATGTTGAATGGTTTGCCTTGGAACCCAACTGAGGTCATTCTGTCATTTTTGATAATGCACCCAAGTATTGCATTTCTGACTCTTTTGTTGACTAGGAGGGCTACTCCATTTCTTCTAACAGATTCTTTTTCACAGTAGTAGATACAATGGTCATCTGAATTAAATTCACCCATTCCCACCCATTTTTGTTCACTGATTCCTAAGATGTCGATGTTCACTCTTGCCATATCCTGCTTGACCATGCCCAATTTACCTTGATTCATGGACCTAACATTCCAGGTTCCTACGCAATATTGTTCTTTACAGCACTGGACTTTACTTTCACCACCAGACACATCCACAACTGAGAGTCATTTCTGCTTTGGCCCAGTCATTTCATTCTTTCCAGAGCTATTACTAATTGCCCTCTGCTCTTCCCCAGTAGCATACTGGATGCTTGCTGACCCTGAGGGCTCTCCTCCGGTCCCATTTATTTTTGCCTTTTCACAGTGTCCATGGCAATCTCCAGGCAAGAATACTGGGGTGGGTTACCATTTCCTCCTCCAGTGTACCATGTTTTGTCAGAATTCTTCACTATGACCCATCCTTCCTGGGTGGCCCTGACGGCATGGCTTATAAATTCACTGAGTTATGCAAGCACCTTTTCCATGACAAGTGCTGTGATCCATGAAAGGGTTATACATTTAAGATCTATGCAATTTGCATATTAGTTAACTACTCCAAAAGAGGCAAATAAATAGAAAGATGGCAGAAGAACAGTATTTACTAATGACATACTACATGTGGTTCTATTTCTGGATTCTCTATCCTAGTCCAGGGATCTATTTGTCTATCTTCACACCATTACAGCTTTGTTCTACTTTGTCAACACTGTTTAGGCTATTTAAGATTTGAGATATTTCCATATGGATTTTCTTTTTTAATTTGTTAGTATGGTGAATTATATGGGTTGATTTTCAAATATTAAATTAATTTTACAGTCAAAATAATCATGGTGGTCAGAGGAATTATCCTTTCTAGATGTTTTAGATTCAATTAACTAAAATTTTCTTGAGAAATTAGCATCTATATTCATGAAAGATGTTTGTCGATAGTTTTCTTTACCTGGTTTTGGTATTGGGCTTGGTATCAAGACTGCCTTCAGGATGAATGGAGGAAATCCTTCCTCTTCAATTTATAGAACTAGTATTCTGGAAGCATTTGTAGTTATTTGATGTTATTTCTTTCTACAATGTTTGATAGAATTTACTGATGAATTATCTGGTCCTGGAAATTTTTCTTTTCCGTTCTCTGTTGTTTTTTCTGGGGCGGCGGGCGGGGGGTGGGGGGGAGGATAAAAAGTGGTTGTTTACAACTTCTTTAATTTCTCTAATAAATATATGGCTACTCAGGTTATCTATTTCTTCTTCAGTGACATTTCACAATTTGTGTCCTTTAAGGAATTTGACCATCTCATCTAACTTGTTAAAATTTATTGGCACAAGGTTGTTCATGATTGTACTAGGTTGAAATTCATGTCCTCTGTGAATGATCTTTGTTCATTTCCAAGGCAAACCATTCAATATCACAGTAATCCAAGTCTATGCCCCAACCAGTAACACTGAAGAAGGTGAAGTTGAATGATTCTATGAAGACCTACAAGACCTTTTAGAACTAACACCCCAAAAAGATGTCCTTTTCATTATAGGGGACTGGAATGCAAAAGTAGGAAGTAAAGAAACACCTGGGGTAACAGGCAAATTTGGCCTTGGAATGCGGAATGAAGCAGGGCAAAGACTAATAGAGTTTCGCCAAGAGAATGTACTGGTCATAGCAAACACCCTCTTCCAACAATACAAGAGAAGACTCTACACATGGACGTCACCAGATGGTCAACACCAAAATCAGATTGATTATATTCTTTGCAGACAAAGATGGAGAAGCTCTATACAGTCAGCAAAAACAAGACCGGGAGCTGACTGTGGGTCAGCTCATGAACTCCTTATTGCCAAATTCAGACTTAAATGGAAGAAAGTGGGGAAAACCACTAGACCATTCAGGTATGACCTAAATCAAATCCCTTATGATTATACAGTGGAAGTGAGAAATAGATTTAAGGATCTAGATCTGATAGATAGAGTGCCTGATGAACTATGGACTGAGGTTCGCGATATTGTACAGGAGACAGGGATCAAGACCATCCCCATGGAAAACAAATGCAAAAAAGCAAAATGGCTGTCTGGGGAGGTCTTACAAATAGCTGTGAAAAGAAGAGAAGTGAAAAGCACAGGAGAAAAGGAAAGATATAAGCATCTGAATGCAGAGTTCCAAAGAATAGCAAGGAGAGATAAGAAAGCCTTCTTCAGTGATCAATGCAAAGAAATAGAGGAAAACAGCAGAATAGGAAAGACAAGAGATCTCTTCAAGAAAATTAGAGATACCAAGGGAACATTTCATGCAAACATGGGCTCGATAAAGGACAGAAGTTGTATGGACCTAACAGAAGCAGAAGATATGAAGAGGCAGCAAGAATACACAGAAGAACTGTACAAAAAAGATCTTCACGACCAAGATAATCACGATGGTGTGATCACTCACCTAGAGCCAGACATCCTGGAATGTGAAGTCAAGTGGGCTTTAGAAAGCATCACTATGAACAAAGTTAGTGGAGGTGATGGAATTCCAGTTGAACTATTTCAAATCCTAAAAGATGATGCTGTCAAAGTGCTGCACTCAATATGCCAGCAAATTTGGAAAAGTCAGCAGTGGCCACAGGACTGGAAAAGGTCAGTTTTACATCCCAATCCCAAAGAAGGGCAATGCTAAAGAATGCTCAAACTACCGCACAATTGCACTCATCTCACATGCTAGTAAAGTAATGCTCAAAATTCTCCAAGCCAGGCTTCAGCAATACGTGAACCATGAACTTCCAGATGTTCAAGCTGGATTTAGAAAAGGCAGAGGAACCAGAGATCAAACTGCCAACATCTGCTGGATCATGGAAAAAGCAAGAGAGTTCCAGAAAAACATCTATTTCTGCTTTATTGACTATGCCAAAGCCTTTGACTGTGTGGATCACAATAAACTGTGGAAAATTCTGAAAGAGATGGGAAACGAGACCACCTGACCTGCCTCTTGAGAAATCTGTATGCAGGTCAGGAAGTAACAGAACTGGATATGGAACAACAGACTGGTTCCAAATAGGAAAAGGAGTACGCCAAGGCTGTATATTGTCACCCTGCTTATTTAACTTCTATGCAGAGTACATCATGAGAAACGCTGGGCTGGAAGAAACACAAGCTGGAATCAAGATTGCCAGGAGAAATATCAATAACTTCAGATATGCAGATGATACCACCTTTATGGCAGAAAGTGAAGAGGAACTAAAAAGCCTCTTGATGAAAGTGAAAAAGGAGAGTGAAAATGTTGGCTTAAAGCTCAACATTCAGAAAACTAAGATCATGTCATCTGATCCCAACACTTCATGGGAAATAGATGGGGAAACAGTGGAAACAGTGGCTGATTTTACTTTTTTGGGCTCCAAAATCACTGCAGATGGTGATTTTGCAGATGGTGAAATTAAAAGACGCTTACTCCTTGGAAGGAAAGTTATGACCAACCTAGATAGCATATTCAAAAGCAGAGACATTACTTTGCCAACAAAGGTCCATCTAGTCAAGGCTATGGTTTTTCTGGTGGTCACGTATGGATGTGAGAGTTGGACTGTGAAGAAAGCTGAGTGCCAAAGAATTGATGCTTTTGAACTGTGGTGTTGGAGAAGACTCATGGGAGTCCCTTGGACTGCAAGGAGACCCAACCAGTTCATTCTAAAGGAGGTTAGTCCTGGTTGTTCTTTGGAAGGACTGATGCTAAAGCAGAAACTCCAATACTTTGGCTACCTCATGCAAAGAGTTGACTCATTGGAAAAGACTCTGATGTTGGGAGGGATTGGGGGCAGGAGGAGAAGTGGATGACAGGATGAGATGGCTGAATGGCATCACCGACTCAATGGACATGAGTCTGAGTGAACTCTGGGAGTTGGTGATGGACAGGGAGGCCTGGCGTGCTGTGATTCATGGGGTCCCAAAGAGTCGGACACGACTGAGTGACTGAACTAAACTGTGACCTTATTTGGAAATGGGATTCTTTGCAGTTAGAATTAACTGAGAAGAGGTCCCATTGGATAAGGGTGACCCCTAAATCTAATATGACTATTGTCTTTGGAAGAAGGATGCATGGACACAAGGGACATGCCACATGATGACACAGACGGAATCTGGGGTGGCAACACGGCAAGGCAAGGACTGCTAAGAATCTCTGGCTACCACCAGCAAATAAGGGAGTTCAGGAAGGATTCTGCTCAGTCTCAGAGGGAAAATGGTCCTGTTGATACCTCGGTTTTGGACTTCTAGCTTCCAGAACCATGAAGAATGCATTTCTGTTGTTTTCAGCTGCCCAGTTTGTGAAACTTTTTTATAGTAGCCCTAGGAAATGAATACAATAACAATTCCTTTGTTATCCTTTTAATATCTGTGAAACCTGTATGAATACCATCCATTTTCATTCACGATGTTAGTAATTTACATCTCCTCTTTCAATTTTCCTGAGTACTCTGTCTTGATATATATCAATTTCATTTATCTTTGCAAGGAACCAACCAGCTTTCATTCCACTGGTTTTTCTCTATTGCTTGTCGGTTTTCTATTCCATTGATTTCTACTCTAATATTTGTTACTTTCTTTCTTCTACTACCATGTATTTATTTTGCTTTCCCCCCATAGAGTTTCTTAATGTAAAATCAGAGGTCATTGATTTGAGACCTTTCTTCTCTTCTAGTATTTTGGATTAGTGTAATAAATTTTTTTTTCTCAGTACTGTTTAGCAATATCCTACACATTTGGACAAGTTATGCTTTCATATTAATTCAGTTCAAAATGCTTTCTAATTTTCCTTATGATTTCTTCTTTGACCCTTGGCTTATTTAGCAGTATGTTGCTTAGTTTCCAGATATTTGGGGATTTGCCAGTGATCTTTTGTTAATTGATTTATGTTTTAATTCCACTATCATCAGAAAATCCTTTTGTATGAAAATCATTTGATATTAATTGAGATTTGTTTTATGGCCCATTTACCTGTCTTGATTCATGATCTGTGTGCATTTGAAAAAGATGAACATTCTGCTGCTCTTGTATAGAATGTTATAAATGTCAACTACATCGTTGGTTGCTAGTATTTTAAAAAATTTTCTATGTCCTTACTAATTTTCTCTCTTTTAGTTCTATCAGTTATCAAGAATAGGATACTGAAATCTCTATCATTGTGCATTTATCTGTTTCTCCTTGTAGTTATATTGATCTTTGATTCATATATTTTAAAGCTCGTTTATTAGGTGCATACATATTTCGTATTGTAACTTCCTCTTGATGAACTGATTTCTTCTGTCATTATGAAATAACCCCTTTACCCCAATTAATATTATTTCTTCTGAAATCTACTTTGTGTGATATTAATATAAGTAATTGCTTTCTTTTCATCAGTATGAGCACCATTAACCTTTTTCCATCATTTTAACTTAACTGCTATTAGTATTTGAAGCGACTTTCTTGTAGGCAGCGTATACTTGGTCATTCTGACAATCTCTACCTTTAATGGGATATTAAGAACATTTGCATTGTATTTTCGGAGAAGGCAATGGCAACCCACCCCAGTACTCTTGCCTGGAAAATCCCATGGATGGAGGAGCTCGGTAGGCTGCAGTCCATGGAGTCGCTAGGAGTCGGACATGACTGAGCAAATTCACTTTCACTTTTCAGTTTCATGCATTGAAGAAGGAAATGGCAACCCACTCCAGTGTTCTTGCCTGGAGAATCCCAGGGACGGGGGAGCCTGGTGGGCTGTGGTCTATGGGGTCACACAGAGTTGGACATGACTGAAGTGACTTAGCAGCAGCAGCAGCATTGTATTTTAAAGACCTAGTACCAAAAATGTCAATGATCTCATTAGTAATTTTTACATTGATTACATACTGAAATTAAGATATTTGAAGTATTTTGAGTTAAATAAAATATACTATTGAAATTTTTAAAAGAACATTTGTTTTATATTTACTGTAATTGTTTATATGGTTAGCTTTAAATCCATCATCTTGCTATTTGTTTTCTGTTTGACCCATTGATTCTTTCTTCCTCTTTTTCTCTTTTCTTGCCTTCTTTTGAATTAATTTAATAGTTTTATTATTCCTTTTTAGCTCTTTTCTGAGGTTTACTTAAAATTACTCTTCATTTTAGTGGTGAATTTAGAGTTCAAAGTATACATCTATAGCTTATTACAGTTTAACTTCAAGTGATTTTATTTGATTTACCTATAGTATCTTACAGCAAGCAGTATACTCCTGCATCTCTCCTCCCAATCTTCATGCGACTGTTGTCGTGTATTTCACCTTGACATATATTTTAAACCCCATGCTACATTGTCATTACTTTTGGACAATCACTTACCTTTTAAGGACATTTAAATAATTTAAAAGTTCTATGTCATCACTCATATTACCATTTCCACGCTCTTCAACCTGTGCACATGTTTGTATTTCCATTTGGTATTATCTCTTTAAGCCTGAATGACTCCTTTACTACTTTTTGTAATGCAGATCTGCTGGTTATAAATTTTTTTAGCTTTTGTAGTTCTGAAAAAGTCTCTATTTTGCTATTATTCTGGAAAGCTACTTTTTCCAGGTATAGAATTCTATTTTAATAACTTGACTGCTTCTAAGATTTTCTTTTTATTACTGTTTTTTTTGGCAATTGTAGTCATTTTTCTTATTTATCTTGCACTGAGATTTAGCTTATTGAGAAATACAATAAAGTTTGATTTGATGTTTTTAATATCTTTCCTGCTTCTGCTTAACTCCTTAAACACATGGAATAAAATTATAGTGACTCTTTTAAAGTCCTTATCTGCCATTTCTAATATTTATGTCACTTCTGGCTCAGTTTTGATTGCATGTAGATGACCTGATCTCATGTTTGTAATGGCATTCTAAGGCACACATTGTGAGTCATTTTACAAATATTTTTTGAGGGCTTATGACTTGCTGGCCCTGTTCTAGGTACTACAGAAATAGGCTTGAGAAAAGTTGACTCAAGTATCCTGCTCTCTTAGAGCTAGCATTCCTACAGGAGGCAAGAGACAGTACACAAAGCAAAAAGTAAATAATAGAGCACATGAGGCAGTGATGTCCCAAGGACAGAGTCAGACAGGGAAGAGGTGTAGAGAGTGTGTGTGTGTGTGTCTGTGTGTCTGTGTGTCTGTGTGTGGTGAAAGAGTTGGCCATTCAAACAGGGAGCTCAGGAGAAGCTTCACTAAGAAGGTAATGTCTACACAAAGATGGAAGTTTAGGGAGTGGAGCACAAAGGAAGGCAGTATAGCAGTGGCAGCAACAGGTGCCATCAGTGAGACACTTCCTAAGGTCCAGGCCAGTGTAAAGGCTCTATGTGTACTCTCTTCACATGAAAAAAATGAGTAAGTTATTTTTTCTAAAATGTAAATATATTTATCATGCTTTTTAAATTATAAATAAAGCCCATAAACTGGTTGTAAAACAGAAATAAAGCAATACAGAAATATATATAAACCTCTTTTCACCCTTCCCCTACATTTACCAGAGGTAACTCTAAGAAGTGGGTGAACCCTCCTCTGCATTTTGCACACACACACACACATATTTATATGGGCTCATGGTATCACGTAACCTAGTTTTATTCCCATTTCACACATATATCATGAGCAGCTTTCCATGCCAATGTACAGACTACATCTTTTTCAATGATGTATCTGAATGTACTATCGATACACCTTTGGATGCATATGTAACAATGTTTTGCTATTATTTAAAATGCTACAAGGGAGATCCTTATACACTTTTCTGATTGTGCCAGATATTTTCCATTTGCTCCTTAAGATCTAGGGAAAAAAGTGGGGCTGAGAAAAGTTGCGTAACCTATTTAAAATTCTAGCTACTTGCAGACAATAGAGTTCATTATAGGCTGCATCAACACGTGTAATTGGATTGTCCATAGCTATAATTAACTTTGCCATATCACCAAAAGGTCAATTTAGTTAAACCACCAGTATGTTTTTCCCACTGAAACAGCAGTCAGGTCTGGCCACATATATTGGCAGCCCTGGCCAGACTTTTCAAAACTGTCACCAGAATCCTGGAGCATGAGTCAGAGTTTGCATCTCAGTTTCTGTAAGATGGGAAGTACTCTGAGGTGGAAGCATGGGGTGGAAGTGCTCCTGTCTGGAGGAGAGGGCATGGGGGCACTGGCATCTCAGTGGGATTTGCAGGGGTTGCTCCTGGTTCTAGTCTTTCTTTCCTGAGCTGACTGTCCAGCAAATGAGACCCACTGCTCTCCTCTCTCTTGAAAAAAAACCCAGGGTGTTTTCACAGGCTCCACTCTTCTGGACTCCACAGTGTTCACAGTGCTCTTCTCTGCCTCTCAAGCTTCAGAAGCAACAAGAGCCCGGACTCAGCTGAGGACACTTCCAGAAATTCCACTCAAACTAGCTCAAGGGACTGGCAAATCCAGGATGTGTAGAAAGGCTTGGAAAGGCTTAATCTAGAGGCTGAGACAGGCTTTCACTCCCTGACCCCCCGCCTCACTTCCTCTACCCCTCCTTTGGGCTTTACATGACAGATGTGTCTTCTATGCTGGAAAACCCATCACTGACACTTGCCTCTTTGTTCTTACTTTGTGAGTCGTAAAGGTGTGCGACCTTGCCCCTCTGAAATCTCAGGGAAACTCTGATGGATGCTGACCGGACCCCTGATCCCCTTTGATGGGGAAGAAGGGGAGCCGACGAGCAGCTGGAGGAGACCGTGATCATTTTGAGGGCAAACACAACTGTGTTCCTCATCCAGTCCACCTGGGGTGTAGCAGGGGCCCTGTGAGATATTCTTTTCTTGAATTAAATGGAATCTTAATTGTTTCCAGCCACCCTGCCTTTCCTGAATATTTATGTATAATCCATTCCTTCCAGAGAGGCCAGCAGCTCTCTTTCCATGGATTCTCTATCCTCTGGGGTCTCTAGGTTGCAGTGGTGCTCGAGGGTGAGAGTTGGGGGATACTGACGGCAGTCACAACAGTTCTGTACCAATCAAGCATCTGAGGAACATCCGTGTGATGCCTGCCTGGGCATGTGTTTGATTTCCTGCTCTTCAGTATGGCAAAGGTCCCGAGCATCCTCCCCAGACCCACCTCTGAATGCTGGACTAACATGGAAACACCTTACATGCCCATTGACAGAGAAATGGATAAGGAAGATATGGCACATGTATATACAATGGAATGTTACTCAGCCATAAAAAGGACCAAATAATGCCATTTACAGCAACATGGATGCAACTAGGGATTATCATACTGAGTGAAGTAAAAGAGAAAGACTAATACCATAGGATATCATTTATGTGTAGAATCTAAAATATGACACAAATGAATTTATCTGGGAAACAGAAACATGGACACAGAGAATAGAGCTATGTGGCCAAGGGGGAGGGGGTTGGGGAAAGGATGGAGTGGGAGGTTGGGGTTACCAGATGTAAGCTATTATATTTAGAATGGTCAAACATCAAGGTCTTACTGTATAGCGCAGAGAACTATATTCTGTATCCTATGATAAACCACAATGGAAAATAATATTAAAAAAATAATATATATATATTCAGCATGTATAATTGAATCACTTTGATATACAATAGAAATAAACACAACATTGTAAATCAACTATATTTCAACTGAAACAAAAATTGTTTAACATTGAACTAATCCAGATGATCATAGAATATTTGTCTCTGTGATGTTGTCCTTTTCTCTTTTGTTTTTCTTCTTCTAAGGATCAGACATAGAAACAGCAGTGGCTTCCTGACTTCACCTGCTCATAGACTCGCAGAGACCCCCACCAACCCCACATACTCACCACTGTAGCCAGCCTGTGTCTTTCAGTCACAAGCTACTCTTTCTTAAGTGTAAGGCTCTCAGGACTCAGGACAAAGCCATCTATTGCCTCCTCTAAGAATTTGCTTTTCTTCTTTAAAAAGGAAAAGGAACTTGTTGGTTTCTAAGAATGACAAAGGAATACAAGAAGCATTATGCTAAACCCACTTTTCTGTGAGCTCAGGATCGTAACTTAATTAAACTGTCAAACAAGATCATTAATTTATCAAAAGCTATGGATTCTACATGAGACAAGTTATTAGTCTAGAACACCAGAGATGCTATCCTATATGTAGCTTATCAAGCTCTAGTAATAAATCACATTCTTCCTTCTTGCCAAAAGAAAAATCTATTTTTAAATATTGTTCAGAGAAGAAAATCACATATTGATTTAAAAATATATATGAATAACCTAAGTCCCCAAACTCAGCTATAATATGACAAAGAATAAAAAGGAATAGAAGTAGGCAGGGAAGAAAAACTCCAGAAAAAAACACTAACTTGGTAACAACAAAAAAGTGAGTCTTAGATGAAGGTATTAGAAAAACATTTTAGATGCCCTCATTGACCCTTGCATGATAATTTCCTTTGGTGAGTGAAAATAAAGAAATGACTATTACATTCATTTCCTTCTGGAAAAGAATTAGTGGTTTATGTAGTGACCAGAGCCTGGAAGGGAGAGGGAAGAACACAGTGGTCCATGAATGACGCTCCATGCTGGGTGGAGGCAGAAGCACAAGAAATGTGTTCCTATGAATGTTAGCAGGCATCTTGATTCCCCACCCAGCAGGGCCCAAGACACCAGATATTAAGACACCAGACGTTGTTCTCATGGGAAGAGTTAAAGAAGGACATGCCTCTGGTTTCATCACTTTTGAGCCAGGATTGACAGAGACACAGAGCATTTTCTAGACAGCTAGAGGAACCCCGAAATGTGAGCTCAGTGATTCTTATAGTCTAATCATAAAGGTCCTCAGAAGTAGAGTTTCACTATAAACAATTTCCATGTAAAAGAAAGTGTTTTTTGATATGCTTCCAACTATTTCTCCTATACAGTATCATTGTCTTTTTTCTATCCCTTCTTTTCCATCATGTTTTCTCGCAATCAACAGCCGCTAGATGGTTACTGAACACAACCACAACTGTTCTGAAGCTCACATCTTGACTGGTCCTTTCATCCTTGTCCTTTTCTTGGCAAACAGTAGTTCACTTTGCCATATTCTCTTCTCATTCTCACCTTTTTAGCCAAGCAAGAACTCACCAAGCAAGCCAAAGCACTTGCTTCATACTTCTGCCTCTGCCACTTACTAGCTGTGTGGCCTTATGCTAATCACTGACTCTCTCTGTGCCTCATCTTCCCCATCTGAAAATGGGGGAATAGTAACCATAGCATCTGAATAGTGCTCTTTTGAAGAGCAATTTAATATGTGAAATGTGCTTGGAATGGGGCCAGCAATATAAATAAGATCAAAAGAAAGTTCATCCTAGAAATAACTTTAAATTTTTTTTCAGAAAGCATATGTCTCCTGTACAGAAGTCAGGAAACATGAACAAGCAAGGAAAAAGGATAAAAACAAGACACAGTCCCAGAGGCTCCAAGGACCCTTAGCCAATACTCCTCACTGCTGAGCCTCAGGGCCGCCTCAGGCTTGACTGTGGCCTTGGGGTCAGGCTGCGGGTGGGAATCAGGTGCTCTGGGATTATCTCCCGCTCCATCACCTGCAGCTCTTTCACTCTCCTGTGCAGGATTTGCTTCATGGGTAGGGTCTGTTTACTTTTGTCCTCCGTTCTACTATTTCCTTTTAAAATTCCTAAACGCAGACTTTGATGCATTTAATTCACTTTTTTTGATAGTTAGTGCTGTAGGGCTTTTTCATGGACTTTTTCACTTGCTTCTCATTATGATATTGACAAGCATCCCTAGTAAACAAGGCAGAGCCTTTTTAAAAAAAGGAGGGGGGTGTGCACATGAACCAAAGTGAACTTGTGGAGCAACTACCCAGCCTGTGAGGGAGGGAAAGAAATGAGAGCCAAGTTTTGGGGTCCTGGACAGGCGCTGAGTCCAGGCCAGCAGGGAGGAGGAGGGTCACCTGGTAGGTTGTCTGGTTACGGTGGGATCGGGCATTACGGGGGCTCAGCTAAAGCAGAGGACAAACACACCTTGAAGTGAATGGGGAGTGTGCTCCTGGGTCTGCTGCTCACCCAGGGCCCTGACAGCTCTAACTTCAGGCTAAGGAGAAATACCGCTGCCCAAGGGCAGAGGTGAATGAATGGCCCTGTGACCAGGACTTTGTATTCTTCGCATCTAGAGGTGACACCTTGCGGCACAAAGGACCCTGCAGGCCAAGAAGTAGGAAGGCAGGTGACAAGAGGATGTGCTGGGGTGCGGCGACACCCCATGGCTCCTGGGACCTGTGCCAGTGAGATTTTGCAACTCCTCTGCTTCAGTGACCCTGAGGAAAAGGTGGATGAGGGTTTGTCTGTGATTGTTTTTCTTTTTCCTGTAGGTGACTGATTTGCGGTGATGTTTCAATGGGGACACCCGTTCTGCAGTCTGCTGGGATGGCCTGGCTGGAGACAGAGAAATGCATGCTTCAGGGCAGCAGGAAAAATCCTTAGTTTTCCCCAGCAGCTCGGAGCACATTCCTCAGAGGGAGGGTCTCACTTTCCTAAATTCTCTTTGCACCTGGAATACAGGAGAGGGATCACTGAGTGAATCAAAGAGTGGGTGATGAATCTATTGATTCCTACACCTCAGAGAGTAAAAAGGAAAAAAAGCTGTAAAGCTATATTCTGATACCAGCATGTGTAAATGAGTCTATCCCTGAAAGGTCTGTGAAGCAAGGTGTCAATGAGGAGGGAGAAGAGAAAGAGGGATAGAGCTCAGAAGCCTAGAGGCTGAGGATGCAAAATGCAGGAGGAAGCATCAGAGACTATAGATTTGTGACCATTTGACTTAACTACCAATTCAATACAATTTTGAGAGTATATTGTAATGATTAAAATTATGGACTGAAAACAGGCTTATTACATTGATGGATACATTATTTTGAAAAATCCTTTTAGGGGAAAATTCTTGCTAAAAAATAAAAAATGTTCACTGAAGCAAAATTATATTTTATTATTTTTGAACTGTTTTATTTTATATTGTATATTGTATAGTTGATTAACAATATTATGTTAGTTTAAGGTGCACAGCAGAGTGGTTCAGTTATAGATACATGTATCTAACAACAGACTGGTTCCAAATAGGAAAAGGAGTACATCAAGGCTGTATATTGTCACCCTGCTTATTTAACTTCTATGCAAAGTACATCATGAGAAACGCTTGACTGGAAGAAACACAAGCTAGAATCAAGATTGCTGGGAGAAATGTCAATAACCTCAGATATGCAGATGACACCACCCTTATGGCAGAAATTGAAGAGGAGCTAAAAAGCCTCTTGGTGAAAGTGAAAGTGAAATTGGAGAGTGAAAAAGTTGGCTTAAAGCTCAACATGCAGAAAACGAAGATCATGGCATCACTTCATGGGAAATAGATGGGGAAACAGTGGAAACAGTGTCAAACTTCACATTTTTGGGCTCCAAAATCACTGCAGATGGTGATTGCAGCCATGAAATTAAAAGACGGTTACTCCTTGGAAGAAAAGTTATGACCAACCTAGATAGTATATTCAAAAGCAGAGACAATACTTTGCCGACTAAGGTCCGTCTAGTCGAGGCTATGGTTTTTCCTGTGGTCACGTATGGATGTGAGAGTTGGACTGTGAAGAAGGCTGAGTGCCGAAGAATTGATGCTTTTGAACTGTGGTGTTGGAGAAGACTCTTGAGAGTCCCTTGGACTGCAAGGAGATCCAACCAGTCCATTCTGAAGGCAATCAGCCCTGGGATTTCTTTGGAAGGACTGATGCTAAAGCTGAAGCTCCAGTATTTTGGCCACCTCATGCGAAGAGTTGCCTCATTGGAAAAGACTCTGATGCTGGGAAGGATTGGGGGCAGGAGGAGAAGGGGACGACAGAGGACGAGAGGGCTGGATGGCATCACTGACTCGATGGACATGAGTCTGAGTGAACTCTGGGAGTTGGTGATGGACAGGGAAGCCTGGCGTGCTGCAGTTCATGGGGTCGCAAAGAGTCGGACACGACTGAGCGACTGAACTGAACTGATCTATTCTTTTTCAAATTCTTTTCCCATTTAGGTTGCTACATACTATTAAGCAGAGTTCCCTGTGCTGTGAAGTAGGTCCTTGTTGGTTATCGATTTTAAATATAGCAGTGTGGACTTGTCATTTCCAAACTCTCTAACTATCCCTCCCTATTCCCAACCCACCTCAACTTTCCCATAGGTTCATTCTCTGTTTTGTAAATGTCAGGCAAGTGTATTCTCCTTGGTTTTGTCTCATCACAACAAAGATTTGGAGTGACGGACATTAAAGCCCCCTCAGCCTGTCACGGTCTTGGACAGACCATGTTATAGCTCTCAGGTCTCGAACAGACCGTGTTATAGCTCTTAGACAAATCAGTGTTACAGTTCCGTGTTACAGCTCTATTTTATTTAGATAATAGCAGGAAAATCCATCCTCGAGATGTGAGAGCATATTGACCCAAAGACATGAAGAGAAGAGCAACCCAGTGCGCAGGAAAGAGAGAGACCCCCAGCCCTTTGGCTCCTCTTTTTATATGTTTTTTCTCCCCCTGGGTCTGCTCTATGTAAACTGGGCTAGCCAGGAGTGTTGTTTGTTCTATCTGAGGTCTGCACTCTGGTCCTTGTACCTTCCTTTGTTTTATTTTCCCGGGTTTCCCCCTTTCTTGTCTTTCAGCCACCGCCATTCTGGACTCCTGGTTCCTATTCTAACTACCTAACAGTAAATAAGTTCACTTGTATTATTTTTTAAAGAATCCGTATATAAGCAGATGGTATTTCTCTTTTGACAATATTGATTCTTCCAATACAATAACGTGGCATATTTTTCCAACTGTTTGTCATTTTTGATTTCTTTCATCACTGGTAGCTTATGGTAAAGAGTGTCTGATTCATGATCTCCAAAGAAGATTCGGGACCAGGGACCAGGGACCAGGCTCGATCACTCAAGACCTTTTGTGTAGCAGAGTTTTATTAAAGTATGAAGAGGGACAGAGAAAGCTTCTGACTTAGACATCAGAAGGGGGTGGAGAGTGCTCACTCGCTAGTCTAAGCAATGGAGTTATATACTTAAAATTGGTTTTTACAATAAATCAAAAGAATGTCTCAAGGTTGTAAAGATCTTATTAGACCCACTCCCATAATTTACATTTTAAGACGATGGGATTAGCCAGAAGATTTTCAAGAAGCAGAAGCTGTCCTCAGCAGGATATATTGTTCTTCAGTTCAGTTCATTCGCTCAGTCATGTCCGACTCTTTGCGATCCCATGAATTGCAGCATTCCAGGCCTTCCTGTCCATCACTAGCTCCCGGAGTTTACCCAAACTCATGTACATTGAGTCAGTGACGCCATCCAGCCATCTCATCCTCTGTCGTCCCCTTCTTTTCCTGCCCCCAATCTCTCCCAGCATCAGAGTCCTTCCAATGAGTCAACTCTTTGCATGAGGTGGCCAAAGTACTGGAGTTTCAGCTTTAGCATCAGTCCTTCCAAAGAACACCCAGGACTGATTTCCTTCAGAATGGACTGGTTGGATCTCCTTGTAGTCCAAGGGACTCTCATGAGTCTTCTCCAATACCCCAGTTCAAAAGCAACAATTCTTCAGCGCTCAGCTTTCTTCATAGTCCAACTCTCACATCCATACATGACCACCAGAAAAACCATAGCCTTGACTATACGGACCTTAGTCGGCAAAGTAATGTCTCTGCTTTTGAATATACTATCTCGGTTGGTCATAACTTTCCTTCCAAGGAGCAAGCATCTTTTAATTTCATGGCTGCAATCACCATCTGCAGTGATTTTGGAGCCCCTAAAAATAAAGTCTGACACTGTTTCCACTGTTTCCGCATCTATTTGCCATGAAGTGATGGAACCAGATGCCATGATCTTCGTTTTCTGAATGTTGAGCTTTAAGCCAACCTTTTTACTTTCTTCTTTCGCTTTCATCAAGAGGCTCTTTAGTTCCTCTTCACTTTCTGCCATAAGGGTGGTGTAATCTGCATATCTGAGGTTATTGATATTTCTCCCGGCAATCTTGATTCCAGCTTCTGTTTCTTCCAGCCCAGCGTTTTTCATGATGTACTCTGCATATAAGTTAAATAAGCAGGGTAACAATAGACAGTCTTGATGTACTCCTTTTCTTATTTGAAACCAGTCTGTTGTTCTATGTCCAGTTCTAACTGCTGCTTCCTGACCTGCATATAGGTTTCTCAGGAGGCAGGTCAGGTGGCCTGGTATTCCCATCTCTTTCAGAATTTTCCACAGTTTATTGTGATCCACACAGTCAAAGGCTTTGGCATAGTCAATAAAGCAGAAATAGATGTTTTACTGGAACTCTCTTGCTTTTTCCACGATCCAGTGGATGTTGGCAATTTGATCTCTAGTTCCTCTGCCTTTTTTAAAACAAGCTTGAACATCTGGAAGTTCATGGTTTGTGTATTGCTGAAGCCTGGCTTGGAGAATTTTAAGCATTACTTTACTAGCGTGTGAGATGAGTGCAATTGTGTGGTAGTTTGAGAATTCTTTGGCATTGCGTTTCTTTGGGATTGGAATGAAAACTGACCTTTTCCAATCCTGTGGGCACTGCTGACTTTTCCAAATGTGCTGGCATATTGACTGCAGTACTTTCACAGCATCATCTTCCAGGATTTTAAATAGCTCAACTGGAATTCTATCACCTCCCCTAGCCTTGTTCGTAGTGATGCTTTCTAAGGCCCACTTGACTTCACATTCCAGGATGTCTGGCTCTAGGTGCGTGATCATACCATTGTGATTATCTTGGTCATGAAGATCTTTTTTGTACATTCTTTGTGTATTCTTGCCACCTCTTCTTAATATCTTCTGCTTCTGTTCAGTCCGTACCATTTCTGTCCTTTATCGAGCCCATGTTTGCATGAAATGTTCCCTTGGTATCTCTAATTTTCTTGAAGAGATCTCTAGTCTTTCCCATTTTGTTGTTTTCCTTTATTTCTTTGCAATATTTCTTATATACATTGTTGTTATATAATCCTCAATACACAGTTTGAACTGAGTTGCTTGTTGTGTAACCATCAGTTCAGGGCTTAAAGAAAAATAACGCTTTATGTGACTAAGACTAACGAATGTAGAGGGGAAAAAAGCATTGTCTTTTCCTCCTCCTTGAGAATTCCAGACTCCTTTCTCCTCCCCAGGGTCCCAGACTTCTTATCAACCTGCCTAAGAATTGACTCGCTCATCCTGTCTTATAGTTTGTGGAGTACAGATCTTTTGTCTCCTTAGGTAGGTTTATTCCTAGGTATTTTATTCTTTCTGATGCATTGATAAATGAGATTGTTTCCTTAATTTCTCTTTCAGATCTTTTGTCATTAGTGTATGGAAATGCAACAGATTTCTGTGTATTAATTTTGTAACCTGAAACTTTACCAAATTCATTGATGAGCTCTAGTAGTTTTCTGGTAACATCTTTAGGATATTCTATGTATAGTATCACATCATCTACAAAGAAAGACAGTTTAAGTTCTTGTTTTCCAATTTGAATTCCTTTTATTTTTTATTTTTTATTCTCTGATTGTCATAGCTAGAACTTCCAAAACTATATTGAATAAAAGTGGTAACAGTGGACATCCTTGTATCGTTCCTGATCCTAGAGGAAATGCTTTCAGCTTTTCACAGTTGGATATAAGATCAGCTGCTGGTTTGCCCTGCACGTGTGTGTGCTAAGTCACTTCAGTTGGGGCCAACTCTTTGTGACCCTATGGACGGTAGCCTGCCAGGCTCCTCTGTCCATGGGGATTCTCTAGGCAAGAATAGTGGAGTGGGTTGCCATGCCCTCTTCCATGGAATATTTCCAGCCCAGGGACTGAACCCACGTTTCTTATGTCTCCTACATTGGCAGGCTGGTTTCTTACCACTAGCACCACCTGGGAAGCCCCACAGGTTTGTTGTATGTGGCCTTTACTATGTTGAGGTATGTTCCCTCCATACTTACTTTCTGGAAAGTTTTTAATCATACACGGATGTGGTTGAATTTTGTCAAAATCTTTTTCTGCATCAATTGAGATGAATATTTCAAAGCTCAAGAAAAGAATTTCAAAATTAAATCTTGTTCACTATTTTAGCTCTTACCATTTCATTTATTGAGGGTCTCCCTCACTTCTGGGGAGATATATTTACTGTCTTCCTATTTGCAGATCTGATTTTGAATAAATGCAACTTTCTGAAAATATAAAAAACTCTTAACAGAAGTTTTTGGCGCTCCATGCATTGATTTCTGAGACTAAATATTTCCAAGTGATTTTGAAAAAAATTTCCCATTTCAAATTTAGAGGACTTAAAAAAGACTTCAGTATCATTGCCACATACACAGATAAATTTACAAATTAATTCTTCAAAGATTTAACTTTTTCTAATGTCTGATTAGTGATGGCCAGTAAAGAGGGAAAGTTCATACAGCCCTGCTGAAGGATCTCCATCAGCTTTGTACAACTAGATGTTTTAGTTTAGTTGCTCTATATAATATATTTTAAAATTTTTTGATGTTTATCATTTCTCTTTGGTAAAATAGCACAGCTTTTACAGACATATTTAAGAAGTATGTGCAAACCACAAGTTGTGCCAAATATGGTTTCTTAATTAATAAGAGAATCATTCTAAAGAAAATACCATGTTTTGTAAAAATGTATATCTGTATCATCACCACACAAATGGTTTTCTTTTTAATGCTCTTTTTTTTTTTTTTTTTTTACTCAGTTACAATAGTATTTACAATGATGTCAGATGTTTCATCATGATGGAGTAAACTTCCAAAAGCTCTACTTTGATGGAAAGAGTATGAACTACACATCACTGTTGAGATATTCTTTTTGAAGAACCTTATACTACTGGTCTTACTTATCTGTTTTCAAAGTTTCTCTTTTGCCAAAGTAACCAGTGTCACATAATTTTACTTTTTAGACCAAAAAGTAAAATTAATTTAGAAGATCAGTTATTTGATGTAAATGAGTCTTGCTTCATACAGTTCATGTAAACAAAACTTCTGCTCATGTAATATTAAAGTGTCATTTTAGGACAGAGTCTTCTCAAAGTGATGATTAACTTTCAAAGTTGATGCTGGTTCCCTTTCAGCACATTTAGTCCTCTGAATTCAATGTGGTCAGTGATACAGCCCCTATTGTTATTGTCGTTTAGTTGCTAAATTGTGTCTGACTCTTTTTGACTCCATCAGGCTTCTTTGTCCATGGGATTCCCAGGCAGGAATCCTGAAGCGGGTTACCATTTCTTTCTCCAGGAGATCTTCCCAACCCAGAGATCAAACCTGTGGCTCCTGCACTGGCAGGTGGACTTCACCACTGAGCCACCAGGGAAGCCCACAGCCCCTGCTGTGCATATTAATGACAAACATTATACAGGAGTCACACAAGCCATCAACTGTCTTGAGAAATGAAAATTTGCTACTTAATTTGATTAAATATACACTTATTATTGTTTAAGGCTTCCCTATGGCTCAGACAGTAAAGAATCCACCCGCAATGCAGAAGACCTGGGTTTGATCCCTGCAATGCAGAAGACCTGGGTCAGGAAGGTCCCCTGGAGAAGGGAATGACTACCCACTCCAGTATTCTTGCCTAGAGAATTACATGGACAGAGGAGCCTGGTGGGCTATAGTTCATGAGGTCACAAAGAATCAGACATGGCTAAGTGACTAACACTTTCACTCATTGCTGACAAAAGGGCTTATAGTAAAATTAAAAAAAAAAATTGCCAAACAATAAAATAAGCACTTCTAAACTTACACCAGACAATAAGACCAAACAGCAGTAGTAACAGCATTCAGATTATGCTGTACTGCTTGATGACTGGCCTGCTCAGTCTGCACACATCTGTCACATACATCTAATATGTAATTTTCCACATTCCCACCAACTCCTCTCCCAGTGTCCTGGCAGCTCCATACCCTCAAAAGGGCACGTCGTGGGAATGGCTCTACTGGCAATGCAACAAGTAATCAGCTAGCACAGGGATGCCAACTACTTTACCATTGCCTCTAGAAAGTGAAGAGAGTTAGTTGACCCTAGCTCCTTGGAACAAAGCACACTTTTTTTCCCATGCAGATTCCCCTGAATATTGTTCTTAAAAGGAAAGGGTGTTTTGAATCACATCTGGAAAAGAGTCAAGAAAATAGGTTGTTGCTGTTCCTATTTCAAATTTAACCACCTAGGAAAATGAGAATTTTCTTAAATTCATATGAACCTCTCAAAAGTCTATGGCAGGAATTGAACTATAGAGATTTGTCAAATATGTCCGGGCTCCTTTTGACATAATTAATACAAATACTTTATTAAATATGGAAAAAGTGCTAAAGAAGGTGATACATAATATTAATAGACATAAACCACGACTATTTTGAGAAAACAGAGCATAAGAGCCACACAAAACACAGGACAGAGAAGAAATCCTACCAGTTCCAAAAGTGGAAAAGATAGAGAAAGGTGCAAAAGCAATTTTTGAAACAACATTAAAGGCTAAGTATTCTCCAAAACTGATTAAAGACCTGAAGGTACTGTTTCAGGCAGATGTCATCAAAATGGCAGAATAGGAGTTTCCTATTGTCTTCTTCTGAAAGACGGCTGTTTCTAACAGTCATCTAAGGATGAGAGTACCTTTGAGGAAGTCTGGGAGTCAGTGGAGAAGATCCAGCACACATTTTTTTTGGAGGAAAAAAATCTGAGCTAGAACATATCAAAGAGGCCAGTCAATAAAGACTGGAGGAGATGACTGTTTCTTTAAATGTGAAGACAGCAATACAAAACTTTAAGGAACATGAAAACTCAATGAAAAATGATACCACCAGAGGTACAAAATAGCTTTCCAGTGGCTGACCCAAAGAAATGGTGATCAGCAATTTTCCCAACAAAGAATTTAATATAGTCTTAAGGAAGCTCATACTGTTCATGGGATTCTCAAGGCAAGAATATTGAAGAGCTCAATGAGTTACAAGAAAACACAGAAAGGCAATTCAATAAAATGCACAAACAACACAAGTTTAACACAGAGGTAGAAATCATAAAAGAATCAAACAGAAATTCTGGAGCAGAAGACTACAATGTATGAAGTGAAAAAAAAAATGTAATACAGAACATCAGCAGCAGACTGGATCAAGCAGAAGAAAGAATCTCTGAAGACAGACAATTTTGAATTATCCAGTCAGAGGAAAACAAAGAAGAAAGAATGAAAGAAGTAAAGAAAGCCTACATGAACTATACAATACTATTAAGAGAACAATCTATACATTATTAGTGTCTCAGAAGGAGAAGAGAGGGAGAAAGGGGCAGAAATCTTGAAGATAGTGGCTGCTGCTGCTGCTAAGTCGCTTCAGTCATGTCTGACTCTTTGTAACCCTATGGGCTGTAGCCTGCTAGGCTCCTCTGTCCATGAGATTCTCCAGGCAAGAATAATGGAGTGGGTTGCCATGCTCTGCTCCAGGGGATCTTCCTGACCGAGGGCTCAAACCTGAATCTCTTACATCTCCTGCACTGGCAGGCAGGTTCTTTACCACTAACACCATCTGGGAAGTCCAAATAGTGGCTGAGGACCTCCCAAATCTGGGAAGAGATTGAGACATCCAAGTTCATGAAGTCTCTAAGTTCCCTAACATTTCAACTCAAAATGTTCTTCTTCAAGACACATTATAACAAAATTGTCTAAAATCAAAGACAAAAAGAGAATTTTAAGCAACAAGAGAAAAAAAGTTTTTCCTTACATTCAAGAGAACTCTAACAGAACTTTTTTATTTCCACTCTTTAAAAAACAATTATTCTCCCATATTGTCCATTACAGAGTACTGTATTTGCTGTGCTTTACAAGAGGTTCATATTAGTTATTTATTTTACATATAGTACTGTGTATATGTCAATCCCGATCTTCCAATTTATCCCCTACTTTCCCTCTTGGTTACCATAAGTTTGTTTTCTTTTCTTTTCTTTCTTTCTTTTTTTAACTTTATTTTACTTTACAATACTGTATTGGTTTTGCCATACATCAACATGAATCCACCATGGGTGTACACGTGTTCCCAATCCTGAACCCCCCTCCCACCTCCCTCCCCATACCATCTCTCTGGGTCATCCCAGTGCACCAGCCCCAAGCATCCTGTATTCTGCATAGAACCTAGACTGGTGATTCGTTTCTAATATAATATTATATATGTTTCAATGCCATTCTCCCAAATCATCCCACCCTCTCCCTCTCCCACAGAGTCCAAAAGACTGTTCTGTACCTCTGTATCTCTTTTGCTGTCTCGCATATAGGGTTATCATTACCATCTTTCTAAATTCCATATATATGTGTTAGTATACTGTATTGGTGTTTTTCTTTCTGGCTTACTTCACTCTTTATAATCGGCTCCAGTTTCATCCACCTCATTAGAACTGATTCAAATGTATTCTTTTTAATGGCTGAGTAATACTCCATTGTGTATATGTACCATAGCTTTCTTATCCATTCGTCTGCTGATGGACATCTAGGTTGCTTCCATGTCCTGGCTATTATAAACAATGCTGTGATGAACATTGAGGTACATGTGTCTCTTTCAATTCTGGTTTCCTCAGTGTGTATGCCCAGCAGTAGGATTGCTGGGTCATAAGGCAGTTCTAGTTCCAGTTTTTGAAGGAATCTCCACACTCTTCTCCATACTGGCTGTACTAGTTTGCATTCCCACCAACAGTGTAAGAGGGTTCCCTTTTCTGCACACCCTCTCCAGCATTTATGCTTGTAGACTTTTAGATTGCAGCCATTCTGACTGGTGTGAATTGGTACCCCATTGTGGTTTTGATTTGCATTTCTCTGATAATGAGTGATGTTGAGCATCTTTTCATGTGTTTGTTAGCCATCCGTATGTCTTCTTTGGAGAAATGTCTATTTAGTTCTTTTGCCCATTTTTTGATTGGGTCATTTATTTTTCTGGAATTGAGCTGCATAAGTTGCTTGTATATTTTTGAGATTAGTTGTTTGTCAGTTGCTTCATTTGCTATTATTTTCTCCCATTCTGAAGGCTGTCTTTTCACCTTGCTTATAGTTTCCTTTGCTAACAGAACTCTTAACAGTGAATTTCTCAGAAGAAACCTTGCAGGCCAGGAGAGAGTGGGATGATATAGTCAAACTGCTGGAAAGAAAAACTGGCAATCAAGAATATCTTATCAAAGTTTTATTTGAGAAATAAGGGAGAGAAAAACTTTCCTAGAGAAACAAAGCTGAGGTGGCTTATCATGACTAAACCAGACTGATAAGAAATGCTGAAAGGAGTTTCTCAAGCTAAAATGAATGGATGCAAGTAGTAACATGAAAGTGTATGGAAACATAAAGCAATGTGGTAAAGATAAATACATAGTCAAATTAGAAATACTTTATACAATATGATAGTGTATTAATCACTTAACTCTAGTTTAAAGGTTAAAGAATAATAGTATCAAAAATAATTATAGCTACAGATTATTGATAATTTGGTAATGAGCATACAATATAAAAACATTAAAATTATGGCATAAAAATATATGAAATGTGAAAAAGGGTGGGAAATGGTAGGGTTTCAAACACAATTAAAGTTGAATTATCAGTTTGAAATGAACTTTTATACCCATAACATGTTTTAGTTAAGCTTTATGGTAACTGTAAACAAAAAGTCTACAGTGGATACAAAAAGATAAAGAGAAGAGAATGAAAGCATACCACTATGAAAAATGACCAATTCCCAAAGAAAGAAAACAAGAAAGGAACAACAAATTATCCATAAAACAGTTAATAAGAGAGTATTAGTAAGTACTTATCAGTAATACTTTTAATATAAATGAATCAAAAGGAATAGAGTGACTGGATAAAAAAGTAATATCCAACTATATGCTGCCCACAAGAGGCTCATATCAGCTTTAATGAAACAAATAGACCCAAAGTAAGGAGATGGAAAAATATTACATGCAAATGGAACTAAAAGAGAATATAAATAGCTGTATTATATTGCACAAATGAGAATTTAGTAAAAAACTGTAACAGGAGACAGGTAAGGTCATTATATAATGATAAAGCAGTCAATTCACCAAAGGGATAGAACTGAAAATATGTACACACTCAACATTGGAGAATCTAAATAGATTAGGCAAATATTAACAGGTGTGAGAATACCAGACCACCTTACCTATCTCCTGGGAATACCAGAGCACCTTACCTGTCTCCTGAGAAACCTGTATGCATGACAAGAAACAACACTTAGAACTGGACATGGAACAATTGACTGGTTCAAAATTGGGAAAGGACTACATCAAGCCTGTATATTGTCACCCTGCTTGTTTAACTTATATTCAGAGTGCATGCTAAGTCACTTCAGTCATGTCTGACTCTGTGATCCTATGGACTGTAGCCCACCAGAGCCCTCTGTCCATGGCATTCTCCAGCAAGAATACTATGGTGAGTTGCCATTTCCTCCTCTAGAGTCTCTTTTCAGCCCAGGGATCAGACCCACATCTTTTATGCCTCCTGCATCAGCAGGCAGATTCTTTACTATTAGTGCCACCTGGGAAGCCCTTATATACAGAGTACATCATGCTAAATGCTGGGCTGGATGAATCACAAACTGGATCAAAATTGCTGGGAGAAATATCAACAACCTCAGACACGAAGACTATACCACTTTAATGGCAGAAAGCAAAAAGGAATGAAAGAGCCTCTTATGAGGGTGAAAGAGGAGAGTGAAAACCCTGATTTAAAATTCAACATTCAAAAAACTAAGATCATGGCATCCGGTCCCATCACTTCATGGCAAATAGATGGGAAAACAATGGCCATAGTGATACTTTGTTTTCTTGGGCTTCAAAATCACTGCAGATGGTGACTGCAGCTACAAAATAAAAAGATGCTTGCTTCTTGGAAGAAAAGCTATGACAAACCTAGACAGCATTATTAAAAAGCAGAGATACCATTTTGCTGATAAAAGTCCATACAGTCAAAACTATTGTTTTTCCAGTAGTCATGTACAGATGAGAAAATTGGACCTTAAAGAAAGCTAAGCACCAAACAATCGACGCTTTCATTGCAGTGCTTGAGAAGACTCTTGAGAGTCCCTTGAACTGCAAGGAGATCAAACCAGTCCATCCTAGAAGAAATCAGTCCTGAATATTCATTGGAAGGATGGATGCTGAAGCTGAAGCTCCAATACTTTGGCCACCTGCTGCAAAGAGCTGACTCATTGGAAAAGACCCTGATGCTGGCAAGGTTGAAGGCAAGATTGAAGGCAAGAGAAGGGGATGATAGAGGATGAGATGGTTGGATGGCATCACTTATTCAATGGACATGAGTTTGAGCAAACACAGGGAGAGAATGAAGGACAGGGAAGCCTGGCATGCTGCAGTTCATGGGGTCACAAGGAGTCAGACACAACTTAGAGACTGAACAACAACAAAATAGGTGTGAAGGGAGAAATAGATAACAGTACAATAATACTTCATTACCTCACTCTCAACAATGGATAGACAGAAAATTGCTCAGACATGAAGATTATATCACTTTAATGGCAGAAAGCAAAAAGGAACTAAAGAGCCTCTTATGAGGGTGAAAGAGGAGAGTGAAAAACCTTGTTTAAATTCAACATTCAAAAAACTAAAATCATGGCGTCTGGTCCCATCACTTCATGGCAAATAAATGGGGAAACAATGGAAACAATGGAAAACAATTCACTAATATGTGCAAATCAACAGCACACTTCTGAATAACCAATGGGTCAAAAAAGAAATCAATAAGGAAGTAAAACATATAGTAATTCCCTTTCATTCATGAGAGATATTTTCCAAGACCCTCAGTAGATGCCTGAAACCACAGAGAGTACTGGACCCTTTATATACTGTGTTTTTGCTTGTATAGACATACCTATGATAAAGCTTAATTTATAAATTAGGCACCATAAGTGGTTAACAATAACTAATAATAAAATGGAAAAACTATAACAAAATACTGTACTAAAAGTTATGTGAATGTGGTATATATCTCTCTAAAAATATCTTATTGCACAAGTTTAATGCCTTTTCCCTCTAATTAAGCAGTTTTCATGCACTGTGGCACTTAGTTTTTACAAGTTTAGGTGTGACAGCAAAAATGAATTTCTTTTACTTTTGTCACAATATCACCATAGAAGATTCATTCTTCCATAGAGCTTAACAATTTCAGTATACAATTCTTTTTCTTTCCTTATCATATTGAATACTTTCACCTTTTCACTTAAAGGAAGCACTTTATGGCATCACTGCTCTTGTGTTTCAGAGCCATTATTAAGTAAAACAAGGGTGTCTTGGTCACAACCCTGCAATACGACAACAGTGGCTCTGCTGACCTAAATAACTACTAAGTGACTAATGGGAGGGATATGCTGAACAAAGGGATGATTTACATCCCAGGCAGGACAGAGGACAGTGCAAAATTTCATCACACCACTAAAATGGCACACAATTAAAAACTTATGAATCATTTATTTCTGGAATTTTCCATTTAATATTTGGAAACCATGGTTGACCAGGGCAACTGAAGCTATGGAAAGTGAAATCACAAGTAAGAGGTAACTAGTGTATCTTGAAAGAAATAAAACCAAAAATAAAACATGCCAAAATTTATGGAATGCAGCAAAAACAGTCCTAATAGGGAAGTTTACGACAATAAACACCTACATTGAGAAGATAATCTCTAATAAGCAACCTAATTATACACTTCAAGGAACTAGAAAAACAAGGACAAATATAAAAAGGAAAAAAGGAAATAATTTAGAAAAAAATTTAGAAAAATTTAGAAAATAATTTAGAAAAAAAGGAAATAATTAAGATTAGAGCAGGAACAAAGGAGGGGCTTCCCGGGGAGTGCTAGCAGTAAAGACTCTGCCTGTCAAAGCAGGAGATGTAAGAGATTTGAGTTCAATCCCAGGGTCAGGAAGATATCCTGGAGAAGGAAATGGCACCCCACTCCAGTATTCTTGCTGGGAGAATCCATGGACAGAGGAGCCTGGCAGACTACAGTCCATGGGGTCACCAAGAGTTGGACATGACTGAGCATATGAACAGAGCTGTGTGTGAGGAACAAATGAAATAGAGACCAGAAAAACAGTGAAACTAACCTTTAGAAAAAAAAAAAAAAAGCAAAATTGACAAACCTTTAACTACACTAAGAAAAAAAGAAAAAGATCCAAATAGGTAAAATCAGAAATGAGAAAATAAAAAGTGAAAGAAGTGGCATTATAACTGAATCACAGAAATACAATTGATCATAAGAGACCCCTATGAACAATCATATGTCAACAAATTGAATACTCTGTATTATTAACAGGCTTCCTATGGATATATCCCTAGAAATGTATGAACTACCAAGACTAAATAAAGAACAGAAATTCTTATTAATGAGTAAGAAGATTGAAACAATAATCAAGAAACTCCCAACAAAGAAAAATCCAGAACCAGATTGTCTTCTGGTGAATTCTATTAAGTATTTAAAGAAGAATTAATGTCAATCTTTCTCAAACTCTTTCAAAACATAGAAGAGAACATTTCCCAGTTCATTTTATAAGGCCAGCATTTCCCTCACACCAAGCCAGATAAGAATACCACAAGAAAACAAAACTATAGAACAATGTTCCTGATGAATACAGATGAAAAAATTCTGAACAAAACATTAACAAACTGAATTCAACAATACATCTTCACTGTGATCAAGTGGGATTTATCCCTGGGTGCAAATCAACAAACATGATACATCACATTAATAGACTGAAAGGTAAGAACCATTTATCCATCTCAATATCTGATACAGAAAAAGTTTTGATAAAACTCGATGTTCAAACAAACTGGGCCTCAACAAAGTGGGTATATGGGGAATATACATAACAAATAACAAATAACATAATGAAGACTGTATATGAAAAACCCACAGGGAACATTCTATTTATGGGAAAAAGCTGAAAGATTTTTCTTTAAGATCAGGAACAGGATGAGGATACTGACTCTTGCCACTTTTATTTAATAGAGTATTGGAGGTCCTAGCCACAGCAATGAAACACAAAAAATAAATAAAAGGAATCCAAGCTGGAAAAAAAGAAGTACAACTGTCACTGCTTGCAGATGATATGCTAGAAAATCATAAAGATGCAACCAGAAACTATTAATGAATTCAGCAAGTTGCAAGATGCTTAATTAATACTCATAAATCTGTGGTGTTTCTATACGCAAATAGTGATCAGAAACAAAAATCAAGAAAATAAAGGAGGCCTAGTTGAACAGAATACAGAGTGGATCGATTGGAAGATTCCATATTGTCAAGAGTGAATCATCCCTAAATAGATGAGCAGATTCAATGAGATTCTAATCAAAATCTCTACAGTACTCCCATCCTAGCCTCGTTGCCCCATTCTGTTATAATTAAACTTGTTTGTATATAAAATTCAGATGGCCAAAACAGGGTAGATAAACTTGTTACATCAGATGTTAAGATGTATCATAAAACTATCAGTTCAGTTCAGTCGCTCAGTCTTGTCCGACTCTTTGCGACCCCATGAACTGCAGCATGCCAGGCCTCCCTGTTCATCACCATCTCCCGGAGTTCACTCAGACTCACGTCCATCGAGTCACTGATGCCATCCAGCCATCTCATCCTCTGTCGTCCCCTTCTCCTCCTGCCCCCAATCCCTCCCAGCATCAGAGTCTTTTCCAATGAGTCAACTCTTCTCATGAGGTGGCCAAAGTACTGGAGCTTCAGCTTTAGCATCATTCCTTCCAAAGAAATCCCAGGGCTGATCTCCTTCAGAATGGACTGGTTGGATCTCCTTGCAGTCCAAGGGACTCTCAAGAGTCTTCTCCAACGCCACAGTTCAAAAGCATCAATTCTTCAGCGCTCAGCCTTCTTCACAGTCCAACTCTCACATCCATACATGACCATTGGAAAAACCATAGCCTTGACTAGACGGACCTTAGTTGGCAAAGTAATGTCTCTGCTTTTGAATATACTATCTAGGTTGGTCATAACTTTTCTTCCAAGGAGTAAGCGTCTTTAAATTTCATGGCTGCAATCACCATCTGCAGTGATTTTGGAGCCCCCAAAATAAGGTCTGACTCTGTTTCCACTGTTTCCCCATCTATTTCCCATGAAGTGATGGGACCAGATATAGTAACTAATAAAGTGTTATGTTGGCTCAAAGACAGAGATAGTCCACTGTGATGGAAAAGAGAACCCAGAAACTTCCCAGTGTATATATGGACACTTGATTTATGACTATTTTGGCACCAAAAGAAGGATGGAAAAGAACAGTGTCTTTGTAAATGGGGCCAGGATAATTGAATATCCATTTGGGAAAATGACATCTTCCATAGAACATAAATAAAAATTAATTCCACTTTGATGGAAGCTCTAAATGTGAAAGATAAAAAGCAAAGCTTTTACAAAATAATCTATGAAGATAACCTCATGAATTCATGATAGGGAAAACTTATAGAAGACTCAAAATCACTAGCCAAAAAGGAAAATATTGACAAATTGGATTCCATTACATTTAAGAGCTTCTCTTCATTGGAAGGCACTGTAAAAGAATGGAAATGCAAGCCACAGAATGTGAAAAGATGTTTCAGCATTTGAAAAAACCAATGAAGGGTGCATATCTAAGAGACATGAAGTATTTATATATATCAGTGAGAAAAAGACATATAACCCAATGGAAAACATGGGCAAGTGGCTTGAAAGGACCAGTCACAAAGAGGATATCTGAATGACTGATAAACGTGTCTGCAGCTCCATTGATAATCAAGGAAATGCAACTGAAATGTATGATAATAGATTTTCAACCTCCTTCCCTTCATAATGCCTAAAATTACAAAGAGATAACACCTGATACTGATGAGGATACGGCACATTAGTCACCCCTACCACCTCTAGTGAGTGTAAATCAGTACAACTTTTGAAAATAAGTAATTAGATATGCAAGTGGAGTATATTCTTAGCCTTTGACCTGGCAATTCCAGTCCTAGTTATGTACACAATATAAATGCATGCACAGGTACCACAGGCGACTACATTAAAATGTTCATGGTGGTAGGAGTAGGGTAGTAGCGAAGTCGCTCAGTCGTGTCTGACTCTTTGCGACCCCTTGGACTGTAGCCTACCAGGCTGCTCTGTCCATGGGATTTTCTAGGCAAGAGTACTGGATTGGGTTGCCATTTCCTTGTGTAGGAGATCTTCCCGACCCAGGGATTGAACCTGGGTCTCCCACATTGTAGGCAGATGCTTTACCATCTGAACCACCAGGCAAGTATATTTATAATGGGCAGGGTAGGTGAACAGATAATAGAATCAATGAATATTCCTACCACAAAATGAATTCATAGTACTGCAGTGAAATAGAACAAACCATGGCTATATGAGACTTGAAGAGATCTCACAAGCAATGCTGAGTGTAGGAAATCAGATGCAAGACAGTAAAACTATATGATTCTATTTCTACAATTTAACAAACAGGAAATATAAAAAGAGTGTTAAAAGTGATATAATGGTTTGAGCTGGAGGGAAAATACAATGGTTAGGCAAATGCATGAAGAGTGATTCTGGATGCCGCAGTATTCTTTTTCTTGACCTGGGTCAGGTTACACTACTGCTTGCTTTGTAGTGATTTATTGAGCTATGCAATTTTTAGTTTTTTTTTTTTTTTTTAAGGCATTAGATGTAGGACAAAAACAGAAAGTTGCTATCTCCCTATCGATGGCAAGTTTCCAATCACAATCACACAGCTTTAGGAGACCTGAATAGAGGCAAAGAGGAGCTCCCTTGGGGAGCAAGCTGACCTTGAATACTTACCTTTATTTTTGTATGATTACAAAATAACACAAGATCATTATAGAAAATTAGGAATGTAGAGAAAAATTTGAAAAAGTAGAAATTTCAGTATCTCATCAACCAGAAGCCATCACTGCTCACATTTTGATTATTTCCTTTTATATTTTTTCTTTGTATTTTTCTATATTTATCATCCTGTAATAGCTTTAAAAATCATCCTTCTTATATCAAACTGTCTCTTTGGAATTTTACATGTTTAAAAGGTCTTTTTAAGTATCCTTTTTGAAACTCACAATGTTTCATGCAGTGGTTGCGCTATATTGGAAATTTAGGTTGTTCATAATTTTTCCATATAATAAATGAGTTTTTGGTCAAAATCTTGTACAGAAATATTGACTTGTATTTTAGATTGTTTTCCTAGGTTAGATTACCTAGGAGGGAAATGATTAGAATAAATAGTAGAAGCATTTTTAACACTCTTTATAAATATCTTCACATTGCTTTTCTGATAGTTATAACAACGATTTATAATGCCACTGACACCCACTACTGTTGCTATGCTCTCCTGCGTGGAAACCACAGTATTGAACAGACAGTTTTTTATGGAGGAGAAGTCAGATGTGACTCTCATGGGGAAAGGTGAGAGCATCTCGCAGGCTGTGTGTCTCCCTGTGCAATCAAACTTGGGCACCTGTGGGGTAGCCTCTGTCTGGGGCATGGCCCCTTATCTCTGTGGACTTGTGAGTCTTTCTCCCCGAGACCCTTAATTATCACATTTGAGAAACCTGCAAGTTTGAGCACCCACAAGACTCTCCCACTCTGGCCTCTCCCAACACACACATCTGCACTCATGCATGTTCACAAACACATACACACCATACCCAACACAGACATATACTCACACAGAGATGGAAAAATCTATCAGCTACAACTATGTTTACCTATATTCGTAAACAATCCTGTCCATTCCTGTGGTGCTCAGTCTAGTTTGGCAGTTTCATGAGAGTGACCTTAGTAGATTTCTGTTTTGGCATTCACAGCATGTGCTTTTGCTATATGTGCTTGTGCATAGCACCTTGGGAGGGTCATGGGCCAATAAAATGTTCATTCATCATTGCAGCTGACTAATTTCTTGTTCTACCTCTCTCTAGACTTCCCTTTTTATCAGAATCAAAACATACATCAAATCAATTCTGATATCTTTGAAGGTCCCAAACTCATTATTTGGACTATAAGCTGTGAAATTCCATGAAAGCAAATAAAGCATACGATAATGCAGGAGACCTAGGTTTGATCCCTGGGTCGGGAAGATACCCTGGAGAAGGAAATGGCAACCCATTCCAGTATTCTTGTCTGGGAAATTCCATGGACAGAGGAGCCTGGTGGGCTACAGTCCATGGGGTCGCAAAGAGTCGAATGTGACTGAGCATGTATGAACCTTGGATTACACCACAAGAACCAGTTTCACCATTTACCACTGACAGGAGCATGCAGACCATCCCCTCTTTACCTCCTTTTCATTTTCCAGTATTCTGCCTTTAAGTCACCCCTTTACTCCCTCATAGCTCAGTTGGTAAAGAATCTGCCTGCAATGCAGGAGACCCTGTTTCGATTCCCCTGGAGAAGGGGTACGCTTCCCACTCCAGTATTCTTGGGCCTCGCTTGTGACTCAGCTGGTAAAGAATCACCTGCAATGTGGGAGACCTGGGTTTTATCCCTGGGTTGGGAAGATCCCCTGGAGAAGGGAAAGGCTACCCATTCCGGTATTCTGGCCTGGAGAATTCCATGGACTGTATATAGTCCATGGGGTCACAAAGAGTCAGACACCACCCAGTGACTTTCACTCACTTCACTTACTCCCTCACCTTGAAGGGTTCCAGAAAATTCCTTCTCTCTGGGCAGCTTTCACATCTGCTGAGTTTCAGTTCAGCAGCCCAAAGATGGCACTCTATGGTATGCTGAGCACTGAGATAGGTGGAGTGTATAAAGGGATATACATGATCCCATCCCTTAGGGCCTCAGATTCCAGAGGGAAGAGAGGTGGGGCTGTGACCCAAAGGCCCGGCAGGCATCTCTGGGGTCAATCTTAGCACCAGTCAGGGGAGGAGGAGCAATGAGAACACTGGGGCACAAAGTGTGGACAGGAGCTTCCACCTACCCGCCCCTCCCACTTTTTCTCTAGTTGATCATGTGTTCCAGACCCCTGAAACAGAGACCCCTAGGAGCACAGGAAGAAATACGTGCCACTCTAGGATTTAGTTAAGACAAATTGTTTCCTCTCTGCAACTACCTACATGACCTCATAAAACATTTAAAAATAGCAGTTGTTTCTTTATGGACAACTTCCTACACTTTTCTTAAAACAAGGAGGAATTCCTACTTAGATGACCTTATAATACATTTAAAAATTATTTCTTGTGTCCTTATGGACAATCTCCTACATTTTTTTTTTCAAAAGGAGAAATTCACAAGCGAAAGAGGACTGCACAGGTGTTCTGTCTCATATCTCACTCTTGTTGCTGCTCCTCAGTCCTTATGATACACAAAGACAGCCTCTGGGTGCTCCCATGGGGAAGATGGTGTGAAAGTGACATTTTCCAGTGATACTCTGGACTCACGGGGATTACTCTTCGAAGGAGACAAACTGAAGCATTAAGTCTAGTGCACACTGTGTGTCAGAGGAGAGGTGTTTTGCAGAGTTGACAGCTCTTTATTCAGGGACACTCCACAAAATGGGGGAGACGGGTATTTCACTTCTAGGGATGAGAAAGAGACTGACCAGCAGAAGCCAGATCCTCAAAATATCTTGACAAATGGAATCACTTTCATGTTTGCTCTCTGAATACTTTAAAGAGGTGAATTAGTTAATTAGTCCATCTATTTGGTAGAACTTGCCCGGGGCCAGGAACTGAGTGAGCTCTGGAGACACCTGCAAGGTCCTTCATGGAGTCTGTATCCTAGTGGGGAAGACGGTTGACCAATAAGGGGAAGATGTTGGAGGGTAATTGGGGTGGGGTCCACTCTAGTGTGTTATGACATAAGGCCTCTCTAGAGGCATTCACCTATGGAAAAGATATGGGGAAGCTGGGCGACCTCTCTAGTTCTGTATTGCTAGCTATGTAAGTTTGCTGGGACTGCCTTGACACAGCAGATGAAGTGGCTTCAAAAAAGGTGTTTATTGTCTCGTGGTTCTGGAGGGTGGCAGTCCAAGATCGAGGTGTCTTCAGGCCAGCTCCTCCTGAGGGCTCTTGGCTTGCCTTGGAGATGGGCACCTCCCTGTACCCACACACTGTCCTCCCTCTGTGCACGTCTGTGTCCTCATCTGCTCTCATAAGGACACCAGTCAGACTGGGTCAGGGCCCACTCTTTCTTAACTTAATCACTCTGTAAAGGCTACATCTCCAAACACAGGCACATTCTGAGGTCCTTGGGGTTGGGGCTTTGACCTAAGAATTTGAGGGGATACAGCTGAGTCCATACACTACTTACAATAACAAAATGAGCCCATGTTTGAGACTCTATCATGGGTTAGATGCTTGACCTCTCCCAGTTCTTAACCCCCACCTCCACCCCTACCCCCACCCACAGTCTCCAAGTTACAATCTTGAGGAAACTGAAGCTCAGGGAAGGTAAGGGACTCACCCAAAGCCAAAAAGACAGAAAATTCTAGAGGCATAATTTAAACTTTATCAGCATCAAGATTCCTCACCACAGCTAAACCTCTGGGAAGCCACTGACGGAAGCCTGGTCTCAAGCAATAACTTTGTATCCATGAATCAGGGGTGACACTGGGTAGACTGTAAGGTGGATGAGGTTCTCCCTCTTGGCCTCTACCCTCTGTTCCCAGGAAAGCAAGGAGGGCTGTGTGCCAGTGTCTGCAGCTGTGCTCAGCCATGCTCTGCAGTGTCAGCTGTTTGATTCTAGGCAAGTTCTTAAACAACTGCAAGCTACTCCATTTTCCCATTTGTAAAAGACTTCAAAGGGGGTTGTGGTGATTACAAGAGATAAGATTCATGAAGTATATAAAGTGTGAGGTTCATGCTCTGTGAACTGCTAGAAAACTCAGTTTCTTCACCCGTGGAATGGGAATATTAGCAGTCACTCTTCAGGACTTTTGAGCTGTGTGACTGAGTGGGTGGTGTATGCACCAGCTTCACAGAAATGGCAGTTGCAAGGTTGCTGGTCTTTCCCTCCCCTTTCCCTTATGCTGCCTCTTCTTTTTCCCACTATTTCTGCCATGGACCTTGCCTGTCTGGCCTGAGCCTGTCCTAGTTCTGTGGTGACAGTTCGTTGTTCTCATGGACTGTTCTTCTCCCACCCAAACAGGCTCTGAACACATTTCCAGGAGCTCCTTATTCTAATGGGCAGGCAGGTCTCTGACCAAGATGATACACCACGTCTGACTGACTCAGAGCAAAATGTCAACAGTTTCATGTAACAGCAGCAATCATCTAAGCCAGGCCTGACAGCTAAAGTAATGGACGCCTGATTAACTGATTTAATGAAGACTTCACCAATTCATAAATTGTTCAGGCGTGACTTTAACACAAAAGATCTCTTGGCTAATTGCTCAAGCAATTTAAAAAATTGTTTTAATGAACCACACTGCAGTTGGATTCTGTACTATTTATTTTTCTATCAATAACAAAAAGGCCGTAAATGTATGGGAAAAAAAATCAAGTAAATCGACTTAGGTTCTGATCTGGAATGAAATGTATGATGGAAAAATAGACCTGCAAGGCAGCAATCTTGCCCCGGCCCAGGGTTGCAAAGTCACATCAAAAGCTGGATTTCTTTCCTTTCCTCTTCTTTCCCTCTTGTATCATCTCACACACTCTGCTTGAAGACTGTGTCAGGAAGATGCAGTAACTCAGAAGTTGATAAACCTGTGTGAGCCCATCACGCCCATGCCCCAAATCTACCAGCCACATGATACTGGGGGGTGGTTACAGCCTGACAACAAACTCCCTCCAGCTGCTAGATGATGCCGGGTCTCCTGGATATTGATAAGCTGTCATCCCTCCCACCCAGCTCCATCTTCCTCCCCCTTATACCTTATATGTATCTTTCCAGATATATATCTCTGGAAAGGATCCAGAGGGGTCATGGGAGGTTTATAGGCTCATGTGTCTGCAGAGGTGAGCAAAGTGAGAACCAGGTGGATGGCAGTTCTGATGTGACCTCCCCTAATACTACCCTGGATCTGACAGAACAAGAAGTGGAAGGAGGGTGACAGAGAGGCAGAGATGCACAAAGGAAGTGCTTGTAAGGGAGAGAAAATGAGTGAAAGACAAAGGGGAAAGATACCTAGACAGAGTAGAAGAGAAAGACAGGAAAAAGATGGGAAATGATTACTCTAAAGAGAAAGACCTAGAAATTTAGGAAGAATTAGGAGTCAAGAGAGAGAAAGACAGGGAGGAAATGAGAAATAAAACAGAGAGAAAAAGAAGATAGAGTTAGTGAGTGAGGAAATGAAAGACAAAAAAGTGTGTGCATGTTGGGGGGCAGAAATGAAAATTTCTGGAAATGTTACTTGTCAAGGTAGTGATGTGAGAGCCATTCACTCTCTGAAGTTAGAGATAATTTCTGGACTTCACTCCTGAAGTCTTACATCCCCGTTTATGTTCACAAGGTTGTTTAGATAATGACTTCATTGACCTAATCCTGACTCGATGGGACTTTCTGTTTTTACTACGCAAGTGCAGTGACTGGGCGCTGGAGCCTTGTGGAAGTTTACTGAAGTGTGACACCCAGCCCTTGCCCCAGCTTCTTCAGTCTTAACTGCTGGCTCACCCTTCTGTGCCTCCAACTTGTTCAGGCTGCTATTTAAAACATTTGCTCTTTTGGGCGACCCATGGCCCATGACCATGGAGCAGAAACCCTGAGCAAGCTTGATGAGGAGAGTTTTATGGAAAGGCATCTCAGCCTGTACCTAGGGGACCACTGGCAGTTGAGTTTCCCAGATGACATAAACGTCCCTGTCTCCTGTCACTTCTGCATTTGTCCTTAAAGTCTGGGAAATGTTGCTTACTTGTTTCCTTGTGAGATCTGAATTACAGACAACTTTTTCTGAAAAGGCAATCCTCTTTTTAAAAGTTGAGGTATAGTTAATTCACAGTGTTGTTTCAGTTTCAAGAATATACCACAGTGATTCAGTTATACATAAATATATATTCTTTTTTAGATTATTTTCCCTTATGGGTTATTATAAAACATTGAGTAGAGTTCCCTGCGCTATACAGTAGGTCATTGTTGGTTATTTATTTTATATATGATGGTGTGTACATGTTGGTCTCAGCTCCTAATTTATCCCTCTCCTCATTTGCCCTTTGGTAACCATAAATTCTTTGAGTCTATTTCTGTTTTGTAAATGAGTTCATTAGTATCTTTTTAAAAAATGCCACCTGTAAGTGATATCATGTGATATTTGCCTTTCTTTGTCTAACTTACTTCACTTAATAATCTCTAAGTCATCCATGTTGCTACAAAATGGCATTATTGCACTCTTTTCTATGGTTCAGTAATATCCATTGTGTATATATACCATGCCTTCTTCACCCATTCATCTGCCAGTGGACACTTAGATTGTTTCCATGCCTTGACTATTATAGATAGTGCTACTATGAACATTAGTGTGCATGTATCTTTTTGAATTAGAGTTTTCTTTGGATGTTTGCCCAAGTGTGTGATTGTTGGATCATATGGTAAGTCTATTTTTAGTTTTTAAAGGAACTTCCATAGTAGCTTCTCCACAGTAGCGTCTCCAATTTATATTCCCACCAAGAACATAGGAGCTTTCCCTTTTCTCCACGCCCTCTCCAGCATTTTCTATTTGTAGACTTTTTGATGATGGCCATTCTGATCAGTGTGAGGTGGTGCGTGGGTGCCCAGTCGCTTAGTCATCTCTGACTCTTTGCAACCCCATGGACGGTAGCCCTCCAGCCTCCTCTGTTCATGGAATTTTCCAGGCAAGAATACTGCAATGGGTTGCCATTTCATGCTCCAGGGGATCTTCCTGACCCAGGGATTGAAACCTCATCTTTTGCATCCCCTGCACTGGCAGGTGAATTCTTTCCCACTGCACCACCTGGGAAGCCCCCAGTGTGAGGTGGCACCACACTGTAGCTTAGATTTAAGGCTATACTCTTCATCTTTACACTGCTTATATATAAGAGTTGCACAGGTGTTAATTGTTCCTCATACCTACCAGCTCCACTTAATTTTCATGAGGGTACTGTTACCATTCTTTCCGATATGGTTAGTGGTTTCTGTGTCTTGCCTACATACAGAGTCTCCTATGTATGTTCATGAAGATTTTCTGTTTTATCTTTTCACAGTTAAATCTATAGTCCACTCGGAATTTAATTTTGCATGTGGTGTAAGGTGGTAAGAAGGGTCAAGTTTCATCTTATCCCCATCTGGATACCTAACTGATGCATCATCGTTCACTAAAACTCTGTTTTCCCCTTGCTGTTTCCAAGTGCTACTCCTGAACACACATATTTATGAATCTGTTTTCAGTTCATATTCTGTCCCATTGGTTTGTTCTTGCTCTAATATCACTCATTCTAGCTCTATAATAAGTAAGAATGATAAAGTAAGTCCTTTATGTTGTGCTTCTTTAGAATGTCACAGCTTTTGCATCTCCCCATAAATTTTAGAATCAGCTTGTTAATTTCTACACAAAAACACACCAACACATCAGTGGGAATTTTTATTGAGATTTTATTGAATCTATCAATCAATTTGAGTATATCTCTACAAGTTTTCTCCATTCTCTGTTTTTTTTCTATTGTTTGGTCTATTTTATTCATGATCATTGTACTTTCCTCCAAATATTTAAATCTTTGTTAGTTTCCCTTAATATTGTTTCCTTGCCTTGAATATCTTATTAGATTTGCTTCCATGTGATTTAATATGCTATTGTATATACTATTGATTTTAGAGTTTATTTTATATTTATTGCTTCTGTATAAGAATACAATATTTTTTATTTTCTGTATTGACTTTGTATCTGGCAATTTATTGCAATAATGTATTTCATAAATTAAAAATTTTCTGCATACACAATTATGTTATTTGAGAAAAAACATTTGTAATCTTTGCCTTCCAATTTTTTCATACCCAATATTTATTTTCATTGCTTTATTGCATCGATTTGAATCACTAATATAATGTTAAATATTGGTGGTGATAGTAGACACCCTTATCCTGACCTGAGAGAGAAAGCTTTACATATTTCACTGTTAAGTATAATGTTTGCTGAAGAGTTTTAAAAAATAAACGGATATGGAATGCTATCAAGTGTTTTTTCTGCATACATTGAGATAATTGTAAGCTTTTTCTTTTTTATTCTATGTAGTGAGTAACATTGATTGGTTTTCAAATATAAAGCTTGTCTTGCATTTTTAGAATTAACCCAGCTTGGTAAGGTTGTGTTATCTTTTTTATATGTACTGCTGGATTAGATTTGCTGGTATTTTATTTAGGAATTTTTGACAATTCATGAGTTAGATTGGTCTATAAATTTATTTATATATAAAATATATATTATGTATAATTATATATAATATATTATATATATTAATTAAACATATAATGCTTAATTGAATATAAATAAATAAATTAATTAAACATATATAAATAAATTAAATATATAAATATAATTAAATAATTATATGCTTAATTAAATATATAAATACATAATTATATATAATATTTAATTACATCAATATTAATTTATTTATTATAATCTATAAATTTAATAAATTATATAAACATATTATACATTATAATATTTAATTATAATTAATTTAATATAATTTATTTAATAATTACTGGGGTTGCAAAGAGTCAGACACGGCTAAGCAACTAACACACAAACATGATATGTAATATATATTATATATGTATAATTTATATATTAATTTATAATAATATTTCCAAAGTGGCTAGAATATTTTACATTATAATCAGCATCCTCATAAGTACTTGATATTGTAGGTTTGGAAAAAAACAACTACTTGAGTTTGGTTTTTTTTTTTTTAATCAGCTAATAACTTTTATTTATTTAAAATTTTTTTTTATTTTTTGTTATAGTCTATTTACAATGTTATGTTAGTTTCAGGTATATAGCAAAGTGGTTCAGTTATATATACTTTTTTGTTCAGTTGCTGAGCTGTGTCTGACTCTGCAACCCCATGGACTGCAGCACGCCAGGCCTACCTGTCATCACCATCTCCCAGAGTTTATTCAGACCTGTGTCCACTGAGTTGGCGATGCCATCCAACCATCTCATCTCATCCTCTGTTGTCCCTTTCTCCTCCCGCCTTCAATCTTTCCTTGCATCAGAGTCTTTTCTAATGAGTCGGCTCTTCACATTAGGTGGCCAAAGTATTGGAGCTTCAGCATCATTCCTTTCACTGAATTTTCAGGATTGATTTCCTTTAGAATTGACTGGTTGGATCTCATTGCTAGGTCCAAGGGACTCTCAAGAGTGTTCTCCAACACCACAGTTCAAAAGCATCAATTCTTCAGTGCTCAGCCTTCTTTATGGTTCAACTCTCACATCCACACATGACTACTGGAAAAACCATAGCTTTGACTAGATGGACCTTGTTAGTTACTTGTTTTAAATATAGCAGTGTATAGGTATCAATCCCAAACTTCCAATTTATCCTTCCCCCTGTTGGTGGTTTTAATATGCACACTTCAAGGGAAAAATAATACTAGGTATATTTTCATGTGCTTATTTGTAATACTTATAACTTATTTAGTGAAGTATCTATTTAGTTTTTGTAGAGTTGCCTCCTTATAATTTAATTGGAAGATTCATTTATATATTTTGGATACATGTCTTTTATGTTTTTATGTGTTATAGAAATATTTTCTAAGTCTATAGCCTGTTTTTTCATGTTAAAGAGCAGAAATTTAAAATTTTGATGAAATCCAGTTTGCAATTTCTTCTTTTATAGTTCATACTTTTAGTGTCTTGTCTAAAAATACTTTGCCTAACCCAAGCGACAAAGGTTTCCCCAAGTTTCCTTCTATTAATTTTATAGTTTAGCTCTTCCATTTAGGTCTATGACTTTGAATTAATTTTTGTATATGTTGTAAGTGCTCAAGATCTTTTAAAAGTTTATGGAAAAGACTATCATTTCTCCATTGAATTATCTTGGCAACTTTGTCAAAATACAACAGCCCACATATGTGTGGGTCTATTTCTAGGCACTCTGTTTCTATATGTCTATTCTTATGCCAAAACTCCATTCTTTTGATTACTGTACCTTCATAGTAAAACTTGAAATCAGATGTTGGGGATCCTCTAACTTTGTTGCTCTTTTTCAAAGTGTTTTATTTCCAATATATTTTACAACCTCCTTGTCGATGTCTACAGGGGAAGAAAAAAAGGCCTGCTGGAATTCTGTTTGGATTTGCATTCAATATGTAGACCAATTTGGAGAGAACTGACATCCTGATAATACTGAATTTTCCTCTTCATAAATGTGATATGCTTTTATTATATACATTTGTATATACTATATACATTTATTTAGATCTTCTTTAATTTCTATCAGCAGTGTTTCATAATTTTTGGCATCCAAGTTTTGCCTGTCTTGTTAGATTTATCCCTAAATGTTATATGTTTTAAGCTATTATAAATGGTGTTTTAAATTTCAATTTCTGATGGTTTGTTGCTAGTATGCAAAAAGAAAATTGATTTTTGTATTGACTTTTTATCTTGTGAACTTGCAAAATCCACTTATTAATTTCAGCTTTTTTTCTAGATTCTTTGAGCATCCTACAGAAAAGAGTGTTGTCTGTGATTAAAGATAGGCTTATTTCTTTCTTTTGTTTCACATTCTTGACTCATTGTGCTGGGGAAGGTCTCCAGTATAAGACTATGACAGTAAACATCCTTTCAGTCTTGCTGCTAAGTTGCTTCAGTCGTGTCCGACTCTGTGTGACCCCATAGACGGCAGCCCACGAGGCTCCCCTGCCTCTGGGATTCTCCAGGCAAGAACACTGGAGTGGGTTGCCATTTCCTTCTCCAATGCATGCAAGTGAAAAGTGAAAGTGAAGTTGCTCAGTCGTGTCCAACTCTTAGCGACCCCATGGACTGTGGCCCACCAGGCTCCTCCGTCCATGGGATTTTCCAGGCAAGAGTACTGGAGTGGGGTGCCATCACCTTCTCCATTCAGTCTTAAAGTATTCAGTCTTTCATCATTAAATATGTATGAGGTTAGCTATAGTTATCTTATAGATTCCTTTTGTCAGATTGAAGAAGTTCCTGCCCATTCGTAGTTTTCTGAGTGTTTAAATCACAAATAGAAGTTGAATTTTGCCAAATGTTTTTTTCTGCCTCTATTGAGCTTATTATGTCAGTTTTTTTTCCTTTTTAATTCTGTAGATTGGGTGAATTACAATGTATGGTTATTAAACCACACAAGGTATGGTTATTGACTCAACCAACATTCCTAGGATAAACCCAACTTGGTCTCTTTTAATATATTGTAGGATCAACTTGGTAATTTAAAAAAAATTTTTTTATTGAAGGATAATTGCTTTACAGAATGTTGTTGTTTTCTGTCAAACCTCAACATGAATCAGCCAGGTACACATATAACCCCTCCCTTTTGAACCTCCCTCCCATCTCCTGCCCCATCTCACCCTTCTAGATTGATACAGTGCCCCTGTTTGAGTTTCCTGAGCCATATAGCAAATTGCTATTGACTGTCTGTTTTACATATGGTAATGTAAGTTTCCATGTTACTCTTTCCACACATCTCACCCTCTACTCCCCTCTCCCCATGTCTATAAGTCTGTTCTCTATGTCTATTTCTACATTGCTGCCCTGTAAATAAATTCTTCCATTCTAGTACCATTTTTCTAGAACTGTATATGTGTGTTCAGTTCAGTTCACTCACTCAGTCATGTCCGACTCTTTGCGACCCCATGAATAGCAACATGCCAGGCCTCCCTGTTCATCACCATCTCCTGGAGTTCACTCAGACTCACGTCCATCGAGTCCGTGATGCCATCCAGCCATCTCATCCTCGGTCGTCCCCTTCTCCTCCTGCCCCCAATCCCTCCCAGCATCAGAGTTTTTTTCCAATGAGTCAACTCTTCTCATGAGGTGGCCAAAGTACTGGAGTTTCAGCTTTAGCATCATTCCTTCCAAAGAAATCCCAGGGCTGATCTCCTTCAGAATGGACTGGTTGGACCTCCTTGCAGTCCAAGGGACTCTCAAGAGTCTTCTCCAACACCACAGTTCAAAAGCATCAATTCTTCTGCGCTCAGCCTTCTTCACAGTCCAGCTCTCACATCCATACATGACCACAGGAAAAACCATAGCCTTGACTAGACGGACGTTAGTTGGCAAAGTAATGTCTCTACTTTTGAATATGCTGTCTAGGTTGGTAGATCATGATATTTATCTTCCTCTTTCTGACTCACTTCATTCTGTATAACAAGCTCTAGGTTCATCCACCTCATCAGAACTGACTCAAAGGCATTCTTTTTTATGACTGAGTAATATTCCATTGTGTATATGCAAAACAACTTCTTTATCCATTCATCTGTTGATGGACATCTAGGTTGCTTCCATGTTCTAGGTATTGTAAACAGTGCTGCAATGAACAATGGGATACATGTGTCTTTTTCAACCCTGGTTTCCTCAGGGTGTATGCCTAGGAGTGGGATTGCTGATGATTGGTGGGATATGGCTGGGATATAGTGATCTTATTCCCAGTTTTTTAAGGAATCTCCATACCATCTTCCATAGTGGCTGTATCAATTTACATTCCCACCAACAGTGCAAGAGTGTTCCCTTTTTCCCACAGCCCTTCCAGCATTTATTGTTTAGAAACATTTTGATGATGGCCATACTGACTGGTGTGAAGTGGTATCTCATTATGGTTTTGATTTGCATTTCTCTAATAATGAGCAACGTTGAGCATCTTTTCATATGTTTGTTAGCCATCTGCTTGTCTTCTTTGGAGAAATGTCTGTTTAGGTCTTTTCCCCAATTTTTGATTGGGTTGTTTGTTTTTCCAGTATTGAGTTGTGTGAGCTGCTTGTATATTGTGGAAATTAATCCTTTGTCAGTTGTTTCATTTGCTATTATTTTCTCCCATTCCGAGGGTTGTCTTTTCACCTTGCTTATAGTTACCTTGCTGTCCAAAATGTTTTAAGTTTAATCAGGTACCACTTGATTACTTTTGTTTTTATTCCCATTACTCTAGGAGGTGGGTCACAGAGGATCTTACTTTGATTTATGTCATGAAGTGTCCTGCTTATGTTTTCCTCTAAGACTTTCATAGTTTCTGGTCTTACATTTAGGTCTTTAATCCATTTTGAGTTTATCTTTGTGTATAGTGTTAGGATGTGTTCTAATGTCATTCTTTTACATGTAGATGTCCAGTTTTCCCAGCACCATTTATTGAAGAAGCTGTCTTTGCCCCATTGTATATTCTTGGTTCCTTTGTCAAAAATAAGGTACCCCTAGGTGCATGGGCTTATTTCTGGGCTTTCTATCTCATTCCATTGGTCTATATTTCTGTTTTTATTCCAGTATCATACTGTCTTGATGACTGTAGCTTTGTAGTATTATCTGAAGTCAGGAAGGGTGATTCCTCCAGCTCTATTCTTCTTTCTCAAGACTGCTTTGGCTATTTGGAGTCTCTTGTGTTTCCATTTGAATTGTGAAATTTTTTGTTCTAGTCCTGTGAAAAATGCCACTGGTAATTTGATAGGGATTGCATTGAACTGTGTTGGGTAGTATAGTCATTTTCACAAAATTGATTCCTCCTACCCGAAACATGGATTATCTCTCCATTTGTTTATGTCTTCTTTGATTTCTTTCATCAGTGTCTTATAATTTTCTGGGTACAGTTCTTTTTCTCCTTCAGTTCAGTTCAGTTGCTCAGTCATGTCCAACTCTTTGTGACTCCATTAATTGCAGCACTCCAGGCCTCTCTGTCCATCACCAACTGCCAGAGTTCACTCAAACTCATGTTCATCGAGTCAGTGTGCCATCCAGCCATCTCATCCTCTGTCATCCCCTTCTTCTCCTGCCCCCAACCCCTCCCAGCATCAAAGTCTTTTCCAATGAGTCAACTCTTCGCATGAGGTGGCCAAAGTATTGGAGTTTCAGCTTCAGCATCAGTCCTTCCAAAAAACACCCAGGACTGATCTTCAGAATGGACTTGTTGGATCCCCTTTTTATTTCCTTGCAGTCCAAAAGACTCTCAAGAGTCTTCTCCAACACCACAGTTCAAAAGCATCAATTCTTCAGCACTCAGCCTTCTTCACAGTCCAACTGTCACATCCATACATGACCACAGGAAAAACCATAACCTTGACTAGACGGACCTTAGTCGGCAAAGTAATGTCTCTGCTTTTGAATATGCTGTCTAGGTTGGTCATAACTTTTCTTCCAAGGAGTAAGCGTCTTTTAATTTCATGGCTGAAATCACCATCTGCAATGATTTTGGAGCTCAAAAAAGTAAAGTCAGCCATCGTTTCCACTGTTTCCCCATCTATTTGCCATAAAGTGATGGGACCGGATGCCATGATCTTCGTTTTGTGAATGTTGAGCTTTAAGCTGACTTTTTCACTCTCCTCTTTCACTTTCATCAAGTGGCTCTTTAGTTCCTCTTCACTTTCTGCCAAGGGTGGTGTCATCTGCATATCTGAGGTTATTGATGTTTCTCCCGGCAATCTTGATTCCAGCTTGTGCTTCTTCCAGCCCAGCGTTTCTCATGATGTACTCTGCATAGACGTTAAATAAGCAGGGTGACAATAGACAGCCTTGACGTACTCCTTTTCCTATTTGGAACCAGTCTGTTGTTCCATGTCCAGTTCTAACTCTTGCTTCCTGTCCTGTGTATAGGTTTCTCAAGAGGCAGGTCAGGTGGTCTGGTTGTTAAGTTTATTCCGAGATATTTATATCTTTTTGTTGCAATGGTGAACTGGATTGATTCCTTAATTTCTCTTTCTGATTTTTCATTGTTAGTATATAGAAATGCAAGTGATTTCTGTGTATTGATGATGTATCCTGCAACTTTGTTAAATTCACTGATTAGCTCTAGTAATATTCTGATAGTATCTTTAAGTTTTTTGTGTATAGTATCATGTCATCTGCAAACAGCGAGAGGTTTACTTCTTCTTTTCCAATCTGGATTCTTTTTACTTCTCTTTCTTTTCTGATTGCTGTAGCAAGGACTTTCAGAACTGTGTTGAATAATAGTGGTGAAAGTGGACACCCTTGTCTTGTTCCTGATCTTAGTGGGAATGCTTTAAGTTTTTCACCATTGAAAATAATGTTTGCTGTAGGCTCATCATATATGGCCTTTACTATGTTGAGGTAGGTTCCCTCTATATCCATTTTTTTTTGAAGAGTTTTAATCAAAAATGGGTGCTGGATGCTGTCAAAGGCTTTTTCTACATCTATTGAGATGATCATATGGTTTTTATCTTTCAATTTGTTAATATGGTGTATCACATTGATTGGTTTGTACATATTGAAGAATTCTTGCATTCCTGGAATAAACTCAACTTGATCATGGTTTATGAGCTTTTTGATGTGTTGCCTAATTCTGTTTGCTAAAATTTTATTGAGGATTTTTGCATCCATGCTCATCAGTGATATTAGCCAGTAGTTTTCTTTTTTTGTGTTGTCTTTCTGGTTTTGGTGTCAGGGTGATGGTGGCCTCATAGAATGAGTTTGGAAGTGTTCCTTCCTCTGCAATTTTTTGAAAGAGTTTTAGAAGGATAAGCATTAATTCTTCTCTAAATGTTTGATACAATTCTCCTGTGAAGCCATCTGGCCCTGGGCTTTTGTTTTGGGGAGATTTTGTACCACAGCTTCAATTTCAGTGCTTGTAATTGGGTTGTCCATAATTTCTATTTCTTCCTGGTTCAGTCTTAGAAGATTGAACTTTTCTAAGAATCTGTCCATTTCTTCCAGGTTATCCATTTTATTGCCATATAGTTGTTCATAATAGTCTCCTATAATCCTTTGTATTTCTGCATTGTCTGTTGTAACTTCTCTTTCTTCACTTCTAATTTTGTTGATTGGATTCTTCTCTCTTTTTTTCTTGATGAGTCTGGCTAACGTTTTGTCAATTTTTTTTTTTTATCTTCTCAAAGAACCAGCTTTTAGTTTTATTATTCTTTACTATTGTTTCTTTCATTTCTTTTCCATTTATTTCTGCTCAGATCTTTATGATTTCTTTCCTTCTACTAATTTTTTTTTTGTTCTTCTTCCAGTCGTTTTAAGTGTAAAGTTAGGCTGTCTATTTGATGTTTTCCTCGTTTCTTGAGGTAGGATTGTATTGCTATAAACTTCCCTCTTAGAACTGCTTTTGCTGCATCTGATAGGTTTTGAGTGATGGTGTTTTCATTATTGTTTCTAGAAAATTTTTAATTTCCCTTTTGATTTCTTCAGTAACTTGTTGGTTATTTAGAAATGTATTTGTGTTTCTTATAGTTTTTTTTTTCCTTGTAATTGAAATCTAGTCTCATAGTGTTGTGGTCAGAGAAGATGCTTGATATGGTTTAAATTTTATTAAATTTACTGAGGTTAGATTTGTGACCCAAGGTGTGGCCTATCCTGGAGAATGTTCCATGTGCACTTGAGAAGAAAGTGTGTTCCTCTGCATTTGGATGGAATGTCCTGAAGATATCAATGAGATCCATCTTATCTAACGTGTCATTTAAGACTTGTGTTTCCTTATTACTGTTTTGTTTTGACGATCTGTCCATTTGTGTGAGTGGGGTATTTAAGTCTCCTACTATTATTGTGTTATTGTCAGTTTCTGCTTTTATGTCTGTTATTGTTTGTCTTTTATATTGAGGTGCTCCTATGTTGGGTGCATAGATCTTTACAGTTGTTATGTTCTCCTCTTGGATTGATCCCTTGATCATTATGTTGTGTCCTTCCTCATCTCTTGTAATCTTCTTTATTCTAAGGCCTATTTTGTCTGATATGAGGATTGCTTCTCCAGCTTTCTTTTGCTTCCCTTTTGCATGGAATATATTTTTCCATTCTCTCACTTTCAGTCTATGTGTGTCTTGAGGTCTAAAGTGGGTTTCTTGTAGACAGCATCTATATGGATCTTGTTTTTGTATCCATTCAGCCAGTCTGTGTATTTTGGTTGGAGCATTTAATCCATTTACATTTAAAGTAATTATTGATATATATGTTCCTATTGCCATTTTCTTAATTGGGGTTGATTTTATAGATAGTTTTTTTTTTTTCTCTTGTATTTCTTGACTATGTAAGTCAATTTAACATTTGTTGTAAAGCTGGTTTGGTGGTACTGAATTCTGTTAACTTTCGCTTGTCTGAAAAGTTTGTGCTTTCTCCATCAATTTTGAATTGATGGAGAACCTTGCCTGGTACAGTAATCTTGGTTGTTGATTTTTTCCTTTCAGTACTTTAAATACATCCTGACATTCCCTTCTGGCCTGCAGAGTTTCTGTGGAAAGATCAGCTGGGAAGCATATGGGATTTCCCTTGTATGTTACTTGTTGCTTCTCCCTTCCTGCCTTTAATATGCTTCTTTGTGTTTATGCTTTGTTAGTTTGATTAGTATGTGTCTTGGCATGTTTCTTCATGGGTTTATCCTGTATGGGACTCTGTGCCTCTTGGACTTGACTGACTATTTCCTTTTCCACGTTGGGGAAATTTTCAACTATAATCTCTTCAAAAATGCTCATACCCTTTCTTTTTCTCTTCTTCTTCTGGGACTTATATTATTCAAATGTTGGTGCATTTGATATTGTCCCAGAGGTCTCTGAGTCTATCCTCAGTTCTTTACATTCTTTTTACTTTATTCTGCTCTTTCGAAGTTATTTCCACCGTTTTATCTTCCAGCTCACTGATTCGTTTTTGGGCTTCAGATATTTGGCTATTGATTTCTTCTCGAGTATTTTTAATTTCAGTAATTGTGTTATTTGTCTCTGCACGTTTATTCTTTAATTCTTCTAGATCTTTGTTAGTTGATTCTTGCATTTCCTCCATTTTGCTTTCAAGGATTTTGATCATCTTTACAATCATTATTCTGAATTCTTTTTTCAGGTAGTTTGCCTATTTCCTCTTGAATTGTTTGGACTTCTGTGTTTCTAATTTGTTTCTTCATTTGTGTAGTATTTATCTGCCTTTTCATCTTCATTTTTTTAAATTTATTTTGTTTGAGGTCTCCTTTTCTCAGGCTTCAATGTTGAATTCTTTCCTCCTTTTGCTTTCTCCCCTCTAAGTTTGGTCCAGTCGCTTTCAAGCTTTTTATAGGGTGAAATTTGTACTGAGTTTTTGTTTGTTTGTTTTTCCTCTGATGTGCAAAGCTGAGTGAGGTGGTAATTCTGTCTGCTAATGATTGGGTTTGTATTTTTGTTGTGTTTGTTGTTTGGATGAGGCGTCCTGCACAGGGTGCCACTGTTGGGTGGGTGATGCCAGGTCTTGTATTCAAGTGGTTTCTTTTGTGTGAGTTCTTACTATCTGATACCCTCTAGGTTAGTTTTCTGATAGTCTAGGGTCTTGGAGTCAGTGGTCCCACTCCAAAGGCTTAGGGCTTGATCTTTTAGCAGCTCTGAGGCTTCATCTTTCTGAATGTTTGCAAAATGGCACAGTCTTATGGGAGGCAGGAGTCCAGGAGCAGTGGTACAATCACAATTCCACAGACTGACATTCCATGAAATGGAGGCCTCACGGTTGCTTTATGGCTCAGTCATTAAATGCATGCACATTCCATCCCTCCAGGAATCTTGGTAATTTTTTAAAAAATATTTTTACATTTCTTTTCATTAGTCTGTGGATTTCTTTTCTCATAATATCTTTGTCTGGTTTTGATGTTAGGATGATGCTGGTCTCATAGAACAAGTTGGGAAGTGTTCCCCATTCTTTTATTTTCTGGAAAATTTTTATGGAGAATCAGTATTTGTTTCTTAGTTGGTAAGATTCATCAGAAAAGCACGGATGTGGAGTTTTCCTAATGGAAAAACTTAAAATATGCATTCTTTTTCTTTTATATGTATATATATAATAATATTCAGGTTATATACTCATGTTTTCTTGACTGAGCTTTGGTAAATTATTGTTTTCAAAAGAATCTATCCATTTCATCTAAGCTATTGAACTTACTTTCATGTAGCTGTATATCATACTACCTTATATATGTTTTTATTGTATTATAGTTAGGACATTTTACATGAGATCTACCCTCTTGACAAATACTTAGGTGCACAGTGTGCTAATGTTAACTGTAGTCACCATGTTGTACAGTGGATCTCTAGAATATATTCACCCATCATAACTGAAACATTATATCCATTGACCAGCACATCCACATCTCCTCCTTATTACCCTTTGATTGTAGTTATGTCATCGCTTTCATTCCTAATATTGGTAATTCGTGTCCTCTCTGTATATATCTTTTTTTCTCCTACTCAATCTGCCTAGAGATTTAACAATATTATTTTTTTCAAATAATCAAGTTTTGCCTTCATTGACTTTTATTTTGTGTTTTCAAATTCATTTATTTCTGTTCTTATTGTAATCATTACTTCTTTCCTTCTAATTTCTTGCTTAATTTACTTTTCTTTATCCAGTTTCTTAAGGTGGAAAGTTGGATCACTGGTTTGAAATCTTTGCTCTTTTGCATTTAATACTATTGATTTCCCTCTAGACACAGCTAAAGCTGTGAACAGAGATTTCAAATTCCCCTTTTGAGTTTTTGTTTGGTTTATATGTTATTTACACTTATTATATAATTTCAAACTATTTAGGGATATTTTATATATTTCTGTTACTGATTTTTTGTTTAATTCTGTAGTCAAGTTCAGTTCGGTCGCTCAGTCGTGTCTGACTCTTTGGGACCCCATGAATCGCAGGACGCCAGGCCTCCCTGTCCATCACCAACTCCCGGAGTTCACTCAGACTCACGTCCATTGAGTCATTGATGCCATCCAGCCATCTCATCCTCTGTCGTCCAAGTAGATGGCTATTTGATTACAACTCTTTTAAATTTTTGAAAATTGTTTCATGACACAGAATAAAACCTGTCTTGGTGAATGCTCCATGTATACATTTAAAAAGAATTCACACACTGGAAAGAATATATATTCTGCTGTTATCAGGTTGAACAGTCCATACATATCACTTAGCTCAAGTGGTTCAGCTCTTCTACATCCTTAGCAATGTTATGTTTACCTGTCCTTTTAATTAAGCAGAGATCACTTTTATCAGATTTTCCTTCATGTATTGTCATTATGTGCATACACAGGATCAACTCTCCCCTGTGTCATGACGTAACGTCTTTACCAATGATAATATTCATGGTTCTGAAATCTATTGATAATTTTTCCAATAATAATATAATCACTCCTACCTTTTTTGATTAATGGTTGCATAGCATATCTTTTCCCATCTTTTTACTTTTAGCTTGCATTTTATATATATTTAAATTTGTGTCTTACCAGACAGCTTATCATTGGGTCTTTCTTTTCTTATTCCACCAGATAATCTTTGCCTTTTAAATTGGGGTATTTAGTCTACCTGTATCTAATGTCATTATTAATATTAGTTCAGTTCAGTTCAGTCACTCAGTCTTGTCTGACTCTTTGAGACCCCATGAATTGCAGCATTCCAGGCCTCCCTGTCCATCACCATCTCCCAGAGTTCACTCAGACTCACGTCCATCGAGTAAGTGATGCCATCCAGCCACCTCATCCTCTGTCGTCCCCTTTTCCTCCTGCCTCCAATCCCTCCCAGCATCAGAGTCTCTTCCAATGAGTAAACTCTTCGCATGAGGTGGCCAAAATACTGGAGCTTCAGCTTTAGCATCATTCCTTCCAAAGAAATCCCAGGGTTGATCTCCTTCAGAATGGACTGGTTGGATCTCCTTGCAGTCCAAGGGACTCTCAAGAGTCTTCTCCAACACCACAGTTCAAAAGCATCAATTCTCCAGTGCTCAGCCTTCTTCACAGTCCAACTCTCACATCCATACATGACCACAGGAAAAACCATAGCCTTGACTAGACAGAACTTTGTTGGCAAAGTAATGTCTCTGCTTTTGAATATGCTATCTAGGTTGGTCATAACTATTCTTCCAAACAGTAAGCGTCTTTTAATTTCGTGGCTGCAGTCACCATCTGCAGTGATTTGGGAGACCCCCCAAATAAGGTCTGACACTGTTTCCACTGTTTCCCCATCTATTTCCCATGAAGTGATGGGACCAGATGCCACGATCTTAGTTTTCTGAATGTTGAGCTTTAAGCCAACTTTTTCGCTCTCCTCTTTCACTTTCATCAAGAGGTTTTTAGCTCCTCTTCACTTTCTGCCATAAGGGTGGTGTCATCTGCATATCTGAGGTTATTGATATTTCTCCTGGCAATCTTGATTCCAGCTTGTGCTTCTTCCAGCCCAGCGTTTCTCATGATGTACTCTGCATAGACGTTAAATAAGCAGGGTGACAATAGACAGCCTTGACGTACTCCTTTTCCTATTTGGAACCAGTCTGTTGTTCCATGTCCAGTTCGAACTGTTGCTTCCTGACCTGCATACAGATTTCTCAAGAGGCAGGTCAGGTGCTACGGTATTCCCATCTCTTTCAGAATTTTCCACAGTTTATTGTGATCCACACAGTGAAAGGCTTTGGCATAGTCAATAAAGCAGAAATAGATGTTTTTCTGGAACTCTCTTGCTTTTTCCATGATCCAGCGGATGTTGGCAATTTGATCTCTGGTTCCTCTGTCTTCTAAAACCAGCTTGAACATCAGGGAGTTCACAGTTCACGTATTGCTGAAACCTGGCTTGTAGAATTTTGAGCATTACTTTGCTAGCATGTGAGATGAGTGCAATTGTGTGGCATTGCCTTTCTTTGGAATTGGAATGAAAACTGACCTTTCCCAGTCCTGTGGCCACTGCTGAGTTTTCCAAATTTGCTGCCATATTGAGTGCAGCACTTTCACAGCATCATCTTTCAGGATTTGAAACAGCTCAACTGGAATTCCATCACCTCCACTAGCTTTGTTCATAGTGATGCTTTCTAAGGCCCAGTTGACTTCACATTCCAAGATGTCTGGCTCTAGATTAGTGATCACATCATCATGATTATCTGGGTCGTGAAGATCTTTTTTGTACAGTTCTTCTGTGTATTCTTGCCACCTCTTCTTAATATCTTCTGCTTCTGTTAGGTCCATACCATTTCTGTCCTTTATCGAGCCCATGTTTGCATGAAATGTTCCCTTGGTATCTCTCATTTTCTTGAAGAGATCTCTAGTCTTTCCCATTCTGTTGTTTTCCTCTATTTCTTTGCATTGATCATGAAGAAGGCTTTCTTATCTCTTCTTGCTATTCTTTGGAACTCTGCATTCAGATGCTTATATCTTTCCTTTTCTCCTTTGCTTTTCACCTCTCTTATTTTCACAGCTATTTGTAAGGCCACCCCAGACAGGCATTTTTCTTTTTTGCATTTTTTTTTCCCATGGGGATGGTCTTGATCCCTGTCTCCTGTACAATGTCATGAACCTCATTCCATAGTTGATCAGACACTCTGTCTATCAGATATAGGCCCTTAAATCTATTTCTCACTTCCACTGTATAATCATAAGGGATTTGATTTAGGTCATACCTGAATGTTCTAGCGGTTTTCCCTACTTTCTTCAATTTAAGTCTGAATTTGGTAATAAGGAGTTCATGATCTGAGCCACAGTCAGCTCCTGGTCTTGTTTTTGTTGACTGTATAGCTTCTCCATGTTTGGCTGCAAAGAATATAATCAGTCTGATTTTGGTGTTGACCATCTGGTGATGTCCATGTGTAGAGTCTTCTCTTGTGTTGTTGGAAGAGGGTGTTTGCTATGACCAGTGCGTTTTCTTGGCAAAACTCTATTAGTCTTTGCCCTGCTTCATTCCACATTCCAAGGCCAAATTTGCCTGTTACTCCAGGTGTTTCTTGACTCCCTACTTTTGCATTCCAGTCCCCTATAATGAAAAGGACATCTTTTTTGGATGTTAGTTCTGAAATGTCTTGTAGGTCTTCATAAAACCGTTCAACTTCAGTTTCTTCAACGTTACTGGTTGGGGTATAGACTTCGATAACTGTGATATTGAATGGTTTGCCTTGGAGACGAACAGAGATCATTTCGTCGTTTTTGAGATTGCATCCAAGTACTGCATTTCGGACTCTTTTGTTGACCATGATGGCTACTCCATTTCTTCTGAGGGATTCCTGCCCGCAGTAGTAGATATAATGGTCATTTGAGTTAAATTCACCCATTCCAGTCAATTTTAGTTTGCTCATGGTTGGATTTAAATCAACTATATTATTCATATTGTTCCATTTGTTTCTTTGTTCCCTTTTTTGTATTAAAATTATATTGCATGATTTCATTTATATCCACTATTTGCTTGTGAGGTATACCTCTTTTATACTTTATTTCATTCTGACTCAATGGATTACCATATACAGCCTTGCTTTATCAGAACCTAGTTTCAAAAAAATAGTAGCCAGTTTAGGTACAGTGTGAGAACCTTACAACATTATATTTCCACTTTCTCCTTCCCATCTTCAGAGCTATTTTTTATCATACATTTAACTTCTACATGTTATAAACTCAAAAATTCATTGTTATCATTTTCCTTTACACACTAACTAAAAATAATACAAAATAAGAAAATTTGTATTATATTTATTAATACTTTTATCTTTACTTAATTTCTAGAGGTCTACAACTTGTATGTGTGTGTAATACTAGAGTTCTTCATTTCCAACCAGTGTTATCCTGCTGCCTCAAGAACTTTCTTCAACATTTCTTGCTGTTCAGGTCTCCTGACAGTGAATTTTCTTAGCTCTTATTGTCTGAAAAATTTTTTATTTGGTCTTCATATTTGAAAGACATTTTCACTGGATAGAGTTCTGAGTTGACTTTTTATTCTCTTAGTACTCTAAGGTTGTGACTCTCTTATTTCTGGTTTTCCTACTTTCTGACCAAAAAAAAAAAAAATCTGCTTGATATTTTTATCTGTGATCCACTGCATTTAATATTACCTTTTCTTTTGGCTGCTTGGAAAATTTTCCCTTTGTCTTTGACTTTCAGAAACTTAATTATGATTTTGTGTGTTATCTTATTTAGGAGTCTTTGAATTTCTTGTGTCTGTGATTTGTTGTTTTTAATTATTTTAGAATATTCTTAGTTATTATTTCAACTATTATCTCCCTCTCCTTTCCTTCTAGGTTCCATTTTTGTTTGTTTGTTTTTATTTTAATTTCATTTGATTTTTCTCACAGCTCTGGATGCTATGGGATTTTTTTCCTTTTTGTTCTGTTTTAATCATTTCTGTTGACCTGTCTTCAAGTTTTACTGATTCTTTCCTCATCAATGTCTAATTCTCTTTTAAACTTGGGAAAGAAATGAATCTTTGGTAATATGGTTCCTTTTTTCATCTAGCGCTTCCATTTGACTTAAAACATCTCCACCTCTCTGCTAAGACTCCCTACCTGTTCATGCATGTTGCCCACATCATTTAACGTAGCAGTCATAGCCACTATACAGTCCTGTTTGGTAATTCTAACATCTGGGTAATTTCTCATCTGATTCTATGACTGACTTATCTCTTAACAACCTAACTTCAAGTTCAATAATTCTAAGTTCTAATATGTTTCTAAATCCATCCTTCGAGTACTTAATTACATTTATTTCATTGCTCAATTCTAGAACTTTCTGTGTATTTTTTTTTATAGCTCCCAACTCTTTACCAAAATTACCAAAATTGTTGTTTCTTTTCTTGAACATATTAAACATATTAGTTTAAAATTCATGATTGATAGCCTCATTTTCTGTATCACCTAGGTCTCCTGCTATGATCTATAGTTTCCTGTATTTTTTAGAAAATCATGTTGGCCTCACTCTTTGAAACCATGGTATTTTAAAATTTCTATCCCTAACATTAATGTGGAATTTTTATAAGATAATTTCAGGCTCCAGATAATGTTATCTTTTTCTAAGGAGGGTTGGCATTTAGTCCTGGCAGGTGGTAGGGACACTGTTAACCCCAGTTGAACTTAACTCATGAATAGATTGAGATGATTCCAAATTGGGCTTCAGAACCTATGAGAACTCATCTATTTCTGGTTCACCCTTACCCATAGGATGCAGCCGACTCAAAACCTATGGCTACTTCTGCTGGCAAGCTGTACCTTGAATTTGTCCTCCTTCAGTTTACTTCAGTCATTCAGTTGTGTCTGACTCTTTGCAACCCAATGGACTGCAGCACGTAAGGCTTCCCTGCCCATCATCAACTACTGGAGCTTGCTCAAACTCATGTCCATTGAGTTGGTGATATCATCCAACCATCTCATCCTCTGTTGTCCCCTTATCCTCCTGACTTCAATCTTTCCTAGCATCAGGGTCTTTTCTAGTGAGTCAGTTCCTCGCATCAGGTGGCCGAATATTGGAGTTTCAGCTTCAGCATCAGTCCTTCCAATAAATGTTCAGGACTTATTTCCTTTAAGATTGACCGGTTTGATGTCCTGGCAGACCAAGGGACTCTCGAGTCTTCCCCAAGTTCAAAAGCATCAATTCTTTGGTGCTTATCGTTCTTTATAGTCCAAATCTCACGTCCATAAGTGACTACTGGAAAAACCATAGCTTTGAGTAGATGAACCTTTGTTGGCAAAGTAATGTCTCTCCTTTTTAATATGCTGTCTAGGTTGGTCATAGCTTTTCTTCCAAGGAGCAGCATCTTTTAATCTCATGACTGCACCTACCAGCTGCAGTGATTTTGAGCCCAAGAAAATAAAGTCTGTCACTGTTTCCATTGTTTCCCCATCTAGTTGCCATGAAGTAATGAGACCAGATGCCATGATCTTAGTTTTTTGAACGATGAGTTTTAAGCCAGCCTTTTCACTTTTCCCTCAATTTAATCAAGAGGTTCTTTAGTTACTCTTCACTTTATGCCATAAGGGCAGTATAATCTGCATGTCTGAGGTTACTGATATTTCTCCCAGGAATCTTGATTCCAGCTTGTGTTCAAGAAGCCCAGAATTTCACATGATGTACTCTGCATAAAAGTTAAGTAAGCAGGGAAACAGTATGCAGCCTTTACATATTCCTTTCCCAATTTGGAACCAGTCTGTTGTTTCATGTCTAGTTCTAACTCTTTCTTCTTGACCTGCATACAGATTTCTCAGGAGGCAAGTAAGGTGGTCTGGTATTCTCATCTCTTGAAGAAGTTTCCAGAGTAGTGATCTACACAGTCAAAGACATTGGAGTTATCAATAAAGCAGAAGTAGATGTTTTTCTGGAATTCTTTTGTTTTTTCTATGATCCAACAGATGTTGGCAATTTGATCTCTGGTTTCTCTGCCTTTTCTAAAACCAGCTTGAGCATCTGGAACTTCATGGCTCAGGTACTGCTAAAGCCTGGCTTGGAGAATTTTGAGCATTACTTTGCTAGCATGTGAGATGAGTGCAATTGTTCAGTAGTTCGATGTTCTTTGGCATTGCCCTTCTTTGGGATTGGAATGAAAACTGACCTCTCCAGTCCTGTGGCCACTGCTGAGTTTTCCAAATTTGCTGGCATATTGAGTAAAGCACTTTCACAGCATCATCTTTGAGAATTTGAAATAGCTCAACCGGAATTCCATCACCTCCACTAGCTTTGTTCGTAGTGATGCTTTCTAAGGCCCACTTGACTTCTCATTCTAGAATGTATGGCTCTAGGTGATTGATCACATCTTTGTGGTTATCTGGGTCATGAAGATCTTTTCTGTATAGGTCTTCTGTGTATTCTTGCCATCTCTTCTTAATATCTTCTGCTTCTGTTAGGTCCATACCATTTCTGTCCTTTATCGAGCCCATCTTTGCATGAAATGTTCCCTTGGTGTCTCTAATTTTCTTGAAGAGATCTCTAGTCTTTCCCATTCTACTGTTTTCCTCTATTTCTTTGCATTAATCACTGAGGAAGGCTTTCTTATCTCTCCTTGCTTGTCTTTGGAACTCCGCATTCAGATGCGTATAGCTTTCCTTTTCTCCTTTGCCTTTGCTGCTGCTGCTGCTAAGTTACTTCAGTCGTGTCCTAGTCTGTGTGACCCCATAGATGGCAGCACACCAGGCTCCGCCGTCCCTGGGATTCTCCAGGCAAGAACACTGGAGTGGGTTGCCATTTCCTTCTCCATCCTTTGCCTTTAGAGTCTCTTTTTTTTCTCAGCTATTTGTCAGGCCTCCTCAGACAACCATTTTGCCTTTTTGCCTTTCTTTTTCTCGGAGATGATCTTGATCACTGCCTCCTGTACAATGTCACAAACCTCTGTCCATAGTTCTTCAGGCACTCTGTCTATCAGATCTAATCCCTTGAATCTATTTGTCACTTCCACTGTGTAATTGTAAGGGATTTGAATTAGGTCATACCTGAATGGCCTAGTGGTTTTCCCCACTTTCTTCAATTTAAGTCTGAATTTGTCAATAAGGAATTCATGATCTGAGCCACAGTCAGCTGCCAGTCTTGTTTGTGCTGACTGTATAGAGCTTCTTCAATCTGATTTTGGTATTGACTATCTACTGATGTCCATGTGTAGAAAGTGTTTGCTATGACCAGTGCATTCTCTTGGCAAAACTCCAGTAGTCTGCCCTGTTTCCTTTTGTACTCCAAGGCCAAATTTGCCTGTTACTCCAGGTATCTCTTGACTTCCTACTTTTGCATTCCAGTCCCCTATGATGTAAAGGACATCTTTTTTGAGTGTTAGTTCTAGAAGGCCTTGTAGGTCTTCATAGAACAGTTCAACTTCAGCTTCTTCAGCATTACTGTTTGGATCATAGACTTGGATTACTGTGATATTGAAATGTTTGCCTTGGAAACAAACAGAGATCGTTCTGTCGTTTTTGCCACTGCACTCAAGTACTGCATTTTGGACTCTTTTGTTGACTATGAGGTCTACTCCATTTCTTCTAAGGGATTCTTGCCCACAATAGTAAACATAATGGTCATCTGAATTAAATTCGCCCATTCCGGTCCATTTTAGTTCACAATTCCTAAAATGTTGATGTTCACTCTTGCCATCTCCTGTTTGACCGCTTTAATTTACCTTGATTCATGGACCTAACATTCCAGGTTCCTGTGCAATATTGCTCTTTATAGCATTGGACTTGACTTCCATTAACAGTCACATCCACAACTGGGTGTTGTTTTCACTTTGGCTCCATCTCTTCATTCTTTCTGGATTTTTTTCTCCACTGTTCTCCAGTAGCATATTATAGGGCACCTGCCAACCTGGAGAGTTCATCTTTCAGTGTCATATGTTTTTGCCTTTTCATACTGTTCATGGAGTTCTCAAGGTAAGAATACTGACATGGTTTGCCATTCCCTTCTCCAGTGGACCACGTTTTGTCAGAACTCTCCACAAAGACCCCTCCACCTTGGGTGGCCCTACATGGTATGGCTCATAGTTTCATTGAGTCAGACAAGGCTGCAGTCCATGTGATCAGTTTGATTAGTTTTCTGTGATTGTGGTTTTCATTCTGTTCACTCTCTGATAAGGATAAGAGACTTATGGAAGCTTCCTGATGGGAGAGACTGGCTGAGGGAAACTGGGTCTTATTCTGATGAATGGGGTCATGCCCAGTGAATCTTTAATCCAATTTTTTGTTGATGGGTGGGACTAGTGTGCACAAGGCTTTGTTTGTGCTCTCCTAGAGTCTCTTTTCCCAGTCCTGTGGAAGTTCTGTAATCAAATCCCACTGGCCTCCAAAGTCAAATTCCCTAGGGGTTCTCAGTCCCTTTGCCAGATCCTCAGGCTGAGAAATCTGTTGTGGGTCCTAGAACTTTCTTAACAATGGGAGAATTTCTTTGGTATAATTGTTTGCAGTTTGTGGGTCATCTGCTCAGAGGCTCTGTGGTGGGGTTAATGGTGACCTCCAAGAGGGCTTATGTTACAAGCTGCATAACCCAGGTAGTTGCACTCAGAGCCCCTGCCCCTATGGCAGGCCACTGCTGACCCATACCTCTGCAGGAGGCTCAAACACAGGTCTGGCTCAGTCTCTATGGGGTCTCTGGATTCTGGTGCACACAAGGTTTTGTTTGAGCCCTCCAGGCATCTCTGGTGGGTATGGGATTTGATTGCAAACATGATTTCACCCCTCCTACAATCTTGCTGGGGCTTTTCCTGTTCCCTTGGATATGGGGTATTTTTTTGGTGGGATCCAACATTCTCCTGTCAGTGGTTGTTCAGCAGCAAGTTGTAATTTTGGAGTTCTCATGGGAGAAGAGGAGGACATGTCCTTTTACTCCACCAACTTGCCTGTAGCTCCTAGCCCCTGTCCTCCTACCTTCTGGTCAACTCTCAGTCTCCTTTTGTGGAACCACAGATATCCCCTAGGCAAAAGGTCCTAAACACCTTGCTCTCTTCTTTGGGTTCCCTTCTTTTGAATGTTAACCAAGTCACTTTTGCCTTCAAATTATGTATAATATTTTTCAGTTTTTGTGGTTGGTCTCAATGGAAAAAGCTTCCTCTAAATTTCACTCTGACACGACTGGAGATAAAAGTCCACTTTCACTCACAAAGTAAGAAAAAACGCCAAGCATTCTGACCCAGGGCCTGAGGAGACTGGATTATTCTTAGCCCCACTCTTCTGAAATTATTGGTTTGTCTGATAAACCCAAATATTGAGGTCTTTCAGACTCTGAACTCAACTGCTTGGGATCAAATCTGGACTCTCATTAAGTGTGGGTCCTTGGGAAAGTTACTTAACTCCTTTATACCTCTTTTTCATCACTTGTAAAACATATAACAGTTCAACCTGAGAACTAAATAATATGTTGGTTAACATAATTAGACTAGTGTCCAGCATATTGTGAAAGTTTTTTAAAAATTACCTTCTAATAATCTTTACTTGATAACCTGGGGATAATATGGCTTAAAGTATGACCTCAGCTTTTTTTATCTCTAGACCAGGGAAAACCAATGGAAGTGTGTAGTTAAGAGACTGATTTTGAAAATTAAATATCTAAACCCCAGAGAGGCAGAGATGAAACTCTCCTCGAAGTATTAATATCTGTCTTAAATCTCAAAGGAATAATCCTAGAATGGCATTTTTTAGTAGTATGATAATCACAAACTATATCCAGGGGTATCAGCTTGCTTATCTGCAAAACAAGATTATTACAAAGTCTGCTGTGCCTGCTTCCAGGTCTGTTTTAAAGCCATAGCTGTGAAAGTACTTTAAAAATCATAAAGTACAGTGGGAATAGAGGTATGATTTATTAATGCCACTTATCAGAAAATTCCTGAACCTAATTATTTAAAACAGGAAGAGTGGAGGTCAAGTTATAAGAAGTGTATGTACTTGGGTACACGCACACACACACACACACACACACACAGGGTTTGCTCGCTGAAAAGAGAAAGAAAGATATGCCAGTTGATTCAGATCTCTCTCTTGACTAGTGCTGCCGCAGCCATCCCCACCGCCAGCCACTCATCCTGCAGTGGCTGCAGCAGAGCCAGTCTCTCTCCCATTGGCTTATGGGATACTGATGGGCCTGAAGCAGAGAAACTCAATTGTTCCAACGTTCTCAGCTGTCCCCAGGGGCCTGCAGCTGTCAGCAGAGTAATGAGAAAGAGGAATAAAGATGGAATAAGATCAGCCGCTATTTTTGAGGCTTTGGCCATCCCTGCCCCCACCCCTAACCACCTGCCAAAGGGAGCAGGGTTGAAAGAACCACATTTCCCATTCCTCCAAGCCACACAAGTAAGTAGAGAACCAACCCAGCTTATTCTGAATTGGTGCCTGATGGGAGGACAAAACGCTGACCCCACTGAAATGCTGCATCTGTTACCTGAGTCCACAGCCTGAGAACCAAATCTAACAGATGTGCTCAAATAGTAGGGACCCCTCCCATGGACAGACACCCCTATCTTGGTGTCCCCCACAATTCTCTCTACCAGGGGCCTGGTCAGGTGATGAAAAACGTGACTCATCAGGAAGTCCTGTGGTCTCCAGCGTCAGAGCCTCTTCACATCCCTTAACTGCACACCAGGGAGCCCAGCCCAACCCCTGCCTGGAGCCTTCAGTGGAAGGGCACTTTCAGGGACAAAGGCCAGTGAGACCCAGTGGATCTCATTCCCCAGGTTGTCTTCATTTCAGCCTCCTGTCTCCATCTCAGCAGCTGGGTTGGGAATGTAAGTCCTGGCCACCCTCTGAGGCCAGGCTCAGCTGCCACTTCCAGAGCCCCCCTCGGCCTTCCAGGGCCAGCCTGTCACTTCCTTCTGTCAACATATTTGTGAAAACCTCCATCTTGGAAAGCCCCAGGAAGCCAGCCATCAGCCTCAGGGAATTTGTGAATTTCCTGAAATTTGATGGAGATTTTTGTACATAGCAGCCATCTGTACATTTTATTCTAGGGGAAAAATAATATCTTTTTGTAGGTTTCAGAGAGGTTTATGCCATAAAATCATTTAAAATAAATGTGAACACAACTCTGTGTGTGTATGCTAAGTTGCTTCAGTAGTGAATGCCTCATGGCGATCCTATCGACTGTAGCCTGCCAGGCTCCTCTTTCCATGGGCTTTTCCAGGCAAGAATGCTGGAGTGGGTTGCCATTTCCTCCTCCATAGGATCTTCTCAACCCAGGGATTGAACATGTGTCTCCTGCATTGCAGGAAGATTCTTTACCGCTGAGCCACCCTGGAAACCCCAAACATGGCCCCAAACATGGAAGCCCCAAAAACTCCATATGGTCTATAACATTGTAGTATGCTGTGTGCTGTGATGAGAGTCCTAAGCTTGTCCCCCTTGATGACCCAAAGCAACCACACAGGTAATGCTGCAGGGGGTGTCACCTAGAAGATCGTGCTCCCTAAGTTGGATCGAGGTTGATAAATCACATCTCTCTGCTGTTGGAGAGGCAAGGCTCTCAGGACTTGGAAGGCATGAATCTATTTTTTTCCAGTATGAAAGGTACTTGAACAAGCCATGGACACCCCTTGCTCCCTCACTAAGGCAAACACACAATGCTGACTGGCCATAATACCCCCGAATCCCCTCCCCAAATCCTTCCACAGAGCAGGACTCTCCACCCACTCTGCAGCTCTAGAAAGTGATCCCTCATGACCCAGAAATAAGCCACAGAACATAGAACACTTTCCTTCCCACCTTGCCCTTCAAGGTCTGTGTCTGCTAGCCTCCACTCCTCCCTGTCCCCACCCTGCTCCCTGGCAGGCAAACTGGGCCAGAAAAAAAAACTATAGCCTGTGATGGGGACTCTCACCTTGGTCTGGTGGGAGGGGACCCCTCACAGTACTCTACCTGCAGCACTGCTGTGCTGGAAACTTCTTCAAGGCAAGCCCCCATCTCTTCTCTCCCCATCCTCTCTGCCTACAGGGTAACTGGACTCTCTAGCCTCAGTTTCCTCAGATTCCGCTCCCCCTCCCTCCACCTGGAAATATCTCCTCTCCTTCTTGGCCTCCCTCAAATCAGTTTTTGAGGAAAGAGAGTCTCTCTAACTTGTTAAGGCTAACCTCCCACATGCCTTTTTAACATTTAACTTGATATTAAAAGTGTCATATATATATATATATATGTATATATACACATATATGTGTCCATGTAACTAAAATATTAAAATGAGTCCCCCTATTTCCAGGATCTAGATTTATCTGTCAACATTTCCCGCACAGTAAATCCCCTACTTATGAATGAGTTCTGTTATAAGAGGACATTTGTAAGTCCAACAAAGTTAGCCTAGGTACATAACTAACACAGTTGGCTATGTACTGCTGCTTTTACACTTGTTTCCAGACATCCTGGGCTTGAAATAAAGATACTGTACTACTGTACTCTATACAATACTGTACTGTGAAGTATACAAAAGCACAACTACTTGTAATGAATACACACATGCGACAACATATGCCAGACACATGAAGTCACTTATGTGAATGGCCATGTGAATGAACAGTAGCATCTTTGAAAGTTCGCAAATTTAGGGTTTGTATCTAGGGGACTTAATGTGTTTGTTTGTTTCCATTTTCCTTGGTGAAATATTATAAAGCAAAGTCTACACGCCACATTGACTATAAATTTTTTGGTATGTGACACTAAACTATAAAGTCATTTTCTTACTCAGCTATAATACCATATCACACAAAACAAAATTAATGATGATTCTTTAATATCATTTATCACTGGTCTACATGCAAATTTCCCTTCTCTTGCTCAGTCACTTCAGGCATGTCTGACTGTCTGAGACCCCATGGACCACAGCCTGCCAGGCTCCCCTTGTCTTCCAAAAAGTCTTTTACAGTTGGTTGACCTGAGACAGAATTCACACAGGGGCCACACTCCGTGTTTGGTTTTTATGTCTCTTAACCATTTTTAAAATCTTAAGCTGCTCTTCTCACCCTCAAATTTATTTTTCCAGGCTGTTGCTAGCTAGTGGCGACTTTTAGGACATCCTATAGAATGCTCCCCTTTCTGGATTTGTCTGATTCCTCACAGTGCTGTTTAACTCATTCCTCTATGCTCTATTTCTATTTCTGGAGATCAGAAGTTTGAAGAGGCTCAAACTCTGGTAAGCATTGGGCTCACCAAAGGAGCTTGGAGGATGCTCCTCACCTGCCTGAGGCTGGGGCCCTGTGTGCTTCACTGGCTGTTCTGGGCTCTCTGGTTCCAGGGCCACCGACGATGCATGTGCTCCTGTCATGTCATAGCGAAGCAGGCATCTCACTGTCCAACTTCAGTGATGCTTATATTGATCTTGGGTCCAGGTAGTGACAGGCTGGACTACCAATGTCACATTTCATGTGCATCTGCCTTTAATCTCATCTTATTCGGAGTTCTTCAGGACATTTTTCCATAAGTTATTTCTATTTTCACTCATTCTCCCAACTTCTATTTTCTCCTTCTCTTAAAAAAGAATAAGAAAAATCATGCTTATTATAGTGTAGTTTATAGTAAAGAGATAGATGAAGTTTAAATGTCTGAATAGAAAGCTGGTTATACACTTTAGTGAGTAAAATCATTTGCAGCTACTAAAAATTATGTCATCAAAAATATATGATGATGTGGAAAAATCATAATAAAATTTTAAACCAGACTAAAGCTACAGAAGAGACATATAACAGTAAAATAGTTGTATCATGTACAGTTCTATGTTTTTGAAAAAAAAAAAAAAACCCTACAAATACCAGAATTGCTATAAATGTCTATGTCCAGAAGAAAAGCACAGTTTTGTCAAAAGAACATGCTGATCACAGCAAACACACAGTAAAATCCAACAACATAGATGACTCTACACATAGACATCACAAGATAGTCAATATTGAAATCAAATTGATTTCCTTCTTTGCAGTCAAAGATGGAGAAGCTTATACAGTCAGCAAAAACAAGACTGGAAGCTGACTGTAGCTCAGATTATAAGGTCCTTATTGCAAAATTCAAGCTTAAATTGAAAAAAGGTAGGGAAAACCATTAGGCCATTCAGGTATTACCTAATTCAAATCCCTTATGATTATACAGTGGAGGTGACAAATAGATTCAAGGGATTAGATCTGGTAGACAGTACCTGAAGAGCTGTAGACAGAGCTTTGTAACATTATACAGGAAGAAGTAACCAAAACTATCCCCAAGAAAAAGAAATACAAGAAGGCAAAGTGGTTGTTTGAGGAGGCCTTACAAATACTGCAGAAAGAAGAGAAGTAAAAGGCAAGTGAGAGGAGTGTTAGTGAAGATGGTGGAGGAATAGGATGGGGAGACCACTTTCTCCCCCACAAATTCATCAGATCATTTGAATGCTGAGCAACTTTCACAAAACAACTTCTGAATGCTGGCGGAGGACACCAGGCACCCAGAAAGGCAGCCCATTCTCTTTGAAAGGAGGTAGGACAAAATATAAAAGACAAAAAGAGAGACAAAAGAGTTAGGGACAGAGACCCATCCAGGGGAGGGAGTCGTGAAGGAGGAGAAGCTTCCAAACACCAGGAAATCCTCTCACCGGTGGGTCTGTGGTGAGTTTTGGGATCTCAGAGGGCAACATAACTGGGAGGAAAAAAAAAAAAAAAAAAAAAAAACAGAATATGCACCTAACTGCAACTCCCAGCAAAGAAGTAGCCCAGATGCTTGAGTCCACCACCAGCGAGCGGGGGCTGAACAGGGAGATGTGGGTTGCATGCTTAGGGTAAATGCCCTGAGGGCAATCTAAGGGAGCTAATGTGAGATAGCAACCCAAGCTGTGGGGTAGCCAGAGAAAAAAAGAAGAGAGAGAGAGAGAACTTTCCCGAGAAAATCTCAACCTAAGGCACAGCTGGGTATGCTCACAGAACAAAGGACTGAGCGAATACCAGAGGAGAACTAGCTGGCTGCAGACCGGCCCGCCCACCACCAGAGGCAGGTGGGCAACAGCCAGAGCCAGAAGGCGAGGTGAGGGGGCAACCTCGGCCCCAGAGACAGCATGCCCCGCCAAACTGTGAGCAGGCTCCCAGTTGCTAACCAAGTCTTCCTGGGATCCTGGACAGTTGACATCTGCCAGGAAGGTCACAGCCAGAGACCAGCTCCCCAGAACAGATACATGGCACACTTGAGACGGTGCTCCCACTAACCACCTAGGAAACAGAGCAGCAGGGACCAGGGAGGTGATTAAGAGGCACCGGCCACCTGGAATAGTGCGCTCGCCAAGCACCTGGTTGCCTGAGCTGCCCTGACCTGGGAAGGGCACAAAATGCACGCCCAACTGGGTTTGTGCCTTTGTGGAGTACCTGAGATCCTGAACCTGAGCAGCTTAGACCTGGGAAGTGCACAAACCCCAGGGCCCGCTTTGGACAGTTCCCCTGCAGAGCAACCTGGAGCCTGAGCAGTGTAGACGGGGAAAGCACACACACCGTGAGATCCAGCAAACCCAGTGTGGTCCCTACACTGCGAGCACTCCCCACACACACCAGTGATTTTTTTATTTTATTTTATTCAGATCCATTTATTTCTTAGTCATCTCTTCTCTAGACAAACAGTAGATCAAGTAGGTCTTAGAACCTAAGGATTACACAATTTAGGAGTGGAAGGGGACACTCTGTAGGAAAATGAAAGCAAAAAAATATACAGAGCCTTGGCATGGGGGGTATGAAAATGAGGGGTCCTGATGTTTCCTAAGCCATGTGGCAAATCTACTTCTTTCTTTGTTCATTCATTTGTTTTTTAAACATTTTATTTTTTAATTGGGGTATAGTTGATTGAAATGTTGTGATAATTTCAGGTGAACAGCAAAGGGACTCAGGCATACACATACATATATCCATTCTCCCCCAAAGCCCTTTCCCATCCACTGTTACATTATGCTGCCACATAACGTTGAACAGAGTTCTCTGTGCTATACAGTAGGTTCTTGTTAGTTATCCATTTTAAATAGAGCAGAGTGTACATGTCCATTCCAAACTCCCTAACAACTCCTTCCCCACCACAACCATAAGTTAGTTCTCTAAGTCCATGAGTCTCTGTTTGTAAGTAGTTCCATTTGTGTCATTGCATTTCAGATTCCACATATAAGGGATGTTACACAATATATCTCCTTCTCTGCCTGACTTACTTTACTCAGTATGATAATATCTAGGTCCATTCTATGTGTGGCAAGTCTGCTTCTGCTCCAGGTCAAGAGACTTCTGTGTGTTTCTCAGTTCCTCGTAGATCCTCATTTCTGAGCCCCCGCATCATTTAGCTTTGTCTGGACTCTTTCCTGAAATGTCTTCTTAGAATTCTTTTGAAATTTATTTTCATTGCAGGCTAATTACTTTACAATATTGTGGTGGTTTTTTCCATACATTCACATGAATCAGTCATGGTTGTACATGTGTTCCCCATCCTGAACCACCTCTCCCTCCCCATCCCACCCCTCAGGGCCATGCCAGTGCACCAGCCCTGAGCACCCTGTCTCATGCATTGAACGTGGACTGGTGATATATTTCACATATGATAATATACATGCTTCAATGCTATTTTCTCAAATCATCCCATCCTCACCTTCTCCTACAGAGTCCCAAAGTCTGTTCTTTATATCTGTGTCTCTTTCGCTGTCTCACATATAGGATCATTATTACCATCTATCTAAATTCTATATATATGCGTTAATATACTGTGTTGGTTTTTTTCTTTCCAACTTACTTCACTCTGTATGATAGGCTCCAGTTTCATCCACCTCATTAGAACTGATTCAAATGCATTCTTTTAAATACCTGAATAATATTCCATTGTGTATATGTACCATGGCTTTCTTATCCATTGGTCTGCCTATGGGCATCTACGTTGCTTCCATGACCAAGCTGTTGTAAACTGTGCTGCGATGAACATTGGGGTAGACGTGTCTCTTTCAATTTGAGTTTCCTCATTGTGTATGCCCAGCAGTGGGATTGCTGGGTCATAAGGCAGTTCTATTTCCAGTGTTTTAAGGAATCTCCACACTGTTCTCCATAGTGGCAGTACTAGTTTGCCTTCCCACCAACAGTGTAAGAGGGTTCCCTTTTCTCTGCACCCTCTCCAGCATTTATTGTTTGTAGACTTTTTGATAGCAGCCATTCTGACTGAAAAGAGATGGTACCTCATTGTGGTTTTGATTTGCATTTCTCTGATAATGAGTGATGTTGAGCATCTTTTCATGTGTTTGTTAAACATCTGTATGTCTTCTTTGGAGAAATGTCTGTTTAGTTCTTCAGCCCATTTTTTGATTGGGTCGTTTATTTTTCTGGAATTGAGCTGCAGGAGTTGCTTATATATTTTTGAGATTAATTCTTTGTCCATTGCTTCATTTGCTATTCTTTTCTTCCATTCTTAAGGCTGTCTTTACAACCTGCTTATAGTTTCCTTCGTTGTGCAAAAGCTTTTAATTCTAATTAGGTCCCATTTGTTTATTTTTGCTTTTATTTCCATTCTTCTGGGAGGTGGGTGATAGAGGACCCTGCTATGATTTATGTCAGAGAGTGTTTTTCCTATGTTTTCCTCTAGGAGTTTTATAGTTTCTGATATTACACATTTAGATCTTTAATCCATTTTGAGTTTATTTTTGTGTATGGTGTTAGACAGTGTTCTAGTTTCATTCTTTTACAAGTGTTTGACCAGTTTTCCCAGCACCCACTTGTTGAAGAGATTGTCTTTTCTCCATTGTATGGTCTTGCCTCCTTTATCAAAGATAAGGTGTCCATAGGGGTGTGGATTTATCTCTGGGCTTTCTGTTTTGTTCCATTGATCTATGTTTCTGTCTTTGTGCCAGTACCATACTGTCTTGATGACTATAGCTTTGTAGTATAGTCTAAGGTCAGGTAGGTTGGTTCCTCAAGTTCCATTTTTCTTTCTTAAGATTGCTTTGGCTATTCGAGATTTTTTTATATTTCCATACAAATTGTGAAGTTATTTGTTCAAGTTCTCTGAAAAATACTGTTGGTAGCTTGATAGGGATTGCATTGAATCTATAGATTGCTTTGGGTAGTATACTCATATTCACTATATTGATTCTTCCAATCCATGAACATGGTATATTTCTCCATCTATTTGTGTCCTCTTTGATTTCTTTCATCAGTGTTTTATAGTTTTCTATCTATAGGTCTTTTGTTTCTTTAGGTAGATTTATTCCTAAGTATTTTATTCTTTTCGTTGCAATGGTGAATGGAATTGTTTCCATAATTTCTCTTGCTATTTTCTCATTATTAGTGTATAAGAATGCAAGGGATTTCTGTGTGTTAATTTTATATCCTGCAACTTTACTATATTCATTGATTAGCTTTAGTAATTTTCTGGTGGAGTCTTTAGGGTTTTCTATGTAGAAGATCATGTCATCTGCAAACAGTGAGAGTTTTACTTATTCTTTTCTAATCTTAATTCCTTTTATTCCTTTTCCTTCTCTGATGGCTGTGGCTAAAACTTCCAAGACTACATTGAATAGTAGTGGTGAGAGTGGACACCCTTGTCTTGTTCCTGACTATAGGGGAACTTCTTTCAACTTTTCACCATTGAGGATAATGCTGGTGTGGGTTTATCATATATGGCTTTTATTATGTTGAGGTATGTTCCTTCTATGCCTTCTTTCTGGAGGGCTTTTATCATAAATGGATGTTGAATTTTGTCAAAGGCTTTCTCTGCATCTATTGAGATAATCATATGATTTTTATCTTTCAATTTGTTAATGTGGTGTATCACATTGATTTGTGAATATTGAAAAATACTTTCATCCCTGGGATAAAGCCTGTTTGGTCATGATGTATGATCTTTTTAATATGTTGTTGGATTCTGATTGCTATAATTTTGTTGAGGATTTTTGCATCTATGTTCATCAGTGACATTGGCCTATAGTTTTCTCTTTTTTGTGGCATCTTTGCCTGGTTTTGGCATTAGGGTGATGGTGGCCTTATAAAATGAGTTTGGAAGTTTACCTTCCTCTGCAATTTTCTGGAAGAGTTTGAGTAGGATAGGTGTTAGCTCTTCTCTAAATTTTTGGTAGACTTCAGCTGTGAAGCCATCTGGACCTGGGCTTTTGTTTGTTGGAAGATTTTTTTTATTACAGTTTTGATTTCTGTGCTTGTGATGGGTCTGTTAAGACTTTCTGTTTCTTCCTGGTACAGTTTTGGAAAGTTATACTTTTCTAAGAATTTGTCCATTTCTTCCAAGTTGTCCATTTTATTGGCATATAGTTGCTGATAGTCGTCTCTTATGATCCTTTGTATTTCTGTGTTGTCTGTTGTGATTTCTCCATTTTCATTTCTAATTTTGTTGATTTGATTATTCTCCCTTTTTTTCTTGATGAGTCTGGCTAATGGTTTGTCTGTTTTATTTATCTTCTCAAAGAACCAGCTTTTAGCTTTGTTGATTTTGGGTATGGTCTCCTTTGTTTCTTTTGCATTTATTTCTGCCCTAATTTTTATAATTTCTTTCCTTCTACTAACACTGGGGTGCTTCATTTCTTCTTTTTCTAGTTGCTTTAGGTGTAGAGTTAGGCTATTTATTTGATTTTTTCTCCTGTTTCTTGAGGCAGGCTTGTATTGCTATGAACTTTCCCTTTAGCACTTCCTTTACTGAATTCCAAAGGTCTTTGGTTGTTGTGTTTTCATTTTCATTTGTTTCTATGCAGATTTTGATTTTTTAAAAATTTCTTCTGTGATTTGTTGGTTATTCAGAAGCATTTTGTTTAGCCTCCATAGGTTTGTAGTTTTAGTAGTTTTTCTGCTGTAGTTGACATCTAATCTTACCTCATTGTGGTCAGAAAATATGCTTGGAATGATTTCAATTTTTACAATTTACCAAGGCTAGATTTAGGGCCCAGAATGTGATCTATCTGGAGAAGGTTCCGTGTGCATTAAGAAAAAGGTGAAATTCATTGTTTTAGGGTGAAATGTGCTATAGATATCAATTAGGTCTAACTGGTTTATTGTATTATTTAAAGTTTGTTTTTTCTTGCTAATTTTCTGTTTAGTTGATCTATCCATAGGTGTGAGTGGGATATTAAAGTTTCCCACTATTATTGTATTACTGTTAATTTCCCCTTTCATACTTGTTAGCATTTGCCTTACATATTGTGGTGATCGTATGTTGGGTGCATATATATTTATAATTGTTATATCTTCTTCTTGGATTGATCCTTTGATCATTATGTAGTGTCCTTCTTTATCTCTTTTCATGGCCTTTATTTAAAGTCTATTTTATCTGATATGAGTATTGTTACTCCTACTTTCTTTTTTCTCCATTTGAGTGAAATATCTTTATTCAGCCCTTCACTTTCAGTCTGTATGTGTCCCTAGGTTTGAGGTGGCTCTCTCGTAGACAGCATATATAGGTGTCTTGTTTTTTTTATCCTTTCAGCCAGTCTTTGTCTTTTGGTTGGGCATGCAACCCATTTACATTTAAGGTAATTATTGATAAGTATGATCCTGTTGCCACTTACTTTGTTGTTTTGGGTTTGAGTTTATAAACCTTTTCTGTGTTTTCTGTCTAGAGAAGATCCTTTAGCATTTGTTGAAGAGCTGGTTTGGTGGTGCTGTATTCTCTGTGCTTTGCCAGTCTGTAAAGCTTTTGATTTCTCCTTCACATTTGAATGAGACCCTTGCTGGGTATAGTAATCTGGATTGTAGGTTTTTCTTTTTGCAATGCCAAACATCATTAAACTACTGTACAATTGCATTCATTCCACATGCCAGCAAAGTTATGATCAAAATCCTTTAAGCTAGGTTTGAGGAATACATGAACCGAGAATTTCCAGATGTACAACCTGGGTTTTGAAGATGCAGAAAAAACAGAGATCAAATTGCCAACATTCACTGGATCATGGAGAAAGCAAGGGAATTCCAGAGTAAATATCTGTTTCTGCTTCATTGACTACACTAACTAAAGCCTTTGACTGTGTGAATCACAGAATTCTTAAAACAGTTAGGAGTACCAGAGCACCTTATCTGTCCTCCAAAAAACCTGTATGCAGGTCAAGAAGTAGCAATTAGAATCGGACATGGAAGAGTGGACTGGTTCAAATTTAAGAACAGAGTACATCAAGGGTTTGTATTGTTACCATACTTATTTAACTACTATGCAGAGTACATCATGTGAAATATTGGGCCTGATGAATCACAAGCTGGAATCAAGATTACTGGGAGAAATATCAACAACCTCAATACTCAGATAATAGCACTCTAATGGCAGAAAGTGAAGAGGAACTAAAGAGTCTCGTGATGAGGGTGAAAGAGACAAACGAAAAAGCTGGCTTGAAACTCAACATTCAAAAAGCCAAGATCATAGCATCTGATCTCATCACTTCATATAAATAGATGGGAGGAGAGTGAAAGCAGTGACAGATATTTATTTTTTTCTTGAGCTCTAAAATCACTGCAGGTTGTAACTGCAGCCATAAAATTAAAAGATGCTTGCTCCTTGGGAAAAAGCTATGACAAATCTAGATAGCATTATAAAAAGCAGAGACATCACTCAGCCAACAAAGATTCATATAGTCAAAGCCATGGTTTTTCCAGTAGTCATCTACAGATGTGAGAACTGGTGCATAAAGAAGGCTGAATACCAAAGAATTGCTTTCAAATTGTGGTGCTGGAGAAGACTTGAGAGTCCCTTGGACTTCAAAGAGATCAAACTAGTAAATCCTAAAGGAAATCAACTCTGAGTATTCATTGGGCCTGATGCTGAAGCTGAACCTCCAATAATTTGCCCACCTGCTGCAAAGAGCCAGTTCAGTTCAGTTCAGTCGTGCAGTCATGTCTGACTCTTTGCTACCCCATGAATCACAGCACTCCAGGCCTCCCTGTCCATCACCAACTCCCGGAGTTCACTCAAACTCATGTCCATCAAATCGGTGATGCCATTCAGCTATCTCATCCTCTGTCATCCACTTCTCCTCCTGCTCCCAATCCCTCCCAGCATCAGGGTATTTTCCAAAGAGTCAACTCTTCACATGAGGTGGCCAAAGCATTGGAGTTTCACCTTCAGCATCAGTCCTTCCAATGGACACCCACGACTGTTCTCCTTTAGGATGGACTGGTTGGATCTCCTTGCAGTCCAAGGAACTCTCAAGAGTCTTCTCCAACATCACAGGTCAAAAGCATCAATTCTTCGGCACTCAGCCTTCTTCACAGTCCAAATCTCACATCCATACATGACCACAGGAGAAACCATAGCCTTGACTAGACGGACCTTTTTTGGCAAAGTTATATCTCTGCTTTTCAATATATTATCTAGGTTGGTCATAACTTTTTTTCCAAAGAGTAAGCGTCTTTTAATTTCATGGCTGCAATCACCATCTGCAGTGATTTTGGAGCCCCTAAAAATAAAGTCTGACACTGTTTCCACTGTTTCCCCATCTATTTCCCATGAAGTGATAAGACCAGATGCCATGATCTTCGTTTTCTGAATGTTGAGCTTTAAGCCAACTTTTTCACTCTCCTCTTTCACTTTCATCAAGAGTCTTTTTAGTCCCTCTTCACTTTCTGCCATAAGGGTGGTGTCATCTGCATGTCTGAGGTTATTGATATTTCTCCTGGCAATCTTGATTCCAGCTTGTGCTTCTTCCAGTCCAGCATTTCTCATGATGTAATCTGCATATAAGTTAAATAAGCATGGTGACAATAGACAGTCTTGACGTACTCCTTTTCCTATTTGGAACCAGTCTGTTGTTCCGTGTCCAGTTTTAACTGTTGCTTCCTGACCTGCATATAGGTTTCTCAAGAGGCAGGTCAGGTAGTCTAGTATTCCCATCTCTTGAAGAATTTTCCACAGTTTATTGTGATCCACACGGTCAAAGGCTTTGGCATAGTCAATAAAGCAGAAATAGATGTTTTTCTGGAACTCTCTTGCTTTTTCCATAATCTAGCGTATGTTGGCATTTTGATCTCTGGTTCCTCTGCCTTTTCTAAAGCCAGCTTGAACATCTGGAAGTTCACAGTTAACATATTGCTGAAGCCTGGCTTGGAGAATTTTGAGCATTACTTTACTAGCGTGTGAGATGAGTGCAATTGTGTGGTAGTTTGAGCATTCTTTGGCATTGCCTTTCTTTGGAATTGGAATGAAAACTGACCTTTCCCAGTCTTGTGGCCACTGATGAATTTTCCAAATTTGATGGCATATTGAGTACAGCACTTTGACAGCAACATCTTTCAGGATTTGAAATAGCTCAACTGAAATTCCATCACCTCCACTATCTTTGTTTGCAGTGATGCTTTCTAAGGCCCACTTGACTTCACATTAAATGATGTCTGGCTCTAGGTGAGTGATCACACCATCGTGATTATCTGGGTCATGAAGATCTTTTTTTGCACAGTTCTTCTGTGTATTCTTGCCACCTCTTCTTAATATCTTCTGCTTCTGTTAAGTACATACCATTTCTGTCCTTTATCGAGCCCATCTTTGCATGAAATGTTCCCTTGGTATCTCTAATTTTCTGGAAGAGATCTCTAGTTTTTCCCATTCTGTTGTTTTTCTCTATTTCTTTGCATTGATCGCTGAAGGCTTTCTTATCTCTCCTTTCTATTCTTTGGAATTCTGCATTCAGATGCTTATATCTTTGCTTTTCTCCTTTGCTCCTTTCATTTCTTTTCTTTTCACAGCTGTTTGTAAGGCCTCCCCAGATAGCCATTTTGCTTTTTTGCATTTCTTTTCCATAGGGATGGTCTTGATCCTTGTCTCCTGTACAATGTCACGAACCTCAGTCCATAATTCATCAAGCACTCTTTCTCTCAGATCTAGTCCCTTAAATCTATTTCTCACTTCCACTCTATAATCATAAGGGATTTGGTTTAGGTCATACCTGAATGGTCTAGTGGTTTTCCCCATTTTTTTTCAATTTAAGTCTGAATTTGACAATAAGGAGCTCATGATCTGAGCCACAGTCAGCTCCTGGTCTTGTTTTTGCTGACTGTATGGAGCTTCTCCATGTTTGGCTGCAAAGAATATAATCAATCTGATTTTGGTGTTGACCATCTGGTGATGTCCATGTGTACAGTCTTCTCTTGTGTTGTTGGAAAAGAGTGTTTTTTATGACTAGTGCATTCTCTTGGTAAAACTCTGTTGGTCTTTGCCCTGCTTCATTCCATACCCCAAGGCCAAATTTGCCTGTTACTGCAGGTGTTTCTTGACTTCCCTCTTTTGTATTCCAGTCCCCTATAATGAAAAGGACATCTTTTTTGAGTGTTAGTTCTAAAAGGTCTTATAGGTCTTCATAGAACCGTTCAACTTCAGCTTCTTCAGGATTACTGGTTGGGGCATAGACTAGGATTACCGTGATATTGAATGGTTTGCCTTGGAAATGAATAGAGATCATTCTGTCGTATTTGAGACTGCGTCCAAGTACTGCATTTCAGACTCTTTTGTTGACCGTGATGGCTACCTCATTTCTTCTAGGGGATTCCTGCCCACAGTAGTAGATATAATGGTCATTTGAGTTAAATTCACCCATTCCAGTCCATTTTAGTTCACTGATTCCTAGAATGTCAATGTTCACTCTTGCCATCTCTTGTTTGACCACTTCCAATTTGCCTTGATTCATGGACCTGACATTCCAGGTTCCTATGCAATATTGCTCTTTACAGCATCAGACCTTGCATCTATCACCAGTCACATCTGCAACTGGGTATTGTTTTTGCTTTGGCTCCATCCTTTCATTCTTTCTGGAGTTATTTCTCCACTGATCTCCAGCAGCATATTGGGCACCTACTGACCTGGGGAGTTCCCCTTTCAGTATCCTATCATTTTGCCTTTTCATACTGTTCATGGGGTTCTCAAAGCAAGAACACTGAAGTGGCTTGCCATTCCCTTCTCCAGCGGACCACATTCTGTCAGACCTCTCCATCATGACTCTCCCGTCTTGGGTGGCCCCACATGGCATGGCTTAGTTTCATTGAGAAGGCTGTCGTCCATGTGATCATATTGGCTCGTTTTCTGTGATTATGGTTTCAGTGTGTCTGCCCTCTTAACACCTACCATCTTACTTGGGTTTCTCTTACCTTGGACGTGGGGTATCTCTTCACAGCTGCTCCAGCAAAGTGTAGCCCCTGCTCCTTACCTTGCACGAAGGGTATCTCCTCATGGCCTCCCCTCCTGACCTTGGACATGGAGTAGAGCCAACTCATCATCAAAGACCCTGATGCTGGGAAAGATTGAAAGGGGCGGCAGAAGACAAGATGGTTAGATAGCATCACTGACTCAATGGAAATGAATTTTAGAAACGTCCAGGAGATAGTGGAGGACAGAGGAGCCTGGCATGTTGCAGTCCTTGGTGTCACAAAGAGTTGGATATGACTTAGCAACTGAGCAACAACTATAGATGTTACTTGTAATTTTGTCTGGGTGATGGAAGTATTTTTGTCTTTGGTGCTTCAATAATTTTTGAAATGAGCACAAATTAATTTTAGAAATAAAAGCAATTTTTAATGGAAACAATAGAAAGACTTTCTCTTCTGGAAGTGATGCCCCCTCAAGTTATTACTGCTCCTTCACCCCTGCATTCCTTCAATGGATTGCACTGTTTCTGCACTTAGTTCTGTTCATTCATCTGGTCATTGTTCATGATCTGTTCCCAGTTTAAGCAGATTACTGATTCCACTCCTTGCTGGGGTCCAGCCCCTGCAGGATCCAGGGAAACCCCAAGGAGAAATGGTGTCAGAGATTGATTTAGAGAGAAATAAGGAAAGAATATTATAGATAAGAAAATGGAGGAGAGAAAGAGGCTGATATTCCTTGGTTTACATAGAAAGCCAATAAAACTCCGAGACAAGAATTTTGCCCTGTTCACGGAGGGCACAGGTGCCCTCCTGGTCTCCTGAGGGAGTGAAGACGCAGAACGTCTTCCCATTCAGGCCTTAGAAACCCGGGCAGATAAGTGAACGCAGGGAGCTCCAAGGGATCAGGCTGAAAAAGAGAGGGAGAGGGAGAGAGAGAATGATTGACACAGGGAGACTGAGCTGTTCAGTGAGCGAGGCCCAATTACTTTATTTTTCAAAAGGTACTTTTATAGCTTGCCTTATACATAGAGGGAAATGAAAGATGCAAGGTCATACAGAGTCAACCCAAATATTCCAGCAGGAATGTTCGAAACCAGGATTTTTTCTGCATATCTTTCCCACAAATGATGTTGTGTACAGTATCTTCTGGCCTTGGAGGCCTGTGAACATTTTATGACCCTCTTTTGATAAAGGCTGCTCAACCAGAAAACTTATTTTCCCTCAAAGTGTTTTTTCTTTATATTTCTAATCTATGTCAGCCTCAGAAAATGCCAAATAGAGTTACATTTCTCACAGAGCAAAGGTGCAGTGAGTTACAAGAAAGAACCAATTAGCTCAAAGATCTGGTGTGGTTAAATTCAAGGCTACAACTTGTTTTTCTTACATTCCAACTATGTTAACTAATGCACTCCCAGGTGCACAGTGGATAAGATATATGGGAACTTAGCAACAAGCATTGGCCTTATAATGAAACCCTACACCAGCACTACTCTAATAACGTTTAACTCTTTGAAAGGCTCTATGTTTTAGGCTTCCCATGCCTCTCACAGTCGGGAGGCTGTGAACAATCATATGCATAGTTGTAAAAGTCTGGGAACCTGTCAGGCAAGTCAGAGAGCCATCAGAGGGGTTTGAGCTGAGACACTCCTTTTATATGCAGGAGACTATTAACTTGAGCTCTAAGTTAACTTTTCCCAGAGAAAGGTGGTCGGGGATAGCCCCCCTGTAACGTAAGAAGAACAGGTGGAAAGCATAATGCAATAAGGCAGGCAGACTCTGGTTTTGTGGGTAGATGCTCGAGAAAGCCCACGGGGGTTTCCTCGAGGCCTGTTCTCGCCTTTGCGTTTTGTCAGGCCCCTTTCCTCATGACCTTTGCCACGGGTGGGATTTCCCACGCTGGCTCCCGGCAACTCCCTCCAGTGCTGCATTCACCATCCATTCTCTGCTCTCACCTTGATCTCCCCAAAGCATTGAAAACTGTTGACATTGTTAAATTCGTCTTCTTCTTTTTTTTTTTTTTTTTGAGACTATCTCCTCCCTGTCCTCCCACAGAATTACTCATTTTCCTACAGATGTTTATTGAGTACTTGATCTGTGCAGGCAGTGTTCCAAGTTGCTGGGATACATAAATAAAAAGTAATGGGCAAATACCCTCTTTCTCACGAAACTTATCTGCTGATGGGTGAGGGTGGAGGAGGGATGAGAAAATATAAACTTAAGCATAATGAATGAGTTAAATCATATGATTTTGTAGGTGATAAAGGTTGTGGGGAAACACAACCCCAGGTTAGGAAGGTGCCAGGCAGTCTGTGGTGATCCTATTAATAACAGGATGGCAGGAAAGGCTCACTTTGAACATGACATATGAATGAAGACAGGTGTGGTGAAGAGAATCACGGAGCATCACTGGGGGAATCAGGGAAAGAGTGGTCCTGGTAGGGCAACTGCAGAGGCACAGCCTGGAAGTCTGGATGGGCTGGTGGCTGGAAGGGCAGAGGGAAGTGAGGCCTGAAGGAATGGGCTGTGCAGGCTTGTGAAGACTGGGCTCTTCCTCTTCTTCAAGGGCTCAGAGAGGTGAGGCAGGATCTGACTTTGCCTTGAGAACAGAAGGGAGAGGGTGTTTGGCCAGATGCAGGAGGACCATGAACGGCCTCTGCAGGCAAATAATGTGCAAGGTAGGTGGGGGTGGGGGTGGGGGGAGATGTTCCTGGACTCTGGAGTCAGCTTGAGGACACAGCTCAACCTTCGAGCTCAGCCCTTTGCTGCCAGCTCTCTGTCCTGCTCTGTCCCCCCCTCTCTCTGTAAAATACCCCTTAGTAAACTTGTCTATTTAGATGTGCCACTGAAAATATCAATAAACAGTCTATAACAGGAATAGGGAAAAGTTTTATTTGAGATACACTGAGGACTATAGCCTGGAAGGCAACCTCTCAAAGAACATTGAGGAGCTGCTCCAGAGAAGAATGGTTTTCAACACAGTTTCAGGTCTTGTCAGAGAAAAAGAACATCAAAACAAGTTAGGGATACATACCTTGAAGGTTTCACAAAAAAATAGACCAGATACACAGTCAGTATGGCCTTGGCACCTGGTAAGGGAATCTTATCACGGAAGGAAGTCCAGCATCGCCTCCCAGGAAGTAAGGAATTTAATCTTTATTTTAACATGGACTCTCTTTACTGCTGGTCATTGTACCCTTTTCTTTAATAATTAAACAGATGTACAAGGATGTTTGATAGAACACAAATAGGCTGTTTTAGTTACATAAAATTCAGGTTAAATCTATGTCTGTATTTCCTTTGCTGCCCTGCACATAGGATCATGGGTACTATCTTTCTGGATTCCATATATATGTGTTAATATATGATATTTGTTTTTCTTTCTGACTTACTTCACTCTGTATAATAGGCTCTATGTTCATCCACCTCATTAGGACTGACTCAAATGCATTCTTTTTAGAGCTGAGTAATATTCCATTGTGTATATGGACCACAGACATAAAGAACAGACTCTTGAACACAGTGGGAGAAGGAGAGAGTGGAATGATTTGAGAGAATAGTATGGAAACATATACATTACCATATGTAAAATAGATAGCCAGTGGGAGTTTGATGTATGACACAAAGAACCCAGAACTGGTGTTCCATGACCACCTGGGGGGATGGGGTGGGCAGGGAGGTAGGAGAGGAGTTCAGGAGGGAGGGGTCACATGTATTCCTATGGCTGATTCATGTTGATGTATGGCAGAGGCCATCACAATATTGTAAAGTAATGATCCTCCAATTAAAATAAATATATTTTTAAATTCAAGTTAACTCATTTACAAGCCAGAACAACTTCCCCAGACCTCAGTATATGAACATTTCTTTTTATCAAGTGGCTGCCTAAGTTCTCACAGTCAGGCAGGGGGCTTTTCCTCCTCCTTCCATCTCTAGGCCACATTCTGACACCCCAGACGAAGTGCCATGACCATCATTCTTGCTCCTGGACCTCGTTTCAAGCCCAGAACTTGGGTCTCTTGGTCCCAGTCCCTAGGTGGGTCACTACAGCTCTGCCCTGTCCTGAGAACAGAAATGAGCCCTGGACTCCCATTTAATATAGGAAGGATGATGCCTCCCATAGTACATTCTTATCTATTATCCCATTATTTAATTTGATGCCCATGATCACCCTGGAATCTAGATGTGGCAGACAGAATCACACTCCAGTATGAATTAGGTAGCTGACAGATTGAGTGACTTGCTGAGTGATGGCAGGAGTGTGGGACAGAGACAGGACTAGAGCTCAAGTCTCTGGCCTCCTCATCAATGGTACCTGCTGACTAATTGCAGAAAGTCCTGGGGTCCTCATCAAGGTGAGGACCATCTTGGTTTGTCATGAGCATCTTGGTTTGCCATGCATTCTGCAAAAGAAAGGCTGTGACCCCAAGTCAATGTCAAAGGACTGGTCAATGTTGCCCTGGCGCTCAGCTCAGACACCCCCAGCAGGGGCCTCCCTCCTCCAGCTGCCCCTGATCCATCTGTGGTCTATGCCAAGAGGAAGACACCTGCCCCTTTTCCTTGAGAGTGATCTTTACTTTGCTTAGAGGAGGAAATAAGTTGACAGGTGGAGCTTAACTCGAGAGTCCAGAGTACAGACAGGCTACTATGGGCTGTGTGGTAGAGCCCTGTGGCTGGTGAAGGCCTTAGACTGCAAAGATGATAAAGACTGACTGCTATACTCCACTCAGTTCAGTTCACTTCAGTCACTCAGTTGTGTCCGACTCCCTGAGACCCCATGAATCGCAGCACGCCAGGCCTCCCTGTCCATCACCAACTCCTGGAGATCACTCAAACTCAACGTCCATCAAGTTGGTGATGCCATCCAGCCATCTCATCCTCTGTTGCCCCCTTCTCCTCCTGCCCCCAATCCTGCCCAGAATCAGAGTCTTTTCCAATGAGTCAACTCTTCACATGAGGCGGCCAAAGTACTGGAGTTTCAGCTTTAGCATCATTCCTTCCAAATAAATCCCAGGGCTGATCTTTAGAATGGACAGGTTGGATCTCTTTGCAGTCCAAAGGACTCTCAGGAGTCTTCTCCAACACCACAGTTCAAAAGCATCAATTCTTTGGCACTCATCTTTCTTCACAGTCCAACTCTCAAATCGATACATGACCACTGGAAAAACCATAGCCTTGAATAGATGGACTTTTGTTGGCAAAGTAAAGTCTCTGCCTTTGAATATGCTCTCTAGGTTGGTCATAACTTTTCTTCCAAGGAGTAAGTGTCTTTTAATTTCATGGCTGCAGTTACCATCTGGAGTGATTTCAGAGCCCCCAAAAATAAAGTCTGACACTGTTTCCACTGTTTCCCCATCTATTTCCCATTAAGTGATGGAACCAGATGCCATGATCTTCATTTTCTGAATGTTGAGTTTTAAGCCAACTTTTCCACTCTCCTCTTTCACTTTCATGAAGTCTTTTTAGTCCCTCTTCACTTTCTCCCATAAGGGTGGTGTCATCTGCATATCTGAGGTTATTGATATTTCTCCTGGCAATCTTGATTCCAGCTTGTGCAGAGGAACCAGAGATCAAATTGCTAACATCTTCTGGATCATGGAAAAAGCAAGAGAGTTCCAGAAAAGCAACTATTTCTGCTTTATTGACTATGCCAAAGCCTTTGACTGTGTGAATCACAATAAACTGTGGAAAATTCTCAAAGAGATGGGAATACCAGACCACCTAACCTGCCTCTTCAGAAATCTGTATGCATGTCAGGAAGCAGCAGTTAGAACTGGACATGGAACAACAGACTGGTTCCAAATAGGAAAAGGAGTACGTCAAGGCTGTCTATTGTCACCCTGCTTATTTAACTTATATGCAGAGTACATCATGAGAAATGCTGGACTGGAAGAAACACAAGCTGGAATCAAGATTGCCAGGAGAAATATCAATAATCTCAGATATGCAGATGACACCACCCTTATGGCAGAAAGTAAAGAGGAGCTAAAAAGCCTCTTGATGAAAGTGAAAGAGGAGAGTGAAAAAGTTGGCTTAAAGCTCAACATTCAGAAAACAAAGATCATGGCATCTGGTCCCATCACTTCATGGGAAACCGATGCGGAAACAGTGGAAACAGTGTCAGACTTTATTTTTGGGGGCTCCAAAATCACTGCAGATGGTGATTGCAGCCACGAAATTAAAAGACACTTACTTCTTGGAAGAAAAGTTATGACCAATCTAGATAGTATATTCAAAACCAGAGACATTACTTTGCCAACTAAGGTCCATCTAGTCAAGGCTATGGTTTTTCCTGTGGTCATGTATGGATGCGAGAGTTGGACTGTGAAGAAGGCTGAGCACCGGAGAATTGATGCTTTTGAACTGTGGTGTTGGAGAAGACTCTTGAGAGTCCCTTAGACTGCAAGGAGATCCAACCAGTCCATTCTGAAGGAGATCAGCCCTGGGATTTCTTTGGAAGGAATGATGCTAAAGCTAAAGCTCCCATACTTTGGCCACCTGATGTGAAGAGTTGACTCATTGGAAAAGACTCTGATGCTGGGAGGGATTGGGGGCAGGAGGGGAAGGGGACGACAGAGGATGAGATGGCTGGATGGCATCACTGACTCGATGGATGTGAGTCTGAGTGAACTCCGGGAGTTGGTGATGGACAGGGAGGCCTGGTGTGCTGCGATTCATGGGGTCTCAAAGAGTTGGCCACGACTGAGAGACTGAACTGAACTGAACTGATAAGTTAAATAAGCACAGTGACAATATACAGCCTTGATGTACTCCTTTTCCTATTTGGAACAGTCTGTTGTTCTGTGCCCAGTTCTAACTGTTGCTTCTGGACCTGCATATAGGTTTCTCAAGAGGCAGGTCAGGTGGTCTAGTATTCCCATTTCTTTCAGAATTTTCCACAGTTTATTGTGATCCACACAGTCAAAGGCTTTGGCATCGTCAATAAAGCAGAAATAGATGTTTTTCTGGAACTCTCTTCCTTTTCCCATGATCCAGAGGAAATTGGCAATTTGATCTCTGGTTCCTCTGCCTTTTCTAAAACCAGCTTGAACATCTGGAAGTTCACGGTTCATGTATTGTTGAAGCCTGGCTCGGAGAATTTTGAGCATTACTTTACTAGCGTACGAGATGAGTGCAATTGTGCGGTGGTTTGAGCATTCTTTTGCATTGCTTTTCTTTGGGATTGGAATGAAAACTGACTTTTCCCAGTCTTGTGGCCACTAATGAATTTTCCAAATTTGCTGGCATATTGAGTGCAGCACTTTCATAGCATCATCTTTTGGGATTTGAAATAGCTCAACTGGAATTCCATCACCTCCACTAGCTTTGTTCATAGTGATTCTTTCTAAGGCCCCCTTGACTTCATATTTCAGGATGTCTGGCTCTAGGTGAATGATCACACAATTGTCGTTATCTGGGTCATGAAGATTTTTTTTTTTTTTGTACAGTTCTTCTGTGTATTCTTGCCACCTCTTCTTAATATCTTTTGCTTCTGTTACATCCATACCATTTCTGTCCTTTATCAAGCTCATCTTTGCATGAAATGTTCTAATTTTCTTAAAGAGATCTCTAGTCTTCCCCATTCTGTTGTTTTCCTCTATTTCTTTGCATTGATCACTGAGGAAATCTTTCTTATCTCTCTTTGCTATTCTTTGGAACTCTGCATTCAGGTCCTTATATCTTTCCTTTTCTCCTTTCACTTCTCTTCTTTTTACAGCTGTTTGTAAGGCGTCCCCAGATAGCCATTTTGCTTTTTTGCATTTGTTTTCCATGAGGATGGTCTTGATCCCTGTCTCCTGTACAATGTCATGAACCTCAGTCCATAGTTCATCAGGCACTCTATCTATCAGATCTAGTCCCTTAAATCTATTTTTCACTTCCACTGTATAATCATAAGGAATTTGATTTAGGTCATACCTGAATGGTCTAGTGGTTTTCCTGACTTTCTTCAATTTAAGTCTGAATTTGACAATAAGGAGCTCATGATCTGAGCCACAGTCAGCTCCTGGTCTTGTTTTTGCTGACTGTATGGAGCTTCTCCATCTTTGGCTGCAAAGACTGTAATCAATCTGATTTTGTTGTTGACCATCTGGTGATGTTCATGTGTAGAGTCTTCTCTTGTGTTGTTGGAAGATGGTGTTTGCTATGACCAGTGTATTCTCTTAGCAAAACTCAATTAGCCTTTGCCCTGCTTCATTCTGTATTCCAAGGCCAAATTTGCCTGTTACTGCAGGTGTTTCTTGACTTCCTACTTTTGCATTCCAGTCCCTTATAATAATATTCCACTCAGGCTATCATTAATTTAGAATTTGAAAAGGGGAGGAATCTTGTTTGTTTCCAGCTGTTCAAGCCAGAAGCCACTTTGGGGCAGTGATTACTTGTCACATTTCCATCAAAACCACATCTCCATGTCGGCAGCTTCATCCCACCATGGCAGCCCTTCTCCCTGACCCATTCCCATTGTGAGAGCTGAGGGAGCACAGCCGCTATGCCAGGAGATGAGTGACGTCTTTATGGGAGGGCGGGGCACCTGTGGTAAGAGCTCTCTCTTCTCTAGGTGCTGCCTCTGTGCCGTGAAAGCGAATGCTCAGGTGCTTGACTCAGCTTCCTGACAGGTGACCCTCCTGGGATGGGGCTGGGCTTCTACCAATGGGCACAGCAGATGGGCTGCCAGCCAGGGCCCAGAGTTGTGAGTCCCGGCCACAGCACCGGGGCTGCTGCCATAACCGTTATGTTTCTGGGGGACCAGCACGGAAGGATTTCCTTCTCCTGCAGCGCCAAGGGCATGCTTGTTACCTTCGAGAACTGGGGATAATCAAGGGAAAGAATGCCCTTTTCTAGCCCATTGAAGAACCCAAAAAATGGTCTTCTTTCAGTGTAAAGATCATTAGTCAGACATAGGTCTGAGGTTTGTGGTCAAAAAGACAGGTCTAATACAAAAAGGATGATGATGTAAATAAACATGCTAAATTCAGCCATGAGTTTGAGAAAGCTCTGGGAGATGATGAAGGACAGGGAAGCCTGGCATGCTGCAGTCCATGGGGTCGCAAATAGCCAGACTCGACTGAGCAACTGAACAACAACAAATCCAGTCAAACAGTGTGGCAGCTGGAGGTCTGGCCATCTGTGAGGAGTCAATAAGATGAGGTCATTGGAAAGGAAAGTGCAGGTGCCCAGTTGGGAAGAATGTCCTCTTTGGAGAACTTTGGCACAATAAACGTGAAGCCAGGATCACCTTGACCATCAAGGTCACCAACAAGTCCCTGGCAGTATTCTAGCCAGTGAGCCATGGGCCATTAAGACTCTTCAGCTGTTGAAGTGAGTAGTTGTGATGGGAGAAGGTCCTGTCTCAGCACCCCCACTCGCCTTGCTGGTGGCACCAGGCACCTGGCAAGAGCCCCTTCCTGGTTACTTCCACTCCCTGTCCCAGGTAGGGAGGGGGTGGGGCCCAAATGCTCTCCAAGTGTCTCTCCTCCCTCTCACTCCTTCTGCCAGCCCAGTGGCCTGGCCTCAAGGGTTCCCCAGAATGGACCCAGCCCCCTCCTGTTATTTTCTGGAAAGTCCAGCCAAGGAGAGGTAACAGGGCCCCCTGGCCCTTTGCATGACTCCCAGCCTCTGGACTGGGCTGCCGACCCACCTGCCCACCCCACCTCAGAACCTCTTCCCCAGCGCAGCCACTCCCTGCTCCCTGTCCTGTCCTCTTCTTTTGTATTTGGAAACAACATGTTGTAGTAAACCCTGAGATGGATGTTTAAAAAAAAAAAGAACTCTCCTCAGCCAACTGAGAGGCAATCACAAAAGTCATGTGAGAAAATAACTCAAACGTCATTTGGAATCAACACCTTACTAGGAGCACACCTTTCAGCCACAGACAGATTTAGATTTAAGTTTAGAAATGCTGGAGACATCCAGCCCATAGGAAGACCACCTTAAGGTGGCCTGTGGTTGAGGAGTTGACAGACAATTTTCCGTCTATTTCTCATATTTCTTCACATCTTGTGGGCAGAAGCATGACTGCCTTTGCTCTAGACCACCTTTTCAGGGGTCTTGGAAAACAGAGACAGTCTCCCCTCAGAGTCGAGGCCAGCCTTCTTCACTTTCAGAAGACAAGCAGGATCGTCGCCCCCAGAAAGAGCTCCAGCTCCTGAGCTCAGGGCTCCTGCCCTGTCCCCACCACGCGTGCTGCTGCCGCCCAGCATCTCCACATCCCGCTGTGGGGACTGGCACTTGGGGAACCAGTCAAGCCTGCAACTCTCATACTCCTGCTGTGAGGGCCTCTGCCCCAGGCGTCTCGTATCTTTTGCCAGCAAAACCCACCAAACCTGTGAGTTTGAAAGTAAGCTAAAATCTTAGACTCCTCACAATTCTTGAAATAAGCACTCTGTTCGTATTTAGTGTTTAAGTTTCTTCAGTCCTTGAGGGATGTTGGTCTATGCAAGTAAGAGACCAGCATTGTGATTCATAGTAAAACTAAGTGATTTATACTTATGGTCCTTAATTTGAAATTGACTATAACAGTGAACATTGTAGCAATATTTAAGAAGATCTAGATGAATCCTGTTTATAATCATAATTCTAATTAATAATTAAATCTAATTATTTATGAAAATTACCTAAAGACCCTAGAGGGGTTTGGTTTATCCATTAGAACAATGTTGTAGTTACTGTTCAGTCACTAAATTTTGTCCAACTCTTTGGGACCCCATGGACTGCAGCACGCCAGGCTTCCCCATCCTTCACTTCTCCCAAAGTTTGCTCAAACTCATGTCCATTGAGTCAGGGATGCACCCATCTCATCTTCTGTCACCCGTTTCTCCTCTTGCTCTCAGTCTTTCCCAGCATCAGGGTCTTTACCAATGAGTCGGCTCTTCACATCAGGTGGCCGAAGTATTAGAGCTTCAGCTTCAGCATCAGTCCTTCCAGTGAATTTTCAGGGTTGATTTCCTTTAGGACTGGCTCGTTTGAATCTCCTTGCTGAGAGACCCAAGAGACTCTCAAGAGTCTTCCCCAGCACCACAGTTTGAAAGCCTCAATTCTTCGGTGCTCAGTCTCCTTTATGGTCCAAGTCTTATAATCATATTAGGTCATTAAATTACCTTAAAAAGGAAATAAAATATATTACACTTGTAAATCCCATTTTAAATGTCTAAAGGAGTTGGTGATGGATGGGGAAGCCTGATGTGCTGCAGTCCATGGGGTTGCAAAGAGTCAGACACAAATGAGGGACTGAAATGAACTCACTTCTTCTCTAACAATGAGAGTATCAAACAAAGTAACTTTTCTTGGACTCACCAAAGAACAAACATCACAGGCCAACTAAGTAGACCTCTGCCTTCTTTAAGTCTCTGAGGTGGCATCTAGCCCAGAAAGAGACATTACTTCTGATTTTCTATCTTAGCTGGGATGCGGATATTTCAAGAGTTTCCACTTGGCTTTTCTTAGCACTGTGGTTCTTAATCTATAAGAGTGTTCTTCAAGCTGATAAGTATGTCTATTCCAATTATAAACTCAGGGACCAGTAAAATGAACACCAGGTGGTATGTGATTCACTAGACCTCTAAGAGATGGATTCAGAGCCAGAATTTCCTCACATCAAAAAGAGGGCTGTGATGGATTTTGGATTTTGTGGCATCAGTTTCAGTTCAGATCTTCTACTCACAGATCTTTGAGGATATGCAACATTCCACCCTTCAGGAGAAGTGGTTCTAGGGCCTCTTGGTCCTAGATGAAGATAATCACTACTGTGTAAACTTGCTGTGACATTGCAGGGTTATTCCTCAAGGACACCCATCTCCACTTCAGTAGATTGGCTATCTGACAAGGGGCTCAGAAATGGAAACTGGGCAAAGATCCTGATTTTCCATTGCAGCAGCTGGCGTCAGTCTCTGGCTCACCTGCTCTTGGTCTTCAGTTACACAGCTCAAGCAGTGCTCCAGTCTCACTGTTGAGAATACCATGGTCTGTGAGTCACTGCTCCCTTGAAAGTGAAAGTGTTTGTTAGTCGCTCATCATGGCTGATTCTTTGCAACCCCATTGACTGTAGCCCCCCCGGGCTCCTCTGTCTATGGAATTCTCCTGCAAGAACACTGGAGTGGGTAGCCATTCCCTTCTCCAAGGAATCTTCCTGACCCAGGGATCAAACCCTGGTCTCCTGCATTGCAGATCTCCTGCCTTACCATCTGAGCCACCAGAGAAGCCCCCAATGTTCTTAGTCTTGCAAATAAGAGTCCAGGTTGCCTTTGCAACTTTTCTACAGCTATGATAGCTGTCCACCTTGCCTTTGATGGTTAAGTGCTGTCAACTCTCCTGTACTCGTCCCAAAATCTGTCATCCCCAGACACCAGGGAGTCCAGACACAGAGCAGCACAGAAAGGCCAATTGTCAGGTCGATTTCAACCAGGCTGGCCACCCCTTGCTGGCATGTTCCTTATTTTACTAATGAAGATCATGCCCTCTGGGCTCTCCCAGAGACTGGTTAGTTGGTAGACAATCTGACCTTATTTGTCTGCTTCCCTCACTGAACGTTCTGCCTCTGCTGCTACCCAGGCAGTTCTAGCATTCACATCTCATTTTCTCAAGGCCAGCATCATTTCTGAGCTGCAGGGGGCTATCTCAGCAGCAGATCAGGACTGGCTCTCAGTGCCCCTGCCAGGATACAAATCCTGAGTCCTGGGGACTGCCCGAATATCAATAACCTCTCCTTTATCCATGCTTATATCTTACCCCAAGTCCAGTCCATTCAAAATTCATTTCCAGATGTGACCTCCTGGGTCGTGTCAGTATGTGTGAGTGAGGTCCTGTGACCTTTTCTTAAGTGTGACAGAGTCTCTCTCATCTGCCAGGCCAAGCTGTGGGAGGCCTTAGTATCGGTCTGGAGCAAGATTGGTACTCTATGGCCCATTGCTCAAATACAGCCCGTTTTTATAAATAAGGTTTTGTTGGAATCCAGCCACACCCATTTGTTTGCATATTATCTATGCTGTCTTTGAAAAGCAGGCTTAGAGCTGACGCTCCCATACTTTTTGGCCACTTGATGTGAAGAGCCAACTCATTGGAAAAGACCCTGATGCTGGGAAAGACTGAAGCCAAGAGGAGAAGTGGGTGACAAAGGATGAGATGGTTGATGGCATCACCAACTCAACAGACATGAACTGAGCAAACTCCAGGAGACGGTGAAGGACATGGAAGCCTGGCATGCTGCAATCCATGGGGTTGCAAAGATTCAGACATGACTTAGTGATTGAACAATAACAACAGGATACTTTTGGACATAGTGGGAGAACTGAGTAGTTATGACAGAGACTGTTCTGCAAAGCCTCAAATTTCTATCATGTGCCCCTTTACAGGAAAAGTGTGCTGACCTAGAAGCTGTGCAGGCTGGTAAGGAGATCTTGAGAAGGGTGAGTATCACCTGCAAGGCCTCTGCCTCAGCAGAGAACTCGGCATGGTCTCAAAGAAAAGGACACTGCAGCTGTCTACAGGAGGAATGGGCCTCATCTTCAAGCCCAGAGAGTCCCAGGGACTCCAAGGACTGAGGACGACCAAGCACATCTACCTAGATCTCCCCATTCTAGGTCCCTGGGGTCCAACTAAATCAGGCCCTTGCCTTTAGCATAGGATATTCACTAGGGTCATGGCTTCACACTTCTCTGTATTTTTATCAGCAGGGTACGCCATCCAGCCACAGTACATAGTCTTTTTAGGTGCTGCCACCAAGGACTTCTAGCTTCTAATTTTGGCTTACTTAGTTGGTTGGCTTGCTTGAGCTGCCATTTGTCCTCCAGTGCATCCATTCACCTAACAATCCCCAGCCATCTCCATAGCCCTTACAGTTACCATGGCCATCACACCTCTCAGATGCTGGTGATCCAGCATCTTCTGTCACCTGCAACCCATCCTGTACCAGTCAGACTCAGTCAGGAATCATATACCCTACCAGTGATTTCTACAGAGAGAATTTAATTTAGAAAAATTTAAACCAGGTATTGAGGAACTGGACAGGTAAATGCAGGCTGTGGGACACGTGCACACCCATCTCCCCCAGGCCCTGGGCGTGCAGAGCAGGGCCCTCTCCCCAGCGAGGCTATAGCAGCCCGCCTCCCCACCGCTGTCAGGCAGGTGGTGCTGGCTGTGCTGGGCAGGAGAAGGCACCTAGACTGTCATCGTCTTGTGAGCTTACATTTTCTGGGTGCTTAGCAAGCCCAGTTAAAGAGCAAATCCCGTCCCCAAGAGAGTACCCTCTTACTGGGAGTGGTTTATGGCAATGATGTCAGAACTCAGGGGAAGATTCAACTTTGCAAGACTCCTTGAGCTCTCTGATTCCCCCATTCTATAGTGTCTGATGGTGAGTTTCTGGGGAGCCAACAATACTTAATTCCCTTTCAGATGAGACACCTTATTTCAGTCCGTCTCTCAATGCCTGCTTACAAATTGGCAAGCCCACTCAGTGTATAACATAGGATGAGACATCTCCAACCTGGTTGATTGAGAGAATACTTCATGATTCTTTTTTCCTTTTTTGATGGTCTATGATGAAATCATTAAAACACACACAAAAGCAGAGAGAAATTAACCCTCAGGAGCTCATCACTCAGCTCTGGCCATTGTCAACTAATGACCACTCTTGTTTTCCACCCACCCCCACCATCCCCGGATTATTTAGCAGCTACTCCTAACATCATATCACTTTAATGCTCTTATAAAAGTAGTGATTCCAAAGCTACTTCCCCTGAATTTTCTGGTTTAGTAAGTCAGAAGTGGAGGCCTGAGAATCCATATGGTTTTTAAATTTCTCAGGCTTAGGAACCTATAGTATTAAAAAATACTAGCACGGGCCTTTATAGTGAGAAAGTCATGGTTTGAATCTGGACTTTGCCCAAGCTATGCAATTTTGAGTGAAAACTTTAAATTATCTAACCCTAAACTCTTTGTCTTAAATAATTGCCATCTCTGTGAACTTGTGGTCCACTAAGACCCTCTGATACTTTTCACATTAAATAAATTCTATCAAATCTAGTGTCCCTCAGTCTTTCCTTGTCTTGATTTAGGGGTAGGGATGAGGGCTGGGTTACTTGTCAGCTGTCCTCCTGCTTTACGATGGCTGTGTCAACAAAATTTCTTCAACTTGCACTCTCCACCCACCCAAAGTGTACCCCTTACCAACTTCACCACTGTGTCCCCTTCAGTCCCATTGTCATCTCCCTTCCTCTGTTTACTCCAACCCTCTCTCCCAGTAAGTTGGGAACCCAAGGGATCAGACCTACCCCTGAATGGTGGTCTTCAATCCCCCAAATTCTCAGACTTAAGAGTAAAACTACTTTTGGTTCATGTTGCTAACCACTTTTCCCAATGAAATCTTAGCTTCTCTAGTTGGCATTCAGTCACTTGATGTTCATGAACAAGAAAACAGACTTTGCTGAATTGCAAAAGCAAGAACTTTGTTCACTTTTGGTGAACTGAGCATTTTTCTGAATGAAGACTGCAGCTACTCATAACACTTAAAGCTCTTTGGAGGGAAGGGAATAGTTATTTAATTTAGTGGAATCAAAGGCGGGGGGAGATAAATAAGAGAAGCAAGTAGGGACCCACATTGAACCAGAATGAGGAAGGCCTGATTTCTTGAGGCAGAACATACTGTACAGTGGAGCCTGACTTCATTCTCTCCAGTGTTGCCCCTGCAAATTGTTTTCTCAGCTGTTTATCAGAGATTAATGCAAGCTTTTGCCATGACAACTAACAGTAAGGGGAGATCTGGAAAGTACAGGTCTGGGAGAGATTTATTTTCAGTGGAAGTTTGGAAATTATCACATGTGAAAGCTAAAAAGAACTGCAACAAACTCATTGCTCCTTAAAAATGGAAGCTAAAATGGCAGCATTGCCTGCTTGATGCTGCAGAGCTGGTTGGTCAATGAGCACAAAACAGCAACCTGGGTTCCTGACTGGTGCTTGTTCCACTGAAATGGGTAGTTGGAAGCATGGCTGTAGGAGGCAGCTCTGCCCCTTATTGGTTTTAAGTCTGAGGTCTGATAGTTGCTCGTTTGTGTCTAACTCTTTGTGACCTCATGGACTGTAGCCTGCCAGGCTCCTCTGTCCATGGAATTCTCCAGGCTAGAATACTGGAGTGGGTAGCTGTTCCTTTCTCCAGGGGAATTTTCCTGACCCAGGAATCGAACCAGAGTCTCCAGCATTGCAGGTAGATTCTTTACTAGCTGAGCTAAATCTTGGGCAAATTAATTAACTCTCATCGGGTCTATATCAGTCAAGCTTCCAGTAGGAAACAGATGGCACACCCAAATTAGCATTCTTGGCCTGAGAGGGGGAGTATCTACTTCCAAAGGGATTCATTCATGCAGGCAGGGTATGGGGACACCCAGGATTAGTGCAGGGACTCGGGGCTGGCAGAGGTGGAGCTGTCACCACCTTAGGACAGAGGTAATGAGGGCAGAGAGAGGTTACTGCAGCCCAGAAGGAAAACTGGCCTCCAAACCAGCAGTGTCCTCAGGCTGGGAACACAGACACACATGGCCACTTTGCAGAGAGGAGGCCAGGGTGACACAACCCTGACCACACTCCCTCCACCCCTCTGTTCTCTTGATGATGCTCCTCACTGGCTAAACTCAACCACAGGCCATGGAGTATGGAAGCTTATTGACGTAGCCCATATAGACCTGGCTCCTAAGGCAGAAAGCATGGTGTAGGGAGTGGGACAAGGGGATCCAAGGCATCAGACAGCACATATCTGACACAGAGCCCTAGTATTCCCACCAGTAAGATGGGAGTCAAAATGAAACCAACTCACAGCTTGTTGTTAAAGTTGACAACTGAAGGGATGCAAAGCACTTAGAATCGCAATGTGTCTCATAGATAGATAGATAGAGATAAATAGATAGATAGAGATAGATAGAGGATAGATACAGTTAACCCTTGAACAAAAACACAGGGGTTAGGGCCACTGACCCTCTGTCATGCAGGTGGAAATAACTGATAGTCAGCCCTGGTAACTGTAGCTCCACTGTACCCAAAATTCCAAATCCACGGAGACAATGAACCTCAGACCACATAATACTGTAGCATTTACTATTGAAAAAATCCACATATAAGTGGACATGCACAGGTCAAAACCTTCTGGAAGGGCTACCAAGAATGACTGATAATTTCTTTCATAGTGTGCATCAAGTGTGTGAAGCTCATTTTCACTGAGAACGTGGAGTTTGACCCATTGGAAGGGAAAGTATCAGGGGCTTAGTGTGGCACAAAGAAGGTCACAGCACCCAGAACCCATGGAGAGACCACTGGGATGGGGAGTAGGGCAGAAAGGCAAGAAAAGCAGAGACCAAAGACAAATGTCTTTGACCTCAAAGTGCTGCTTAAACATGGTTCCCTTAAAGAATAGGAAAGGAAAAGCCTTCCATGGGAAGGAAAGATCATAACTCATCCATCTTGGTTCCTGCCTGGGTTTCCCCCATCCTGTGCCCTCTTCCAACTGCCCCAACTCCATCCTCACCCCTGTTCGAAGCCCACTTAATATAATTCTGCTCACCTGTCTTGATGCTCTTTGGTTCCTAGAATCAACTGTGGGCAGCCATAAGAGCCACTGGGCTGGTCACCCTTCCATACTGATGGCCAGTCTGTCCAAGTCAGCAAGTGCCCTAGGCATCGCTCTTCACCTCTACTCTCTATAGTCCCTGCCCCAGGGAGTATGGAGGGGAAGGTCCTCTTCTTGTTCTGGTTTTTCCTAAACTAGATGCCATCTGTCACCCAGGACCAGTGACTCTGGCTGGTTCTCTAAATACTTTATCCTAGTTACATTAGAACTTATTTTATTAAGTTAACATTAATATTAACTATTAATATTATTGTGACCAGTGACATTAACCACTGGGTGTAATATTCTTTCTTTGGGGAAATAATGCAAGTTCTAAACAACCAACTTACAGTGAACTTTGGAGAGACCACCCGTGCTAAATGAACTTTTGAAAAACTCTCTCTGCACATATTACAAGGAGATTGGGAGTATGTAGATATCACTCAGTGGGCCTCAGTGCTATTTTTGTCCCCATATTGGAAAAAACTCTGATGCTGGGAGGGATTGGGGACAGGAGGAGAAGGAGGCCTGGTGTGCTGCGATTCATGGGGTCGCAAAGAGTCGGACACGACTGAGCGACTGAACTGAACTGAGAGTACAATTAGCATTCAAGCCACAAACTAACTTTACCCAAGACCAGAAGCTGACATATAAATACCAGTCAAGTGAGGTTATTCAGATCCTCAATCAGATTGACCTGATCTAGGCCAATTATTTTTCCAGCAGAGTTAATTAGAATAAGTCTAAAGTGAGTGAGATGTGAAAGGCAACTTTCCATTACCTATTCTTTAACAGTTGCCTTGTAGCTGGATTTTTATCCTTAATTTCACATCACAAGGACTTTCTAGAGAGAAGCTGAGCTATGTGTATCCTTGAAACACAATAACCAAAGTATGTTCCCGACCGTTTCAGCTGAAATATTAAATTGGGTAGATGGTTAATCACAGGGATATAGGAGGAATTAGAAAAGAGAAACAGAAATCCCAGGGAGGAGGTGAGGGTGAAGAGCAGAAATCAACCTGCACAGATCTCCACTTTCTTCACTTAAAGCCTGAAGCCTTTGAGTGGATTCAGCAGAAGTGGAGAATCTTCTGTCCCCCAGTTTTCCATCCTGCATCTGGTTTATGGTTTGACTTCAAGATACATCACCCAACATCATCCAACAAGAGCATGTCACTCATCACGGTCCTCAGACTTGCCACCCATGAAATGGGAATATGCCTGAAAAGTTGTTTCTGAGTCATGAAAGATGCTTGGATTCTTGGCCTCCAGAGGAGAGGAATTCAATCTGAGACCAGTGAAGAGGCTTGATAACTCAGAGCTTTTGTGTGATAAAGTTTGATTAAAGTATGAAAGAGATAGAGAAAGCTTCTGACATAGACATCAGAAGGGGGCAGAAAGAGTGCCCCCCCCCCACTAGCCTTTAGCAGTATGTTATGTACAATCAGAAAATTGTTAATTAGAGAAAGGGAATGTCTCGAAACTCAGAGTGGCACCAGGCCCCTCACCCACATGTATTTTGAGATAACATTGGCACAAGGTGAGTCTCCCTGGGCCATAAAATGATTGACATGAATCTTGAAGAAAGGCAGATTTCCAAGTGAATAAATCATTTCATTAACATAGATTAGGAGAACAATGTATGAGTAAAACATATCTAGTTTGTTAAGCCCTTATCAGTTCTGAGTCTTAAGTAGAACTGACTTGAAGAAAGACAGAGTCTAGGGTAAATATGCACTTCACTAATATAGCCTAAGAAGAACATTTCCATAAGAAAAACGCATTGGTTAGCTTAGGGTTTGAGAAAAGTTAAGTTCAGGTGGAACCAGATGTCCTAATGGCAACACAGAATTTTAAGATAAACCTCCTTTTAATTTTGTATCAGTTCAGTTCAGTTCAGTTCAGTCACTCAGTCGTGTCCGACTCCTGGCGACCCCATGAATCGCAGCACACCAGGCCTCCCTGTCCATCACCAGCTCCCGGAGTTCACTCAGACTCACGTCCATCGAGTCGGTGATGCCATCCAGCCATCTCATCCTCTGTCGTCCCCTTCTCCTCCTGCCCCCAATCCCTCCCAGCATCAGAGTCTTTTCCAATGAGTCAACTCTTCGCATGAGGTAGCCAAAGTGCTGGAATTTCAGCTTTAGCATAGAGAAGGGAAAAAATCTGACACTTGTAGTTTGTTTCCTCTTGCCACTTAAGAGAGAGTTTAAGAAATGACACTCGCAGCCTGTTTCCTCCATTTGGAGACCCCTGGACTCTCTGGTACCCTTTCATGTCTTCTTGTGCAGATTGGAGTTGATGGTTCACATTGTTCCAGTCTCAGAAGACTTTTGACAAATACAAACATGAGAAATTGCTTTCAGGGTAAACAGCTCATTGTGGTGACCCAAGGATGAAAGAGCAGATGAAACCAAGGAGGGTCTTGGAATGAAGGAACAGAAAAACCAGACCCTTGTTGTCCTTCCTTCCTATCCCCAATGTTGTAACTATTAATGAATTTCAGGTCCTCCTGACCAGTATAAACTGTCTCCCCTCCTTCTCCATGTAGGGAGAAGGTATTTACCTTACTCTTTTCCCCCATCCAATATATCTACCTTATCCAATCAGCAAATGAGCCATAAAACCCATATCCTGCTCCTTACACTCAGGGTATCAAAATGAATCAAGAACCCCTGTTCACTGTCAGCTCTCCCTGACTGTCAGGAAGCTGGCCTGCTGTGCTGGCAGAGACTCTCCCTTCCCCACTCTAACAAATTTTATTCTTCTTTCACTCTGCCTCATGTCTGGAAATTCTTTTCCAACCCACACACGACACTCATCATTTATTAAGAAGAAAAATAAATAAACAAAAGAGAAGGAAGCAAAAAGCAAGATCAATAGCTTTTCTGATTTTGAGTCAGAAAAGACACAAGCATATGCCACAAGCAAAGACACAAGGCTTTCTCAGGCGTCCCCTGACTCTGTTGCAGGGATCAGACAAGGAGAAGAGCAAGATAGCCAGGAAGTCACCCTCCCCACCCAGAGAAGACCTCAAGCCCAGCCCCTTTCCCTCTGGCCCTCGAAGGTTTTTCTTATGGAAACAAGGTTCTGATTGCTGATTTCTGTTTTAAAGTCCAAGACACACTTTAAACATTTGCGTGTAGTGTGGGCAGAAGGGGTGTGTGTGTGAGTATGTGTGTGTGTGTGTGTGTGTGTGTTCATGTGTGCATGAAAGAGGAAAGTGATGGAGTCAGGGTGGGATTATCTCCAGGAGGTGAAAGAAAATAGCAAAGCAGCAAGTACTTCTCAGTACCCCAGGCCCTTCTGTCCGGGCTCTGTGTGCAGAAATGACTTGAGCACCTGCAGGACTTGGGGCAGGCCGGGGGCACACAGGCTCTGTGGCCCTGCAGTGCATGGGCCCCTGACACACAGCCAGCCCATCCTCAGGGGCCTCCTAGACAAGAACCGTCAGCAGACCTAGAAAACAGGAGGCCAAGCTTCTGACAAAGCTCTGTGGCTTTCAAGAATATAAAGGTTTCCTTTTTTAAATTAAAAAAAAAAAGCACATTTATTTTATTTTCTAAAGTTATCAAAAATACACAAATTATGACTATACATCTCAATGCACTTTTACAAAATGAATCACCATGTAACCATCATCAAGATGAAGAAACAGAACATTACCAACACCCCAGCACCTCCCTTCACTGTCAGAGTCAATACCTCCCCCTGGAGGAAACATCTGTCTGGCTTCTGCCACCACTGGTTTCTTTTGACTGTTTTTCATCTGTATTTAAATTGAATAATATAGTGTGTACTGTTTGTGTCTGGTTTCTTTAGCTCAACCTTGTAGTTTGTGGGTTATGATCTGTGTTGTTGAAAGTAGCAATAATTAATTCCTTCTTAATATAAGAATGTATCACATTCTTTATCTGTTTTATCTATTTCTTTATCTATTTTACTTCTTTATCTATTTTCTATTTCTTTATTTTACTGCTGATGGAAGTTTGGATGCCTTCCAATTCAGTGATTTTACAAATATTGGTATTTTTTTATGTGTCTACACACACATTTCTCTGGATTATGTCTCTAGGAGTGGAATTCCTGGGTCATAGGGTTATATGAAGATTTCTGAAAAAAATCTGCCAAGATACCATGGACAGAACCACATGGAATCAGACAGATCTGAACTGGAGTCCCACCTCCCCTCTCACTGGCTTGAGATCTTAGTCCAGACGCCCGTCTGTGAAGTCTTTCCTCACTGACAAGTAGATTTTTCAGGGTGTTCCTGCAAAGGAACCCCTCTTGACCCATTTTGCCCCTTCCTTTCCCTGCAGAGCTACTTCAAGAAGGTGTCAACACACCCCATCCCCTAAGTCTCTCCTTCCACTCTGTCTCCAACTCTCCCACCAGGCCTCTGACCTCAGCACTGCCCAGCTTCTCAGCCTCTCTCCAGCCACTCTCCTCCTGGGTGCTTAGCAGCAGGAGCAGAAGGGGGCCTCCCTGTTGACACAGGCTTCCCTGGTGTCATGGGCCTGCAGTCCTCTGGCCTTTCCTTCTCAAACTCTTTTGCTGGTTCAGTCTCCTCTCTCTAAACCCCATGTGTTGCCAAGCCCATGGCTCGGACCTTGGGCTTACTCTTGGCTGTGGAGTGTCACTCACTAGATGACCTCATGCAGGACTGTGGTTTCCATCTCTCTGCCACTGACTTTCAAGTATTTTTGTTATTTAGTCACTCAGTCATGTCCAACTCTTTGTGACCCCATGGACTGCAGCACGCTAGGCTTTCCTGTCCTTCACCATCTCCTGGAGCTTGCTCAAACTCATGTCCGTTGATTTGATGATACCATCCAACCATCTCATTCTCTGTCACCCCCTTCTCCTCCTGCCATCAATTTTTCCCAGCATCACGGTCTTTTCTAAAGAGTCAGATCTTTGCATCAGGTGGCCAAAGTATTGGAGCTTCAACTTCAGCATCATTCCTTCCAAAGAACATTCAGGGTTGATTTCCTTTAGGATTGACTGGTTTGATCTCCTTGACTGGTTTGAGTCCAAGGAATGCTCAAGAGTCTTCTCCAGCACCATAGTTCAAAAGCATCAGTTCTTCAGTGCTCTGCCTTCTTTATAGTCCAACTCTCATACATGATTACTTGAAAAAACCATAGGTTTGACTATACAGACCTTTGTCAGCAAAATGACCCAAGTATTTATCTCCCACCAGACCTCCAGTCTGACTCACTGATCAAGCTGCCCACTCTATCTCTGCCCTTGAATGGCTCCAGGCCTTCTCATACTCCACACAACCTGAACTGACATCCTACCCTTCCCTCCCCAGCAGCCCTGCTTCTCTCAATGAAGGTCAACACAATGTCCCCACTGCTCAGGAAAGAATCTCTGAAAACATTCTTGACCCCTATCTTCCTGTCAGTCCTCACATCTGGTCCAGCTGCAAATGCTGCTGGCTCTACCTTGAAGATGGAGCTGGTCACTTCCTTGGTGGTCCAGTGGTTAGGAGTCTGCCTGCCAATGCGGGGGACATGGATTTGATCCCTGGTCTGGGAACTAAGATCCCACATGCCACGGGGCAACTAAGCCCATGTACTACAACTACTGAGCTCATGCGCAACATCTCCTGAAGCCCGTGTGCTCTAGAGCCCATCCTCTGCAACAAGAGAAGCCACCACAATGAGAAGTAGAAGCGCAACAGCTAGGGAGTAGCCCCTGCTTGTCCCAGCTTGCCCTTGCTCACCCCAATCAGAGAAAGCCCACATGAAGCAACGGAGACTCAGCACAGCCAAAAAAAAAAAAAGAGATAGTCGGCATTGGGACCCCTCCTGCCAGCCCTGTGACCATTATCTGGAAGACTGGCTACCCCTCCCCTGCTAGACAGGCTCGCTTTTCTTGCCCTGGCCCACACACTGTCCCCTGGGATCAACACCTGGCCAACACTTGGGAAGACGGCATTCAGGGAACTCTTGCCTCTTGCAGACTGAGCCTACACTCTAACAATGGACACCATCTCTCTCCATCAACCCTTGAACCCTGGCCCCTCCTTCTCCACTCCTGGGTCAGCTTTCTGGAAGAGCACATGTTCCTCAGGCCCTTTGCACCTCCTCCTGCTCTCACAGCCTGTACCACTCTCCCTTCACTGCCAGAGACCCCAGAGCATTCTCTCTCTCATAGCTTTCCATCTTTTCTCAAAATTTACCTCCTGGCCACCCCACCTAAAAGGTTCCATGCCCCACATTTCCCACTGCCTTTCTTTGCTTGGTCTTTCTCCTGACACTGACCATTACTGATGACATACTGTAAGTTTTCGTTGTTTCTTGTGTACTCTTTGTCCCTCTCTTGTCAAAGTCCAGTGAGAGTGGGAAGCTATGTTCATTCAGCATCATCTGCAGGTGGTACCTGCCTGGAGGAAGTGGACTTTGGGCACAGAGTCAATGTTTCAAGCACAGAAGGAGCAGATGGAACACCTACAGTTGTGTTTCAAACACAGTAACCACTCCATAAAAATGTATTTGGTGAACACATCAGTTCATGAAAGAACAAGGAGAAGAACACATCAGTGAACTCATGACCATGAGGAGATAATGTTCAGGAAATAGCCCAACCCACCATGAGTGCTCCAAGCAATGGGTATTCCTTCAGCATTTCCCTTGGTCACCTAAGCTTGACCTTGAGCGTGCTTGACCTTGACCTGACCTTGGCCTGACCTGTTTGCACTGGGGCTGCTGCAGGAGCCATTGTGGGCACTGCCACCAGTAGCACCAACAGCTTCCTGGCTATTGCTTTCAGAGTCTGGATACTCTCAGCAAGCCCTCAGGCGGTGACCATTTCAGGGGCAATTGCTAGCACACACTGCACATGTTCCTCAACCCTGCAGTCAGAGGGAGAGGCGTGTGCAGACTGACACTCTCTGGACACCACTGGGAAGAATGTACGAGGCAGGTGTCAGGCATCACTTGGCATCAGTCTCTTCTTTCTTGAACCTAGCCCTCCACTCGCCCAGGGGCAAGGCTTCCATCAAGTCCATGTCCTCCCAAGGTGACATTTGCCCTTTCTCCCTCTACCAGAGTGTCTCTGCTGCCATCCCACGAGGGTGCTGAGCTCCACCTTCCCAGGGTGGGGGCTGGCCCCTTCTATGCCCACCAGCCAGCCAGCCCTCCTCCCCGCAGCGGTCACCACCAACTCCTGTGACATCACCTACTCATCCAGTGTTCCACTCAGCAGACTGAGTTCTGAGAGCAGACCATGCTGATTCATGCCCCACATCTTGCCTAGGGAATAAGGGAAGGGGAAATAAAACTCATTCTTTTAGAGCAATGAGAGCATTAGTTATGTGTCTGCTAAAGTGATGTGGTAGCAGGAGGAAGGGATGTAGGAGTACCTTACGGGCTCCTTAGAGGAAACCACCCGCTCCTTCAGTAATACGGTAGCCCTGTTTGGTACGGCTGTGTGTGAGCATTTCACTCTTCTCTGCACGTGAAGACTCAGAAGCCCAGGGACCTGAGGCACTAGGTCAGGCTCCAGCCTCCTTGCCCGGGAAGGAATGGAGGCCCAAGGCCATCCTGGGTGTCAGTGGAGGACACAGGCAATGAGAGAAGTGAGGTTGGAAATGCACTGTTATTCATCTGGTCCCCTACACAAACCCGTGAGTGACCCAATGGGGGGAACTGTGTATGCATGCGTGCATGTGTGTGTGTGTGTTATGTGGGTATGTGTTGCATAATGTGCCCCCCCACACACCCATGCATATTTTGAGAATAGAAAGAAAAGAAAAGCAGAATTCTCTTGAGGAAGTCAGTGTCACTCACTGCCATGCGAGGAGCAGGCTCTGTTTGCAGGCCTCACCAGCTTTCTGGGTGACCCACCAGGGATGCCTCTTTATGCCCCGCCCACAAAAAGGGAGGTAACGTGTGTCTTCTTTAGGTTTAGGCTTCCCTTCAGCCTTAGTTCTGAAGGCTTAGGGCTTCTTAGGGCTTCCCTGGTGGCTCAGATGGTAAAGCGTCTGCCTGCAATGCGGGAGACCTGGGTTTGATTCCTGGGTCGGGAAGATCTCCTGGAGAAGGAAATGGCAATCCACTCCAGCACTCTTGCCTAGAAAATCCCATGGACGGAGGAGCCTGATAGGCTACAGTCCATGGGGTCTCAAAGAGTCGGACACAACTGAGGGACTTCACTCACTCACTCACTCAGCCTTAGTTCAGTTTTCTTTGATTGTTATTTTTCACTGGTTTCAATGCCAAAAATAAGATGGGGTGCAGACACAGCTTTTTTCCAAGAAGCCTTGAGCATGACCACAAATTTTCCAAGAAGCCTTGAGCATGACCACAAAAATAGAAGACCCCTCTATTGGTTGAGGGTGGTTGGTTGGAACGGTCTGGAAACGACTTAGCTCTTGGAGGTGTTAGGGAATACAAAAGCACACCACTAGAGTAGAAGCTCATATGAACTCATTTTGAATAAAGAAAATGGAAATGGAGTATTTGGGGAGGGCGAAATAATTACAAGTAACATTTGTTTGTACTATTTATAATGGTGATGCACCATTTTGCCATTTAATTAAAACCTTGTAAGTTTGGTGCGATGGCTGCCTGAGGAAACTGCCTACCCTTCACAGCATGCATGGCCTCCCCAGGGCTCCAGTCCCCTCTGGCGTTATCTGAAATGGGAGATCCTGCCATAGGTGGCTGCCAGGCTACAAAGCCATCAACCTCCTCTGCTGGCTGAGGAGCTCTGGCCTCACTGCCAGATTAAGGACATGTTCTGTAGGTGAACCTGGGTGGCAGGGCTGAGCAGAAGTGCCAAGAAGACCCAACATGCCCTGCCCTGGCCTAGGTGACTCTGCTCTCAGCTGAGGAGTGGGACAGAGCAGCGGGCTTCTAGAATCTACCAACGCCCATACACGGCCTCAGATGCTCTGACTTAACTGGCAGCTAGGCCTGCGCTCCTATACCTCAGGACATGAGCTTCCTTCCTTCTGAGCCTTCTTGAGTGGAGCAGTTCTGCAGAGAGAAGCTCCATTTGTCCTCTTCAGAGCTGGGCCGGGGGAGGGTGGGCCTGGCCAGGACATTTCCTTCCTCCCTCTCTGGTTCCCCAGCCTCTCTGTCCCCAAGGCCTATGCTATGCCTGGTCTCTGAGCCCTTGCATCACCTCAGGGCTCCCCTGGGGCCCAACCTTGCATGCAGACCTTTCATTTTGTCTCCCAGAAATGATCCTTCCACCTCCAGGCCCCTCAGATCCTGCCAGGGGACTTGGGCTGAAATTGCCTTCTCTGTTATGCTTTGAACTGTGTTCCTCCTAAATTCCTGTGTTGAGGCCTTCACCCAGTACCTCAGAATGTGACCTTATTTGGTGTCTTAGTCCTTTTCAGCTGCTATCACAAAATGCCATAGATTGGCTGGTTTATAAACGACAGAAATTTATTTCTCACTGCTCTGGAGGCTGGGAGTCTGATCAGGCTCCGGCACAGTCGTGTTCTGGTGTGGGCCTTGTCCTGGGTCACAGCCAGCACCTTCCCGCTGCGTCCTCACACAGTAGGGGTGTCTGTGAGGTCTCTTTTATAAAATCATCAGTCCCGTCAAGGGGGTGGGGCTCTTACTGTCTAAGCACATCCTAACAGCCCAGCTCCTAGTACCATACCTTAGGGGGTTAGGATTTCAATGTATGCGTTTGGGCAGACACAAACATCCAGGCCATAGCATGTGAAGACAGGGTCTTTACAGAGGCAACCAAGTTAAAAACAGGGTCATTAGGGGCAGTCCTACTGCAACATGTCTGGGAAATTCGGAGACAGACACACACAGGCATGATTTCACGTGAGGATGAAGATGGCCATCTACAAGCCAAGAAGAGGCCTGGGACAGCTGCTCCCATACAGCCTTGGAGTGACAACCCAGCAGACACCTTGACCTTGGCCTTGCAACCCTCAGATCTGGAAGCAGATCTCTGGTTTGGGCCGCCTGGTCTATGGTGCTCAGATGGCCCTTGAGGAATAACACTGCTCCCGTGAGGCTGGGTCCATGGTACCCAGCAGAGAAAGTGGCACGTGGTGACCATTCAGGTAGTGCGTGTTGTATTAACTAATAAAACAATCAATCCAATCTCCCTCTGCAAAGGGCCCTCTGCTCCCAGGGCTCAAAGGGCGGACTCACAGAGGACTGGCACAGTGTCACAAAGGAGACTTCCTTCTCCTCGAACTACAAGGGGATGCAGGGACGGCTGCTGGACGCGGGATCTTCTGGGGGTCCCCTCCCTCCTTGCTGTCAGTACAAAAGGTACTGGTTGGTCCCCCCCGACTTGGTTCCCCAGCCTCATGATCACTGCCACCACTGTGCTCCCTCCCATTGCTCAACTGCTGTCGCCTCAAGAGCCCCTTTCTGCTGTGTGGACTGTAGATTGAACGTTAGCTTGTTCACCAGCAAAGATGCAGGGGTTATGAAAATGAAGGTCTTGTCCCTGGCCACGTGGAAGCTCACTAGGGACCCATCAGGGTGCTCTGTATACCAGGCCGGTGCTGTGAGAGCTCAGGCCCATGGGGGTACAAAGAAGCAAAGTCTAGCCAAACCTGGGGCTTCTGAATTCTTGGAAGTTTGTTAAGCATTAGCCTGATGGGCAAGATCTGAGAGGTCATCTAATGACACCCCGCTGGACTGGGACTACAGGCCGGCTCAGCATCACAGGTAAGAGAAGTCAGAACTGGGACCAGACCAGGGTCCCAGCCTCAAGCCCCGCATGCACCCTGGAAGCCCACACAGAGTGGTCGAGACCAGCATCCCCCTCTAGTGCTCAGCCCGGTGGCCCCCAGGTGCACAGAGCTCAGCCTCCTCCCCATCCTCACACCACTCACACCGACCATAAGTTTTCACAAACACGTAGCCAGGGCAGGTTTTCCTGGTGGCTCAGCAGTAGAGAATCAGCCTGTAATGAAGAAGAGGCAGGAGACGTGGGTTCAGTCCCTGGATAGGGAAGATCCCCTGGAGGAGGGCATGGCAACCCTCTCCAGAACTGTTGCCTGGAGAATCCCGTGGACAGAGGAGCCTGGCAGGCTACAGTCCATGGGGTCACAAAGAGTTGGACACGACTGAAACAACTGAGCACACACACACGCATAGCCAGGGCATCATAAACTTGTCCTCCCTGTGGGCAAAGGAAGACATAAAACCAGCGCCTTTGAGAGGCTCTGGGTCAGAAACAGTCTCTAGCAGCTGTGAGCCACCTGCAGTCCTGAAGCTGAGTCATGATGCCTCCTGCAAGGTTCTGCAGGCCCTCTGGGCTCCTGCGGGGAAAATGATGACACCTGCCCTAAGAGCAGAGAGTGAGAACCTCCCTCCCATCCGGACGCAGCAGACAGTCCCAGGATGCTTCAGACACATTTCCTGCCTCTGCCTCTTCTATTCCTCCTAGGGCCTCACAAGGCCATGATGCCTGACAACAAGCGGGCACTCCGAGGACAGAGACATGATGTCTGGTGATGTCTTCTTTTCTTTGTGCACAGGATCAAAAAGCTGTCATTAATCCCCAACAGTCCAAGGTCATTGTAACTGAAAAGTACCTTGGACCTGAACTGTAACTGCAAAGTAAACCCACCTGCTAGCTTCCTCCTTGAAACAAATTTATCAGCCTAGACTCTGATGTTAGTAAACTGTAAGCCATTTTGCTGTTTTCCTAAGTGCCTGAAGAAGCCCTTAAACTGGCCTGATTAATAGGAAAAAGGAGGCAGAGGCAGTCAGGCCCTGCCGGGCTCTGCACCCCCCGGCCTCCCTATTGCCTACGACTGTCTAGGGCTTCCCATGTGGAGACTCGGGGACCAGGAGTTTTCCTGCCTGGGGAGCTAGCCCACACCCACAGAGGGTCAGTGCTGCCCCCACCCTGGGCCCTGGCACCTTCCTCTGCTCCTACACTCTCACTCCCCTTGATGCTTACATGTGTCTGTCCATCTCCGCCACAGGACCACAAGCTCATTGAGGACAGACTGTGTCTTGTTTGGATTAATCTCCCAAAGAGAGTGCTCAGCCAGGCTTGCTGAGGTGCATGGACACTCCTGCATAGCCCACAAAGCCTGGCGCCATTTGGTACAAACTCACCCTTCAGCCTGTCTCTCACTCCCTTTCCCTGCACAAACCCTCCAGCCTGCCAAGCTGAGCATCTTTGGTACTTGGTTCTCCTTGAACAGCCCCTCAAAGTTCCCCCTCTGCCCTTATTCACTCCTGTTCCTGCTCCCTGGGGCTCAGAGCCAAACTTGCAGGGCTCTGCATAGCGCCCTGGACATCTACCACCAGACGCTGTGCCCCCCAGTTGTGGGATGTGGTGTGAGTGGCAGGGTCTCTGAGACACTCTCCCATTTGCCTGGCACTCGGGGTCATTCGCTCCCTCTCTATGTAGTCATTGTTTTCCCAGCTGGGGGCCAGGTCTTTTCTGCCCGCTGCCCACCACCACCATGTCCTTCATAACCTAATTCCTTCATCCATGTGCCACAAATTTCAGGCTGCCTAAGATGGTCCAGGGAGCATGGGAGAAACAGGTTCTGTGTCAGCAATTCCAGGCAGGGCCCAGGAATCTGAACTCCTTCTGGTATTTCTTCTCCTGCAAATAGCCCAATGCCTTGCTTTGAAAAATAGCCCACCAGTGTTCAATACAGATTTGCAATATGCAGATTTGCAGGGCCACACCCTGTGATTCCCTTCCTGGTGTGACATGCCTGCCCCAACGCCGTTTCTCCACTTTTCAGTCTGGTTCTTGGGTTCTGTTTCCAGGCAGATGTAGTGAAAGCAGATAAGAAGCAGGTGCCCTCAGAGCCTCCTAAGCCAGGGAGGGGGAGCACAGGCTAGGTCACAGCCCCCTAAGCACAGCTGTCTCCATGCTGAGTGGGCAGGCCCATAGCTGGAGGGCGCCCCTCAAGCTCCATCCCTGGCATAACCATTCAGCATCTTCCCGGGGGCTCCCAGTTCTCCTTCTCTGCCTTTTCACAGGCTCCTGCTGTTTAGCCTCCAGATGTGCTCACATTACTCCAGCCTTTGCCTCCAACTCCCCCCCGCCCCCACCAAATCACCAGTTCTCACTGTTCCCTCATCTCCGGTTGGTGGACTCCGAAGATACATTCTCAGAGCTTGCCTGTGGGTAGTCACCCCGATGGGCAGGTGGGCTCTGAGCAGGTACAGAAGCACCCAGGCTAAGGACAGTGGTTACATGGTGGCCCTTGAAGGGGAACATCAGGCCGATGACAAGGGAGATGTCACACATTAGGACAATTTCCTACAAGTGGCGATGTCTCTTTATAGTTTGCATGTTGACACTATAAGGGCACCGGGTACTCATGAGTTGCAGGCCAAGAGATCCACTGCCCTGTCCTCTGTCCTCACCCTGGGGGTGGGTCATCACCAGGGCCTACCCTCCTAGAAGCTCCCCACTTCCTTCAGCATCACCTCCTCCTGAACTTATGCGTTAAGAATGTCCTAGTCCCACACTGACAATTTCCCCACCCCAACAATTTCCCCACCCCTCTAGTTTCTTTCCTTTTGCTCCATCAGTGTCAGGAATACTCAGGGCCTGACCTCAGCCTTCCTCTCCTCTCTCCAGGCACGCGGTCTCTGGGTCATTTCATCCCATCCTGTGGCTTCCCATGGGTCCATGTATCCGAAAATCAGCCCTGCTCTCATTAAGTAAAATCATCACTCCTTGCATTTATGAAGGTGAGAGTTACTATGAAAATCTCAGAAAAGAATTTTAGAAACATGGAATATCAAAGTTGGAATCCGCCTAGAGATGATCTGGTGAGAGGCACTCCTATTAAAGATAATAACAAAGACGATAATAATGTTTATGCACAGAACATTCGTGCACAGATTTCAGCCCCCAGGTATGTAAAATCATTTAATCTTCACATCAGTCCTCTTAACGTAGAGTATTACTACCCTATTTTACAGATAAAGACACTGAGGCCTAGAGACATTTAAAGGATAAGCCCAGGTCTCTCAAACACTGTAGAGCAGAGCCAGGGGAGAGCAAAGACTTGCTTTGGATTGTGAGAGGTCCAAGGTCAGACTCTAACTGACCACTCAGCCTGAGCAAGACTCCTGGCCTTGGGTCACAGGTCCCTTCTCAGTCTAGCCCCCCACCCCTCACCCCTGTAGCCCCACTTGCCTCTCCAGGCTGCATCCATCTTCACTCTTCACTTCTGCCACCTGTGGCCTCTATAAGCTTTCCACGTATCCATGTCTCTTTTGACCACAGGGCCTTTTCACGTGCCATTCTCCACCTGGAACATTCTTCCCCACCCTCTTTCCTCCAGGATCATTCCTCCTTCTGGGCTCTGCTGAGTATCCTGTGCAGGGGAGCCTCCCTGTTCCCCGCTCCGTCCCCAGCCTGGGCAACTGTCCCTCATATGCCCTTACATTAGCAGCTACAGTGCCATATCTGTTATGATAATTCAGCTTCTCCCTCTAGACAGTGAGTGGCAGGAAGAGTGAGCGTGGTCTGCTTACCACTGACCCTCCAGGGGCAAGCACCCATTGGGTTCCATAGATATATGTTGAATATGTGACTAAATGGCAGAATGAACAGCTCTCCTGAATCCCAAACAGCTTCCCTGGAATTCTATACTCCCCCGCGCCCCCATTATAGCTCAGGAAAATAGTCCCAGTGATGGCAAAAAAGATCTTAATATTATGTGCACTGGGTTCAGAAGAAACATCTAATGCCCTTTTTGCTGGTTTAAATTTCTTTTTATTTTCCCTGTAAATCTAGAAAAATATTCACATTTCATTCAATTTTTTAGATTGCATCTAAATGAGGGTAAAATATAATTTTGTGAATGCTACCATTCTGTAATTTCTGTATCTAAAGAAAAAAATAACAAACAGTTGAAAATGAGGCGATGAGCAAGATTTCATCTGGTAGTTTCCACCCTCCACATTTGCTCCAGATAAGATTTGCCACAGAAAGTATCTGTGTGCTTCCTGAACTTGTGCTTAATTGTGTCCTGGTGTTTCTACAGATACATTCTAGACATTTGTGATTCACGTGCCTTGGGTGGAAAAGGGGACAGGGAGACAGGGGGATCGGTGCTGCCTGGAAGCCCCAACTATCTTTCTGGAAACCCTGGTAGGGAGTGAGGCAGAGCAGGGTGTCCTCTGGGGTTGGCAGAGGCTCTCCTCTCCAGGACTTCACTGTGACAGGCACTGGAGCCCACCTGGTTTCCTCTGGGGCAGTCACTCCGGGCAGCTGTTTTCTGGCACTCAGATACCAGTCCCTGGGATGATATTAAATCTCCCTATGGGGTGCAAAGTCTCCTGTTAAAAAGTGATCAAAATCAGCCTTGGGAAGAAATGGATGATAAATTGATGAACACAGTCTTTTCCTTCAAATTGTGCTGGGGCAGAAATTAATTACTGGGCAAATGAGGGACAAAGAGGGCTCCCACCTCCTGCAGCCTCTGAGCCCTGTGCTAGTTTGTTCTCCTGAAATCTGATCTCCATGAAACATTTCAGGGCAGCACACATCAGGAGCATAAGAGTTTCTTAGCAGGTGTGCTAATACGAACGGCATCATTCCATGGTAAAGAGCATGCTGTGCTCTAAAAACGTGCGACTGACAAGGATGATATCTCAGAGGGGCCCATGGCTGGTTCCCAGACCCTGTTAATAACCACTGTACAGAATGGGTGCTGACTGAGCTAGGGAGACTGGTGACTGTAAATTGTGTTTATAGGCACATCCACAGATAGATATGTACAAATACATAAAATCTTTATTTTCAATAGCATAAATTCTAGTCCTGCCTAGAATGTAAATGAACTTCCCTGGTGATTCAGTGTCCTTTGCAGAGAGTTTCCAAGGCAGAGCTCCCTGCAATGTCCTCTCTGAAGCTATTTATAGGGCTCTGGCACGTGGCTTGTGCTGACTGATGGGGCAGGCCCAGTGACACTAGGAGTGTGGCTGCTGGCCTCCTAAATCACTCCTCTCATAAGTCCCTTCTTATTCCCAGCCTGGACCACAGAGGACAGAACAACTGCTTCTCACTGGTGTGGGGCAGACCTGCCGGGCTGCTCACGCCCTGGGATGGAGAGATGCTCACGCCCTGGGATGGAGAGATGTTCAGGCCCTGGGAGGGGAGAGACACTCAGGCCCTGGGAGCACTCCTGGGTGAGCAGGGATGCTCACTGTCCTGGCCTCTAGCCGGCCTGTGCTAGGAGACACACTGTGAGTCCTTCAAACACCCATGGACTTTGTAAATGCCATCTTGTCTTAAATATTAAGAAAACAATATCAGAGGTCATACTTCTCTCAAGACAGACAGCTAGTAAGTGGCTAACAGAGCCAGGTGCCCCCCTCAATAGCCCTGCTTTCCCAATGCTTTTTGACTGCAGAGTCGCTGCCTCTTGGTTTTCTTTATTCCACTTCACTCTCAGGAGCCAGCTAGTGATGACTGATCTCAGAAAAGGAGCAGGACGTGGCCCAGGCCTGGGGGCTGCAGGTGGGGGGGGGGGGGCATATCCTCCAGGCTGCAAGGCCTGCTGGGACTCCTCTCAGCCTCCCTTTCTGCCACCCTGTCAACGAAGCGAGGATATTGCTCTGCAGAGCCCGGTGTTAGACACTGTGCAGGGCACAGGGAGCGTCCCCTTGCCAGGCCTGCCAGGGTGGTTGCAGTGCTAGGTTCTGCTCCGACCACTGCTGTTCACCAGCCTTTTCACCTTAGAAAAACCATCTCATCTGTCTGAGCATCCGTTTCCTCACCAGTGAGCTGGGAATCACATCTTCCCCCACTGCTTCACATGCAATGTAGTGAAAACTGTACGTAATTTGTGTATAATTTGAAAATCACAGGTTGTCCTACAAAGCTAAGTTTGTACCACACTAGAAGGTCACCAGGATCTCAAAAATTATAAGATAAAAACTTATACCTATTAGGATGGCTGTTATTTTAAAAAACAAAAAGCCAACAACACAATAAATAACAAGCATTGGCAAAGATGTGGATAAATTGAAACCTTTATATACTGTTGGCAGGAATGTAAATTGGTGCAGCTACTGTGGAAAACAGTACGGAGGTGCCTAAAAAAATTAAATATAGCACAATCATATGACCCAGAAACTACACTTCTGGTAATATACTCAAAATAATTGAACACAGGGACTTGAACAGATTTTATACATTAGTGTTTTATTGTTGTTACTCAGTCACTCAGTCATGTTCAACTCTTTGCAGCTCCATGGACTGCAGCACACCAGGCTTCCCTATCCTTCACTGTGTCCCGGAGTTGCTCAAACTCATGTCCATTGAGTCAGTGATGCCATCCAACCATCTCATCCTCTGTCATCCCATTATCCTCCTGCCTTCAATCTTTCCCAGCATCTGGGTCTTTTCCAAAGAGTTAGCTCATCACATAAGCTGGCCAAAATATTGAAGTTTCAGTTTTAGCATCAGTCCCTCCAGTGAATATTCAGGACTGATTTCCTTTAGGATGGACTGGTTGTATCTCCTTGCAGTGCAAGGGACTGTCAAGAATCTTCTCCAACACCACAGTTCAAAAGTATCAATTCTTTGGTGCTCAGCTTTCTTTATAGACCAACTCTCAGATTCATACATGACTACTGGAAAAACCATAGCTTTCATTAGATGGACCTTTGTTGGCAAAGTACTGTCTCTGCTTTTTAATATGCTGTCTAGGTTGATCCAACCAGTCTATTCTAAAGGAGATCAGTCCTGGGTGTTCTTTGGAAGGAATGATGCTAAAGCTGAAACTCCAATACTTTGGCCACCTCATGCGAAGAGTTGACTCATTGGAAAAGACTCTGATGCTGGGAGGGATTGGGGGCAGAAGGAGAAGGGGACGACAGAGGATGAGATGGCTGGATGGCATCATCGACTCGATGGACATGAGTTTGAGTGAACTCCGGGTGTTGGTGATGGACAGGAAGGTCTGGCGTGATGCAATTCGTGGGGTCTCAAAGATGGACACGATTGAGGAACTGAATTAACTAACTAACTAGGTTGGTCATAACTTTTCTTCCGAGGAGCAAGCGTCTTTTAATTTCATGGCTGCAGTCACCATCTGCAGTGATTTTGGAGCCCAAGAAAATAAAGTCTGTCACTGTTTCCATTGTTTCCCCATCTATTTGCCATGAAGTGATGGCACCAGATGCCATGATCTTTGTTTTCTGAATGTTGAGCCTTAACCCAGCTCTTTCACTCTCCTTTTTCACCTTCATCAAGAGGCTCTTCTTCACTTTCTGCCATAAGGGTGGTGTTATCTGCGTATCTGAGGTTATTGATATTTCTCCCAGTGATCTTGATTCCAGCTTGTGCTTCCTCCAGCCCAGAGTTTCTCATGATGTACTCTGCATATAAGTTAAATAAGCAGAGTGACAATATACAATCTTGACGTACTCCTTTCCCAATTTGGAACCAGTCTGTTGTTCCATGTCCAGTTCCAACTGTTGCTTCTTGACCTGCATACAGATTCTCAGGAAGCAGGTAAGGTGGTCTGGTATTACCATCTCTTGAAGAATTTTCCGGTTTGTTGAGATCCACACAGTCAAGGGCTTTGGCAGAGTCAATAAAGCAGAAGTAGATGTTTTGAGCATTACTTTACTAGTGTGTGAGATGAGTATGATTTTTTTTAATATAAATGTATTTATTTTAATTGGAGGATAATTACTTTACAATAATGTATTGGTTTTGCCATACATCAACATGAATTCGCCACAGGTGTACACGTGTTCCCCATCCTGAACCCGCCTCCCACCTCCCTCCCTATACCATCCCTCTGGGTCACCCCAGTGCACCAGCCCCGAGCATCCTGTATCGTGCATCGAGCCTGGACTGGCGATTTGTTTCACATACGACATTATACATGTTTCAGTGACATTCTCCCAAATCATCCCACCCTTGCCCTCTCCCACAGAGTCCAAAAGACTGTTGTATGCATCTGTGCCTCTTTTGCTGTCTCTCATACAGGGTTATCATTACCATCTTTCTAAACTCCATATATATGCATTAGGAGATGAGTACAATTGTGTGGTAGTTTGAACATTCTTTGGCATTGCCCTTCTTTGGGATTGGAATGAAAACTGATCTTTTCCAGTCCTGTGGCCACTGCTGAATTTTCCAAATTTGCTGGCCTATTGAGTACAGCACTTTAACAGCATCATCTTTTAGGATTTGAAATAGCTCAGCTGAAGTTCCATCACCTCCACTACTTTATTCATAGAGATTCTTCCTTACACCCACTTGACTCTGGATGTCTGGCTCCAGGTAAGTGATCACACCTTCATGATTATCTGGATCATTAAGATATTTTTTATATAGTTCTTCCATGTATTCTTGCCACCTCTTCTTAATATCTTCTGCTTCTGTTAGGTCCATACCATTTCTGTCCTTTATTGAGCCCATCTTTGCATGAAATATTCCCTTGGTATCTCTAATTTTCTTGAAGAGATCTCTAGTCTTTCCCATTCTATTGTTTTCCTCTATTTCTTTGCATGGATCACTGAGGAAGGCTTTCTTGTCTCTCCTTGTTAGTCTTTGGAACTCTGTGTTCAGATGGGCATATCTTTCCTTTTCTCCTTTGCCTTTAGCTTCTTGTCTTTTCTCAGCTATTTGTAAGGCCTCCTCAGACAGCCATTTTGCCTTTTTGCATTTCTTTTTCTTAAGGGTGATCTTGATCACTGCCTCCTGTACAATGTCATGAACCTCTGTCTATAGTTCTTCAGGCACTCTGTCTATCAGATCTAATCCCTTGAATCTATTTGTCACTTCCACTGTATAAGCATAAGGAATTTGACTTAGGCATACCCGAATGGTCTAGTGGTTTTCCCTATTTTCTTCAATTTAAGCCTGAATTTTGCAGTAAAGAGTTCATTATCTGAGCCACAGTCTGCTCCCAGTCTTGTTTTTGCTGACTGTATAGACCTTTTCCATCTTCAGTTGCAAAGAATATAATCAATCTGATTTCGTTATTGACCATCTGGTGATATCCTTCTGTAGAGTCATCTCTTGTGTTGTTGGAAGAGGGTGTTTGCTAAGACCGGTGCATTCTCTTTGCAAAACTCTATTACCCTTTGCCCTGCTTCATTTTTTACTCCAAGGCTAAATTTGCCTGTTACTCCAGGTATCTCTTGACTTCCTACTTTTGCATTCCAGTCTCCTATGATGAAAAGGACATCTTTTTTTGGTGTTAACTCTAGAAGGTCTTGTATGTCCTCATGGAACCATCCAACTTCAGCTTCTTTGGCATTACTGGTTGGGGCATAGCCTTGGATTACTGTGATTTTGAATGGTTTGCCTTCATCATTCTGTCTGTTGTTTTTGGGATTACACCCAAGAACTGCATTTCGACTTTTTTGTTGACTATGATGGCTACTGCATTTCTTCTAAGGGTTTCTTACCCACAGTAGTTAATATAATGATCATCTGAATTAAATACATCCCAGAGCTCTGTGCTCTGCTCCAATCTTCTGGGCCCCACCCCCTCCTCCAGCCACTTGGCCTCAGGCTGGCAAGGCCCCTCTCAGCAGTTTGCCCAGGAAAGGAGGGGTCCAGGGAACTCACTCAAAGTACAAGGTGGGCAGTCTGCAAGGCAGCCCTGCGGGGTCACAGCATAAGCACCAGCTGGAAGGTACATCCGGAGGTGGCTGTACCTCCTCCTAGGTCATGTCCCCTCCTTGATCACCTCCGGGGATCACCCAGAGCCTGTCTCAGGCTCTGCTCTCCAGGCGCCCAGGTGGACACGTGGGAATGGGGTGAAGGAGCCCCTGCCCCCCCACCCCCCCACCCTGCCCCTGTGGAGTTTCATGGCTCTTGCTAGACTCAGAGGGCTGTCCCCTGATATTCAGGGGCAACCCAGAGGTCTCTGGTAACTTACTTCATACCTGGTAGCACTGGGGAGCTTCCATCATCCCTGAGTCTCCTGGTGAAATGCCACAAGGAGGCACCAGCACAAGAGAGGTTACAAGCAGACAGCCAGGGGCAGAATCCTGTACTGCTATGGGCTAGTTTATAACCTCAGGCAGATTACTAACCTTCAGTGCAACTGGAAAATAGAAATGATGTTCTTTTTCATCTGATAAAATGGAGTAATTTTGTGAAGAATTTAGCCTGATACCCAGTAACTTCTTAGCTAGCTCCTGTTACTATGATCCTCTCTTTGACTTTGGCTTGTCTGTTATGGAGACTTGAATGCCTTTTAGATGCTGACTCTTCGTTTGTTCTAGAAAACAACCTGAGTGAAGAAGACTCCAATCCCTCTTCCTGGAGAAAGTTGTAAAGGCACCATTGACCTAGACACAGACACCTCAGACTCTACAACCAAATAAGCTCTTTTGTTTGCTTGTGTAACATAGATTGTTGAACGTAGGAAGGGCAGGGCTTTTTCTCTGCAGATTTTTGCCGTGGGTCCGAGTGCTGACGGGGTAAGCCCAGGGGAGATCAGAAGAGCAGATGAGCCAGAGAAAAGATCTCAAAGCAGAAGTATAGCCCAAAGAAGGCAGGGACAGGGCACCAACTGACAAGGAGCTAAGGACCACGGGGACACTCTGCACGGAGAGAACTTGAAGGAGAAGACAGGCTATGTTATTTGATGAAATTCGGGCATCGTGTCATGTGACATCATTGTTTGCACCAACAGCAGTACAGAGTCTGGGAATCTAATTCGCCATCAGGGGCCAGTGCAGCCAGAGGCAGGCAAAGAGCTGGGGTCACTGGACACACCCAGGTTGGCACTGTAAATATTCTGCAGATTGGCCCTGCCTCTGCCTAGTACACACAGGCAAAACGGCCATCAGACACTGAGGGAGGACCTGCTGCAGGCAAAATTCCAAACCAAGTGTGCTTTAGAGATTCAAGCCTTTAAAACAAATGCCTTTCACCTAGAGTGTTTGTTTCCATTGTAAGTTGAAAATGTGCTCCGCTTAGAGACCTAAGAAAGGAGATGAGAAAGATCCCTGGCGTCCTTACCACCTATTGATAGATACAGTTGCTAAGCAGGTCTTTTCATTCAGGTTTTCATGCACATTTAAGCACTCTTTAGGAGGCTGGAATCATCAGAGAGGGGTAGATTACAGATAGATTTTTCTGATGGCTTTTTTATGGGAGTATTTTCCTTTTTATGAAAAAATTTCTTTTTTTATTTTAATGGCTACATTTCTCTACACTTATGGCTCTGTATTCTTTATGTAACTAGTTCCCTATTGTTGACTGTTTAGGCTTGACCCAATTTTGTAACTCCAGGGGCTGTCTTTCCACAACATTCTTTGTCTTCATCCAGGTAGTTCCCTTCACAGAGCTTCTTAGGAGTGGAGTTTACTGGCACAAGTGCCCAGAACATGGTGAAGCCCCTTGCCCCACACTACCAAACTGCCTTCATCAACTTTTATTCCCACTATCTCTGCTATTGCTTGTGTTGTGTGCATGCTAAGTCACTTCAGTTGTGTCTGACTCTTTGAGATCCCATGGACTGTAGCCCACCAGGCTCCTCTTGTGGCAAAATCACTGTACAAGCCATTTGATAGAGATATGGTACATTCAGAGTCCCCTATCTGGGTGCTTGTCCTGGGCCTTGGCTCTCCTGGGTGAGATTCCATTAGTAACTAGGCTTAATGATCTTGAAATACCCATCCTGGTTTCTTTACCAGTGCACCTTTCAACCACCCAAGAGCCAGGGTGGATGGAAATGTGGGTGCCAAGTGATGCTTCCCCTGCATCCTGGCAACAAGCCTCCAGGGTCTCCGGGGTGGGACTGCTGAGGTTACAGAACAAAGGAGCAGCCCATCTTGACCTAGACAGCCTGGTTCCCCCCAGTCCTCGTCCCTGCGTGATGATCTGTGAAGATCAGCTTCCGAGAGAGGCCAGGAGCTGGGGTCATGGGAGGGTGCTGAGGGCTCAGTCCAGGTGGGCCCGAGCACCTTTCAGAGCCCCTCTCCTCCCCTCAGCTGGGACCCCGTCCTGCACTCACCTTGGGAGGGCACTGGGTCGAGGGGAAAGGGCTGGGTCAGTGCTGTCCTGGAAAAATATTGAAGGAAGTTGAAAAGATGGCTCTCAAACAGAACAGAATGAACACATGCCCAAGATTTTATTAAGCTCATCAATTAAGCAGTGAGCCAGGAAGTTGGTAATGCTGGTCCAAATGGCATTTCAAGTACTAGAATTTATGTAGTCCATTGGGAAAGACTCACTAAAATAGATCTTTAACGTTTGAGGCAAATCTGGTTAATGTCCTACAGGGCAATAAATCAGTAGTTCTCTCTCTTCAGTGGACAGGGAATCATTTCATGTCTATTGGACAAATACCTACAATAGAACATGGAACTTCACAGAATCTGAGCCCTTAACTAATACTAACTGGATGAGTCAAGCAATCCTCCTAAAAATGTGGCTAAACCTTGGGTAGGCCTGTAAAACAAAGCCTCCAGGCAACCCTGGAAGCACACACAGGCCTCTTGGCCTTATGTCCAGAGTTTGGATGCTTTCCGTTAACACATGAGCTTATGACCACTCCTATAAAAACAACTCAGACTCTGCTTTGCCAACTCCACAAACACACACCTCCATGCATGAAAACATGAGAAAACATGAGTTCCTGAGAACTTGGAAGAAAGAAGCTACTAGCCTCATCAGCAAGGATTCTGCCCTGAATCTCTATCTTAAATGAGATGCATGTGGTCATTAACATCTTGTTTTTTGTTGATATATTTATGGGTCTTGTACCTCCAACCACATGGTAAACTTTTAGGTAGAGCCATGACTTATATTCATAGACTTTTAGAAATAGAGCTACTTTAAGATTTTTTAGCCCAAGGCTCGTGTTATCAGATGGCCTGTGCCCCCACTTGATTAAGGGACTTTCGCAAAGCTAGCTTGCTGAGGGCTGCAGAACCAGGAGAAACACCCTAGCCCCTGCCCTAGGTCCTGCCTAGTCTTCTTCCTTCACCCCCAGCACAGCTCTGGATACACAGTACATATAAATGAGATGGAAGCATAGATAGATGGATACGTGGATGAAAATGTGGGTAGGTAGATGGATGGATGGATGGATGGGTGGGTGAATGGACGGATAGACTGATGTAAACATAATGTTGTTTTTCCTTTTAGAGAAGAAAATGACTTGTGAACACAGTTATTCCCTTTTATGGGAGGAGAAGAAAACATTGGTTGTAACTGCACATTTCTTCACCAGTGCCCTGCTCTTACATGTACTCTGTTTTACAGGCCTACCCAAGGCTTAGCCACATTTTTAGGATGGACCATTGCTTGACTCTTCCAGTTACTATCAGTTAAGAATGATCAGCTTCATAGCGGGATGGAGGAGGTTGTTAGGCCTTCTTTTGCACAGTTCTCAACACCAGCCTGCACATAGAAATTTCCTGATATTGGGTCTCCTCCTCAGGCCAATTAAATCAGAATCCCCACAAATGGGGCACCAGCACCACCTTTGTATCACAGCCCCTCCAGACAATAATCACTGATAGTTGCAGTGAGAGGATGACAAGTAAATCTGGGGACCAAGAGCCAACCGGGCTGCACTCTGTATGGGAGTAGCCACTGTGCCCGGGAGCCACTGTTACTTGAATGCTGTATTCTGCTCCTTGGGCCCAAAACTAACCAGTCCAATATAAGTGCCCCTCAGCAGGCCACCACAGAGGAGCCAGGGCAGCCAAACTGTGGTTAGGCTGAGGGCGGAGACCCCTCTCCAGGGAGGGATGAGCAGCAAACCATCCAATGGCTATCATGGAGTCAGCCTCCAGAGAGATAAGAGCTAATTGCCTTTGAAGGAAAATCCAGCTTTAGGAGAAAACTCCAGCTGTAGCCCAACAGAGAGAGCCTCTCAGTGTTGGAGGGGGCTCAGAGGACACACTCTGCATAAAGTATTTCTGCCTGCTTATGTGTTAATTTGTGCTTATGTCCTTCTAAGAAAAGAAGCTTAACCTTTCATCAAGATTTGCTGTAAGTGGACGTACAACAGTGTCTGAATCCTTTGTGATACCACTGTTCATTATGTTATTCAGTCACTTAAAAGGAGTCTTAACGCATCCCCATTAGAATGAATGACAGGAAAATGTTTCTTTGAACAAATGGGGCAATCCTTTAATCAGACAATAGAACCATTTTTGCTTTCACATCAAGATGAACACCACTTTTACTACTAAATTACATGCATTCTTGCAAGCCCAGACCTCTTGGAGAACCATTTTAGTTCCCCTGTGCTCTGCATCTGACCCTCAACTGCCTTGTTCTTGATCTCAGTCTTTTTCATTTTTCTACATTAGTATTTAATGTGTGTCTATGGGATGCAAGTCACTTTACATATGTTTTTTCCATTGAAACCAGGCCACAGAGCATCCTGTGAAGTGAGGGCTCTCCAGAGAGCACACACCTGCCATCTTCACCACCTCCCATACTCCTCTTGTCAAGACAGCTGCTGACTCAGGGAAGAAAGCTTGGGAACCACTGCCCCATCCCCTCCCCAGGAGTGGGGCCTGGGGAGGCAGAGAGCACCCACTCAGCACCTGCTTCTTCTCAGTGCCCTGCAGAGACAGGCTCCCTGGAACACATGCCTGGTCTAAGAGGCACTGGCCACAAAGCTGGGCATGAGCTCCACCAGGGCGGAGGGCGGGTAGGGCTGCAGAAGCAGTTCTCACACAGCACCTCAGAGGCTGTCCCCTGGGCTGACTGCAATGACACCACAGTCAGGCACAGGGCACAGTGCAGTCAGGGTCATGGTTGTTGTTGGTTGTCGTCAGTGTTACTGGCCTGGGTGTAACTCTCGGTCTAGACAGGATAGACCCAGTGAGTGTCCATGTGTGTGTATATGCTAAGTCTCTTTAGTCGTGTCCAACTCTTTGCAATCCCATGGACTGTAGCCTGCCAGACTCCTCTGTCCATGCGGATTCTTCAGGCAAGAATACTGGAATGGCTTGCCATGCCCTCCTCCAGGGGATCTTTCCAAGCCAGGGATCGAACCCGAGTCTCTTACATCTCCTGCACTGGCAGGTGGATTCTTTACCACTGGAGCCACCTGGGTGTCCACTGATATCAATTAGGACACTCGGCAACATTTTAAAATTTAAACAAAAATTAATCAACATTTTAAGCACATAATTCATGTATAATAAGCTGTATTCATTTAAAGTGTATAATTAGATGGACTTTAACATCACTGTCACCAAAGACACAGATGGCACCATAACACTCCAGAACATTCCCTCATGTCCTGCCACTGTCCATCCCCTCTCCACACTGACCTCAGGTGACCACAAACCTGCTTCTGTCTCCAGTTTCATCTGAGTTTTCTAGAATTTTACAGAAGTAGACTAATACAATGTACCCTCTTGTGTCTGGCTTCTCTCACTCAGGCTGATCATCCTGAGATTTACTGGTGTTGTTTTGAATGTCAGAAGTCTGTTCCTTTTCACTGCTGAGTAATGTTCCACCATATTGATAATCCTCATTTGCTTGTTGATCGGCCCAGTGAGCTCTCACCATGTGAGTGCAGCAGGTGTCCTGGGATGGTGGTGAGTGGCAGGTGCACCCTGCCTTTGCCAGAGTGACTGACAAGGTCGCGGGAAGTCACGTGGCACCCAGCATATGGCTGGATATCCACCATCGGGAGGGTGGCAAGGAGAAGAGCAGGGCCTGAGATAAGGGGCCACCTCAGGGGCCAGAGAGGAGGGTGTTTGTGCCAAGATAACAAGGAATTCAGAGCAATATCTGAGGGAGAGGCCATCCTGCTGAAGACTAAGAGGGGAGGGAGGCAGGCTGGCGGGGAAGCAGGGCCAGGCTGTGTCTGGCTTGGGAGAGTGTTGGAATTGGGCTTGGAAGCAGAAGGGTTCAAACAGAGGAGTATTGTGGTTAGATTTGTTGATCAGCCCATGAGACCTTGGTTTGAAGAACAGGTTCTTAGGATCAACATGGACATGGGAGACCAGTGAGAGGCTACTGCCGGTCATCCAGGCCAGAGTCGGGATGTGAGCAGAGCAATGTGAGATGTGTGGGCCATTTAGGACACAGACTGTGCTTGACTTCAGGATCCCAAAGCCGATGGTGAGGGGATCCCGACATGGGGAGGAGGCCAGCAGTGCTCCCTAGGTTCCCCGAATCTGGATGGTGGGCTTCCATTTGCACCCCCCCCGCCACCACCACCATGTTAGTCAGCTCAGGCTGCCATAGCAAATACCACAGACTGAGGGGCTTAAACAGTTTGGAGGCTAGAAGTCCAAGATCAAGGTGTCAGCAGATCTGGTTTCTGGTGAGGCCTCTTCCTGGTATGTAGATGGCCACCTTCTCCCTGTGTCATTACGTGGCAGAGAGAAAGGAAACAGCTCTCTCAAGTCATCTTATAAGGACACTAATCCCATCATGGGGGCTCCATCACCTCCTGAAGACCCCACCTCCTATGTTAGGGAGTTTGGCTTCAACATATAAATTTGGAAGACATTCAGTCAATAACACTACTTGGCCTCCCGCTCTGGATAGCCTAGCTGCTCTGTCTAGAAGCCCAACTTCCCTGGGACTACCGACCCACTCTCACTCCAGTTATCATTCATGGTCCGGAGCCCTGCCCAGCCCACAGACCCCTCCTGCAGGAGGCTGGCTTTTGCATCCCAGGTCCCCCAGGCATGCACGTGAAGCTGGCTGAGAACCTGAGGGCTCACCCAGACTGCTCATCTGTACCCCCGGCTATGGCAGAAGCAGCTCATTTTCCCCAAGGACTTCCTCTCCACCCAGACCCGAAGCTGCAGGCTGTCACAGAAGCTCCATCCCAGACTTTGCTCCAGACCACAAGCAGTCTCGCCAGGGCCTAACATTCATTCCAATCCCCTGGGTTCTCTCGCTCCTGTTCTGTTGCTTCCACTCTGGCCTTTGCCTCTAAGCCCAGACCCTTCCCTCTGTTGAGCTTCTCTATTGACTCATCTTCCAGCTTTCCCACTAGGCCCAGCTCTTGGGACATCTTTGGGTCCAGGCTCATTACCCTGCCGGACCAGCCTTGTTCACTTTCCTGAGCTCCACATGGTCACTACAGCTCAACACAGCCTGTGGGGAGGGAGGAAGGACAATGGCCTCTCATTGCCACACACCGCCCATTGCAGGGCACCTGGGCATCAAGCTTGCCTGGACTGGTATTGACGGGTTGGCCTTGCCCTCTCACCCCAGCCCTGCTCTGGGGCACCTGTGCCCAGAAGTTCCTCCAGCCCTTTAGCTTCTCCCTCCTGGCCCTCTCGTGCTCCACTGCTCCTCTTTCTCAAAGACCCCAGATTCCCATTGTAACCAAGGGCACATATTTAGCTGACTCAATCAGAAATCCATACCTGTGAAGAACACATGAGTTCAAGGTCATGCAGAAACTTTGGTATATTGGCACACAAAGGCCACATGTGAGCCAAAAGTTAATGAAAGACTACACAGTCTCCTTTTGCCAGTAATTCTGCATAATACTCGGCTTTATAATGTACTTTGAAAGGAATTTCACTTGAACAGCTCAAAATTATATACTTAACTACTTGCAGCTTCATTTGCCGTGATTCATGGCTCAGTCCTGCCAGGGAGACACCTGGCAACAGTTGTTCACATGAGTGGCTACATGAAGAGGCCAAATGTGTTCACATCTTCTGATCAAAGATGCAAAACACTGATTTAAGCTAAGTATTATCTTAGCTTATCTTAGACAAGCCAAAGCCTCAGGCCAAGGAAGCCACTTTTTACTGGATGCTCACAAGCCAGGTGATCTTTAAGATCCCTTGAAGCTGTACCACAACTGGCTATTGTTTCTGCTTTGGCTCCATCTCTTCATTCTTCCTGGAGTTATTTCTCCACTGATCTCCAGTAGCATATTGGGCACCTACTGACCTGGGGAGTTCATCTTTCAGTGTCCTATCTTTTGTCTTTTCATACTGTTCATGAGGTTCTCAAGGCAAGAATACTGAAGTGGTTTGCCATTCCCTTCTCCAGTGGACCACATTTTGTCAGAACTCTCCACCATGACCCATCCGTCTTGGGTGGCCCTACACGGCATGGCTCATAGTTTCACTGAGTTAGACAAGGCTGTGGTCCATGTGATTAGACTGGTTAGTTTTCTGTGATGGTGGTTTTCAGTCTGTCTGCCCTCTGATGGAGAAGGATAAAAGGTTTACGAAAGCTTCCTGATGGGAGAGACTGACTGGGGGAAACTGGGTCTTGTTCTGATGGGTGGGGCCGTGCTCTGCTGCTGCTGCTAAGTCGCTTCAGTCATGTCCGACTCTGGGTGACCCCATAGATGGCGGCCCACCAGGCTCCCCTGTCCCTGGGATTCTCCAGGCAAGAATACTGGAGTGCGTTGCCATTTCTTTCTCCCAGGCCATGCTCAGTAAATCTTTAATCCAATTTTCTGTTGATGGGTGGAGCTATGTTCCCTCCCTGCTATTTACCTGGGCCAAACCATGGTGGAGGTAATGAAGATAATGGTGACCTCCCTCAAAAGTTCCCATGCATGCACTACCACACCCAGTGCCCCCAACCCTGTAGCAGGCCACCACTGACCCACGCCTTTGCTGGAGGCAAGTCTCCTGTGGGGTCACTCTTCCTTTCTCCTGGGTCCTGGTGCACAAGATTCTGTTTGTGCCCTCCAAGAGTCTATTTTCCAGTCCTATATAAGTTCTGACAGTGCTATAGTGGGGTTAATGGCAACCTCCTTCAAGAGCACTTATGCCATACCCACACCCAGAGCCCCTGTCCCTGCAGCAGACCACTGCCGACCTGTACCTCCACAGGAGATGCTCAAACACAGTTCTGTCTCAGTCTCTGTGGGTCCCTGGGTCCTGGTGCACACAAAGGTTGTTTGAGCCCTCTAAGCATCTCTGGCAGGAACAGGGTTTGATTCTAAATGTGAATTCGCCCCTCCTACAGTCTTGCTGAGGCTTCTCCTTTACCCTTGAATGTGGGGTATCTCCTCACAGTCACTCCAGTGCCTACCATCTTACTGGAGTTTTTCTGACCTTGGACATGGGGTATCTCCACACAGCCAATCCAGCAAAGTGCAGCCACTGCTCCTGACCTTGGACGTGGGGTATCTCCTCTTGGCCCCTCACCACTCCAGCACTGGGCTCAAACTACTGCACAATTGCACTCATCTCACACACTAGCAAAGTAATGCTCAAAATTCTCCAAGCCAGGCTTCAACAATACGTGAACCATGAAATTCCAGATGTTCAAGCTGGTTTACAAAAAGGCAGAAGAACCAGAGATCAAATTGCCAACATCCACTGGATCATGGAAAAAGCAAGAGAGTTCCAGAAAAACATCTATTTCTGCTTTATTGACTATGCCAAAGCCTTTGACTGTGTGGATCACAATAAACTGTGGAAAATTCTGAAGGAGATGGGAATACCAGACCACCTGACTTGCCTCTTGAGAAACCTATATGCAGGTCAGGAAGCAACAGTTAGAACTGGACATGGAACAACAGACTGGTCCCAAATAGGAAAAGGAGTATGTCAAGACTGTATATTGTCACCCTGCTTATTTAACTTATATGCAAAGTACATCATGAGAAATGCTGGACTGGATGAAGCACAAACTGGAATCAAGTTTGCTGGGACAAATATCAATAACCTCATATGCAGATGACACCATCCTTATGGCAGAAAGGGAAGAAGAACTAAAGAGCCTCTTGATGAAAGTGAAAGAGGAGAGTGAAAAAGTTGGCTTAAAGCTCAACATTCAGAAAACAAAGATCATGGCATCTGGTCCCATCACTTCATGGCAAATAGATAGAGAAACAGTGTCAGACTTTATCTTGGGGGGCTCCAAAATCACTGCAGATGGTGACTGTAGCCATGAAATTAAAAGAGGCTTACCCCTTGGAAGGAAAGTTACGACCAAACTAGACTTCATGTTAAAAAGCAGAGACATTACTTTGCCAACAAAGGTCCATCTAGTCAAGGCTATGGTTTTTCAGGTAGTCATGTATGGATGTGAGAGTTGGACTATAAAGAAAGCTGAGTCCTGAAGAATTGATGCTTTTGAACTGTGGTGTTAGAGAAGACTCTTGAGAGTCCCTTGAACTACAAGAAGATTGAACCAGTCCACCCTAAAGGAAATCAGGCCTGAATGTTCATTGGAAGGACTGATGTGGAAGCTGAAACTCCAATACTCTGGCCACCTGATGCAAAGAGCTGACTCATTTGAAAAGAGCCTGATGCTGGGAAAGATTGAAGGCAGGAGGAGAAGGAGACGACATAGGATGAGATGGTTGGATGGCATCACCGACTCAATGGACATGAGTTTGAGTGAACTCCAGGAGTTGGTGATGGACAGGGAGGCCTGGCGTGCTGCAGGTCCATGGGGTCGCAGTCAGACACGACTGAGCGACTGAACTGAACTGTAGCTGTACCACACCATAGTCCCTCTTCAGCCATAAAAGTGATTCTGTGTCCTCTGAATGGCAGAACATCTGACCAGGTGCCCTGTTTTCTGCCAGCATGATTTTAATGCATGTCTACTTAATTATACTTAATGCCCCTGGTTAAACTGATTCCTTTGAAGAGAGAAAGACTAATTTGCATTCGAATGCAAACAGAACAAACAGAAGAGATGCAGGGGGAAGGAAGGAAGTGTTTTTTATGGGTTATCAAAATAGCAACACAGATGCCTCATCTACACAGTAGTCTACTCATGTTGGCACTAAATTTTTATAAAGCACCAAACAGTTTGTAAGGGTTCCCACATGCATGATCTCATCATATCACAAGCACCTCAGTGGTGGGTCTCCCACTCCTGTGCTCAGAGAAAGGATTTCAGATGGGACTTCAGAGCCGCTCACACTGCCTGTGCCCTGAGATCAGCCTGGTTCAAGACCTGGTGAGTCTTCTCCACTCTGTATCTTCAGGACAGACTTGGCCCTCACTCCTGCTTCCCACAGGGCCAGAGGCTGGTAAATATGAGTCATTTGCTTGATGCTTTTTGGAGGAAGGGGATCAGCACCCAGGCAGGTGTGTGCTCATACGTGATGTGAGGTTTGGCTGTGTCCCTAGACACTGACGTGGGGATTGCCAGAACTGAGGCTTTAAAAATAGGATGAGAGGGGCTTCCCTAGTGGTCCAGTGGTTAAGACTCCATGCTCCCATGTTCCCACAAGGGTCCAGAGTCTGTCCCTGGTTGGGGAACTAGATCCCACAATCATGGGCAACTAAGAGTTCACATGCTACAACAAAGGAGACTTCATTCCTCCACTAAGACCTGGTGCAGCCAAATATATAAACATTTTTTTAAAAGTTAGGAGGAGAGTATTATTTTTCCCAATCACCATTTACAACCAACTAAAGCCATTTTTCATGAACATCACTAAAAATGCTATAACTGGGCTAAAAACAAACAGAAAATGTTTGCCTCTGATGGAAGATTTTCCCCAAATTAAAAGAATGCAACCAATGCTGCAGAGAGTGGAGAGGCCAGGACACTCAAGCTGCAGACAACTAGTGGGGATGCCTTGCCAGATGCTCTCGTGTTAGAGATGAGCAGACAGAAGGCCACACAGGGAAGGACCGGCTGCCTGGGCAATGCCTCTGGTGTGTGGCAGAGCCAGAGCCAGACTCTCAGGCCTGCTCTTCCCACCAACATGTATGGGGCACACACTCCTGGGAGGCAGAAGGTGGTGAACCTGGGCCTGGCAGAGCCACCAGCCATATCTGCCACACCTTCTAGAGAGTCAATTCTACCCACTGAGGTTTAGAGAGAAAACAATGTAATTATAGCAAAACACAAGGGTCTGTTGAGAAGAATGAAATGCTCCCTTGAATTTTAACATTATACGAATTGTACACATAAACTTCGGTCATGTGGTAGGTCAAGGTAGGCCAGACTTCCAGGTCCTGCTGGGGTGGAGGCTCCTGGTTAGGGAACTCAGGTGAGAACTCAACACCCCACCTCCAGCGTGACCCCAGGCCAGCTGGGAATAGAAGGACGGTCATCATTTGGCTGAGCCTTCCCTGTGGGTCAAGCGCACTTAAGGATAGTAGAGAAGAAAGTGTCAGATCACCTCCCTAAAGCGTCACTAGAGCAGAGTTGCTGCTTCTTTCTGCTGCCAAAGCACTGTTCAGTTGAGCCAAGGGTGCTGTAAAAGGAGTGTCCAGCCAGGGCTTCCCCAAAGAAGAGAGAAGGGCCACCCTGGGGAGGCTGCCCCATCGGTGCATTGTGGACTCAGCCCAGAGGCCCAGGACATTCTTCACAGATTTTATCTGGTCACCTGGCTGCTCCCAAGCCTGGGGCCTGCAGCAGAAACCTTCCTCATCCTCACCATCCTTACGTGAGCTCCTGAGAGATGTCAGGGCTTCTGTGATGGGGAGTGAAAAAAGGGAAGGGCAAAGCAGTTAGTTGCTCCCTTTGGAGAAATGTCTAAGGAAGACCAGCCTGTTCTGTGCAAGGTGGCAAGGCTGTGTTTTTAAGTTTGTGGCTTTAAGAAACTCTGCATGTTCATCACCAACCAGAGCAAAGCACTAAGCCATACCATATTCACAATGGATTTGTTTATTGAAAGAAACACCACGCTCTGACTAACACAGTGGAAGAAACTGTACCGAAGGAAAGAGAATCTGTATGTGAGGAGGAAGGCACAGCAGGAGCTAAGCGTCTGTCCCCACACTGGGGCAGAGACACACCACGTGCGCAGACGTCTCCCTGCTGGGAGCCCAGGCAGAGATGAGCCAGAACACGTGAATGTGGCTGCTCTGTGTTTTCACGACCCCTAGGATGTTTTTTCCCAGAAAAGCCTTCCTCCGTCTCCAAGAAGAGGCACGTGCTAAGGAGTTTTCAGGCAGTAGCCGCTGTGACTCCCCCCTTTCCACACACCCACCTTCAAAGGTGTTTGCTCAGGTGACATTCTTTGCCAAATTTGCCCTAGCATACTTCTGTTCCCTGTTTCTGCATTGTTTTCCTCTTGAGTGCCAATCACTGTTTTTTACTCTATCTTTACTTACAGTTTTAATGTGTGTCCTTCCCAGGTGTATATGGTACATTAGCAAAATTTGATCACATACTTCAAGAAACATCATGAACAAACTTCAAAGAATCATCATGCAAACCACAGTTCCCCAATCACAATACAATTACCCTAGAAATCAGAGTTCAGATGAAGGATGTGTGATGTTCAACCAAGGAAGTTGCACCATGGGTGACAAAAGGAGACGGGGAAATATAGATGTTTCCACTGTCAGCAAAAAAGGCGCTGAGGGCATCAGTGTTTCTAGGCCAGGTAACCATTGGTTGGCAAAGCCATTAATCAAGGGACAGGGGAAACTGGAAGGAAGGTTTGGGGCACAACGTAAAGCAATGTTAGCTACTTCGAGGAGCTTAATGGGACAGAGACTTGGAAAGCAGGACCCAGTACCAACTCCAGGAGAGCACACGGTCAGTGGGCCACATTCAGGCTGTGACAGTTTGAGGAACAAACAGGAGGCAAGGAAGTACTATAAGTGTGGATCTCTCTTCCAAGAAATTTAATAAGGAAAGAAAAGAGAATGCCAGGGAAAGAAAGATTTGTCTGATTTTGTCTATTACTATCAATGGGAAGGACATGAGTGAGATGAAAGTGAAATGTCTGGGAGCACAGCCCCTAAGGGCCCCAGGGGATCATCCCCAGCTCTTTTCCACCCCTAATCCTGGCTGCACTGCCCACTGTCCACTTTGCCTGTTAACCCTTAAGTGCTTGTGGGGCTGGAGGGGTGCAGCTTTCCATCATCCCCACCATTCCATTGCCAGCCCCTAACCATCAAAAAATCTTTGCCATTTCTGGGTCCCACCTGCTGTAGTCAAAACTCCCAAAGGGGGGGGGGGTAATTAATGCTTTTGAATTTTTAAATCATGCCAAGAAAATCATGTCTGTGCCATCCTGGGTTTATTATAATCATTTACTGAGTACTTAGATTGGGATAAAGGGTTTGTACTGGCTTGTACTATGCATTTTTATTAATAAATACATAGTAGTCAATAATAGTAAAAAAAGAAAAAAAAAAACTACTGACAACAGCCCCCCCAAGTCTCAGGTACTGATAGGCTCAGTTGCAAGGAAAAGAAAAGCTGAAGGGTAAGATGGGGTGTGGGGTTTACAGAGCACAAGGGTGGTGGAGAACATATTGATCATTTTGGTCCCAACTGATCGGTCCTTTTCTAAACTACTATAAGATTGAATGGATTGCAGTGGGATGGGGCAATGAAACTCACATGCTAATATATGCAGGCAATTTGAAAATGGAATTGTGTTAGAGCCAAGTATAAAAGATAGCTGAAATTAAGGATGCATCTATTCGATTTCCTCTTTTGTCGTAGCAGGATGTTAGGAACAGGCACAATAAGTTGGAGGATAATGAAATGACAGTGTGCAGACGAACCTAAAATTGTTATAATTAGCCTTGTAATTGTTAGTCAACCTCCTAAATGCAAGAACACAATGGAGCCAAATTATGTTACCTTAAATTAGTGATCTGATTTTTTTCACATGTCTTTGTTCCATTGTCTCCTTCCCTTGCCCCATTTCTGTTTCCTCCCCCAACCCCAGGTGCCCTGAACTTGCCTGTGGCTCTCTGCCCTGCCAAATACATACCCTCCCCTTCTGAGCCCTTTGTGGCCTTGCCTTTGTCAGGACTTGCCAAAGCCTGCTTGGATAATTTTTTTCTTATTAAAATTTAACATATGTACATTGTACACATTTTAGAAAATATGCTCATTGTAAAGAAAAGCAAAAGGAAGAAAATAAGAGTCATCCGTTATCCTCACCACCCAGAGGTATCCACTGAAGGTTATTTTCATGTATAAAATTCTCTTATTTCTTATATCTACTGTATACAGAGATGTATATTAAACTTCATTAACCAGCTGGCACCAAAATTGCTCTCAGGGAAATAACTGGCTTTGACAGATAAGATAGAAACTTGAAGTAGATGAAAGCTGAGAGATCCCATCCCACCTCACACCCCACCACCCCCACCCAGAGCCAAGAGGAGATTGCTTTATGTAAATATCTCAGGACAGGGAAGGGGCTGCCCCCAGAGGGGTCAGGGAGGGAGAGGAGAAACAGAGCAAGAGAAGGGCAATCAGTATATGGTGTCCACTCCCTGGGTGACATCTTCATGATCCCCAAGTCCTTGTAAAACTCAAATTCCAAAAGCCTGGTGTGGGGGACTTCCATGGTGCAAGTAAAAGAAGGGGCCAGGTCCATGTCAGTAAAAGAGGCTGGGCCACCATTGAGAAAGACGGAGCTGCAGAAGCAAAGAAGATTCAAAGGATGCAAAATCCTGGTCCAGTCTGAACCCCAGGAATGAACAGAAATCTCCAGAGAGGATTAAGGGGATCATGGTAATTTTGAAACAAAATTGGTATTTGGGACATTTTGCTGAAAGGCTTACAGCTGAACAAACATCTCCCTCAGGAACAAAATAAAAAGAACTATCAGTTCAGCTCAGTTGCTCAGTCGTGTCCGATTCTTTGCGACCCCATGGACTGCAGCACACCAGGCTTCCCTGTCCATCACCAACTCCCAGAGCTTTCTCAAACTCAAGTCCATTGAGTCAGTGATGCCATCCAACCATCTCATCCCCTTATCCTCCTGCCCTCAATCTTTCCCAGCATCAGGGTCTTTTCCAATAAGTCAGTTCTTCATATCATGTGGCCAAAGTATTGGAGCTTCAGCCTAGCATCAGTCCTTCCAATGAATACTCAGGACTGATTTCCTTTAAGATTGACTGGTTTGATCTCCTTGTAGTCCAAGGGACTCTCAAGAGTCTTCTCTGACACCATAGTTCAAAAGTATCATATCTTCAGCAACACCACCACACCACAGTTCAAAAGCATCAATTCTTCAGCACTCAGTCTTCTTTATGGTCCAAATCTCACATCCATACATGACCACTGGAAAAACCATAGCTTTGACTAGACAGACTTCATTGGCAAAGTAATGTCTCTGCTTTTTAATATGCTGACTAGGTTGCTCATAACTTTTCTTCCAAAGAGCAGCGTCTTTTAATTTCATGGCTGCACCCACCAGCTGCAGTGATTTTGGAGCCCAAGAAAATAAAGTCTGTCACTATTTCCATTGTTTCCCCATCTATTTGCCATGAAGTGATGAGATTGGATGCCATGATCTTAGTTTTTTGAATGTTGAGTATTAAGCCAGCTCTTTCACTCTCCTTTTTCACTTTCATCAAGAGGCTCTTCAGTTTCTCTTCACTTTCTGCCATTAGGGTGGTGTCATCTGCATATCTGAGGTTACTGATATTTCTCCCAGCAGTCTTGATCCCAGGTTGTGCTTCATCCAGCCTGGCATTTCACCTGATGTTCTCTGCATAGAAGTTAAATAAGCACAGTGACAATATACAGCCTTGACGTACTCTTTTCCCAATTTGGAAACAATCCATTGTTTCATGTCCAGTTCTAACTGTTGCTTCTTGACCTGCATACAGATTTCTCAGGAGGAAGGTCTGGTATTCTCATCTCTTGAAGAATTTTCAACAGTTTGTTGTGACCCACATAGTCAAAGGCTTTGGCGTAGTCAATAAAGCAGAAGTAGATGTTTTTCTGGAATTCTCTTGCTTTTTTTGTTGATCCAATGGATGTTGGCAATTTGATCTCTGGTTCCTCTGCCCTTTCTAAAACCAGCTTGAACATCTGGAAGTTCACGGTTCACATACTGTTGAAGCCTAACTTGGAGATTTTTAGCATTACTTTACTAGCATTACTAGCATTACTTTACTTTTAGCATTACTTTACTAGTGTGAGATGAGTGCAATTGTGTGGTAGTTTGAACATTCTTTGGCATTGCCCTTCTTTGGGATTGGAATGAAAACTGACCTTTTCCAGTCCTGTGGCCACTGCTGAGTTTTCCAATTTGCTGGCCTATTGAGTACAGCACTTTAACTGTATCATCTTTTAGGATTTGAAATAGTTCATCTGGCGTTCCTTCACTTTCACTACTTTGTTCATAGTGATGCTTCCTAAGACCCACTTGACTTCAGACTCCAGAATGTCTGGCTTTCGGTGAGTGATCACACCTTCATGGTTATCTGGAACATTAAGATCTTTTTAATATAGTTCTTCCGTGTATTCTTGCCACCTTTTCTTAATATCTTCTGCTTAGGTTAGTTCCATACAATTTCTGTCCTTTATTGTGCCCATCTTTGCATGAAATGTTCCCTTCGTATCTCTAATTTTCTTGAAGAGATATCTAGTCTTTCCCATTCTATTATTTTCCTCTATTTCTTTGCACTGATCACTAAGGAAGGCTTTCTTATTCCTCCTTGCTATTCTTTGCAACTCTGCATTCAGATGGGTATATCTTTCTGTTTCTCTTTTGCCTTTAGCTTCTATAAGAAGCTAAGAAACTATAAGGGACTAAAAATAATTGCACACATGTGCAGTTGCCCTTCATGGATCAACCTAATGATGAAGGGGCTTGCCTAAGTCAGTAAAGCTATGAGCCATGTGTCCAGAGTCACCCAAGACCCAAGTCCCAGTGAAGGGTTCTGGCAAAACATGTTCCTCTGTAGTAGGAAATGGCAACCCACTCCAATATTATTGCCTGGAGAACCCCATGGACAGTGTGAAAAGGCAAAGAGATATGATACCAGAAGATGAGCCCTCCCCTCCCCAGGTCTGAAGGAGTCTGACATGCTACTGGAGAAGAGTGAAGGGCAATTATGAACACCTCCAGAAAGAGTGAAGCAGCTGGGCCAAAGTAGAAATCGATGCTCAGCTGTGGCTATGTCTGGTGGTGAAAGAAAAGTCCAGTGTTGTAAAGAACAATATTGCATAGGAACCTGAAATGTTAGGTCCATGAATCAAGGTAAATTTGTTGTGGTTTATCAGGAGATAAAGATTGACATCAGCATCTTATAAATCCATGAACTGGAGTGGGTGAATTTAATTCAAATGACCATTATATTTACTATTGTGGGCAAGAATCCCTTAGGAGAAATGGAGTCTCCCTCATAGTTAACAAAAGAGTCAGAAATATGGTGCTTGGGTCCAGTCTTAAAAACAACAGAATGATCTCAGTTCATTTCCAAGGCAAACCATTCAACATCACAGTAATTCAACTCTATACCCCAACCACTAATGCCAAAGAAGCTGAAGTTAACTGGTTCTTTCTATAAAGATCTACAATACCTTCTAGAACTAGCATCAAAAAGATATCCTTTTCATCATAGGGGATTGGAACACAAAAGTAGGAAGTCAAGAGATACCCAGAATAACAGGCAAATTTGACCTTGGAATAAAATGAAGTAAAATCAAGCAGGGCAAAGTCTAACAGTTTTTTCAAGAGAACATGTTGGTCATAGCCAACATTCATTGCATCATGGAGAAAGCAAGTGAATTCCAGAAAGACTTCTACTTCATTCACTACACTAAAGCTGTTCACTGTGTGGATCAAAACAAACTGAAAAACCCTTAAAGAGTTGGGAGTGCCAAACAACCTTACCTGTCTCCTGAGAAACTCTGTGCAGGTCAAGAAGCAATAGTTAGCATTTGACAGGGAACAACTGACTGGTTCCAAATTGGGAAAGGAGTACAACAAGGCTTTTAACTTATATGCAGAGTACATCATGCAAAATGCCAGGCTGGATGAATCACAAGCTGGAATCAAGATTGTTGGGAGAAATATCAACAGCTTCATATAAGCAGATGATACCACTCTAATGGCAGAAAATGAAGAGGAACTAAAGAGCTTCTTGATGAATGTGAAAGAGGAGAGTAAAAAAGCTGACTTGAAACTCAAAATTGAAAAAACTAAGATCATGGCATCTGGTCACATCACTTTATGGCAAATAGGAGGAAAAGTGGAAGCAGTGTCAGGCTTTTCTTGGGCTCCAAAATCTCATCAGATAGTAGCTACAGCCATGAAATTAAAGATGCTTGCCCCTTGGAAGAGAAGCTATGATAAACCTATACAGCCTATTAAAAAGCAGAGACTGCTGTTTCACTCTGCTGACAAAGGTTTATATAGTCAAAACTATAGTTTTTTTCCAATAGTCATGTATGGATCTGAGAGTTGGACCACAAGGAAGGCTGGATGCCAAAGAACTGATGCTTTTGAATTGTGGTGTTGGTGAAGACTCTTGACAGTCTCTTGAACAGCAAGGAGATCAAAGCAGTCAACCCTAAAGGAAATCAACACTGAATACTCATTGGAAGCTCTGTTGCTGAAGCTTCAATACTTGGATCACCTGATGTGAAGAGCTGACTCATTGGAAAAGACCCAGATGCTGGGAAAGACTTAAGGTGAAAGAAGAAGGGGGCAGCTGAAGATGAGATCACCAACTCAATGGACATAAATTTGAGCAAACTCCAGGAGAGAGTGGAGGACAGGAGAGCCTGACATGCTGTAGTCCATGAGGTCTCAAAGAGTCAGACATGACTTAGAGACTGAACAACAATAACAAAAGCAATAAATGAGCAGTTGAGGCAAATTATGGACAACAAAGTGTGAAAAGACTAAATACCCAACTGCCGCTTCTAAAGAGCCAGGAACATCAACAGGGTTTTGAGAGCAAAAGCAGTGTATTATGCATGCTGCTTGCACACAACACTACCAAAGGGGTGGGCAAACCACTTGAGCCACCCCTCTGGCATGCCTCCTGGACACACCCCTACCCTCACCCCATAGAAAGAGCCAGCTCAAGCCCCTTTCAGTGAACAAGCTAGCAAGACAAATGTGTTCCTTTTTCTTGCTCCCCCACTGCTGCAGGAAGGGCCCCAATATAAAGCCTTGCTTGGATTTCTTGTCTGGTCTCTGATCAATTTCTATTGATTAAGGAGGCCAAGAACCCTGGTCAGTAACAATATTTTCCTCTAGCACTCAACAAATGGGGAGACCATTGATCAACTTGCCCATCTCTCTCTCTCTCTCTCACACACACACACACACACAGAGATTTTTTTTTCTGCAAAAAAACAGGATCATATTACTATAAATTTACAAATAATTACAATTGTGATGATTAGCTTTGCTTCACCTATGGCATCCCTAACCTCTGATCTCAGTATATTCAGCAGTCTTCACTTTGCAGAGTATGGATGGACTGGGGAAAAAAATATGTAGTCAGAAGAAACTGTTCAAATGAACTTAATAATCTTTGAGAAAATTATGATCATTAAGCAACTTCTAAAAATTTCCATCCAAACATTAAAAGTTCTTTTGTTTCAGTTCAGTTGCTCAGTTGTGTCCAACTCTTTGCGACTCCATGGATTGCAGCACACCAGTCTTCCCTGTCCATCACCAACTTCCAGAGCTTGTTCAAATTCATGTCCATTGAGTCAGTAATGCCATCCAACCATCTCATCCTCTGTCATCGCTTTCTCCTCCTGCCCTCAGTCTTTCCCAGCATCAGGGTCTTTTCCAATAAGTCAGTTCTTCACATCAGGTAGCCAAAGTATTGGAGTGTCAGCTTCAATATCAGTCCTTCCAATGAATATTCAGGGCTAATTTCCTTTAGGATTGACTAGTTTGATCTCCTTGCAGTCCAAGGGACTCTCAAGAGTTTTCTCCAACACCACAGTTCTTTTGTTCAGGGGTTATAAATATATATGGAAATGAAAAACTAGTAAACCAATATTATTTACCACATTAATTTAAAACACTGAAAACATCAACAGGGTGTTGCACTCCTTTTTAAAAAATCAGTAAGAGGCATTGAAACAGTGGTTATCTTGTTGTATAACTTACTACACTAAGTGAGCAGCTTTTCTGTGCCTTGACAAAGTGTCATAGTTCTTTCTAAGTTTGGATTAGTTTCCAATAGCTTATCCTTTAATCCTTTCAATGTCACAAGCTACCTCTCAGAGTTCCATTAAGTGAGTGAGTGAGTGAATGAAGTCTCTCAGTCGTGTCTGACTCTTTGTGACTGTAGCCCACCAGGCTCCTCTGTCCATGGGATTCTCCAGGCAAGAATACTGCAGTGGGTTGCCTTTGAAGTTTTTTTGCTGGTATCACTCTCTTGTTCATAGTGAGGTAGGAGATAGATGGGTCCCCAGGCTGTGCAGCTGGAAACTTTTCCCTGTGGACAGATACTCCAAGACAAAAATGATGGTAAGAGCAAGGAGGAGCTGAGTCCTGCTTTGGTAAGAGATAAGAGAACACATATTTCTCATTCGTGAAGTCAAAGAGCTCTTCCTGACTGCACATGCATAGAAACACCCTTGAGGGTTAAAAGGGATAGGACGCCAACCAATAACGTATATTGTCAACCTTCCTATAGGTCTCTGGGCTGGAATCCATCTTGGCAAAGTGATGCACACGCACGTCGGGGAGTGTCCTAGGACAGGTCAAGTGTGGAAAGAGAAGTGAGATAATTGGACAAAGAGGAACAAAAACTTGGAAGATCTACACTGTATAGATTTAACTGCCTCTTCACTGCATTCCAACATCCGTTGCATCATTGAAAAGCAAGAGAATTCCAGGAAAACATCTACTTCTGCTTTATTGACTATGCCAAAGCCTTTGACTGTGTGGGTCACAACAAACTGTTGAAAATTCTTCAAGAGATGGGAATACCAGACTATCTTACCTTCCTCCTGAGAAATCTGTATACAGGTCAAGAAGCAACAGTTAGAACTGGACATGAAACTATGGACTGGTTCCAAATTGGGAAAGGAGTACATCAAGGCTGTATATCGTCACCATGCTTATTTAACTTCTATGCAGAGTACACCATGTGAAATGCAAGGCTGGATGAAGGCAAAGCTGGAATCAAGATTGCCGGGAGAACTGTCAAAAACTTCAGATATGCAAATGACACCACCCTAATGGCAGAAAGTGAAGAGAAACTGAAGAGCCTCTTGATGAAAGTGAAAAAGGAGAGTGAAAACGTTGGCTTAAAACTCCACATTGAGAAAATGAATCATGGCATCCAATCCCATCACTTCATGGCAAATAGATGGGGAAACAATGGAAACAGTGACAGACTTTATCTTCTTGGGCTCCAAAAATTACTGCAGATGGTGACTGCAGCCATGAAATTAAAAGACGCTTGTTCCTCGAAAGAAAAGCTATGACCAACCTAGACACCATATTAAAAAGCAGAGACATTACTTTGCCAACAAAGGTCCATCTAGTCAAGGCTATGGTTTTTCCAGTAGTCATGTATGGATGTGAGAGTTGGACTGTGAAGAAAGCTGAGCACTGAAGAATTAAAGCTTTTGAACTGTGGTGTTGAAGACTCTTGAGAGGCCCTTGAACTCCAAGGAGATCAAACCAGTCAATCCTAAAGGAAATCAGTCCTGAATATTCATTGGCTATTCATTCATTCTGAATGAATGCTACATCGTGAATAGTCATTAATTCATTCATGCTGAAGCTAACAGTCCAATACTTTGGCCACCTGATGTGAAGAAATGACTCACTGGAAAAGACCCTGATACTGGGAAAGATTGAAGGCGGGAGGAGAAGGGGATGACAGAGGATGAGATGGTTGGATGGCATCACTGACTCGATGGACATGAGTTTGAGTAAGCTCTGGAAGTTGGTGATGGACAGGGAAGCCTGGTGTGCTGCAGTCCACGGGGTCACAAAGAGTCAGACATGACCGAGCAACTGAACTGAACTGAACATTGATGGGCTTTTTCCAGGAATCATCGCTGTGTTTCTATTTGCAAATGAGGACACAAAAGAGGGCCACTCATCACTCACTGGGAAGCAGATACAAAGAGGGGACCCCAGAGTGACACAGAGAGCCTGAGAGATCTGGAGGAATAGGCAACATACAGCAGGGGATGGATAAGGCAAATACCAACATGAATCCTCTCCAGGGGAGAGGAGCAAGCAAGGAGGTGAGGACAGGCCACCCTGTGCTGTAAACTCACGGTGCGGTCACCCTGTGCACTGAGTCCTCTGGGTGGTTTCCTCCAACATCTGTTCCATAGAGAAAGGACTCCTGGTTTCACCTAAACAAGTAGTTGAGGCCTGGGTTGTTCCATTTTTTTAGGGCAGGGGTGCTGCCCTGTTACTTTTTGTAAAATGAAAAAATTAGCCCCAGCTGAAACCCTCTCTCAGCTAAGGGCCAGTTAGCAATCTTAAAGGCACTTTGAAGAAAACAAGTCATTTGATTTATAGAGCACAGGCTAAGTAGGTGAGGAGAGGCAGCCAAATGTGTCCCTCTGAATCCCCATCAGTCTCATAAAATTCCGACATGCACTGAAGCAGCAAGATGCAAGCAGAAGGTGTTTGTTTTGCTCTGATAATAGGCTTTCCTGGCGAACTGCTTGGTGCTTGCTTCAGGGAGCTGGTGGAGCAGAAGCAGCCTGAAGCACCTGGGAGGAATTCAAGGAGATCTGAAGAGAAAAACAAAAGTTCCTCGCCCATGTAACCCCAACAGCAATATGATCTGGGCTCCTTGTGATTCTGCTTTCACCGCTTCCAGTGATCTTCTTGACTGTCCAGAGTTGTGTACTTAGAGTCGTTCGAAATGCAGAGCCGACAGATAGAAGGCTTTATGCCACTTGCAACAGACAGCCCCCCAAAGCACTCTGCTTAATAACTACTCTCCTCTTTGCTTATAGGAGATTGTATAGATGGCTACTGCATGGATATGTAGGTGGTGAGTGTATGGAAATATATTTTCTCACTTGCTGAGGTCATGGTTCTCAAACTGTGGACCATCACCATTAGTGGTGAATCTTATTTAAAATTCAGAATCCTGAACCTTGCTCCTGGAAATCTTAAATCAGAGAATACAGAGAAATTGCACCCAGGAATCTTCACTATAACAAGTCCCCATCCTGGTATGCTCACTAAACTCTGCTCTAGGTGTTCTCTTTGAGGTCCACCACAATGGCCAGTGCCAGGAACACGGTCATGTTTCCCCGCCGACTCAAACAGTAAAGAATCCACCTGCAAAGTAGGAGACCTGGATCTGACCCCTCAGTCAGGAAGATCCCCTGGAGAAGGGAATGGTGACCCACTCCAGTATTCTTGCTTGGAGAATTCTATGGACAGAGGAGCCTGGTGGGCTACAGCCCATGGGGTCACAGATGAGTCAGACTCGACTGAGCGAGTAAGCCCACATGCGGGGACACTGTAAGGAAACCCACTCCTCAGACCAGGACCAGTTTCATGACTGCTCTTCTCCGCTTTTAGCTGCATCTTCCTTGCCTGGTGGTCCAGAGTTTAAAGCGTCTGCCTGCAATGTGGGAGACCTGGGTTCGATCCCTGGGTCGGGAAGATCCCCTGGAGAAGGAAATGGCAACCCACTCCAGTATTCTTGCCTGGAGAATCCCATGGACGGAGGAGCTTGGTGGGCTACAGTCCACGGGTCGCAGAGTTGGACACGACTGAGCGACTTCACTTCACTCCTTGTGTACAAAGTTGTCATGACATCCTTTGGACCTTGGATCTGCTTTATAGATATTTGTCACTCAAATGTGCTCTGGTTAAAACAATGAGCTCCACTCAAGTGCCTGGAAGCCTGTGGCTTCTTCTGTGGAGGGAATGAACATGTGCCAGTGAGACTGGGCCAGTGCCTCCAAGACCCAGACTCATGCTCATCCTGGATTGTTAGGAGGCTCTTGTCCTGGTGGTAGGGAGACCAGTAGTCCCAGTTTTCTCAGGGTTGAGGGAGGTTCCAAGGTGAGGACTTTCAGTTTTAAAACAAGGAAAGTTCCAGGAAAACTGGAATTTGGTCACCTTACAGGATAACATTATTATATTCTAGCAAATCATCAGAGACAGAGAAACCACCATCCAATTTATTTAATTGTCAAACACATGTTGGTTAGTCAACTCAATCAATCCACCATGTAAAAGTCTATTTGGGAAACCAAACTGCTATCAAAAGTTTGATGAGAGAGAACAGAATCAGGGCAAAGAAGAGGGATGATCTTAAGTGAGAGGCTGGATGACCTGTGTGATGCTGACAACAGCCAGTCCTCAGCTCCAGCTGTGTGTCCTACAACAGGGGTACCCAGCCTCTGGGCTGCAGACCATTACTGGCCTGTGGCTGGTTAGCAGCTGGGCCTCATAGCAGGAGGTGAGCATCACACAAGTGAGCGAAGCTTCATCTGCATTTACAGCCCTCCCCATCACTTGTGCTACTACCTGCGTTCCACCCCCCATCAGATCAGTGGTGGCACAATAAATGTAAAGTGCCTGAATCATCCTGAAGCCATCCCTCACTCACCCCAGTCGGTGGAAACATTTTCCTCCATGAAACTGGTCCCTGGTGCCAAAAAGCTTGGGGACTACTGTTCTACAAGTCAATTCAGCTCTGACACCATCCACCTGGGGTCAGCACTGATTCCACAGTCAAAGGCCCAATCTCACAAGACTGCTTCCAAATCAGGTATGAGTTGCAAATCTTGGGGGCCATCCACCCACCTGACCCATGGGCTATAAATTTAGAGAATTCCCACAACCTCCCTGCAATTTTAATAATTCACTAGAATGACTCCTATAACTCAGGAAAATGCTACCATCATCGTTTTATTTAAAGGGTACAATTCAGGAACGGCCACATGGAAGAGATATAATACATGGGTGAGTATGGGGGGGTGGGCACAGGCATAGAGTTCCCACGCCCTCTCCCTTGGGACTGGGCATGCCACCTTCCCAGAACATCATGGTCTTAGCCAACCAGGAAGTTCTCTTACCTCATTGTTTTGGTGTTTTTATTAAAGTGTTATTACGTGAGCACTGTTGATAATTGGGCTTCCCTTGTAGCTCAGCTGGTAAAGAATCCACCTGCAATGCAGGAGACCTGGGTTCAATCCCTGGGTTGGGAAGAGCCCCTGGAGAAGGAAATGGCTACCCACTCCAGTAGTCTGACCTGGAGAATTCCGTGGACTGCATAGTCCATGGGGTCGCAAAGAGTCGGACATGACTGAGTGACTTTTACTTTCTTTACTTTCTACTGATTAAATTATTGGCCAAGTAAATGAGCTCAATCTCCAGCCCCTCTCCCAGGACTCAAGGGGTCTGGGCTCTAAACCGCTAATCAAAGAGCTGGTTCTCCTCATGGTCAGCCCCCACCCAGAGGCTCTCCTGTGTCTCCGTCCACACCTAGGGCCAAGATTCATCTCATTCATATAAGCTCAGGTCTGATCGGAAGAGGCTCATTGGAAATTACCAAAGATACTCCTATCAGGACACTCCAAGGTTTGGGGACTCTGTGCCATGAACTACGGACAAAAAACAAATAGCCTTTTATTATGCTGCATACCTGTAACACTGTTATACCTGTAACATTACAAGGGCACAGGAGCACTCCTGTCTACCAGTGAGGGCATCCTTGCCAGCAGGGCACCAGGACAGGACCTACTGCACTCTGTCTCAGTCACCAGAGTGCACATCCTCATGTTGGGATGTAGCAAATCTCCATCATGGCAGCTGGGAAGCAAGGCCTTTGTCACACACCTCCTGGGAGCCCAGCTGCACCCAGAAAACTGGAACCCTGCCCCCTGTGCCCCACTGAGGCCCCCACAGGAGAAGCTCAATCTCACAGCAGCACCCCGAGGACATCACTGAGGGTGGGTTATCATTGGAAGGCCAATGTCACTCATTTCCCTCAGGTCCTGACCGCTACAGGCACATCCCATTTAAAGCTACTGTCTCTCTGACCTCATACAGACCTTTCTCGAAACAGAAGCTTTCCAAATTGTAGTATGATTTATAATTGAGACAAACCGGGAAACAACGACAAGGATAAAGAAACTGTGATGAAATACCAAATAGATTATTTTGCAGCCACTGAAGTGATGTTTAACTTTTACTGACATGGGAAATTGTTCAAAACACAGTGTGAAGTCATATGTGTACACAAAAGGCTGCAAAGAAACATCTGCTATCGGTGGGGTGATGAAAGAAACGTGGAGTCTTATTTTCTTCTGTCTTTTCCTTCTTTTTCCCTACAATGATCTTCCATACTTTTATAGCCAAAATCTGTGAATCTGTATCTATATCTATATAGATATGTGCTGTGCTTAGTGGCTCCCATCATGTCCTGCTCTTTGAGACTCCATGGACTGTAGCCCACCAGGCTCCTCTGTCTGTGGGAATTCTCCAGACAAGAATCCTGGAGTGGGTTGCCATGCTCTCCTCCAGAGGATCTTCCCAACTGGGGAACGGAACTTGGGTCTACTGCATTGCAGGCGGATTCTTTACTGTCTGAGCCACCAGGGAAGCCCATATATATAAATAGATATAAAATTTCCTTATAAAGAGGGAATATAATTAGAAACATTCCTGGTTTGTCCCTTGCCTGGGCCAGCTACTTGACTTTCCCTCTGGTCTCTGGCTGCTTCTCAAGTCTCTTCCAGAGCCGTCTCCTGTGAGTGCCCATCACCAAGGCCCCCTCTGCCCTCTTAGCCTCAGAGAAAGCCTATCAGTGACTGTGCTTCCTCCCATCTCTCTTCCCATCCCTATGACCAAGCTGGAAAACTTTCCTCAGAATCTGTTTCTACTAACTTCTACCACAGTAAAGAGCACCATCATGATGAGGTCAGACATTGAAGGAGATAAATAAGTTAGTCAACAACTGCATTTCATTATAGATCCATAAGTGTGTATATGACTGGAATACCACATGTCACCTGCTGATAATTGATACCTTAGCAGCCCTGAGATCCACGGCAGACCCATTTCCAAGATGACCTTATTTTCACAGGCAATTGTACCCCTTAATCAATTCAAGATCAAGTTCAACGAGCACTGTGAGAGTGTATTGTGTGTTGGGCCCTGGGCATGGAAAGAAATGCCGAGGCATGTAAATCATTTCAGTCGTGTCCGACTCTTTGCAACCCCATGGACTGTAGCCTTGCTCTTCCAGGCAAGAATACTGGAGTGTGTTACCACACCCTCCTCTAGGAGATCTTCCCAACATGGGGATTGAACCCATGTTGCCTGCAGCTCTCACATTGTAGGCAGATTCTTTACCGCTGAGCCACTGGGGAAAGCCCATGGAAAGAAATAATTCCATTCAATTTAATGACAGACACAGTGTGTACTAAGTAAATGTGTGTTGAATAAAAAAGTAAGGAAACCTGAGTCTGTCCAAATAGCCAGACAAAGGAAAGATTACAACATGAATCCTCTCTTTATCTGATAACCCAAACCTCACGCAGAATGTTCGACATGTGACTCAAAGGTACCAACCTTCCCCTCTTTCTTCCAGGGAAGTCTTCCTCCCAGCTTCTCTCCTAGTTAACTACACATATCACAGTTCAGAAGATCCAGCTCTTCTGAGCCCAAGTGACTGCTCAGGGTCTTTATCAAGATCACACATCCTGAAACTTTTAAAAGTATTTAATGGTAGTGTGTCCTCCTGAACCTTCATTTCTCTAAGTCAGTGGTTCTCACACAGGGGTAACAGTGAGGGGTTATCTCCCAGGGGACACTTAGCAACGTCTAGAGATATTGTTTGTCATCACAGCTGGGGGAGAACAAGCTGTGATACCAGGGTGGAGGAAACAGGTACCAGTAAACAGCCCACAGTGCACAGGACAGTCCCCAACAAAGAGCAATCCAGCCCCAGGTGTCAAAGCACCACTGCTGAGAAACCTGGGCTAGTTGGAACACGCCGAGATGCCTGTGTGGTCATGCAGTGAACTTAGTTTGTGTATTCCCTCCCCAAATCCTATTAATTGACTCTATTTATCTAACATTCCCTGAAAATACAGAGCCTAGAGCTGATTGCCATGTCCAAGGATGGTTGCAAGTGTAATAGAGAACAAATCTGACTCTATATTGGGTCTGTTACTTTTAGCTTTTGCTTCCAGTTAATACTGCTGCCTATAGCCTGAAATATACAGCATAGCCCATTCTCAAGGCTCTGACCTTCAATGGTATAACACTTTTCCATTCATATAGAGATAAAAAGTTGCAGAACATTTGTCTTACTGGAGGTTCACGGGAACATTCTGAACTGACCAAGTGGATAGCTGCAAGAACAAAGGATTCTCACACCAAGAAGTTTGCAACAGCTGACCATATGCCCCCTCATTCACCTTGCCTTTGGAGATGCTTTGCTGAAATGCTGTGGGGCATTCAGGGTCTTGGGCGGGTCATGAGCCACTCCTCTCCTTGACAGACTGCAATAAACATTTCTCTGCTCCAAACTCTGACATTTCAGTTTGTTTGGCCTCTCCATCAGTCAGGCACACAAAATTGCATTGTCTAACACGATGGGCAAACAGAGATTTCTGTCAGCCCCATAGCAGAAGGTTATTCTCTGGACTTTAAAGGTTGGCCCAAGTCCACTGTGGGCTCTGCCCCTCACCACCTGGGATCCCTTGGATGAGCTAATGAGCCTCTCGACACTGAGTTTTCTTATCTTTAAAATAGCTGTAAGTAGAGAAAAATAGTGACAGAAGTATGAAATAGTACCCTCATCTTTGGAAATATTGGGAAGTTTAATAAAAGGACCCATGGGATGTACTTCAAGCAAGTACTGGGCACCCTGATGAGCTCAGACACTGCTGGTTGAAGATGATCACGCACGGTCTAAGTTAAGGTTTGAAACTTTTCTTTTAGGGGTTCTTTATTTCTAAAATCAACTACCTTAATTGGGATTCGGAGGCCTTCAAACCCATATCTGTGCCTATCAGGAATCAACTTTCTGTTTTTCTCCATTTATTCATTCAACAAAAAGTCACTGGAGTCCCTGCTGGGCACCACCTCTTACCTTCACTTCCTGCCAGTGTGCGCCTCAGGGAGGGGCCGCACCTGAAAGCTGTTAGATCAGTTCACAGCCACTGAAGAGAAGTTCATGTTCCCAAGCTTAGAGAGACAAGGTAAGCAATAAAAGACACGGAGCACCCTTCGCTACAATAATCCTTGATGTATCTACTGCTTTACAGCTTACAAAGTACTTAAATCCATCATCTCATCCTATTTGCCCAGTTTCCCCTCTGGCCGCCCAGGGGAACTGCCCAGGGAGTGGATGCGCTCTTTCCCACCTTCATTATTACTCATCTCGGACAAACAGCAATGACCACTCCATTCATGAAGAGGATAACACTGCAGCTAAACCAGCTCAGAAAACGACAAGACTAGGAATCAGCTCTCTTTGCTTAGTCACAGGGAAAATGGTACTCTATTGATACCTCTAATTAACAGCTGTAACAAGGAAAACACCCCATGGCTGCTTCTCAGGGACAAGTGCTCTCAGTTTTTCTGACTTTTGGAGGGATCCATTGGACTATAGATAAAGCTAAGTGAGAACCAGAACAGTTGGTATCAAAGGCAGCCTGAGCCCCAAGCTTTCTATGTTAGAAAACTGAGAGAGCAGGCTGACTTCAAACATGAATCGGAGACTTAGCATGGGATGGGAGTAGGTCTGCCTCGCATAGCTGCTGTGACTGTGTTGGGACAGGAGAGCATGCAGAGCCAACCTCAGGAAAGCCTGAGCTATGTTCAGTTCAGTTCAGTCACTCAGTCATGTCCAGCCCTTTGCGACCCCATGAACTGCAGCACGCCAGGCCTCCCAACCCATCACCAACTCCCGGAGCCTACCCAAACCCATGTCCATTGAGTCGGTGATGCCATCCAACCATCTCATCCTCTGTCGTCCCCTTCTCCTCTTGCCCTCATCTTTCCCAGCATCAGGGTTGTTTCAAATGAGTCAGCTCTTCGCATCGGGTGGCCAAGTATTGGAGTTTCAGCTTCAACATCAGTCCTTCCAGTGAATACCCAGGACTGATTTCCTATAGGATGGACTGGTTGGATCTCCTTGTAGTGCAACGGACTCTCAAGAGTCTTCTTTGAACATCACACTTCAAAAACATAAATTCCTCTATGCTCAGCTTTCCTTATAGTCCGAACCTCACATCCATACATGACCACTGGAAAAACCATAGCCTTGACTAGACAGACCTTTGTTGGCAAAGTAATGTCTCTGCTTTTTAATATGCTAAGTTGGTCATAACTTTCCTTCCAAGGAGAAAGCGTCTTTTAATTTCATGGCTGCAATCACCATCTGCCGTGATTTTGGAGCCCAAAAAATAAAGTCAGCCACTGTTTCCACTGTTTCCCCATCTATTTCCCATGAAGTGATGAGACTGGATGCCATGATCTTAGATTTTTGAATGTTGAGCTTTAAGCCAACTTTTTCCACTCTCCTCTTTCGCTTTCATCAAGAAGCTCTTTAGTTCCTCTTCACTTTCTGCCATAAGGGTGGTGTCATCTGTATATCTGAGGTGATTGATATTTCTCCCAGCAATCTTGATTCCAGCTTGTGCTTCATCCAGCCCAGCGTTTCTCCTGATGTACTCTGCACAGAAGTTAAATAAGCAGGGTAACAGTATACAGCCTTGACGTACTCCTTTTCCTATTTGGAACCAGTCTGTTGTTCCATGTCCAGTTCTAACTGTTGCTTCCTGACCTGCATACAGGCTTCTCATGAGGCAGGTCAGGTGGTCTAGTATTCCCCTCTCCTTCAGAATTTTCCAGTTTATTGTGGTCCACACAGTCAAAGGCTTTGGCATAGTCAATAAAGCAGAAATAGATGTTTTTCTGGAACTCTCTTGCTTTTTCGATGATCCTGTGGATGTTGGCAATTTGATCTCTGGTTCCTCTGCCTTTTCTTAAACCAGCTTAACATCTGGAACTTCATGGTTCACATATTGCTGAAGCCTGACTTGGAGAATTTTGAGCATTACTTTACTAGCATGTGAGATGAGTGCAATTGTGCAATAGTTTGAGCATTCTTTGACATGCCTTTCTTTGGGATTGGAATGAAAAGTGACCTTTTCCAGTCCTGTGGCCACTGCTGAGTTTTCCAAATTTGCTGGCATATTGAGTGCAGCACTTTCACAGCATCACCTTTTAGGATTTGAAATAGCTCAGCTGGAATTCCATCACCTCCATTAGCTTTGTTCATTTTAGTTTACTGATTCCTAAAATGTCAATGTTCACTCTTGCCATCTCCTGTTTGACCACTTCCAATTTACCTTGATTCATGGACCTAACATTCCAGGTTCCTATTCAATATTGTTCTTTACAGCATCAGACCTTGCTTCCATCACCAGTAATATCAACTGGGCATTGTTTTCACTTTGGCTCCATCTCTTCATTCTTTCTGGAGTTATTTCTCCACCAGTAGCATATTGGGCACCTACCAACCTGGGGAGTTCATCTTTCAGTATCATGTTTTTGCTTTTTCATACTGTTCATGGGGCAAAAATATACTAACATGGCTTGCCATTCCCTTCTCCAATGAACCACGTTTTTTCAGAACTCTCCACCATGTCTTGGGTGACCCTACATGGCATGGCTTATAGTTTCATTGAGTTAGACAAAGTTGTGGTCCATGTGATCAGTTTGATTAGTTTTCTCTGGTTGCAGTTTTCATTCTGTCTGCCCTCTAATAAGGATAAGAGGCTTATGGAAGCTTCCTGATGGGAGAGACTGACTGGGGGAAACTGGGTCTTTTCCTGATGGGCAGGACCATGCTTAGTAAATCTTTAATCTAATTTTCTCTTGATGGGCGGGGCTGTGTTCCCTCCTATTGTTTGACCTGAGACCAAATTATGGTGGAGGTAATGAAGATAATGGTGAGCTCCTTCAAAAGGTCCCATGCTAACACTGCCAAACTCAGTGCCCCCGACCCTGCAGCAGGCCATCACTGACCCAGGCCTCTGCCAGAGACTCCTGGACCCTCACAGGCAAATCTGTGTCAGTTTCTTTTGGGGTCACTGCTCCTTTCTCCTGGGTCCTGGTGCACACAAGGTTTTTTTTTTTTGTGCCCTCCAAGTGTCTGTTTCCCCAGTCCTGTGGAAGTCCTGTAGTCAAACCCCGATGGCCTCCAAAGTCAAGTTCCCTCGGGGTTCTCAGTCCTTTTGCCAGACCCTCAGGTTGAGAAATCTGTTGTGGGTTATAGAACTTTCTCAACAGTGTGAGAATTTCTTTGGTATAATTGTTCTGCAGCTTAGGTCATCTGCTCAGAGGCTCTGTGGTGGGGTTACTGGTGACCTCCTCCAAAAGGGCTTATGCCACACACTCCATGACCCAGGCCTACTGCAGCCAGAGCCCCTGCCCCTGCGGCAGGCCACTGCTGACCTGTACCTCCACAGGAGACTCAAACACAAGTCTGGCTCAGTCTCTGTGGGGTCTCTGGATCCTGGTGCACACAAGGTCTTGTTTGAGCCCTCAAGGCATCTCTGTGGGTACGGGGTTTGATTGTAAACATGGTTTCATCCCTCCTACCATCTTTCTGGGGCTTCCCCTTTGCCCTTGGACATGGGGTATCTTTTTTTGGTGGGATCCAACATTCTCCTGTCGATGTTTGTTCAGCAGCAAGTTGGTGAGCACATGTCCTTCTACTCCACCATCTTGCCAGGAACAGCAGAGGCAAAGGGAATAAGTCAGAAGGAGGGAGGGAAAGGGGGGAAGAGCCAACAGAGCCCATGGGTGGGGGCAGGGATACCTGTAAGAAAGAGAAGACACTTCCTCCAATTCCCCCGTCTATAGGCTGCCTAGGCAAGGAGCTGAGGAAGGTCAGGGAGAGTGGAGAGGGTTTGTTTGAACCACCATCACCACCTCTTTCTCACACTAAACTGCTGGTCCATCGCAGGACTCAGTTGGAGGAGAAAGGAAATAGCTGACAATTTTGATAGAAGTTGTAACTTTTTATTAGTGCATATATTCTAGACTGGTATTATATTCTGGCTTCTCTAGTAGCTCAGCTGCTAAAGAATCTGTCTGCAATGCGGGAAACCTGGGTTCTATCCCTGGGTTGAGAAGATCCCATGGAGGAGGGCATGGCAACTCACTCCAGTATTCTTGCCTGGAGAATTCCCACGGACAGAAGATACTGCCAGGCTGCAGTCCATGGGGTCACAAAGAATCAGACATGACTGAGCATGCATATTCTAGACTAAATATTCTAATTTCTGAGTTAAGACTGTGTTTGTGACTTAAAGTGACCACAAGACTTTTTATTATTCAAGTGTTAGCAGAAAACTCACACACCATCCCATTTTCACCCAGAAAAAACTTCCACTGATGATACACTTTAAAAGAAAAGTAGAATACAATATAAAGATGCTTTTCAGTATTATTACAGAAGAGCTTCTTACTCAGGTGTATTATTATGCTATTAGAGGAGAGTTTCTTTTCCTATTATTTGGATTCATACCAAATAATAGGGGAGAATGGGGCTGGCTGGAAGGTAGGGGCTCTAGGAGGTAATACAGAGGTTTCATTTTTTCATTGAATCCTGCAGGAATGCCTAGCTGTGCCTCATAAAAAAAAAAAAAAATACAACACTTTGAGGAAACAACCTCTCAGGGGTACTCTAGGCTTTCTCAGACTCTAAGAGGTAGGGTTATTCCCATTCAATAGAGAGATGCCTGACCCCATAGGCGACCATCTCAAGAAGTCAGTCCCACCTTAAGGAAGCCATTATGGAGAAAGGAAGTAAAAACCATCCAGGCCCGCCCCCTCCAGGTGTCAGTCCCCTATCACAGGCACTGAGAGGGTGGCAGAGAGGTGGTCAGGCAGCCTGCACAAAGCAACTCCTGGAGAAATGGCAGTTCTGGAGAGCCCCAGGTCAGCTCAGGCCTGCTGAGCCCAGCTTCCCCAGAGTCCAGCAAACTGGATGTTTCGTGGGCCACTAAGACCTTCTCTAGTCCCTGCTGCCGGCCTGCACTGTCCATTGGCCGTCAGAGCAGTCTCTCAGTGTGAGGTCAGCCCAAGTGCACAGGGCCCTGGCCTCCAGTTCTTCAGTTCAGCAGGGCCACTTCCTGCAATAACTCTCTGCGTTGAGGCTCCAGAAACACAAAGGCAGTTGTTTTAGATCTCCTCTCCACAGGGCTCTTCGCCAAATGCAGCCGAAGAGGAGCCAGCGATCCATCCTGATCTGTCAGCCAGGCACCTCAATTAAGCACAGAGGGCTTCAGAGGAGTTTGCCCACAGGAACCATGAAGCTTGGAACAGGGATCCCCACAGAAATGTGCAGGATGCAGAACAGAGAGTTTTAGAGTCGCAGGGGGCTCGCAGCAGGGGTGGCCAGTGGAGGGGAGGGTACAGTTCTTTACAAACCCTGATACAGAACGTTTACAAAGTTGTACATGAAAGAGGGAGCCAAGTTCAGTATCATGCTATCACAGACATGAGACCCAAAGTCAGTTATGGCTCTCTCTGTCTCCCTCCCTCTCTCTCCTCTTTCTCAATAAATGTACATGTTTTTAAAAGTCAAATGTTACTGAAGGCTAATAATAAAAATAATCAGTGCCCTGCCTGCCTTCATCCTCTCCCAGGCTTCTCCTCAGAAGCAAGCCCTCTCAAGTTGCCTAGCTTTGCCCTTGGTTTAACTTCTACATTTCTAAATAAGTTGTGTCTGACTCTTTGCAACCCCATGGACTATAGCCTACCAGGCTCCTCTGTCCATGGAATTTTCCAGGCAAGAATACTGGAGTGGGTCACCATTTCCAACTCCAGGGGATCTTCCCAACTGAAGGATTGAACACATGTCTCTAGTGTCTCCTGCAATGACAGGCAGATTCTTTTCCACTGCACCACCTGGGAAGCACTGCTGAATCCTAAATTCATAGACACTGTCCACCAACAGTCTATGGTGTGAGCTGAGGACTTAGCTCTCCTGCTGTGTCTCAGTCCACCTTCCACTCCTCTCCAAAAATGGTTATGGCACCATCTTTGAGTAAGTCAATACACAGGGTTTATGTGACCACAACTGTAAAATATAATTCCCTTGTCAACTAAAAAAGATGTACAACTTGAGAGTTGTGAGTTAAGTTTTATTTGGGGCAAAATGAGGACTGTGGCCCGAAAGGCAACATCTCAGATAGCTCTGAGAGACTGCTCCAAAACGGCAGTGGAGGAAAGTCAATATATAAGGTTTTGGTGATGGAGGAGTTCAATACCATGAAACACTCATTTTACAAAAGGTTTCTGTTAGTCATGAGGATCTGATGTCACCATGAAGGGATTTAGTGCTTCTCTAGATTTGAGGAGATGCAAGGATTGAGATAATAAAATCTGTTCCTAAAAACATCCAACTATCTAAAGACCCGTCCCACCAGATTCCCTGGAGCACAGAGCACCTCACTCTATCCTGAACTCCCTCAGGGGGTGTTGAAGGTCCACAGCTATAGCAGCATGGGGTTCAGTCTCCATAGAGGCAGATGGCAAATGCCTTTGCTGTCCAGTATTTGGCAATTCTCTTGGTAAGTACCAATTTGCAGTTGACACGGCCCCCTTGTGGTCATAAATCTGACCATACTTTGGGGGGGATTTCATGACCACTTTGTCCCGCATTGCTAGGAAGGCTCGTTCCCAGTTCTGAAGAAGGTTTTTTTGATAAGACACTCAATGTGCTGTTACTGGACTAGGTCTTAATAGTCAAAGATCTCTGGACACCTGTCTTCTAGTTATGGTCCAGGCAAGTATTCCCTCTCATACCTAGGGTTACACTATTACAATCATTGGTCACATATCGAGCTATACATTTAATCAACTGCTTCAAGTCTAGTCATCATTTCCGTTGGAGGCTCAGTCATATACTTGGTAATACAACAAATAACAATCTTGTGAAACAAGCAAAATACACATGGTATAGTTAATAACATTAGTGGAATTAAAAGTAAATATTTTAGCCATTCACCTCCACACCATTTTTTTTTGAAGATCATCAAGACTAGGGAATGAATCTCTTAAAGTAGAAATCTAATTTTTCATGTGGTTCAAATGTGTCACATTGAAGGCTTTATCAGGTATGAAAATACAGCATTCAGTTTGAATTATAGCACAGATATCTCCCTGAGATACTGTAAGGTGTCAAGGGCCTTGCAGTTGCATAGCACTGCCTTTCTTATCATAGAGACAGAATTCAATAGGCTAATAGCCCGGTTACTTATGAAATTTGTTACCACTTAGATATGGTCAATTACATCCTCCAACCCCATTGAAGGCACGCACACACACACGCACACACAAGCTGCTACTGACCACTCATCTAAAATAAATTTCCTAGGGGATATCCAATCAGAGCCCCAGAGAACAGAAATCCACCTAGAGAACAGGTAACCCAGAAGTACTACGCACAGGTAATTGGCCACAACCCAACAACTGGATTGAGTTTAAACTAGCATAGAATCATGTCCATAATAGAAAACATGTGACTGATAGGTATAGGTCCAAGGAATCAAGAAAACATTATAAATGATCATAAAATTCAGATCAGCATCTTGGGCGAGCTGTCTACTTCTGATGTCGTCTTCTTCTCATCCTAGTGTAGTGTGGTTTCCTCAGTTTGAACACTGTTTTAAGGTGAGTTTGAGGTCAGCAGACCTCTCTATAGACCAGTCCAGCTTAGGAGCCTTTGGAAGTGAAAGTTAACCCAAGAGTCCATTTCCCTTCTATTTCACTCGGCATGAGCTAGTTTAGAGTACCTGATAGGAAGGTCCTTCCACCCAGGTTGGAGACAATTCCTTAAATTATGTCTTATTCCAATCTTGATTGCAGGTCATGCATGAGGCATCTGATCTTCATCCAAAGACAGATGACTAAAATAAGCTTCAGAAACCACCCTAGAGTGCCCTTTAATAATGCAATTAAATTTTCCCCTAACAACAAAGAACTATCCAGGAAATGAGTCTTAGTTGATACAGACGTCCATTAACAAACTGGGATTCAACATTCATTGAAACAGCTTTTTCTCCCTAAAATCACGATCATTTTTACCAAGTATAACCAAATTAAGACTTGTTTGTAATATAGGTCTGGTCTCAGTAAACTTAGCCTGATGACTTATATAACCATAATTGATCATAAACTTTTTTGCTTTGCTGAGACTATAAAAGTCTCAGACTGAGCTTTTAAAATAAAACATTTTAGGGCTAGGAAAGTCATGACAAAGGTTTATCACAGATTTTGCCTAACAGATCTAAGTGAATTCCTTCCTTCTCAAGGTCTCAGATTCCTTCAAGTTCCTTCATATTTATGTACCTGTTAGTGAGATAATCTTCCTAACTTATCTGATAAAGTTACTGGAAACTAAGAGTTTCTCTGGAGGGTTCAAATAGAGAGAAAAGATAAATGTTTCAATTTGTTTATAAAATATAATGTTACCAAATACTGTCATAATTAGTTTGAGGGGAAGTTTTTCTTACACTTGGAAAACACAGATTCAAGTCAGTAATTTTTCATATAGAAACCATAAAAGTTATAAGCATATTCACCAATTCATTCAGTCCTTTTGTTAACCTTTGTGAAGTCATCAGGTTTTTCATTAGAATCTTTAGCCAGTTCAGAAACTGATACTTATTCAAAAGTGCTTTTTATAAATCTTGAAGGGGAAGCATTTTTTCAGAACTTGGTTAGTGTTATGACAATATTTTGAGATAGTAACTAGAATTATACCTGATAACATTTTACCCAAACATATAAAAATTTTAGGAACTCCATACAGTTCCTAGGATATCTATATTAGTAACATATTACCATACAATATAGGACTTCCCTGGTGGCTCAAACAGTAAAGCATCTGTCTACAATGCGGGAGACCCGGGTTCGATCCTTGGGCCAGGAAGATCCCCTGGAGAAGGAAATGGCAATCCACTCCAGTACTCTTGCCTGGAAAATCCCATGGACAGAGGAGCCTGGTAGGCTACAGTCCATGGGGTCGCAAAGAGTTGGACACCACTGAGCGACTTCACTTCACGTCACCATACAATATAACCTGAGACTTATTACTCACTTCACAATACTTCCCATGTAATTCTGTGTACAAAATGAACATAATTAGTGTAATATCTCTCTTTGGGATGTTTCAGGGGGCCTCTAAAATATCCCAAAGTTAGCTAGAAATCTTCATTAGAATGCTTTAGAAGCTTTGTCAACAAATATCAAAAAGGTTTAGAACAGTCAGTCAGATAGAACTATAGGTCATAGTGAAACAATACTGTTCACTTTTCGTACCAAAAACACACATCTTACTTCCCTTAAGCAACCAAGAACTGACTTTTGTATTAATATTTTATAGATAAATAAATAAATACCAGTGATAATTTCTAAGACCTTTGTTTTCTTAGAGAACATTTTAGAATGGCATCAAACATCATTTGGAGAAGGAAATGGCAATCCACTCCAGTACTCTTGCCTGGAAAACCCCATGGACAGAGGAGCCTGGTAGGCTACAGTCCATGAGGTCGCAGAGTTGGACATGACTGAGCGACTTCCCTTTCCTTTCCTTTCCTAAACGTCATTTATTTTTAATCCCAAATCTCTTTAGCATCTCTGTAAGAGATAGTGTTTAGTAGTAAATGTTTCAAATTCTTATTTTACTTGGAAATGATTTAGCTATTCAATAGACTTCCAACACTTAGTTTAGCACAATCCTTAGAAGTTCAAGTTACCCCAATCTGGATAGACTATTTTAGACAGACATTCCTAAAGCATCAGTTCAGTTCAGTTCAGTCGCTCGGTCATGTCCGACTCTTTGCGACCTCATGAATCGCAGCACTCCAGGCCTCCCTGTCCATCACCATCTCCCGGAGTTCACTCAGATTCAAGTCCAATGAGTCAGTGATGCCATCCAGCCATCTCATCCTCTGTCGTCCCCTTCTCCTCCTGTCCCCAATCCCTCCCAGCATCAAAGTCTTTTCCAATGAGTCAACGCTTTGCATGAGGTGGTCAAAGTACTGGAGTTTCAGCTTTAGCATCATTCCTTCCAAAGAAATCCCAGGGCTGATCTCCTTCAGAATGGACTGGTTGGATCTCCTTGCAGTCCAAGGGACTCTCAAGAGTCTTCTCCAACACCACAGTTCAAAAGCATCAATTCATAATTATTCTTAATAGAGTTTATCTAAAGGCTCATATCTTATTTACATTTTTTAGAAGTTTCTTCACTTCTAATTTCCTTGCTGACAAACTTGTAACAGTTATAATATTTAACTTATATTAAACCTGGGTACAATGAAAATATTCTGCTTAATGTTAATTACTCTTACACATGCCTACATTATTTAGATCAACAAAAAAACATTAATATCAGGTATTTAATACTGAATATTTCCCAGTTCATGTGAACCTGAAGTTCATTTAGGTTACTTTCTCTTGTATTTAGAATTATTTGATTTGTAAGTACTTACTTTTTTTTTTTTAAGGCCAATTAGATTAGAGCTCATTTACAAACTAATCTCAGCAATCAGCAATATTATTTAAAAAAAAAAAAAAGCAAAGACATACACACATCCAAATAGCCACAAGAGATCCTATAGCTTTGTTTTCCAAACTTAGTTATGAATAATTAAAAAAAAATGGTTGGAGTAAGATTTTAAAAGGCTTTGTTCCCCTTTTTGTTACTTTTGTTTTCAGGACTTAGATATGGTCTAGATAAGTGATCCAGAGAGCTCTGGTCTAAAGGTATAGGAGGAGTTATTTCCTCAGGTCAAGAATTCTTAAAGAGATAATTTTTCCTTCTTCAAGAATCTAAAGAATATTGTGACCACGTTGTCAAAAATTGTATTTTTGTGTGTGTGTGACCATAGTTTTATAGCCAAAATTTAGACCAACTAGACCCAAATTTAGTACTCAACTTGGCCCTGATAACAAGGGCAGATTAGTCCCAGTAGGGATTGTCCTTCTGAGGAAGTAGGGGTCTTAGTTTGATCAGCCCAGGCTGTTGATTACAGCAGGAAGTCCTGGACATAAGGGCACTTCAGTTCATTTTCCTCTCCTATGTCAATAAAGATCTAATATTTTTAGGCCACTTTTCTTGTCATTGGATCATAGCTGTAGATTGACCAATCATTTAAAAAATTTTCCCAAGGGGGTCCCAGGTGGGGTGTGGAACCTTAGAGTGAGCAATTCACATATTAGCTTGAACAGTTTGCACCAGATGTCTGTGCACTTAAACCAAACCAACAAACCAAAGCAAACCAGAACTTCATAAGCCAGGAGTCACACTCCAAATGAAACAAAAAGCAAAGAGATGCCCAGAAATCAAAAGCCAAATGACAATAATGCCCCCAAAAGATGGTAAAGTGATGCCCCCAAATCAAAAGTCAAATGGCATAAATGCCAAATGTGACCTCCCAGTTCCCCTAGACGTGAGACCAGGCAAAGTCAGTGCTAGCAGCCTTTTTAGTTCTGATAGTTTCAAGCAATTTCTTGTTGATTTTCTGCGAAGAAGTTACTCTATCATTTCCCGTTTTAGAAGCTTCTAGTTACCAAAGCACGGCCAGCCTTTTCTAATTGTGCATGCAAAAATATCAATTTTAGAATATCAAAAGAACCCCAGTTTGGCCATTTTAGGTTGAGATCCCTTTTAGTATAATTTCTCCAATTAACTAGGTACTTGCAAGTATGAGCTCCCTATGTATTGTACAAGAATCCGTCTAGAGTGTTAGTCAGAGTCTGGCTTTCTGACACCCCTTTGTTTCTGTTTTTGAGAGATTCTGTTTCCCATTTTAAGCTGAATTTGTCAGGGATAAAAATCACTAGTGCACTTGAGTAGTGGGCCTATGTGCTGCTTGTGAGCTTAACTCTTCCAGGAGTCACCCCAGAATCGTTTCAGCTCGTCTTACGTTTCTTGGATTCTGCCTCCAGCAATCTAAGACCATCATGGCTGCCAAGGTCGCTAAATAGCCAGTCCTTATGTGTGAGCCCCGGCTGAACAAGTGTGTTAATTAATGAGTCGGTTTCCCTATGGGACCACTGCACAGTATGAGGACTAGGCCTTCACCATGCCTGTAAATTCCTCAGTCACCGGAGAAAACTGAAACTGACCAGGAGGAATCTTGTCCCTTTTCTGCAGAGCCAAGCTCTCGTGTATTTTCCTCACTTTTATCCTGACAAATTCTATAATGACAGTCAAATTTAGTGTCAGATCAGCCTCTTACTTAACCACTCAGCCAGGACCTTTCAGTCCCCTACAATGGAGCGACTTCAGCATCTTTCAGCTGAGCCCTGGGTAGTCCTCGATTTTGTTCCAATTGAGCCCCCTTACCCAGTACTTTTCCACTGGGTTGGAATTCTCCTGGCATCTTTCAGCCAGCCCCCATCCAGTATCTTTTGACTGAGCCCCATTCAGTGTCTAGACCATGAGTGGGTATGCCCTGGATGTTTCACCCAGGCCCACCTAGTATCTTTCCTACTAGGAGGGGGCAGGTTACCTGCTCCACCACCAAATAAAACTCAGAATCTTAACCAGTACGGGAGATTCAAGAACCAGGACAGACTTACCCAAATTCATCTGCACTCCCTGAGGAGGCGGATGGGCACAAGGGGCTGCTGCTGGTACCAACCTCTGGTTCCTCATGGAGTCTGGTCTAGAAGAAAGGAAGTCCACTCTGGGCCCCTTCATGGTTGCCATAACTGTCAACAAAAAAGACGCACAACTTGAGAGTTATGAGTTAAGTTTTATTGGGGGCAAAATGAGGACGGCGGAGAGGCAACATCTCAGATAGCTCTGAGAGACTGCTCCAAAACGGCAGTGGGGGAAAGTCAATATATAAGGTTTTGGTGAAGGAAGAGTTCAATACCATGAAACACTCATTTTACAAAAGGTTTTTGTTAGTTAAGAGGATCTGATGTCACCATGAAGGGATTTAGTGCTTCTCTAGATTTGAGGAGATGCAAGGATTGAGATCATAAAATCTGTTCCTAAAAACATCCAACTATCTAAAGACCCATCCCACCAGATTCCCTAGAGCACAGAGCACCTCACCTCACCCTGAACTCCCTCAGGGGGTGTTGAAGGTCCACAGCTATAGCAGCATGGGGTTCAGTCTCTATAGAGGCAGATGGCAAACACCTTTGCTGTTCAGTAGTTGGCAGTTCTCTTGGTAAGTGCCAGTTTGTAGTTGACACTCTCTTCAGCCAAAATGTTCATTATGATCTTGTTTCCTTCCTCCTCCGATTCTTTCTTTCCTCCCAAAGTTAATCGTGACTCTGTTTTTTCATTTGTCAAATTTTCTATGTTCCAATGGTTTCTTCCCCCTCTCCCCTCAAATAATCCAAACTCAGGAACAATATTTATGTCTACTCAAGTACAGAGGTTCTGGGCTTCCCAGGTAGTGCTAGCGGTAAAGGGCCTGCCAGTGCAGGAGCTGGAAGAGACACAGATTCGATCCCTGGGCCCAAAAGGTCCCCTGGAGGAGGCAGGGCAACCCACTCCATTATTCTTGCCCGGAGAATCCCATGGGCAGAGCAGATGGCAGGCTGCCGTCCATAGGGTCACACAAGATCGGACACGACTGAAGAGACTCAGCACACACGCATGCCACAGAGGTTCTATTCTTCGCTTCTGCTGGCAAATTCCTCTAATAAACCTCCGATCCCTGAACCAGTCTGGAGGCTGCCACCCATTCTTGTGTAGAATCATCTGTTATGTAGGTGATGTCCCATCTTTCTCTTTCTTGATTAATTTCCTTCTTCTGCTGAAGCACATCTTCTGAAAGAAAGTATATAGAAGGTAAAATATTTAAGCCTTTGGTTTTCTGAAAATGTCTTTCTCTTACAGTTTATTTGATTAATAACTTGCCTGAGGATAGAATTGTGGCTGAAAGTCATTTTCCCTAAGAATATTGAAGGCATGTGTCATTATCTTCTATCTTTCAGTTTTGCTATTATGAAGTTCCATGCTATTCTGGTTTCAGATCTTTTATCCATCACTCATACACACACACACACACACACACACACACACACACACACACACACACAAAACCACACCTGGAACTTCTAGAAGTTTTCCCTTTATTCTGGGTAATCCTGCATGATGATATGATACTTTTCCAGAAATTCATTATTGTGGGCACTCTGTGTTCCCTTCAGTGTTAAGTCTTTGGCCCCTCCATTCTGGAAGGTTTTTAATCGAGGCTTTGATAATTTCCTCTCTGCCAGTATCTCTGTGCACTCATTCTACTGTTTCTCTTTATCAGATATAGAATCTCCCTGACTGTATCTAAGTTCTCTTTTCCCACTTGCCATGGCTTTGTTTCTGTTGTCCAATTCAAAATCTTTGGAATAGTTCCTGAAGTTTATCTTCCAATCCTGTTCATATAGTTTCTATATTTATATTATATTTTTCAAATCCTAGTTTTAATTTCCAAGAGGCCTCTCATAGTCCTTGAAGATATTAAGAAGTTTGGTTGGTTTTTTTTGTTCGTTTGTTTGTTTTTTAGTTTTCTGTCTCCTACATTATCAATGTTTTCTCTGGATTCCTTTTTTCTAGTTATCTTTTTATTTTGCTCTTTTTTATATTGATGACTATTGAATATTGCTTCATATTAAAAATCCAGACATCAAAAACCTGACAGTAAGATGTGTGGGTGGGGAGTGGGTGTAGTCTATCTACAAGGGCGACTCACAACAATCCACATTTTCCAATGGGGGAATCCTAAGTGTCAGCCACCATCTGTCTGGAGAGACTTCTTTCCCTCTTTTCCGCTATCCAGAGACAGCAGGAGTGCGGGTATGACTTGCAGCCTTTGAGAAGAAGCTGAGTGAGAGTCCACTGTTTAATCTGCTTCCCTCATACCCAACCCTTTGTCACCCCCTCTCTCTCTGGGATCTCTGATCAGTTTTTCTAGATATAAACTCCCCATATCTCCTAGGTGGAGGGAGAAAGGAGAGGAGGTAAGGGATTTAACATGCTGTGAACACATCTCCTTGAACCCCTACTCCATGTTTCACCCCTGTTTTCTGTGGGACTTTGCACTTTCCAAGTCCTGAGGCTTATTCAGGACTTCTGCAAATTACTGCTCTGCCTTCAACACTCAAGCTAAGACTTCTAACCCACTAAGTCAGTAACAGCTCTGTTTTTCATCCTGAAAAAAAATGTGTTGGAACTTATCAACTATTGCCTATTTTCCCAACCTCTTTTTCTTGTAGGTTAAACTTTTTCCTTTAGAGTTTTTGGATGGTGAGAAAATTGACTCTGTGACTAGCCTGCTCTGTTTTCAGACTCTGTCCTGAAAATCATTCAAGTCTCTTCCATTTATTAACGGTGTGGTCTTGAGCAAGTTAACTACCACTCAAAGTCTGAGTTCCCTCATCTGTAAACCTATGACTAACACCTGTTATAAACAGGTCACAGTTCTCTTCTGGTGAAGAACTGACAAATATAAATGACTTAACTGGTATTTGTTTATCTTTAGCTAATTATCTGGTTTCTTTTCCCACATCTGACCTACCCTAGGACCTTCTCCTTGGGTGTGTATGTACCCCTCAGCCAAGATGGATCCCAAAGTGAAGGCTTCTGGGAGAAGCAAGACTTATTATGGTTTGGCATATCCCCGAACTTTTGACCCATAAGGAGCCATTCTGTGCATGTGTAGAGTCTTCCTTGTCCCAAAAGGGGGAAAATGGAGATCCCTTAATCCTTTACTTGAACAAGGTTTTGTTCCTCTTTGTCCTTGCCATGACTATTACCTTAAGGAGTTTACAAGAGGCAAAGACTGGCTATTTACTCTGTTTCTGTTGTTACTTCCTCTTTGGAGGGCAAACAGGAGTCTGATTATAAATGCCATAACTGGATTTCAACCCATCTCTTGTCCCAGGAAATGCAAGCAGGAGGCTACTTGTAGGTATCTAGCCTGAAGCCTACTTCTTCCTGTCCCATGAAATGCAAACTGGAGGCCAGTTGTAAATGTCTAACCTGGAGCTCATCTATCTTCTGCTCAGATTCAACATAATTCCTATCAATATCCCAATTGATAATTTTTGTCAAAATTCACAAGTTGATTCTAAAATTTGTATGGGAGTGCAAAGGGATTCAGAATGGCCAAAACCAATAGTGCAAAAGAAAAAATTAGGAAGACTTACACTTTCTGAATTCAAATTTTACTACAAAGCTACAATAACCAAGACTGTGATACTGACATAATGATAGACATGCACCTCTATGGAATAGAATTGAGAGTCTAGAAATAAATCTTTACATTTATGGTCAATTGATTTCGACAAGGGTTCCAAGATCACTCAATGGGAGAAGAATAAACTTTTCAACAAATAGTACAGGGACAGTTGTATATCAGTTCAGTTCAGTTCAGTTGCTCAGTCCTGTCCGACTCTTTGCGATCGCATGAATCGCAGCACTCCAGGCCTCCCTGTCCATCACCATCCCCCGCGGTTCACTCAGACTCACATCCATCGAGTCAGTGATGCCATCCAGCCATCTCATCCTCGGTTGTCCCCTTCTCCTCCTGCCCCCAATCCCTCCCAGCATCAGAGTCTTTTCCAATGAGTCAACTCTTCGCATGAGGTGGCCAAAGTACTGGAGTTTCAGCTTCAGCATCATTCCCTCCAAAGAAATCCCAGGGTTGAAGATCTCCTTCAGAATGGACTGGTTGGATCTCCTCGCAGTCCAACGGACTCTCAAGAGTCTTCTCCAACACCACAGTTCAAAACCATCAATTCTTTGGTGCTCAGGTTTCTTCAGAGTCCAAATCCGACAGCCATACATGACCACTGGAAAAACCATAGCCTTGACTAGATGGACCTCTGTTAGCAAAGTAATGTCTCTGCTTTTGAATATGCTATCTAGGTTGGTCATAACTTTTCTTCCAAGGAGTAAGCGTCTTTTAATTTCATGGCTGCAGTCACCATCTGCAGTGATTTGGGAGCCCCCCCAAAAAATAAAGTCTGACACTGTTTCCACTGTTTCCCCATCTATTTCCTGTGAAGTGATGGGACCAGATGCCATTATCTTCGTTTTCTGAATGTTGAGCTTTAAGCCAAATTTTTCACTCTCCTCTTTCACTTTCATCAAGAGGCTTTTTAGTTCCTCTTCACTTGCTGCCATAAGGGTGGTGTCATCTGCATATCTGAGGTGATTGATATTTCTCCCAGCAATCTTGATTCCTGCTTGTGCTTCTTCCAGTCCAGCATTTCTCATGATGTACTCTGCATAGCAGTTAAATAAGCAGGGTGACAATATACAGCCTTGACGTACTCCTTTTTCTATTTGGAACCAGTCTGTTGTTCCACGTCCAGTTCTAAATGTTGCTTCCTGAGCTGCATACAGGTATCTCAAGAGGCAGATCAGGTGCTCTGGTATTCCCATCTCCTTCAGAGTTTTCCACAGTTTATTGTGATCCACACAGTGAAAGGCTTTGGCATAGTCAATAAAGCAGAAATAGATGTTTTTCTGGAACTCTCTTGCTTTTTTGATGATCCTGTGGATGTTGGCAATTTGATCTCTGGTTCCTCTGCCTTTTCTAAAACCAGCTGGAACATCAGGAAGTCCATGGTTCACATATTGCTGAAGCCTGGCTTGGAGAATTTTGAGCATTACTTTACTGGCGTGTGAGATGAGGGCAATTGTGTGGTAGTTTGAGCATTCTTTGGCATTGGCTTTCTTTGGGACTGGAATGAAAAGTGACCTTTCCCAGTCCTGTGGCCACTGCTGAGTTTTCCAAATTTGCTGGCATATTGAGTGCAGCACTTTGACAGCATCATCTTTCAGGATTTGAAATAGCTCAACTGGAATTCCATCACCTCCACTAGCTTTGTTCATAGTGATTCTTTCTAAGGCCCACTTGACTTCACATTCCACGATGTCTGGCTCTAGATGAGTGATCATACCACCTAGATCTAGGTCATGAAGATCTTTTTTTTATAGTTCTTCTGTGTATTCTTGCCACCTCTTCTTAATATCTTCTGCTTCTGTTAGGTCCAGACCATTTCTGTTCTTTATCGAGCTCATCTTTGCATGAAATTTTCCCTTGATGTCTCTAATTTTCTTGAAGAGATCTCTTGTCTTTCCCATTCTGTTGTTTTCCTCTATTTCTTTGCATTGATCGCTGAGGGAGGCTTTCTTATCTCTTCTTGCTATTCTTTGGAACTCTGCATTCAGATGCTTATATCTTTCCTTTTCTCCTTTGCTTTTCGCTTCTCTTCTTTTCACAGCTATTTGTAAGGCCTCCCCAGACAGCCATTTTGCTTTTTTTGCATTTCTTTTCCATGGGGATGATCTTGATCCCCGTCTCCTTTACAATGCCACGAGCCTCATTCCATAGTTCATCAGGCACTCCATCTATCAGATCTAGGCCCTTAAATCTATTTCTCATTTCCACTGTATAATCATAAAGGATTTGATTTAGGTCATACCTGACTGGTCTAGTGGTTTTCCCTGCTTTCTTCAATTTAAGTCTGAATTTGGCAATAAGGAGTTCATGAGCTGACCCACAGTCAGCTCCTGGTCTTGTTTTTGTAGCTTCTCCATCTTTGGCTGCAAAGAATATAATCAATCAGATTTTGGTGTTGACCATCTGGTGATGGCCATGTGTAGAGTCTTCTCTTGTGTTGTTGGAAGAGGGTGTTTGCTATGACCAGTGCATTTTCTTGGCAAAACTCTATTAGTCTTTGCCCTGCTTCATTCCATATCCCAAGGTCAAATTTGCCTGCTACTTCAGGTGTTTCTTGACTTCCCACTTTTGCATTCCAGTCCCCTATAGTGAAAAGGACATCTTTTGGGGGTGTTAGTTCTAAAAGGTCTTGTAGGTCTTCATAGAACAGTCCAACTTCAGCTACTTCAGCATTACTGGGCGGGGCATAGACTTGGATTACCGTGATACTGATGGTTTGCCTTGGAAATGAACAGAGATCATACTGTCGTTTTTGAGATTGCATCCAAGTACTGCATTTCAGACTCTTTTGTTGACCATGATGGCTACTCCATTTCTTCTAAGGGATTCCTGCCCACAGTAGTAGATATAATGGTCATCTGAGTTAAATTCACCCATTCCAGTCCATTTTAGTTTGCTGATTCCTAGAATGTCTACATTCACTCTTGCCATCTCCTGTTTGACCACTTCCAATTTGCCTTGATTCATGGACCTGACATTCCAGGTTCCTATGCAATATTGCTCTTTACAGCATCGGACCTTTTATCACCAGTCACATCCACAGCTGGGTATTGCTTTTGCTTTGGCTCCATCCCTTCATTCTTTCTGGAGTTATTTCTCCACTGATCTCCAGTAGCATATTGGGCACCTACTGACCTGGGGAGTTCCTCTTTCAGTATCCCTTCATTTTGCCTTTTCCTACTGTTCATGGGGTTCTCAAGGCAAGAATACTGAAATGGTTTGCCATTCCCTTTTCCAGTGGACCACATTGTGTCAGACATTAGTTATTCGGGAAATTGGTCATTAGTCATTAGGGAAATGCAAATCCAAAGCACAATAAATATATCACTTCAAACCCACCAGGACGACAGTGGCAAAATAAAAATATATATATTTGGTCTTTGCCCTTTGTTTTTGGCCTACAGTTCCTAAACTCTTTGGAATTTCTTGAGTGGTAAGAGTGTCTTTTGTTATTCAAAATGATGTCTTTTTGATCAGATCTGAATTTATGCCGATGAGGTGGCTCTTTGTGGGCCCTTCACCATGGCGACTTGTTGACATAGGAACCAACCACATGATTACAAAGTTAGAAGTAACTTTCTAACCCTGGTCCTCTAGGGAAAGGAGAGAGAGACTGAGTTCAAACACCAAAGGCCATTGATATAATCAGTTGTGCCTAGTCAATGAACTTTGATAAAAACACCAAAACAAAGAGGCTAAAAGAGCTCCGAACTGTGACCGTGCTGACATGCTGGAAGTGTGGGACCCTGGAGAGGGCAGGGAAGCGCTGCACCCCACTCCCCCTGCCCTGTGCCTCTCTTCCACTTGGCTGTTCCTAAGTTGTATCCTTTAAAGTAAAACTGTTATCACAAGTTTAGTGGTTTCCTGAGTTCTGTGTTATGTCAGCCAATTATTGTACCTGAGGTGAGGTCATGGGAAACCCCAAATTTGTAGTCACCACAGCAGAAATGTGAGTAATCTGGTGACCCCATTTGCAGCTGGAGTGTGAAGTGGAAGCAATCTTGTGAGGCTGAGCGCTTAAACCTGTGGAATCTGTGCCGACCCCAGGTACTTAGTGTCAGAATGGGATTGAATGGCAATGAAAGCAAGCAGCACTCTGTTGGGCTCTGCGTATGGAAGCCTTTCTGTGTCCTCAGTTTCTTGTTTGTAGAAAATATGTTTCATGCAGACTCCAAGACCTTCCTTGAGTTCCAAAGGGCAGGTTCAAACAGTTGGTAATCAGGAAAGGGAGGGGATGTGGAGAGAAGAGTGGAGCAGTCAGGAAACAGTGGTACAGCTTGGGGCAGGGTCCTGGTTCCCCCTCACGTGAGACACAGAACAATATTTTTAGCTGTTTTGCACATACTGAATCCCTCACCAAATGGAAGATATTAACTATTTGATGAAGCATTCTTTGTTCTAGAGAGACCGTCACACAGTTCAAAAACCTTGAAAACCACAGAAGCCCGTCATGAAACCACCCGATGCCAAATGATTTCTGAATTGAAGGGATGCAGTCTTTGCATGCACCCTGACCTTTATCAGCAATCTCACTCCTTGATTTTAAGACTTCTCACAAACCCCCTGGATTGGGACACACAGTTTTGAGGGCATCACCCCACTGTGGCCCCACGTGCCTAGCAAAGCAATAAAGTCACATCAACTACAAATTGGCACTTGCCTGTCAACTACTAACAGGCACTTGTCAAGAGCATTTTCCCGTGACTGAACAACAATAAGGACATTTCCATCTGCCTGCACTACTGCAGCTGCTGACCTGCAACATTCCCTGAAGGGAATTCAGTGTGGAGAGTGAGTCGCTCTGTGCTCCAGGGAAACTGGTGGAATAGGTGTTTTCAGGAACCGATTTTGTGATCACAATCCTTGAATCTCCTCATATCTAGAAAAGCACTAAACCGCTTCATGGTAACATCAGCTCCTCATGACTAGCAGAAAACCTTTTGTAAAGTAAGTGCTTGATTGTACTGAACTCCCCCCTCACCAAAATCTTATATATTCACTTTCCCCAACTGCCTCTTCAGAGCAGTCTCTCAAGCTATCTGAGGTGCTGTCTCCCAGTCTGCAGTCCTCATTTTGCCCCCAATAAAACTTAACTCCCAACTCTCGCATTGCGCATCTTTTTAGTTGACAGCTATTTTTCCTACTTCACCCAAACTCTTTCTCTGAGATTCAGTTCAGTGCCAGTGTACAGAGGCTGACTTTCCATATCACTAGGACACCCAGTTGAAGTCAGAAAATTGATGAACTGGTTGTTGTTGCCGGGCGGGGAGGGGAGTCTGTAATGAAAAAGACAATGGGAAGTGTTGGTGAGGACATGGAGAAGTTGGAGCATTTGACATCGCTGGTGGGAACATAAATGGCGCAGCCACCTGGCAAAACAATCCGGCAGTTCCTCAAGAGGTCCCGCATGCTTACATATAACCCAGCAGTCCCGCTCCTGGGCGTATTTCTGAGAGAAATGAAAACACAAATCTACCAAAAACATTGTACATGAATGTTTGAGGCAGCATTATTCATAATAGCCAAAAAGTAGAAACAATCCAAGCATTCAACCGATAAAAGTAGCTTATTCATTCAATGGACTATTATTCAGAAATAAAAAGGAATGAATAACTCACACATGTAACAATACGGATGAACCTCATAAACATTATGCACTTAAGCGAAAGAAGTCAGTTACAGAAGACCCTATATTATATGATCCCATTTATACGCAGTGTCTATAGAGATAGGAAGTAGGTTAGTGGGCACCTAAGTCAGGGGATGTGGGGTGGGGGTGGGTGATGGGAAGTGACTGCTAATAGGCATGTAGTCTCTTTTGGCGATGAAAAAATGTTCTAAAATTAGATTGTGGTGATGATTGCACAACTCCAAGAAGATACAAAAACCATTGAATTATACAATACCATGGGTGAATGGTACAGTTATATGAATTACATGTCAACAAAACTTCTTTTAAAAAGTAGTTTGCAGACTATAAAATTAAATTCAAAAGTCAATTTTTAATTTAACATTATTATAGGTAGTAAAACAATATAAATATTGGGGATCATTTCAGCCACCAGTCTTAATTATAATTTGACATTTATTTCTCAGCTGCCCTGATGCTGATCAGAATTGCAGATGAAACCAATTGCTCCTTAGGAATCTGTTTCAAGCACTATGGATCTGTCTGGATGCAAGAAGGCTGTGATAAAGACAACTGATGTTTAGGATCACCTGTGTATGTGGTCCCTTCCTGTTTGAACCATATTTGATGACTTAACAGTCTCCGAAAATTCTTTCCTGAGTAGAACAATGTTGCTTCACATCTCATAAGTCAAAGCAGTGAGTTCCAGTAAAAACGCTCTTCTCAAAGCCACTTGACATTAAATTTTCAGCTTAATTTCCTGAAGAACTATCAGAGCCATAGAATGCAGATAGTAATCATACTCCTAGTCACCACATAACAGGTGAGAAGGCCCACTGTTTCTAAATGCACAAGCACAAGCCTGAAACCATCTCACAATGGCTCAGCTGCTTGATGATAAAAATCTGAAGTGGGGTTAGACAGAGGATAGGAGTGAGACAAGGTGAGCCCAGGGCACTGCTATACTGCAATCATGTGGGAAACACAGGCAAGAAACAAGAATATGGCCATTTCATCACATTGGCAGACATGCTTCCCATGAGTAGAAGCATATCATTTTATAAAAATGAAATTCTATGGAAAATACAGTTCTGTAGCCTGTGTTTTTTTTTACTTAGCAGTATGTTATGAACATCTACTGGTAGCATTTAAAAGGAGTCTGATCATTGCAATGTATCCCTCCACATAATGATACCTTCATTTTACCAATCTTGCCTGGTTAGCTATTTACGACTTCAGTTGGGTTTGGTCATTTTCTATGATAAACAAGTCTTCAGTGGAGCCCCAATATTCATGCTCCCAATGGTCCCTGCTGTCTTCTGGGGGCTATTTTTACACCATAGGGAGAAGGGTACAATTCTTCTTCTAACGCTTAGCTGAAATAAAATTTTGTTTCAGAATTTTGGGGAACTAGTCAGGAATTCAGGCAAGATGTCTAAGACATAGACACAGGAGGACATTTACCAAGAGCCAAACATGTTTCAGACACTTTATAAAAGGTCACGTCCCAACTCCTTACTTTATAGAGGGGGATACTGAGATCCAGAGTAAACCACAGAGCTTCTTGGTTTATCTGACACTGAAGCTCAAGGAAGCATGAAGGTGTGAAGGCCACGGGCAGGGGGAAGATGGCCAGAGGCCCGAGGGCTTAAGGCAGCTGTGGCCGAGTCAGAGCCCTGTGACTCTCCTGGAGATGCTGGGACCCCTGGAGGGCTCTGCCGCACTCCCAGATGGACCCTGCAACATGATTGTAAGCTTGTGTCTGTGAGGAAATGTTTCTAAATTAAGATAATTTTTGCTCCTTTTCTTAAGAAAAGTCCTCATCATTGTTTCTGCACCAACCTCCATAAACTTCACAGAGGTGCTGGAGCTGATACTGTTTACAGTGGGGGGTGGGGGAGAGGCCTGAGGCTGGGGCTGCAGGGAAGTGAAAAGTGAAAGTGAAAGTCGCTCAGTCATGTCCAACTCTTTGTGACCCAACCAAGGGATCTCTGTGTTCACCCTTCTGGTCTAGATCACAATCTTTTCTGTCCTGGCCTCCTCAGCAAAGGGCCTGCAAACATGCAAGTTCTGTCTTGTTACAGACTCTCCTGGCGGTTCACAGCCAGCTGTGAGGACAGACTCCACACACTTTTGAAAAGAGCCCAGGCTGCCACTAGAACCCTTTTTCTAAGGGAGCTGGGCTATTATGCCTGAATCCCATAGTGAATGAAGAGTTGAGAAGAAAAGAATTTTTAATGTCACATTACCAAAACTCCTGGCTCCCAGATGACTGATGCTCACAGGTAAGGTCAATCCAGGTAACAGTCCTGGAGGTCTGTTCTCTTAAGAAACACGGACATCTCTATGATGCTCCTAATCAGCCATGAAAAAGTTGCCCTTTTAGCTTCTTATAGTGAGAGATTGTCATCAGTTGTTTGAGAAGACGTTAGGTTGTGGTTTGGAAAGATTTCTGAATTCAAATGAAAATAATTACAATTGATCCAATCGATTGTACAATTTAAATAAACAGAGATTTCATGTTTAACCATGTCAACTAAAAAAAGATGTACAACTTGAGAGTAGTGAGTTAAGTTTTATTGGGGGCAAAATGAGGACCATAGCCCAGGAGGCAGTGTCTCAGATAGCTCTGAGAGACTGCTCCAAAGTGGCAGTGGGGGAAAGACAATATATAAGGTTTTGGTGATGGGGGAGTTCAATACCATGAAACACTCATTTTACAAAAGGTTTTTTTGTTAGTCATGAGGATCTGATGTCACCATGAAGGGATTTAGTGCTTCTCTAGATTTGAGGAGATGCAAGGATTGAGATCATAAAATCTGTTCCTAAAAACATCCAACTATCTAAAGACCCATCCCACCAGATTCCCTGGAGGACAGAGCACCTCACCCCACCCTGAACTCCCTCAGAGGTGTTGAAGGTCCACAGCTATAGCAGTATGGGGTTCAGTCTCCATAGAGGCAGATGGCAAATGCCTTTGTGGTTCAGTCATTGGTAATGCTCTTGGTAAGTGCCAATTTGTAGTTGACAACCCATATGCTTTCCCTACATTTTACGACTGATGTAATTCCACCAACCTTCACTGCTTCAGTTCACACTCCTGTGTGACAGAGCCTGAGACCACTAACCCTCTGCAGGCAGTGCTTCTCTCCTTGTATCTGCAGGGTGTGAACAGGGCTGTCTTCCAAGAGAGCTGGTTTCAGGGTGCAGGTGGAGGGAGGAAGCTAGGGCTTCCCGGGGCCACAGCACACCCTGGAGAGCCAGGTCTGATCCCTGCTTTCACAGATGGGCCATGAGTGGGCACTCAGCAAGGGGATTTCCCTGAGGCCACCCAGCTCTCAGGACCAGAGGTAAACAATTAAGTTTTAATGAGCCTGACTACAAAGCCCGCATGCATCCACTCTCTTACAGCTAATTAGAGAAACCTAAGTGAAGTCGCTCAGTCATGTCCGATTCTTTGTGATCCCATGGACTGTAGCCCACCAGGCTCCTCCCTCTATGGGATTCTCTAGGCAAGAGTACTGGAGTGGGTTGCCATTTCCTTCTCCAGGGGATCTTCCCATGCAGGGATCAAACCCGGGTCTCCTGCATGCCAGGCAGATGCTTTAACCTCTGAGCCACCAGGGAAGCCCAGAGAACCCTAAGGACAGAATCAAATCTGACTTTTGGAACTTTCTCCCTCTCCTCCCCAAACACTGAGACCCACCACTCCAAGCCACTGGCCACACTCACCATCCGTGCTAGATAGTGTGACCTGCCACCCACATCCCAGCTCTACTCAGGAGTCACCCCATCTGAGGCTTCCCACATTCTCCATGGTCCCCTCCTCCCACAGCCGGTTATTCAAACTTCTTTGATGGAATTGATCCCATTATAAAGAAATCCTTGTCAATGGACTGTTGGTTTTGTGGGGATTGGTGAAGTTTTCTGTCATCAGAGTGTAGCCAGCTCTTGACATGGAACTCAAAGAGGTTATGGAGTGAGTGTTATAGAAAGTTTAGAGTCTCTGTACACAGGCGCCAAATCAAATTCGATTTTTAGGTGAAGTAGAAAAGGATAGCTCTACTGCTTTGACAGGCAAAGGGGAACACACCAGGTTTCTGCCTTTAAAATCTATTTGTCACAACTCCAGAGAACTTGATGAGGGCTTTTATACCAGAGGGTCCAAGGTGGGGTCTCTGACAAGATTAGGGTGTGAGCAAGGCCTGTAGACCCTCAACCTCAGGTGGTTGATCTAATCTTGATGAGCTTCTCTGGTCAGTTTAATCTTGCATCAAATGATTTCTTGGCTGCTTCTCCTTTGATTAGCAACTGTTCAAATTCACTCTTTGGAACTCAGGGAAGATCATAATGATCATCATGGCTGGAGTCTTGCCTACAAAAAATGGGGAGCAGAAAGGCCTCTGTGCCTGGGAACCCCACAGAGCCTCACTTGGTTCCATGCTTGTGGATTGGAGAGCCCCTTCCTGGTTTGACCCCAGCCTTCCTGTCATTGGCCTCCCACTTGGCCTTCCTGAAGAACTCAAGCAGCCTCTCAGGGGCCACATCCAGCCCCAGCCCAGACAAGCCTTCGACTTTCTTTTCCACACTTGCCCAGGTTTTGAGGTCCCACCTTCCCAAGCTGATGCTGTTCCTACTGCCTTGGCCGATGTCCTCCACCTCTATGTCCTGGGCTCCCTAAAGCACCAGGAAGAACTCTGATTTCAGGCATATAGACATCACTGTTTGAGGTCTCCGAGGGAAAGCTCCTTTCACAAACTAACTTCAAATAACACCAGCCTCTTAGGGAAACAATGAGACCTTTCCAAGTGGGTTTCCCCATCTGTGCGCTGTCCAACACAATGCCACCAAGAAACAGAGCTGCAGGAGAACTCCATGGAAAGAGTTTACAATGTAATGTGATTACAGAAGAGTGCGTTACACACACTACGGCAAATGAAGTATGGTCACGTCTCTGTACACACATGCACGTGAGCATACATACACTCAATAATGCTTGGAAAGTAACTACTCCAAAGCTTAGTCACAGTTACTTCTTAGTGGTGGGATTTCAGTTCATATTTCGCTTATTAAAAACCATAGTTGTTCAAAAGGATAGATTTATCCAGTCCTTCTCTCAATGACATTTTTAAAAAATGTTTGGAAAACATGTATTATTTTGTAATAAGACAGAAATTGTAATGAGACATAAAATAAAGTTACTTTTCAAATGCCAAATGTGTACATTCAAATTCCAAAAGTATACATTTTATGGATATTAAAACTGACAGTGTTAAACAAGACTTGTTATCACATTAGGATCTAAACAAGATACCCAAATATACACCTATGACTCAACGCTACTCCCATAAGCAGAAGGTAAGAGAGGTTATGTGAGTCAAGTGGTTGCAGAGTGGAGGAGGAAGGAAAGAGGAATGTCTCCTGGATAAGTCGCTGCCACAGCCCCCTCTGGGGCAGCCCCCACCCCGGGGCTTACACCGTGCTGCGCAGGAGGCTCTGTGTGGCAGCAACCGCTACTGCGGGCTCCTTGAAGAGCACCTCCTTATGGCAGGGGTTACTCTGGCCCTCCATCTCCCAGTTTCTTGGGATGGGCCCCCTGACCTGGCAGACAGGGCGCCAGGAGAGCTCAGGCCCTACCATGCTCTGTGGTGTCTGCTCCACCCAGAGGACACATCCAAGCTGCACCAGACTGAACTAGCCTGCAGCCCGTGGCACTGCCCTGCCCTCAGCCGTCTGCTCTTGCGTAGGCTCCCCCAACCCCACCCAGGGCGCTTGGGGCACTGCAGAACGCTGCTCCTTCCGCTGTACTCCCTCATCTCTGTCAGGGTGCCCCAGCCCCGGGCCTGGGCTTACGGGGACCACCCTGTTGCTGCCCCGCCCAGCAGGAGGCTCCAGCCTTGCGAGGTAACTCCCTTAGAGGCACACTCTTCTGGCTCAGTGGGAAGAAGGGGATCCCCTCTTAACTGACACACTAGGTTTGCACAGGGCCGCCACCACAGGCTTTTCCCTGCCTGCTCTCTTCTCTGCCTCTGGCCTGGAGGGAGCGGGTCAGGGGGAGGGAGGCCACTTGTGCTGCAGGGGGGTCCTGTGCCCTGTTTGTCTTCAGCTCTAGGCATTTGGCTTCAGTCTCAGGAGAAGGGAAAACGGCCCAGCCAACTGTCCTTGGGGGCGGGGAAGCCCAGTGAGAGATTCTGGGAAAACACTGGGGACCCTGAGGTCCTGAGTGTCCCAGACAGAGGAGGGGGAGGCGTGGCCTCAAGGAGAAGGTCAGTGCCAGAGGGGGGCAAACCACAGTCCCCCGTGTTGTCTAGGGTATCCGTAAGTGTCCCCACCTTCTTTCTGTGCCTCTTGTCCAGGAGGTGGCCTGTCTCATAGAGGGCACACAGGTGACCCAAAGGCTGTGCTTCACAGGTGAAGACAACACTGCCAAGGATGCTGATTTCTGAGCCCAGGGCCTACTCTCAGCAGGAATAGCAAATCGATGCTCCAAAGCCAGAGACTCAAGCCGCCTGACTCCTTGGGCATCCCCACCCCCACCTCATCCCCCCAGCCCCTTGGAAAAGAGTTATGTCCAGAAAGAGTGTAAATTGCTTTGAAAGTCCAAGAAGTGTATTAATAACCCAATAGTGCTCCCTGTAGCTATATAAATGCTAAGTAGAACAGAAATTACTCTGCAGGATCCTCTCACCCGAAAGATCGGATATAGCTTCTTTTGATAAGTCATCAACACGACTGTTAAAATAAAGCAGCCTCAGCCCTTTCAGTTCTGACCACAAGACAAAGTGTATTGAACCAAAGGTTAAAAACTGCAATTGATGCAGGGCTTTCTCTGGCTTGTCCCTCTTCTAGATCCTCTTTATTGCAATGAATGAAGATGAGCCCTGGGTTGCCTTTGTTGAGGTGGTCATCACTGTGATTGTTTTTGAGGTGGTCGTGGTTGTTGGCACTGGTATTCATCCCCTCACCCATTCCTAGATGAACAGCCCTGAAGTGGATTTACATTTTTGATTTGAAATGCCAAATGGGCAAATAAAATATAACTCTCACCCACTCACGTTGTCTCTCGGAATAAATTGGAACATGCAAGTTTCAATTAAGTTTCCTGTGACCTCATGTTGACTAAATATAAGGGTTTTCTTTTCCCAACTTTAGTGGGTCATATGTAGTCAGTCCTTAAGATGGTTGTGTGCACTTTATTGGAGGGATTTCTATTTTGTTCACTGTGTTGCAATGCCCCTCCCACCCCCACCTACTCCAGCAGCCTGTAGAGCAGACAGGAGTCTGCACAGAGTCCTTTTTGCCCTGGATTTCTTGTGCTCTTGATCTGGTGTTCCTCTTAATACCTCATCTGCTTCCTTTTCACCTTAATTAATCCTCCATCTCTTGCCTCACAGTCCCTGCGTCCTTCCTTGTATTCCCATGGGGTCACATGGTGAAAGCCTAGCTGTTACCCTGGCTCCAAGCTGTGCTTTCTCTCTGGTGCCCTTTTGGTGCTTCATTCTAAGTCTGGACTCTTTACAATGATATCAGACTCTTCATAGTCAAAATGGAATTTCCTTCTTATCTCTTTTTTTCCATTCATCTCTCTCTCTCCTGAATTCTATCTTGAATGGTAATTGTAATATCTTTAAACTTCATAAACTTAAAGGAAAGGAAGTTTGAAACCCCTTAGCTAGTCTTGCTAATGGCTCCAGAAATTGAAGATGTGATCAGAAAAAAAATGCTACCTGAGGCTTAAATCTGACAAACAAGAGAAATTGGGTCAATGAAATGGGAATAACAAGAATCTTAAAAAGATGTGACCATCTAACTTTTAACTAAAATAGTGCTGTTATTGATTTCATAAAATAAACATTGAGTCATTATTAAAAATTCAGGCAATAAAGAAAAATAGAAGAAAAAATAATGAATTACTCAAAATCGTAATGCCCAGTAATAATCAGCGTTAACATTTGGTGACATCACCACATACATCTCTTTTTGCTTATATAAAAAGGCAGTTTGATGGATAGATAGACAGGTGGATAGACGGTTTGAAGATGCTGTTCCCAAGATGTTAGTTCCTTAAATATCTCATCATACTGAAGAAAAATGACTATAAAAATTGTTTAAAAAGTTAGAGTCATTTTTCTAAACTACATGTTTCAGTTTCAGGGAATATTGATTATGTGCTATGAGAAATAAGACATCCAGTATTCTTAAGCTTCTCTGCAACACCCCTTGCCCCACCCTTCCAAGATTTGTTCTCTGCATTATCATTACTTGCAGAGGCCTCGTGACACATGTTCTGATGTGCAATTCTGACCTACCCTCCCACCCCCACTCCAGTGGCTCAATCTTAGTGCTTAATTAAGTAGCTTAACTGAATGAATTCAGCAGTCAGGATCAGGGTTTGCCTGGTGACCACAACTTTTCCATCTTAAATTCTTAGCTTTGGTTCACCTCTCAAGTTGCTGAATTTTATTACTAGGAAGTTTTTAATCAAGAAGCTTATGCGGGCCTTATACTCTCGGTGTTTTACATTTGTGAATGTCCACCTGCTGTCTCTGTATGTGAATGACAACTACTACAACAGTGTTCTCAAACAGCTCTTCCCTTTAGAATTCTGTGGATGTTGTTCCATTTCCTGTCTATGCTCTCCTTTTAAAATGTGTATGTTCTTAAGTTCACATGTAGTTTGAAACACTCGTGAGGAGGAAGATGTTCCTGGTTTAAGGATTGTTTCCCTCCAGGCTGGATTCTTTTGTATTTTGAATGCAGTATGAACACCCTTCTTTTTAATTTTGTGGGTATGGTGGGGGTGTGTGCGCAGGGTTGCCAGACCATTTCTTTTCATCTTGCTCATGCTGAACAAGAAGAGTTCTGTCTAGACCTTCTATTTTTTTGGTATATTAAACGTGAATTTTCCTTAGTACATGCCTCACCTTATCTGGAACCAGTTTGTTCCTTCTTCCCCTCAGAGTCACAATTTCTGGATTGAGTATTGTTTTCTACCTACTTTCTGAAGCCTGAGGGAACAGGAGTTGGGGAGGGGGAGGCTGCTATTGGGGAACAGAGACTCTACTCTCTTTCAACATCTCATGAAATGCCCTGTGTTAAATGCCCACTTCATTAAGTTAGAGATGTGTCCCATATCTATGAGCTCTGCTCGTCCCTCCTACTCCACCCAGGTCATTGGGAAGTTTTTAAGCTCTGGCTGTCTGCTCATATCATTTTCATGTGTTAAATGACGAGAATGTTAGGCATTTCAGGCTAGTTGTATCTTCATAGATTCAACGAACATTTATTAGGTATCTTCCTCTGTAAAAAGACTCCAACGTGCATGACAGAGGGTCCGTAGCTTCTCCATTGCCTTCAATCCTAACCCCCTCTTCCCTTTCCCCCTCGATCCCCCACCTTGTGGACCTTGATTGACCAACAAACTGCAAGACTTGCAAAAACAGTTCTTAAAAGTACTGTTCTAACAGGTACCAGGATGGGGCCACCCAATCCTGAGCAAGATGCAGGAAAACCAGGGCAGCCACCAAAGGGCAAGTTTCACAGCAGTAAAAGACAGAAAGTTCTACCTGACCCAACAGCCAAGCGTGGCCACCTGTCCTCCCCTCACTACACAGAGCTCCAGCTGGAGCCTGGAGAATTACATCAGTGACCTAACATGTACCCGCTGAATAAAGCCTTTGACCTCCACTACAGTCCCTTGAATTATTTTCTTTGGACAACTCGTGGGAGTCCCAGTGTCAGGCGCTGGACATGCAAGTGTGTACAAGACGTACTCTAGGTGTGGAATGCAAACATCAGTGAATAAATACAATACAGAAACAAGGGCATAAGTCTTTCCCTTTCTTTGAGAATTGCTATATGAATAAGCCAAATAATCAGGAAAATGTGACATCTTCACAAAATAATTTCCAAAACTCACAAACCACACAGGGAAAGACCTCAGAGACAAGGCCTGGGATGAAGCTGGAATCTGGGCCATCCATGGGCTAAGTCTAAGGCATCAATATGTCCAGGCAAGGTCCCTGGAAATGCTCCTGAATTCTGCAAGATGGTGTTTCCTCTTCATTAGAAAAGAAAACACGATCCCTGTTTCTGTGATACACGGAGCACACCGTGAGAGAGTTTCTCTATTGAAACAGCATTTCTTCCCAAGGTATCTTACTGAAACGTCCTCAGAAAGGCAGTAGCGTGCTCCTCAGTAGGTCGACGGTCAACCTTGCAGAGAGTCTGCCACAGCGGTACATGCCACAGTGCTCCTTAGAGGAATTGTGTACTAAGCAAGAGAATGAGACAAGGCTGATCCTTCTGAAGCCCCATGAGAATCCCCCCAGCTTACTTATAGGTTGACTGGTTTGTTTTGATGTATGGTTGTGCCAGCTGTTGCTCACTTGATGCTGACTTGATCTCAGCTCACAAATCTGTTGAGATTTGCCAACAGGACTGATTGGCTCACAAGAGGAAGAATCTGATTGTGTTTCTGTTGCCATTGATCTCAGTAGACAGAAGTCCTGAACAGGTTTAGAGGTGCAGTGGCTTTGGGCAAAGAAGCAGAATCTGATTTTCTTGTATAATAAGAAAATAAGCAAAATTTTACCCAAACCAACTCCCAACAAGCTCAAAGGAGAAGGAGCTGTAACTGCTGAAAGAGAGGCTTAGAATTCAGTGACACAATTAGTGAGTGCTCCAGCGGAGAGGAGGCAGGCGCAGAGTCTGCTTTTCTCTGGCAGGGTAAGGACTTTGGCCCAATTCCTTTCTATGCAAGAAAGAATGGCAGTTATCTTGGAAACTTTCAGAATAGCTGTGCTAACTAATCTGCTGATACTGGTTTCAGATTGAAAGAAAGAGAACTTAAACACAGGAGTGGAATTAAGACCAGCTGGTGTTTAGAGCTCAGCTGACTTCCATTCAAAACTAAATAATAGCTTGTCCTCCTGCCTCTCAAATGCCATATAACCCATATACGTGAGGTCCCCTGATCACAAAATGAGCCCTACCCCGGGAGCCCACTCATAGAAACTTCCTACAAATGGCTGCCTAGTGTCATTTCTCCAAGTAAGTCCTTGCAAAATATTATTTATGGTGACAAGCAGCAAAAAGGAGGACTTCAGATAGACATGTGTTGTGGGGGTACTCACACCATCGTGGGGCTCTTACATAGTTTGTCAGCACCCAAGAGAGACCCTGTGCTGTGCCTAGTCAATCATCATGTCTGACTCTTTGCGACCCCATGGATGGCAGCCCACTAGGCTCCTCTGTCCCTGGGATTCTCCTGGCAAGAATACTGGAGTGGGTTGCCATTTCCTTCTCCAATGCATGAAAGTGAAAAGTGAAAGTGAAGTCACTCAGTCGTGTCCAGCTCTAGTGACCCCATGGACTGCAGCCTACCAGGCTCCTCCATCCATGGGATTTTCCAAGCAAGAGTACTGGAGTGGTTTGCCGTTGCCTTCTCCAAGAGAGACCCTGCAGTCCCTCTGTTCATTCCAGACATTGAGCGGAAACTCACCAACCAGTTTAAGCAAAGGAGGCAGGGGTGTCCTTGTGAAGACAAAGAAAGGGTTCCCTGGGGGCCTGTTAATATCAAGACCATAGGGGTGTCCACATCCCCATCAGCCGTATGAATATAAATGACATTATGTGGGGCATTCACAGCACTTTGGAGTGTGGGGGAGTTCTGCATGCTGTCTATGACTCGAGATCCAAAGCTGTGGTGGGAAGGAGGAAAGAGATGTGAAGAAGTCCTGTGTTTGGTGTAGAAGGATGAGCATCACATCTCTGAATGGAGAAGATGGGTGCTCTCTTTATGAGCTCTAGGGAGGGTAGTAAGAGGCAGTGGAATCAGCTTGGAAATCTATCTGTAAACTCAGAAATGCTCCAGTGTTCACTCTTCTCCTGGTGGAACATCCCTTTCATAGGCAACATTCACTCAAAAGTGCATTCTCTCATGTTGTTATTTGGCAGAAAATAAAAATTCTGTAAAGCAATTATTTTTCAACTAAAAAAAATGAATTTTTTTTGAAAAAAGTACATTCTCCTAGACCTCTCCTTTTTTCCCTCTTTTTCCTCTTAGACCTCTTGCTTTCTTATCTTCTTTACTTCTCTGTTTCTCACTGTTGAAAATTAGTGTTTAGTTTTAAAGGAGACACCAGAAAATATAATGTCATTCCTGTTCTTAATCTTCCTACAACCTGGTTTGGGAATCAAGAGGATTATCCAAGTGACTACATGATTAAGTAATCAGTTTGGGGGTTCAGATGGAAGTGCTACCAAATACTAGAGAAGGAAGAGGTCACCAGAAATTTGGCTGGAGAAATCAGATCACTTCAACATCACACCCATTTAGTGAGCAATTTACATGTAACAGGGACTCTGCAATGTAATTTTTTAAAAATGTAAATCTTCCCAACAACATCTGGAGATAACTATTATGATCCTCCTTTTAAAGAGTAGAATATTGAAGCACACAGAGTAGAACTTATCTTGGGCATGACAGATTTTGCTTAGATAAGAGAGAAAGTGGTCACTCCTAGTGGGGAAATTTCTGAGCACTGCGCTTACATGCACATGTGCCCACATAGGCACTCAAACCCCCAAGAATCCAGGGCACTAGACTAGCAGGCCGGCTTGGTCCTGGGTTAGGACATGGGGCCCTGTTAGATGGAATCAGCAAAGGAGCCAGATAGTTAATCCTCAGCCAAAGATCCCCAGGGACTGCTAAGGGATGAACTGGAACACAAAGTTCAGTTAATAAAACCAATGTGTTAAAACAAAACAAAACAAGAGAAGAGACAGAAACTGGATATAAGACAAAATGGATCAGAGAAAACTGGAATGATGCAGGGGTAAGGTATGAGCAAGAGATTCTACAGTGAAGCTTTTCAAACAGCATGGAGGTGTGGATGCTCACAGATAGGTCACTGGGGAGCAGTCTGCTTGTCTTGAGTGTGAAGATGGTCAGAGGGACCCAACAGAGACCAAGACACAAGACCAAACTGGACCTGGCTGCAAACAGAATAGCCTACATGAGGCAATGTGTGTGTCCACCAGGTGTGAGGTCATAAAGCCAAAGGCAAGGCCAGGTCAGGAGAAGCTTTGAACACTAAGAGTTTGGACCCAAAGCACACAGCTATCAGAAGCCAATGGAGAGAAATAAGGTTTTACTTTCTCAACTTAAAAAAAAAAAATCCCACACCTATATTTTTGATAAAGTAACCCCCAAATGTGAAAATATTGCTAATACTTTCAGAATTGTTTGCTTTGCAATTTTATCAGTGACCATGAGACAGACCATTTAGGGGCATCAAAACCCAGTTTCAATGTGACTTACTTCTCCAAGGATTAGAGACAGTCAAGGCTTGATATTCAGATGAGACTTCCACAGCTAATCACTGTCACTCTAAAAGTAATTGACTCTCGAGTGGATAAAACTCCATATGTTTTCCAGTAGGAATTTAAATTGTTAGATTCTCTACTTGTATACGGAGGAGGTAATGGCACCCCACTCCAGTACTCTTGCCTGGAAAATCCCATGGGCAGAGGAGCCTGGTAGGCTACAGTCCGACATGACTGAATGACTTCACTTTCACTTTTCACTTTCATGCATTGGAAAAGGAAATGGCAACCCACTCCAGTGTTCTTGCCTGGAGAATCCCAGGGATGGCAGAGCCTGGTGGGTTGCCGTCTATGGGGTCGCAAAGAGTCCGTCACGACTGAAGTGACTTAGTAGCAGTAGCAGCTACTTGTATAGTCACTCAAAAACTACTCGTTTCTAATTCCATAATGCCAGCTCTACTATTATGAACCAACATCCTATCCCTTCGTCCACACAGATACACTCAATGTAAAATATAGAAAATAGTAAATATATTATATTCAGGTTCTGGATGACAAATTCCAGAAAGAAAGACTGGGTCTCTCAACCACATAACTGGTGCTGCTGAGAGCTTGTAGCTACATATTTACAGAGTCACAGAGACCCAGAACAGACCTGGGTTACAGAGCATTCAAGGGTGTTAAGATTCATGCCTCTGACCGGAAGAGTTTGTATTGTGAGAGATGTCCATGTTGGCTTACTGGAAGAAGAAATACTGCTTTGCTTCCTTTCTCCCCCAAAAGAAGAACGTGGAAATGTGAGCTTCATGACTGGCTAAGGCTCATATGGCCACTAAACACACCACTAGCACTGTACTTTATAGCAGCCTCCTCCCCACACACAGTTCTCTTTGTTTTACCCTTCAAAGCATTTCTTAAAATGTAGGCTTTCTACACCCGTGGTGGATTCATGTCAATGTATGGCAAAACCAATACAGTACTGTAAAGTAAAATAAAGTAAAAATAAAATTAAAAAAAAAGAAAAAAAATATATGCCTTGATGTAGGAATTTCATGTTTTCATTCAGCTTAATATAGATATCCATTAAAATATATCAATTGTATGTTTTATGAATGCTACTGTGAAAATGCAAAATTCAGTTGAATAAATTTAAAGATGTAATAGGCTTTTTAAAAAATGTAGGCTTTCTGAAAATCTATTTTCTCACCACTTCCTTATGTGTTAATCTGTTCAGTCAGATTTTTGGCCATGATTCAGTTGTGCCATGAAACTAACTAGCAACCTGTGGTCGCTGTGTCCCTACGCCCTCCCCCTCCTTCCACTCCCCCGACCCCTTCCCACTTCCCCTCCCCTTCTCCGCCTCCCCACCCTCCTCCCGCTCCCTCTCCTCTCCGCAGGATTTGTCACTGCTCACTGCTTCTCCTTTGAGAAGCTCTCCTCTCCCAGTTTCCTGTACCCCCCATTCCCTTTGGTGCTTCTTACTATTCTCCATCCCACCATCCAAGTCTACTTTATGACCTCCTTCCTTCTCCTGTCCTCATAATCACCCTGAAGTGATCTCCATGTCCTTCTCACCCAACTTTCATTCTCTGAGTGATTTAATTCCTGCTCATGCCTACAGTTACTTCCTTCCACAAGGATCTCTCCTGAATCAACACTACTCGCTGTCCCCACTTGCAGCAGCTTCCTACTTCCTGACTGACTGCCACAGGCCTTGATGTGATCACCTGTGGAGCCTCACACTGGTGACTCCCAGCGTGGACCCGATTACTACCCCTGTGAAGCCTCACACTGCTCACACCCAGCTTGGACCCAATTACAACCCATGCGGAGCCTCACACTGGTGACTCCCAGCTTGGATCTGATTACAACCCATGCGGAGCCTCACACTGGTGACTCCCAGCTAGGACCTGATTAGAACACACTCAGTAAGCTCACCTTTGGAGGAAAAAGGGCCCTTCCACAGCAAGCATGGCGTGAGGGCTGGGAAGATGGGTCAGCTTGGACAGGAGTCTTCGTCAAGGAGAATGGGCACTCTTAAATGGGATCAAAGCCAGCACAGAAGACTCAGGTATGATCCAGACCTGGATTCCTAACCAGGAAGCTCTGTAATGTTACAAATCAACATTCAGTCCATTCAGATCCTAAACCAGGGAGAATTATCTGGGATGAAGTGACAGACTCCAGAAGCAAAGCCCAGTTCAGGGGAAATGGGGTTGACAGGAACTCCCCCAGAGGACCAGGGCTCCATGAAAATCCAGGGCAGAAGAGTCCTATGTACTACACAGAGATGAAGGTTTGTATTCACATTAGGACCTGGCACCCAGGATCATAGCGTGCAGGGGAAGATCAGTTCTTGGCACAACTCACTGCAGAGGAGATGCTTCTAGTGGACACCAACCCACTGTTGATTCTCATTGTTCCAGAGCCCAGAAGCAGGCATTATTTGCGCAGCTGGGATTGGCAGGATCTGGCAGAGTTCACTCTCTCTTAATGTAGAACTCATTTTCAGAGTCATTTCCAGACAGGCCAGAGACCAGGTTTTCCTTTCTCTAATGAAGGCTTGGAATCATTATGGACCCCAGAGTGGGTCCCATCCATTTTCCAGTCCAACTGGTTCTTAATCTATGGCTAATCTATCTGTGCTCCATGTCATTCCAAAGAGGATATGCAGTGACTTGCAGGAGTTGTTCAGTTGCTCATCAATTTGTAAAAACCTATGTAGCAAAAAAAAGCTGGGACAATCCACAGCTGACTGCTCCCACTGGCATCCCAGTCAAGGTCCTGGTGGGGTAATTAAACCTCTTGCAGTTGCAGCCATCTAGTAGCCTGTGACCATTCAGGTGTGTCCCCAGGAGTGCCTGCTGGGCTGTGCCCTCCACATGCCAATCCTCCCCTGGAGGAGGAATCCCAAAGCAACACTCAAGCACACAAGTCCTTGCAGGCAGCAGGGCTGTGGTGGGGCATGGTTGGAGCCCTGAGGAGTCCAGCCCTACTCTGAGCTCCTTTGGAAGCAATGACTTAGGCACCTCGTGGAGTGCACAACATGCCAGCAAGGGAGTAAAATTAGCCATGCACACTTAGCATTTAGGTACCACTGTCTGGCAGGCCTCATCAGTCGTCCTCGCATTTCCTATTTCTTCCAGGAATTGCTTCTCAGAGAAATGACTGTTAACCTTGTTAGTGGCATGAGTCACACTCCTGTCTGGCCTTGAGACCAAAACCCAGCCAGAGATCAGCCCCAGAGACACACAGACCTGCCAAGGATGCAGTTCTTATCCTGCCACCTGTGGTTCAGCAGCCTTAGCCACTCAGGCGGCCTAAGCAGGCCTAAGCTTCTTGGCTGCAGGTGAAGCGAGTGGGCTATAGCATCTCTAAGTCCCCTCCAGCCTAAACATCCTATGCCAGAGGCAGTCTCTTTGGCTGAGAGGCAGGCCCAGGCAGAGGCTGCCAACCTAGAGAACTGTTTTCCATTCCTGACCATCCTCAACAATGGGGTTGCCATGTCCTTCAAGGCTCTGTGTGTCCACTTCCTGGGGGATACATAATTCTAGGACAGACTGCACCCTTTAATTTGCTGTCAGCTTGGTAACAAAGTGAATCAACAGTTTGGATGTTGGTCCAGTGAGTGGATTGTGTTGATTCTTCATTCAGGTCACTGTGCATGTCTCAGCCCCTGATGCTGAGCATGGACATTTTGCTGCTGGAGACTAGTGGCATTTAGGTCCTTTATAGAGCGCACCATCTGTGATGCCCCACCTGCCATTCAGGGTAAGTTCACACCTCACAGTTTGCACTTGCGGCTTCCACTGACTCTCACTTTCCAGGTGGAAACAGGTAAGCCTGACAGGTAAGGCTCGGCAATGGATATGCACACACAAGAGGCACTCAGTCCTGTTAGGAGAAGGTCTATGGTGTCTTCCCCACATACCCCTTTGCCCTCTGTGGCAGAGAGAGACAGTCATTACTCAATACCCACAAACCAGCAAATCTCTACCTCATCAGGGCCCACAAGGCTCATCCCATGAGTGCCTGTGGTGTGGTGGGGCCGTGAGACTAAGATCGAGGAGTGAGACTTAAGTGCACTGAGAGGCTTTCTGAGGCTCTGTATGGGACAGACAGATGGACAGGGAGGCTGTTTTGCCCTTTCCTCCCCATGGAATGTGCATGGGATGCTGGAGGCCCTGAGGCCATCTGAACCATGATGTGACCTGAAGAACGGAAGCCCATGATGAACTGGCAGGGCAGGGGGTGCCTGGTATCACTGACCACTCCAGCCCCACTCTGTCCACCCTGGACTTCTAGGAGAAGAAAATAAACTTCTTTCCACTTTGAGAAGATTTTTAAAAATTTTTTATTTCTAATTGGAGGGTGATAGCTTTACAATATTGTGCTAGTTTCTGCCATATATGAATTGGCTACAGGTATATATATGTCCCCTCCCTCCAACTTCCCTCCCCATCGCACCCCTCTAGGTTGTCACAGAGCACTAAGACTGAGCTCCCTGTTGTCACATGGAAAATTCCCACTGGCTATCTATTTTACATATGGTAATTTATATGTTTCAGTGTTGCTCTTTCAATTTGTTCACAGTGCATCTGAGTCTTCTTTTAAACATTGACAGTGTAACCCTAACTGCAGAGCCACCCAAGACAACAATCCCAGTCGTGGAGAGGTGTGCTGGCCCATATCTTCTGTGATCTGGAGCAATTTTCAGAGGCAGCCTAAGGGCACCATGGGGACTGGGGTCTGGAGGCACCTCCATCCCCTTCTCACAGGCTAGCAGATGCCACCCTGGAGCAGAGTCCAGCCTTTGTGTTTTGTGTCTGTTTTTTTCTCAACAGGAGGGATTACTGGCCCTTCCTACAGGTGCTGAGGTCAGAGCTGGGACCAAGGTGTCCCTGAGCTCAGCAAGGAGGCCATGACAAGGGATGAAATTGATAAATAAAGCACAGAGGCCCTGTCAAGAAAAGGCACTGAGAATGCCAGGAGGTCAAGACTGTTACCATGGCAATGCAGGGCTGGGGCTGGGACAGCAGGGATGTTGGCCATGAACAAGCAGCCAGAGGGCCCCGCAGCAGTGGGAAGCCCAGTTCCCTTTTCTCCCACCTCTGGTTCAGGCGTCTCTGACCTCCAAAGAGGGAATACGCCTTTCAAAGCCAAGCAGGGCACCACACAGCCCTGACCTTTCCCCTCCAGACAGCCTGCTCTGAAGCCCACTGCATGGAACCAGGTCTTCTCTTCTGCTACAGGCAAGGGAGAAAAATCACAGCCTCTTGCTTTCCTGTCCATCTTATTCTCTGTCAGAGCCCCTAATTCAGTAAGATTATGTAGGTGGAGCAGGCATTGAAACATGTATAATATCATATATGAAACGAATTGCCAGTCCAGGTTCAATGCATGATACTGGATGCTTGGGGCTGGTGCTCTGGGATGACCCAGAGGGATGGTAAAGGGGAGGGAGGAGGGAGGGGGGTTCAGGATTGGGAACACATGTATACCTGTGGCAGATTCATGTTGATGTATGGCAAAACCAATACAATATTGTAAAGTAATTAACCTCCAATTAAAATAAATAAATTTATATTTTTAAAAATCTGTCTGCCAATGCAGAAGACACAAGAGATGTAGGTTTGATCCCTGGGTCCAGAAGATCCCTTGGAGTAGGAAATAGCAAACTGCTCCAGTATTCTTGCCTGGAAAATTTCATGGACAGAAGAGCCTGGAGGACTACAGTCCTTGGGTCACAAAGAGTCAGCCACGAATGAGTGCACACACACACACCTGTGTGTGAGAGAGAGACAGGATAAAAACTTTCCATACCAACCCCAAGCTCTCTGGGCATATCAGTAAGAAATTCACTTGCCTGAAATGGAAACCTAATTAGAGGGACTTTAAAAACAAGTGTTTATGGTTCTCACATATCACAATGTCTGTCTGGGCAGTCCAGGGCTGGAGAAGCTGTTCAACTACTGGAGGCCAAGCCTCATTCTCCCTCCCTGTTTCACCACTCCCTGCATGTTGGCATTAATCCTTAAGCTGTCCCTCTTAGTACAAGGTGGCTGCAGCACCTACAGGTCTCACACTCATGTTTTGGACAGAAATATGAAAGAAGAAGGCAAAATGAAGTGGAAACATCCAAGTCAGGAAAGCAAACATTTCCAGAAACCCTAAAAAACATTGTTTCTTTTTTTAAATAAAAGAAACGTTTTTATTTGGTCCATTGGAGCTCAAGTCTGGAAACCACCCATGGAGACTCATCCTAAAGAGATGGGCACTGAAAACTGATGTAATAGAAAAATCAAAAAGAGGAGGAGGCAGTCCTAAGATGGCAGAGGAATAGGATGGGGAGACCACTTTCTCCCCCACAAATTCATCAAAAGAGCATTTGAATGCTGAGCAACTTCCACAAAACAACTTCTGAACGCTGGTGGGGGACACCAGGCACCCAGAAAGACAGCCCATTCTCTTTGAAAGGAGGTAGGACAAAATATAAAAGACAAAAAGAGAGACAAGAGTTAGGGATGGAGACCCATCTCGGGGAGGGAGTCTTGAAGGAGAAGTTTCCAAACAGCAGGAAATCCTCTCACCAGCAGGTCTGTAGGGAGGTTTGGAATCTCAGAGGGCAACATAACTGGGAGGGGAAAACAAAACCCCACAGATATGCACCTAACTGCAACTCCCAGTGGAGAAGTAGCCCAGACACTTGCTCCTGCCACCAGCAAGTGGGGACTGAACAGGGAGGAGCGGGCTGCATGCTTAGGTTAAGGACCGGGCCTGAATGCCCTGAGGACAATCTGAGGGAGCTAACATGAGATAGTAATCCAAACTGTGGGATAGCCAGAGAGAGAGATAAAAAAAAGAAAAAGAGAGAGAGAACTTTGCCGGAAAAGCCCTAACCTGAGGCACTGCCGGGCGGCTCACAGAACAAACGACTGAGCGAATACCAAAGGAAAGCTAGCAGGCTGTGGACTGGCCCATCCCTCACCGAAGGCAGAGGAAGGCTGGCGACAGCCAGAGCCGGAAGGCAAGGGGCAAACTCGGCCCCAGACATGGCATCCTCTACCAAACCGTGAGCAGGCTTCCAGTTGCTAACTAAGTCTTCTTGGGATACTGGACGGTTGACATCTGCCAGGAGGGTCACAGCCAGAGATCAGCTCCCCAGAGGAGCTGAGACGGCACACGGCACACGTGAGATGGTGCTCCCGCAGCGCACCCAGGAAACTGTGCACCCGGGACCGGGGAGGTGATTAAGAGGCACCGCCCACCTGGGACAGTGCACTTGCCAAGCACCTGGTCACCTGAGCTGCTCAGGACTGGACACAAAACTCAGGCCCAACCGAGTCTGTGCCCCTGTGGAGTACCCGAGAACCTGAACCTGAGGAGCTTAGACCTGGGAAATGCATGCAACCCAGGGCCTGCTTTGGACAGTGCCCCTGCTGAGCAACCTGAAACCTGAGCAGTGTAGACCAGGAAAGCACATGCACTGTGAGCAGGGGGCAAACCCAGTGTGGTCCATACACTGTGAGCACTCCCCACACATGCCAGGGATATTTGTTTGCTGTGTTTCTCCCTCCCCACAGCAAACTGAACAAGTGAGTCCAAATAAGTGACCACCTTCACCCCCATTAGACACTGAAGAGACCTGCAAACAGAAGAAGCCCCCCACCCCCCCAAAATAACCACACACAAAGAAGAGGAAACCACTCTGGCAGTGACAGGTGCAACAGATTAAAACCCTGTAGTTAGCACTGACCAAGCTTTAGAAGATGCCTATAGACCTTGAGAAGAAATATAAGCTGTAACAAGGAACTATCTGAAACTGAACTGACCCCACACTGCCCTCAACAGCCCCAGAGAAATTCCTAGATAAATTTTACTATTATCATTTTTTACTTAAAAATTTTTTAAAGTTCTTTATTACTCCTTTAGTTTTCATTTTTATAGCCTACTATTACCTTGCAAAATAAAAGACCCTATTTTTAAAGCAAATTTCATATATATAATTCTTGTGATTGATTCCGTTTTGAATTTTTGTTTTGTATTGTATTTTTCAGAGTCTAACATTTACTCTAGATTTTTAATCTTTGCTTTTGGGTATTTGTTATCAATTTTGTACCTGTAAGAATCTAATCTCCAGCACCCAAATTTGCTTAAGGGTGTGATTACTGGCTTGATTGCTGTCTCCCATTTTGACTCTCCCTTTTCTCCCCCAGGTCACCTCTATCTCCTCCATCCCCCTTCTTTTCTCTACTTAACTCTGTGAATCTCTCTGGGTATTCCAGGCTGTGGAGAACACTTAGGGAACTGATTACTGGCTAACTTGCTCTCTCTCCTTTTGATTCCCTCTCTTCTCCTCCTGGTCACCTCTATCTCCCTCCTCCCTCTTCTCTTCTCCATGTAACTACATGAATCTCTCTGGGTGTCCTACACTGTGGAGAATCTTTTCACCATTAACTTAGATGTTTTATCATTGGTGCTGTATAGATGGAGAAGTCTTGAGGCTACTGTAGGATAAGATTGAAAGCCAGAGGCAGGAGGCTTAAATCCAAAACCTGAGAACATCAGAAAACTCCTGACTCCTGGAAACATTAATTGACAAGAGCTCATCCAAAAGCCTCCATACCTACACTGAAACCAAGTTCCACCCAAGAGCCAACAATTTTTGGAGGAAGACATACCAAGCTAATTCTTCAACAATGCAGGAACATAACCCTGAGCACAAAAATACAGGCAGCCAAAAGTCACACCAAACCCGTAGACATCTCAAAACACACGACTGGACACTTCATTGCACTTCAGAAAGAAGAGATCCAGCTCCACCCACCAGAACACCGACGCAACCCTCCCTAACCAGGAAAACTTGACAAGACACTAGTCCAATCCCACCCACAGGGAGCAACCTCCACAATAAAGAGGAACCACAAGCTTCCAGCATACAGAAAGGCCACGTCAAACACAGCAGTCTAAACAAAATGAAAAGGCAGAGGAATATTCAGCAGGTAAAGGTACATGATAAATGCCCACCAAACCAAACAAAAGAAGAGGAGATAGTGAGTCTACCTAAAAAAGAATTCAGAATAATGATAGTAAAGATGATCCAAAATCTTGAAAACAAAATGGAGTTACAGATAAATAGACTTGAGACAAGGATTGAGAAGATGCAAGAAATGCTTAACAAGGACCTAGAAGAAATAAAAAAGAGTCAATCAATAATAAATAATGCAATAACTGAGACCAAAAGCACTCTGGAGGGAACCAGGGGTTAGAATAACGGAGGCAGAAGATAGGATAAGTGAGGTGGAAGATAGAATGGTGGAAATAAATGAAGCAGAGAGGAAAAAAGAAAAAAAGAATTAAAAGAAATGAGGACAACTTCAGAGACCTCTGGGACAATGTTAAATGCCCCAACATTCGAATCATAGAAGTCTCAGAAGAAGAAGACAAAAAGAAAGGTCATGAGAAAATACTTGAGGAGATTATAGTTGAAAACTTCCCTAAAATGGGAAAGGAAATAGCCACCCAAGTCCAAGAAACCCAGAGAGTCCCAAACAGGATAAACCCAAGGTGAAACACCCTAAGACACATATTAATCAAATTAATGAAGATCAAACACAAAGAACAAATATTAAAAGCAGCAAGGGAAAAACAACAAATAACACACAGGGGATTTCCATAAGGATAACAGCTGATCTTTCAACAGCAACTCTCCAGGCCAGAAGGGAATGACAGGACATACTTAAAGTGATGAAAGAGAAAAACCTACAACTCAGATTGCTATACCGAGCAAGGATCTCATTCAAATATGAAAGAGTAATCAAAGCTTTACAGACAAGCAAAAGCTGAGAGAATTCAGCACCACCAAACCAGCTCTTCAACAAATGCTAAAGGATCTTTTCTAGACAGGAAACAGAGAAAAGGTTTATAAATGCAAATCCAAAACAACAAAGTAAATGGCAACAGGATCATACTTATCAATAATTACTTTAAGTATAAATGGCTTGAATGCCCCAACCAAAAGACAAAGACTGGTTGAATGAATACAAAAACAAGACTCCTATATGTGCTTTTACAAGAGACCTACCTCAAAACAAGGGACACATACAGACTGAAAGTGAAGGGCTGGAAAAAGATATTTCATGGAAATGGAGACCAAAAGAAAGCAGGAGCAGCAATGCTCATATCAGATAAAATAGACTTTGAAATAAAGGCCATGAAAAGAGACAAAGAAGGGCACTACATAATGATCAAAGGATCAATCCAAGAAGAAGATATAACAATTATAAATATATATGCACCCAACATAGGAGCACCTCAATATGTAAGACAAATGCTAACAAGTATGAAGGGGAAATTAACAGTAACACAATAATGCATATCTGTAACACACCTATGGATATATCAACTAAACAGAAAATTAGCAAGGAAACACAAACTTTAAATCATGCAATGGACCAGTTAGACCTAATTGATATCTATAGGACATTTCACCCCAAAACAATGAATTTCACTTCTCAGGTGCACACAGAACATTCTCTGGGGTATATCACTTCCTGGGCCATAAACCTAGCCTTGGTAAGTTAAAAAAAAAAAAAAACTGAAATCATTTCAAGCATCTTTTCTGATCACAATGCAGTAAGATTAGATGTCAACTACAGGGAAAAAATATATTAAAAATATAAATATATGGAGGCTAAAACACGCTTCTAAATAACCAACAAATCACAGAAGAAATAAAAAATAAATCAAAATATGCCTAGAAATGAATGAAAATGAAAACACAACAACCAAAAACCTATGGGATTCAGTAAAAGCAGTGCTAAGGGGAAGGTTCATAGCAATACAAGCTTACCTCCATAAAGAAGAGAAAATAAATAACCTAAATAACCTAACTCTACACCTCGGAGAAGGTGATGGCACCCCACTCCAGTACTCTTGCATGGAAAATTCCATGGATGGAGGAGCCTGGTGGGCTGTAGTCCATGGGGTCGCCAAGAGTCGGACATGACTGAGCGACTTCACTTTCACTTTTCACTTTCATGCATTGGAGAAGGAAATGGCAACCCACTCCAGGGTTCTTGCCTGGAGAATCCCAGGGATAGGGGCTGCCATCTATGGGGTTGCACAGAGTCGGACATGACTGAAGCAACTGAGCAGCAGCAGCAGCAACTCTACACCTAAAGCAACTAGAAAAAGAGCAAATGAAAAACCCCACAGTTAGTAGAAGGAAAGAAATCCTAAACATTAGGTGGAAATAAATGAAAGAGAAACAAAGGAGACTATAGCAAAAATCAACAAAACTAAAAGCTGGTTCTTTGAGAAGGTAAATAAAATAGACAAGTGATTAGCCAGACTCATCAAGAAAAAAAAGAATCAAATCAACAAAATCAGAAATGAAAAATGGAGAAATCACAACAGACAACACAGAAATACAAAGGAACATAAGAGACTACTATCAGCAACTATATGCAAATAAAATGGATGACTTGGAAGAAATGGACAAATTCTTAGAAAAGTATAACTACTGGGGTCCAGCCCCGGTTGGATCCAGGGTATCCGGAGCGTGGACGGCAAGGCGAGAGGGGTATATAGATATAGATTTATAGACTTAGAGATATATATATAGAGATAAGAAAACAGTTATGAAAATAGAGGAGAGAAAGAGGCTAATATTCCTTGGTTTACACAAAAAGCCAATAAAGTCTTAATACAATAGACTTGCTCTGTTCACATAGGCCACAGGCACCCACTTGAATAGCAGAGGGTGCCACGCCTTGGGCTCCCTCTCGCGTGGGTCTTAGAAGCCCAGGCAGAAAAGTGAACACAGAGAACCTCTGTGTTCCAAGGGATCAGCCTGAAAAAGAGGAGGGAGAGAGAGAGAGAAAGAGAGAGAGAAAGAATTGACATGAGGGAGGCCAAGCTTGTGCAAAAACCCCATAACTTTATTTTCAAAAGGTGCTTATATACCCTAAGTTTTACATAATGGAAGATGCAGAGTCATGCAGGGGCAGCAGTCCTGATGCTTATCGATACCAGGCTTTCTTTCTGCATACTTTTCTGTATGCAAAAGGTCTCCGGTGATTTACATTATCTTCTGGCCAAGAGGCCTGTTAACATTTTATGGCTATTTTCCTGGATTAATGTTAATCAACCAAAAAACCCATTTTCCCTTGAAGTGTTTTTCTTTAATCTGCATCACCCTCAAAGTACTAAATAAAGTTACATCCTTATAGAACAAAGGTGCAGTGGGTTACAACAAAGAAAGTACTTAACTCAAAGATCGATGTTGCTACTTGTTTTTTCTATATACCAACTATATTAATTAATGCACTCCTGGGTACACAACAAATAAAGGATATGAAAACTTGGCAGCAAGTATTGGCTCAGCAATGAAACCCTTAACCAGTTCTAGTCTAATGATTTTTAACGCCTCAAAAGGCTCTATATTCCTAGAATGTTTTAAGCTTCCTGTGCCTCTCGCAGTTGGGAGACTGTAAACAATCATATGCGTAGTTGTAAAAGGTTCGGATAAACCTGTCACACAAGTTAGAAAGCTAGCAGAGGGGTTTGAATTGAAACACTTATTATGCCCAGGAGACTTATTAACTAGAGCTCTAAGTTAATTTTCTTTAGAGAGAGGTGGTCGGGGATAGCCCCCGGTTAAAGTCAGAAGAGTATAGTAAACAGACAGATTTTGGTTTGGGGGTAGATGCTTGAGCAGATCTAGGGGATCCCTATGAGTCCTGATCCCGCCTTTGCCTGTCAGGGCTCTTACTCATGACCTTTGTCATGGGTGGGATCTCCTGTGCTGGCTCCTGGCATATAACCTTCCAAAACTGAACCAGGAAGAAATAGAAAGTCTTAACAGACCCATCACGAGCACGGAAATCAAAACTATAATCAAAAATCTTACAACAAACAAAAGCCCAGGACCAGACGCTTCACAGCTGAATAATACCAAACATTTAGAGAAGAGCTAACACCTATCCTACTCAAACTCTTTCAGAAAATTGCAGAGGAAGGTAAACTTCCAAAACTCATTCTATAAGGTCACCATCACCCTAATATCAAAACCTGACAAAGATGCCACACACAAAAAAAGAAAACTACAGGCCAATATCACTGATGAACATAGATTCAAAAATCCTTAACAAAATTCTAGCAAACAGAATCCGACAACATATTAAAAAGATCATACATCATGGCCAAGTGGGCTTTATCCCAGGGATGCGAGGATTCTTCAATATCTACAAATCAATCAATGTAATATACCACATTAACAGACTGAAAAATAAAAACCATATGATTATCTCAATAGACACAGAGAAAGCTTTGACAAAATTCAACATCCATTTCTGATAAAAACCCTCCAGAAAGCAGGCATAGAAGGAACATACCTCAACATAATAAAGGCTATATACAACAAACACACAGCAAACATTATCCTCAATGGTGAAAAATTGAAAGCATTTCCCCTAAAGTCAGGAACAAGACAAGGGTGTCCACTCTCACCACTACTATTCAACATAGTTTTGGAAGTTTTGGCCGTAGTAATCAGAGCAGAAAAAAGAAATAAAAAGAATCCAAATTGGAAATGAAGAAGTAAAGCTCTCACTGTTTGCAGATGACATGATCCTCTACATAGAATACCATAAAGACTCCACCAGAAAATTACTAGAGCTAATCAATGAATATACTAAAGTTGTAAGTTATAAAATCAACACACAGAAATCCCTTGCATTCCTATACACTAACAATGAGAAAATAGAAAGAGAAATTAAGGAAACATTTCCATTCACCATTGCAATGAAAAGAATAGTTCAGAATATATCTACCTAAAGAAACAAAATACCTATATACAGAAAACTATAAAACACTGGTGAAAGAAATCAAAGATGACACTAGATGGAGAAATATACAGTGTTCATGGATTGGAAGAATCAATATAGTGAAAATGAGTAACTACGCAAAGCAATCTATAGATTCAATGCAATCTCTATCAAGCTAAAATGGTATTTTTCACAGAGGTAGAACAAATAATTTCACAATTTGTATGGAAATACAAAAGACCTCGAATAGCCAAAGCAACGTTGAGAAAGAAGAATGGAACTGGAGGAATCAACATGCCAGACCTCAGGCTATACTACAAAGCTACAGTCATCAAAACAGTATGGTACTGGCACAAAGACAGAAATATAGATCATTTGAACAAAATAGAAAGCCCAGAGATAAATCCACACATCTATGGACACCTTATCTTTGACAAAAGAGGCAAGAATATACAGTGGAGAAAAGACAATCTCTTTAACAAGTGATGCTGGGCAAACTGGTCACCCACTTGTAAAAGAATGAAACTAGAACACTTTCTAACATCACACACAAAAATAAACTCAAAATGGATTAAAGATCTAAACGTAATAGTGGAAACTATAAAACTCCTAGAGGAAAACGCAGGCAAAACACTCTCCGACATAAACCACAGCAGGATCCCCTATGACCCACCTCCCAGAAGAATGGAAATAACAGCAAAAATAAACAAATAGGACCTAATTAAACTTAAAAGCTTCTGCACAACAGAGGAAACTATAAACAAGGTGAAAAGACAGTCTTCAGAATGGGAGAAAATAATAGCAAATGAAACAATGGGCAAAGAATTGATCTCAAAAATATAAAAGCAGCTCCTGCAGCTCAATTCTAGAAAAATAAACAACCCAATCAAAAAATGGGTCAAAGAACTAAACAGACATTTCTCCAAAGAAGACATCCAGATGGCTAACAAACACATGAAAAGATGCTCAACATCACTCATTATCAGAGAAATGCAAGTCAAAACCACAATGAGGTACTTACACTGTTGGTGGGAATGCAAACTAGTACAGCCACCATAGAGAACAGTGTGGAGATTCCTTAAAACACTGGAAATAGAACTGCCTTATGAACCAGCAATCCCACTGCTGGGCATACGCTCCGGGAAAACTAGACTTCAAAGAGACACGTGTACCCCAATGTTCATCACAGCACTGATTATAACAGCCAGGACATGGAAGCAACCTAGATGTCCATCAGCAGATAATGTATAAGAAAGCTATGGTACATATACACAATGGAATATTACTCAGTAATTTAAAAAATACATTTGAATTAGTTCTAATGAGGTGGATGAAACTGGAGCCTATTACACAGATGGAAATAAGCCAGAAAGAAAACTACCAATACAATATACTAACACATATATATGTATTTAGAAAGATGGTAATGATAACCCTGTATGTGAGACAGCAAAAGAGACGCAGATGTATAGAACAGTCTTTTGGACACTGTGGGAGAGGGCATGGGTGGGATGATATGGGAGAATGGCATTGAAACATATAAATTATTATATATGAAATGAATCACCAGTCTAGGTTTGATGCGTGATACAGGGTGCTCGGGGCTGGGTCATTGGGATGATCCAGAGGGATGGGATAGGGAAGGAGGTGGGAGGGGGGTTCAGGATGGGGAACACATGTACACTCATGGCAGATTCATGTCAATGTATGGCAAAACCAATACAATCTTGTAAAGTAAAAACAAACAAACAAACAACAACAACAACAACAAAATACTCTGGAAGGAATCAATATCAGAATATCTGAAGCAGAAGAATGAATCAGTGAGCTGGAAGATAAAATGGTGGAAATAACTTCTGAAGAGCAGAATAAAGTAAAAAGAATGAAAAGAACTGAGGACAGTCTCAGAGACCTCTGGGACAATATCAAATGCACCAACATTTGGATTATAGGTGTCTGAGAAGAAGGGAAAAAGAAAGGGTATGAGAAAAAATTTGAAGATATTATAGTTTAAAACTTACCCAATGTGGAAAAGGGAATAGTCGATCAAGTCCAAGAGGCACAAAGGGTCCCATAAAGGATAATCCAAGGAGAAACACTCCAAGACACATACTAATCAAACTAACAATGACTAACACAAAGAAAGAACTTTAAATGCAGCAAAGGGAAAGCAACAAGAAACATACAAGGGAAACCGCATATGTTTAACAGCTGATCTTTCAGCAGAAACTCTGAAGGCCAGAGGGGAATGGCAGGATATGTTTAAAGTACTGAAAGGGAAAAGTCTACAGCCAAAATTACTGTACCTGGCAAGAATCTCATTGAAAATTGATGGAGAAATAAAAAGCTTTTCAGGCAAACAAAAGTTAAGAGAATTCAGTACCACCAAACCAGCTTTACAAAAAATGTTAAAGGGACTTATATAGTCAACAAATACAAAAGAAGAAAAAGATCAACAAAATCAACCCCAAACAACCAACAAAATGGCAATAGGAACATGTATATCAATAATTACTTCAAATGTAAACGGATTAAATGCTCCAACCAAAAGACGCAGACTGGCTGAATGAATACAAAACAAGACCCATATATATGCTGTCTACGAGAAACTCACTTTAGATGTCAAGACACATATAGACTGAAAGTGGGAGGATGGAAAAATATATTCCATGCAAATGGGAAGCAAAAGAAGCTGGAGCAGCAATCCTTATAGCAGACAAAAGAGACCTTAAAGTAAAGAAGATTACAAGAGATAAAGAAAGACATTACATAATGATCAAGGGATCAATCCAAGAGGAGAACATAACAATTGTAAATATCTATGCACCCAACATAGGAGTACCTCAATACAAAAGACAAACACTAACAGACATAAAAGCAGAAACTGACTGTAACACAATAATAGTAGGAGACTTAAATACCCCACTCACACAAATGGACAGATCATCAAAACAGAACAGTGATAAGGAAACACAAGTCTTAAATGATACATTAGATGAGATGGATCTCATTGATATCTTCAGGACATTCCATCCAAATGCAGAAGAATACACTTTCTTCTCAAGTGCACATGGAACATTCTCCAAGATAGACCACCTCTTAGGTCACAAATCAAGCCTCAGTAAATTTAATAAAATTGAAATCATATCAAGCATCTTCTCTGACCACAACACTATGAGACTAGATTTCAATTACAAGGAAAAAAAAAACTGTAAGAAACACAAACACATGGAGATTGAAGAATACATTTATAAATAAGCAACAGGTTACTGAAGAAATCAAAAGGGAAATAAAAAAATTTCTAGGAACAAATAACAATGAAAATACCATAACTCAAAACCTATGGGATGCAGCAAATGAAGTTCTAAGAAGGAAGTTTATAGCAATACAATTCTACCTCAAGAAACAAGAAAAACATCGAATAGATAGCCTAACTTTATGCCTAAAACGACTGGAAGAAGAAGAACAAAATACCCCAAAATTAGTAGAAGGAAAGAAATCATAAAGATCCGACAAGAAATAAATGGAAAAGAAATGAAAGAAACAATAGTAAAGATTAATAAAACTAAAATCTGGTTCTTTGAGAAGATAAACAAAATTGACAAACCTTTAGCCGGACTCATCAAGAAAAAAAGAGAGAAGAAACAAATCAACAAAATTAGAAATGAAAAAGGAGAGGTTACAACAGACAATGCAGAAATACAAAGGATTATCAAGACTATTATGAACAACTATGTGGCAATAAAATGGATAACCTGGAAGAAACGGACAGATCCTTAGAAAAGTTCAATCTTCCAAGACTGAACCAGGAAGAAACAGAAATTATGAACAACCCGATTACAAGCATTGAAATTGAAGCTGTGATTTAAAAATCTCCCAAAAACAAAAGCCCAGGGCCAGATGGCTTAACAGGAGAATTCTATCAAACATTTAGAAAGGAGCTAATGCCTATCCTTCTAAAACTTTCAAACAATTGTAGAGGACAGAAGACATCCAAACTCATTCTATGAGACTACCATCACCCTGATACCAAAACCAGACAAAGAAAACACAAAAAAAGAAAACTACAGGCCAATATCACTGATCAACATAGATGCAAAAATCCTCAACAAAATTTTAGCAAACAGAACTCAACAACACATCAAAAAGCTCATACACCACAATCAACTTGGGTTTACTCTAGGGATGCAAGGATTCTTCAATATACACAAATCAATAAATGTGATCCACCATATTAACAAATTGAAAAATAAAAACCATATGATAATCTCAATAGATGCAGAAAGGCCTTGACAAACTCAGCACCCATTTATGATTAAAACTCTTCAAAAATGGGCATAGAAGGAACCTACGTCCACATAGTAAAGGCCATTTGTGATAAGCTGAGAGCAAACATTATTCTCAGTGGTGAGAAACTGAAAGCATTCCCCCTAAGATCAGGAACAAGACAAGGGTGTCCACTTTCACCACTATTATTCAACATAGTTCTGGAAGTCCTAGCTACAGAAATCAGAGAAGAAAAAGAAACAAAAGGAATCCAGATCAAAAAAGAAGAAGTAAAGCTCTCACTATTTGCAGATGACATGATACTGTACTTAGAAAACCAAAAGATACTATCGGAAAACTACTAGAGCTAATCAGTGAATTTAGCAAAGTTGCAGGATGCAACATCAATACACAGAAATCACTTGCATTTCTCTATACTAACAATGAAAATTCAGAAAGAGAAATTAAGGAATAAATCCCATTCACCATTGCATCAAAAAGAAAATAAATATCTACGAATAAACTTACCTAAGGAGATAAAAGAACTGTACACAGAAAATTACAAGACATTAATGAAAGAAATCAAAGATGACATAAACAGAGGGAGAGATATTCCACTTTCCTGGGTAGGAAGAATAAATATTGTGAAAATGACCATATTACCAAATGCAATCTACATATTCAATGTGATCCCTATCAGATTATCAATGACATTTTTCACAGAACTATAACAAAAATTTTCACAATTCATATGGAAACAGTAAAGAACCTTGAATAGCCAAAGTAATCTTGAGAAAGAAGAAAGGAGCTGGAGGAATCAACCTTCCTGACTTCAGATTATACTACAAAGCTACAGTCATCAAGACAGTATGGTACTGGCACAAAAACAGAAATATAGACCAATGGAACAAGATAGAAAGCCCAGAAATAAACCCATGCACCTAGGGTACCTTATTTTTGACAAAGGAGGCAAAAATATGCAATGGGACAAAGATAGCCTCTTCAGTAAATGGTGCTGGGAAAACTGGACAGCTATATGTAAAAGAATGAAATTAGAACACTTCCTAACACTATACACAAAAACAAACTCAAAATGGATTAAAGACCTAAATGTAAGACTAGAAACTATAAAAGTCTTAGAGGAAAACATAGGCAGAACACTTGGCATAAATCTAAGCAAGATCTTCTATGACCCACCTCCTAGAGTAATGGGAATAAAAAACAAAGCAAGTTTAAGTTTAATCAGCAAGTGGAACCTGATTAAACAAAAACTTTTGCACAGCAAAGGAAACTATAAGCAAGGTGAAAAGACAACTCTTAGAAAGGGAGAAAACAATCGCAAATGAAACAACTGATAGAGAATTAATTTGAAAAATATACAAGCATCTCATACAACTCAATACCAGAAGAACAAACAACCCAATCACAAAGTGGGGAAAAGACCTAAACAGACATTTCTCTAAAGAAGACATTCAAATGGCTAACAAACACATGGAAAGATGGTCAACATTGCTCGTTATTCAGTTCAGTTCAGTTCAGTTTAGTCGTGTCCAATTCTTTGTTTCCCGTGAACTGCAGCACGCCAGGCCTCCCTGTCCATCACCAACTCCCAGAGTTCACCCACATTCATGTGCATCCAGTCAGTGATGCCATCCAGCCATCTCATCCTCTGTCGTCCCCTTCTCCTCCTGCCCCCAATCCCTCCCAGCATCAGGGTCTTTTCCAATGAGTCAACTCTTCGCATGAGGTGGCCAAAGTATTGGCATTTCAGCCTCAGCATCAGTCCTTCCAATGAACACTCAGGACTGGTCTCCTTTAGGATGGACTGGTTGGATCTCCTTGCAGTCCAAGGGACTCTCAAGAGTCTTCTCCAACACCACAGTTCAAAAGCATCAATTCTTCAGTGCTCAGCCTTCTTCACAGTCCAACTCTCACATCCATACATGACCACTGGAAAAACCATAGCCTTGACTAGATGGACCTTTGTTGGCAAAGTAATGTCTCTTCTTTTTAATATCCTATCTAGGTTGGTCATAACTTTCCTTCCAAAGAGTAAGCGTCTTTTAATTTCATGGCTGTAATCACCATCTGCAGTGATTTTGGAGCCAAAAAAAAAAAAAAAAGCCTGACACTGTTTCCACTGTTTCCCCATCTATTTCCCATGAAGTGATGGGACCAGATGCCATGACCTTAGTTTTCTGAATGTTGAGCTTTAAGCCAACTTTTTCACTCTCTCCTTTCACTTTCATCAAGAGGCTTTTTAGTTCTTCTCCACTTTCTGCTATAAGGGTAGTGTCGTCTGCATATCTGAGATTATTGATATTTCTCCCAGCAATCTTGATTCCAGCTTGTGCTTCTTCCAGCCCAGCGTTTCTCACGATGTACTCTGCATAGAAGTTAAATAGCAGGGTGACAATAGACACTCTTGACATACTCCTTTTCCTATCTGGAACCAGTCTGTTGTTCCATGTCCAGTTCAAACTGTTGCTACCTGACCTGCATACAGGTTTCTCAAGAGGCAGGTCAGGTGGTCTGGTATTCCCATCTCTTTCAGAATTTTCCACAGTTTATTGTTAGAGAAATGCAAATCAAAACTACAATGAGATATCACCTTACACCAGTCAAAATGGCCATCATCAAAAAGTCTACAAACAATAAATGCTAGAGAGGGTGTGGAGAAAAGGGAACGCTCTTGCACTGTTGATGGGAATGTAAATTGATTCAGCCACTATGCACGATGTTATGGAGATTCCTTTAAAACCTAGGAATAAAACCACCATATGACCCAGCAATCCTACTCCTCATTATATACCTTGAGGAAACCAAAATTGAAAAAGACACATGTATCCCATTGTTCCTTGCAGAACTATTTACAATAGCTAGAACATGGAAGCAACATAGATGTCCATTGACAGATGAATGGATAAAGAAGTTGCGGTACATGTACACAATGGAATATTACTCGGCCATAAAAAAGAATGCTTTTGAGTCAGTTCTGATGAGGTGAATGAACCTAGAGCCTATTATACAGAGTGAAGTAAGTCAGAAGGAGAAAGGTAAATATCGTATTCTAACACATATATGGAATTTAGAAAAATGGTAATGAAGAACTTATTTACAGGGCAGAAATGGAGAAACAGACATAGAGACTAGACTTATGGTCATGGGGAGAGGGCAGGAGAGGGTGAGATATATGGAAAGAGTAACATGGAAACTTACATTACCATATGTAAAATAGACAGCCAATGGGAATTTGCTGTATGGCTCAGGAAACTCAAACACTGTGAGAAAATGCTGTGTCAATTGGGAGGGATGGGAAGGGGAGGGAGATGGGATGAGGGTTCAGGAGGGAGGGGATATATATACCTATGGCTTATTCATGTTGAGGTTTGACAGAAAACAACAAAATTCTGTGAAGGAATTATCCTTCAATTAAAAAATCAATTAATTAAACAAATAAATGGTAAATAAGCACATGAAAAGGTGATCAATGTCAGTAATCACTTGTTGCTGTTCAGTCGCCCAGTTGTGTCCAATTCTTTGCAACTTCACAGACTGCAGCACATCAGGCCTCCCTATCCCTCACTATCTCCTGGAGTTTTCCTAATTTCATGTTCACAGCATCAGCAATGCCTTCCAGCCATCTCATCCTTTGACAGGCTCTTCTTCCCTCAGTCTTTCCCAGCATCAGGGTGTTTTCCATTGAGTCAGCTCTTCATATCATGTGGTCCAAGTATTGGAGCTTCAGCTTCAGCATCACTCTTTCCAGTGAATATTCAGGGTTGATTTCCTTTAGGACTGACTGGTTTGATCTTCTTGCTGTCCAGGGGACTCTCAAGAGTCTTCTCCAGCACCACAATTTGAAAGCATCAGTTCTTCGGTGCTCAGTCTTCTTTAAGGTTCAGCTTTCACATCTGTACATAACTACTGGAAAAACCATAGTTTTGACTGGAAAAGTCATAGTTTTGATGGCAGAGTGATGTCTCTGCTTTTTAATACACTTTCTAGGTTTGTAATAGATTTTCTTCCAAGGAACAAGCATCTTTTAATTTCATGGCTGCAGTCACCATCTGCAGTGATTTTGGAGCCCAAGAAAATACAATCTGTCACTGCTTCCACTTTTTCCCCATCTATTTGCCATGAAGTGATAGGACCAGATGTCATGGTCTTAGTTTTTTGAATATTGAGTTTTAAGCCAGTCTGTTCACTCTCCTCTTTCACCCTCATCAAGAGACTCTTTAGTTCCTCTTCATTTTCTGTTATTAAAGTGGTATCATCTACATATCTGAGCTTGTTGATACTTCTCTTGGCAATCTTGATTCCAGCTTGTGATTCATCCAGCTCTGCATTTTGCAAGATGTGCTCTGCATATAAGTTAAATATGCAGTCTTGTACTCCTTTCCCAACTTTGAACCAATCAGTAGTTTCATGTCTGGTACTAACTGTTGCTTCTTGATCTGCATACAAACTTCTCAGGAGACAATAAGGTGGTCTCATATTCCCAACTCAACAAACTCTTCCACAGTTTGTTGTGATCCATGCAGTCAAAGGGCACCAGGTGGCACTAGTGGTAAAGTACTCACCTGCCAATTCAGGACACCCAAGAGATGCAGGTTTGATCCCTGGGTTGAAGATCCCCTGGAGGAGGACATGGTGACCCACTCCAGTATTCTTGCCTGGAGAATCTCAAGGACAGAGGAGCCTGGTGGGCTACAGTCCATGGCATCACACAGAGTCAGAAACGACCAAGCAACAGCAGCAAATGCAGTCAAAAGCTTTAGTGTAGTCAATGAAACAGAAATAGATGTTTTTCTGTAACTCTCTTGCTTTCTCCATGATCCAACGAATGTTGGCAATTTAATCTCTGGTTCTTCTGCCTTTTCTAAACCTAGTTTGTACATCTGGAAGTTCTTGGATCACATACTGCTGAAGCCTAGATTGAAAGATTTTGAGTATCATCTCACTAGCATGTGAAATGAATGCAATTTTATGGTAGTTTTAACATTCATTGGCATTGCCTTTCTTTGGGATTGGAATGAAAATTCACCTTTTCCAGTCCTGTGGCTACTGCTTAGTTTTCCAAATTTGCTGGCATATTGAGTGCAGCACTTTAACAACATCATCTTTAAAGATTTTAAATAGCTCAGCTGGAATTCCATCTCCTCCACTAGCTTTGTTCTGCACAGATGTGCAGTTAAGGCAAATTCTGGACAAAAGATACAGAGACCAAAAAACTCAATTGCCACTTTTGAAGAGCCTGGAACAAAAGTAGGGTACTACACATGCCCCCTACCCACAGCATCACCTAAGGGGTGAGCAAACCACCTGAGCCACCCATCCAGCCTGACCTCTACCCTCACCCCATGTAAAGAACATGCTTGTCTCCACTTGGGGAATAAGCAAGCAAGGGAATCTGTTGCCTGTTCTCACTTCTCCTGCTGCACCCAACTGATTCAGGGGCCTCAGAATTTCCTTGCCAGAATTTCTAGTCTGTCCTCTAGTCAATTTCTATTGATTAAGAAGGCCAAGAATCCTGGTCAGTAACACTACCTATCAGAGTGACTTTGTAAAAAATTAATGATAACACCAAGTGCTGGTGAAGATGTGGAGAAACGGAGCCATGCATCATTGCTGGTGAGAATGTAAAATGGTGCAGCTGCTCTGAGAAACCATTTGGACATCTCTCAGCCATGAATAGTGTGTGAGTGGATAGGCTAGGTTATGCTGCAGTAACAAAAACACAAAAATGTCAGTGGCTTAAACAATAAAATAGGCTTTAGTGGAAGTTAGTCAAGCATGGTGGTTGAGAGAGGCCATGTTGTCACACACACTTTTCCAGTTACCATGGCAAGACAGTGGGGACTCGACAAGCTATGCCAACTCTGAAAGCCCCTACCCTGAAGTTGCCCACATCTTCACATCTTCACTGCCACTCACATATTTAGGGCCAAACAAATATGTATCCACCTACTTCAGGAAGGGGAACAGGAAGTTTGGAGTCAGAATAGGGGTCACTATGGTGTCATCAAGCACAACTGTCTCAGCTACAAAGGAGAGGGCCTGGGTTTGAAGCTCTGTCAGTACCTCAGAGCTGAAACCTGGACCCAACTCGAGACCTGTCTTCCCACAGGAAGGGTCTCCACAGTCTGGTGTTTGAGTCCAAAGAAAGAACAGTAACTCCTCACAAAGTGCTACAGGACAGCTCAGGTGATAACTGATTATGACTAAAACTTGTCTTGACCAGGAAATGGAAGACACATGGGGGAAATTCTTTTCCTGTAATACCTGTCAAATATTTCTCAGTTTTGGGCTCTTTGCTTTAGAAAGGTCTTCCCTGGTAGCTCAGCTGCTAAAGAATCTGCCTGCAATGCAGGAGACCCCAGTTCAATTCCTGGGTCAGGAAGATCCCCTGAAGAAGGGATAAGCTACCCACTCCAGTATTCTTGCCTGGAAAATTCCATGGACAGAGGAGCCTGGCAGGCTATAGTGCATGGAGTCACAAAGAATTAATTAGAGTCAGCAAGGAGATGGGTATCTTCTCTGGTCAGCATCCTCTATGACAGTCTTCATTCAAACACAGCAACTCATTCTTTCTGCAAAACAGCTCTCCTGGAACCACATGCAATCAGATGCTTAGAAAGCAATTTCTGGTGAATTCAGTGATCAGAAAAAGGTGCAGTGAAGGGTTTGACTATATAGCTGCAAAAGAAGACTAACAATTTCCCTAAACAATTGAATCCAGGAGACTAGAACGCTGTTTCAGCTTGATCAAATAATAAAAATAGCTGTGCTGGAGACTATTTACTCCCTGGAAGTAGTGCTAAAGCAGCCTGTAACCAGTGCTAAAGCAGCAGCCCCTCCATATTCCCACTTCCCTTTGTGGCACCTCCCATTCTGGGGGTCATGTCTAAGAGGTCCAGGTGAGCACCATCCATGACAGCCATTTTTCAGGCTGATGACCTTCAACCTGCAAGCTGATTGAAAGAGGAGCTGATTCCAACCCATAACTTATCTTGGAAATCTGAAGTTAAAATGCTTAAGGAAGAAGAAATTAGAAAAGAAAAGCTAAAATGTCAAGATGATTAAAGAGCTGGGGCAGCCATTGTTGGCCATGAGCAAGCCAAAGTTACCAGGAAAGAAAAGTCAGGCAGAGCTGAGGAAGCAGGGGGAGGAGGGGTAGAGTGGATCAGATGGGCTGAGAGGAACAGGGATACAAGAGGGTGCCCCGACCCTGGAGACCCAGGGCCTGTCAAACAGCCTCACCACCAGCCCAGAGCCCTGGGCCCTCCTTCCACCTCTGTTGGTTTCTCAGCACATCTTCCTAAGCAAAGGTGGTTCTCTACTAAGGGCAATCTGGTGCCAGCTGTTCACACACCTCTTTCTTACTCTGCTGCAAACTAAAGCACAGCCTACACTCTGCCTCTGAGACAATCAAAGGGAGCAGAAATCTTTTCTGCCCACCACCAATGGGAACAAAAATCAACAACATGGGTCAATTTAGTCTGATCCCAGTGCTCACAGACACTTTGGATAAAGAATGACACCTGTTGTGATCCACAGGAAGGTCTCAGTCACATGTGAACATATCAGCAAACCATTAGGGCCTCACTGGTCTCAGACCCCTGCCAGTGAGGCCCGTGAGCCCCAGCACCATACACTCCAACAAGGACAATGCAAGCCTGCTTCCAGCTTGGTCCAGGGCACAACCTCCTTGGGACTCCATGTTCTCATCAGCAAAACAAGAGACATGGATTAGAATAGCTGATCTGGACAAGGCACCAGAAGGCCCAGGGGATTCTATGCAGTGGCCTGGAAATCTGCACGGAAGGTGGGAGGCAACAGACCCCTATCTTTAATAGAAGCATCTCACCTCTGATCCCTCTTCCCATGGGGCTGTGGGCTCAGAATGCAGTTGAAGAAATGTTCCCATTTCTGAGAACACTTACAAATCATCTGCTTCCATCTCACCCACAGCGCCTGTTTGTCCACAGCAAAGCACCCATTATTGCACATGCAACTGCTTCTGTGACACTTAGCAGACCGTGTGACTTCAAGGCAAAATCTATATCAAGGTGATCCACTCCTGGAGCCAAAGATCAGAGAAAGGGATTTCCCTGGGGCCACAGTGATGCACACCCAGGTCCACTTTAGGCATGCCCAGCGTGGATCCTCTACTGAGAGGATGGTCCAGCCCAGGATTAGGGGGCTGCTAAGTTGCTCCTTGGAAGGAAAGCTATGACAAATCTAGACAGCATATTAAAAAGCAGAGACATCACTTTGCTGACAAAAGTCCATATAGTCAAAGCTAATGGTTTTTCCAGTAGTCATGTATGGATGTGAGAGTTGGACCGTATAAAAGGCCAAGCTCCCAAGAATTGATGCTTTTGAATTGTGGTGCTAGAGAAGACTCTTGAGAGTTCCTTGGACTGCACAAAGATCAAACTAATCAAACCTAAAGGAAATCAATCATGAATACTCATTGGAATGACTGATGCTGAAGCTGAACTCCAATACTTTGACCACATAATGTGAAGAGCCAACTCATTGGAAAAGACCCTGCCTGAGGCTTGGAAAGATTGAAGTCAAAAGGAGAAGGGGGAGGCAGAGGATGAGATGGTTAGATAGCAACACTAACTCAATGGACACAAATTTGAGCAAGCTCCAGGAGAGAGTGGAGGACAGAGGAGCCTGGTGTGCTGTAGTCCATGAGGTCACAAAGAGTTGGGAACAACTTAGCAACTGAACAACAACAAAAGCAAAGTTGGATGGGGCTCGTCTCACTTCTGAGACTGAGAGCTGGTTCTCTGTCCATATGTATCCTCTTCTGCAGCAGAATCCCGTTATTTCATCTCAGCATATGTCACTCAGGGTGAAAGCCATTTCCTAGGGCCCTTGCAGCCACTGTAGCCGCAAAGTCCAGACAAAGAGATATAAGCAGAAGTGCTATCTGGGATGCCTGGGGAAGTTCTTTCATCAGGGAACAGTGTCTATGCTCAGTAGCCATTTTATGTCATGAAAGCCAGGCTAGAAAGGTGTCTGGGTTGCTGGTGATCTTAGAGCCACCATATTAGCTGAGACTGTATTTCTAGATTCTTCCTGTGAGAGAAACATAAGCTTTCATTTTATTAAGCCACTGATATTTTGAATTTGAGATCACATTTAGTTTGACGCAATGTGGCAAATAAGTGGTACCTGGAATGGCATGGTACAAGAGGTAGAGCCTAAAATGTAAGTGTCATTAATGTAACATCGGATGGCAGATGATGAGGACACTCCTCGTCAACTTTCCATCAACTCCTTGTTTCACAGCTTTCAAACATTTGGTAAAACTGCCACCTATTTTCTCCTGGATGAGAAAGTGGGCTGCAATGACATTTCAACAGTCGACCTGCTCAGGCCAGACTACCTTCCAGGCCCTTTCCTGCAGGCACCCGTGAGGTAGGCCACATGGGAACCTCTTTTGAGACCTGGAGGCCAGGGGCAGGCAGCAGGTTTTGTTTGGTTCCCCTCATGTTCCCCAGCATCACTGACCGGCTGGCTCACCTCCTTGGTGGGAAGCTGCAGTTGACCTCTCTCTGCCGTGTTCTCTGCAGCCTCCTACAGATCTGTGTTCCTGGCGGCACAGGTGTGCAATCCATGCAGGATCCCACTTCTAAGCCCCCTGCCTTCAGTGAATGGTGTGCTGTCACCTTCTTGACATTCAGAACTTTGGAACAAGTTTGGAACAAGTATTACTGATTCCAGATTCAGCTGTTTGCCACTCAGAAGCCAATAACCTAAGAGGCGTGTGTCAGTAGAAAGGACTTTTAAAGTGTTTTAATCAGAAGGCCGGCAATTTGGGGAGAAGGTGGACTCGTGTTCAGAGACCAACTCTGAAGATTCTGCTCACCTAGGACAGTTTTTAAAGGGGAAAATGGGGTAGGGGGAAGAATCTGAATGAATCATCAAGGCAGGAGGTTGGGTTCTGCATTCTTCTCCATTGAGTGCAAACTGGCTGACTCTCTCCTCAGAAATGATCTGCCTGAGGATTGCTAAGGAAGCTATTGCAGTTAGAGAGCTGGTCATTCTTTACCACTTGATTCTTTATTCTTCCTTCTTTTCATCTAGGAAAAGAATTAAGAAGCTAGACAAGGCATGGTGTGCATTCAGGAGCACATAAGTCAGGGGTTAGGTTAAATTGCCTAGTGATCTCATTCCTACAAGTAGGTTCTTTTAAGGTTGGAGGGGACAGAAATGGGCAAATGGGAAAGGAAAAAAAAAAAAAAAAAGGAGTCCCTTTCACAAGGGACTCTGCATTGTCACTTTGCATTGGGTCCAGGAATTTAAGTAGCCAGTCCTGCAAAGTTATTCCACATCTCTGTTCACAAAGTTTTGTGTGTGTGTGTGTGTGTGTGTGTGTGTGTGTGTGACAGAGCGGGGTGGGGCAAGCTTGAGCTCAGCACAGTTATTAAGCCCCTGGGCAGAGAAGGTAAGGAGACTGCAGAGCTGAGGAAGGGACTGTCTACCCATAGCCCTTGCTTTTGCATCCTAGCAGAGCTAGAAAGCAGCCATTTAGAGGAAATGAAATGATGATCTCCACATAGAGGCAGTGAGACTACTGGCAAGGAGATTAGCCTTTGAAACAAAGCCTTTGTTTAGATGGCCCCAAACAGAGGCATTGAGGACAGAGCAAACAGTAAAAGATGAGAATCTTCAGGTTAAAAACCATGTACAGACAAAATCTTTAGTTGATTTTTTAAATTTTTAATTTTATATTGGAGTACAGTTGATTTACAATGCTGTGTTAGTTTCAGGTGTTACAGCAAAGTGATTTAATTATGCATATTCACATATCTATTCTTTTCCAGATTCTTTTCCCATCTAGGTTATTAACAGAATATTGAGTAAGTTTCCCTGTGCTATACAGCAGGTCCTTGTTGATTATCTATTTTGTACATAGTAGTGTATTATGTTAATCCCAACCTCCTAATTTATCCCTCACACCAACTTTCCCCTTTGGTAACCATAAATTTGTTTTCTAAGTTTATGAGCCTGTTTCTGTTTTGTAAGTAAGTTCATTTGTGTCATTTTTTTAGATTCCACATATAGGGATATCATCTGATATTTGTCTTTCTCTGTCTGACTTACTTCACTTAGTATGATGATCCTTAGTTGGTTATTTACACATAGAAAAAGATGAAAGAAGATGAACTTAAAAGCTACCAAGTTTTTCAGAAAGCATATTGAAAAGCAGAGACATTACTTTGCCAACAAAGGTCCGTCTAGTCAAGGCTTTGGTTTTTCCTGTGGTCATGTATGGATGTGAGAGTTGGACTGTGAAGAAGGCTGAGCGCTGAAGAATTGATGCTTTTGAACTGTAGTGTTGGAGAAGACTCTTGAGAGTCCCTTGGAATGCAAAGAGATCCAACCAGTCCATTCTGAAGGCAATCAGCCCTGGGATTTCTTTGGAAGGAATGATGCTAAAGCTGAAACTCCAGTACTTTGGCCACCTCATGAGAAGAGTTGACTCATTGGAAAAGACTCTGATGCTGGGAGGGATTGGGGGCAGGAGGAGAAGGGGACAACACAGGGTGAGATGGCTGGATGGCATCACTGACTCGATGGACATGAGTCTGAGTGAACTCCGGGAGTTAGTGATGGACAGGGAGGCCTGGCATGCTGCAATTCATGGGGTCACAAAGAGTCGGACACGACTGAGTGACTAAACTGAACTGAACTGGAAGAAATCCCAAACTCACTGGCCTGCAGGTTGAAACCAAAAGCAGAGCATTGGGCCACAGAAGAAAAGAGATGACAAAGAATCCCCAGAGGTCAAAGTGAGGTCCAGAAAGCAGAAGCAGAGCTGCCTGGGAGGCTGAGGCAGGAAACCTGGTACACTGCCCAGCAGGGCTTTGTAACAACAACCAACTTCAGATGCAAAATATCTGCTGGCTTGCCGTGCCCCATGTGCCCCCTTTTTCTCAATACACATTTATGTTTTCCTGTTGCTTCTCCACCATTGGAGAAGGTGAGGGATAAATTAGGAGGTTGGGATTAACATAATACACTACTATGTACAAAACAGATAATCAACAAGGACCTGCTGTATAGCACAGGGAAACTTACTCAATATTCTGTTAATAACCTAGATGGGAAAAGAATCTGGAAAAGAATAGATATGTGAATATGCATAATTAAATCACTTTGCTGTAACACCTGAAACTAACACAGCATTGTAAATCAACTGTACTCCAATATAAAATTAAAAAATTTAAAAATCAACTAAAGATTTTGCCTGTACATGGTTTTTAAGCCTGAAGATTCAGTTTGACAAAGGCAGACATTTGTCTGTTAGTTTGTGACAACATTTCGAGCTGACAGAACAGACTGCAGAACAATCAGTGCCCCAGGGGAAGGAGCTGGTGGGTATGCAGGGCTGCATACCTCACAGAGACCCAAAAGTGAAAGTTGCTCAATCATGTCCTACTCTTTGAGACCCCAGGGACTGTAGCCCACCAGGCTCCTCTGTCCATGGGATTCTCCAGGCAAGAATACTGGAATGGAGTGGGTTGCCATTTTCTTCTCTAGGGGATCTTCCTGATCCAGGGATCAAACCTGGGTATCCCACATTCTGGGCAGATTCTTTACTCTCTGAGCCACTTCACAAGTAACACAGAGTATTGTTCGTATGGCTGACACTGCACTGTGGCTTGCTTGGAGCCTAGTCTATTCCTTCTCCAGCGGATCTTCCCGACCCAGGAATTGAACCAGGGTCTCCTGCACTGCAGGCAGATTCTTTACCAGACCCAGGCACACTGCAAATAAAGAAAGGCCTGCAGGCATACAGTTAGCCCTCCAACCTCTTCTACCTTCTTAGCAATAAAATCTCAATGTTGGCTTAGCATACCAGACCCACAACAAAAGATCTCTTTTGTCAGCTTTCTAGTGAGGAAGTGTGGACACATGACTGAAGCTCTGGACAGTGACATGTGAGCAGAAGGGCTGGGGAGAGTGTGGTGTCCAATGCTCAAGCAGCCATTTTGCACCATGAGGACACATGCTAGGTTGGAGGAACAGCAAAGCAGAAGGAGTATGGGGACCTGGGGTCTGTCGAACCACTTTACTAGACCTGGGCAGCTGAACTCCTGACTCGTGTGTGAGAGAAATCCTCTTACCTGTCCAAGTGACAGTTAGCTCTTTCATGGTGGCCTAGGCTAATCCCAGCTAATTCATCCCAGTGGTTCAGAATTCTGTTTATCAGAATCCAAGCTTTCCTTATCTATTTGAGCACATAGCCAAACTCCATTTTCCACCTCCTTTGCAATTAGAGATGGCCATGGGTAACAAATTCTAATCTGTGGGAATCTGAGTGGTTTTTAGGATATGGCAGTGACTCTTCCCTTTTCTTGATCCTCTTCTTCTGAGAATAAACAGTGATCACACTGTTGGTGGTGGACCACAAACTTAAAGGAGTCAGAATCCCTGAATAACTATAGGAGCAGAATCCCCTAACAACAAAAACCACCACTGGGCTTAACTATTTGAAGGTGAAATAAACTTCCAATGTGCTTGATCTGTTGTGCATTTGGAAACTATTTATTATGGGGGTTCTATATAGACCCACAGGGAGGAAGCTAAGACACTAAGAAGAGTGCCCCAGACCCCAGGTGTGGGAGCTTACATTCTGAGCTCTTGTTTGAGCAGAGAAATTTGGAAGAGGAACTCTAATAGGAAACTTGACCCTAAATGCTGTCCTAAAGCCCAGGTTGGGGGAAGTTCCAATCTAATGGACTTGTAGATAAGTTTGATTCACATGTTGGATTGAAAATGAATAAACAGCCACAAGGACTGTGTTTTGGGGGTTAAGCTAGAAAAAACCTGTACCTACACACAGGGCCCCATCTGAGCACCAAGCATAGCCAATAAATAAATCAAAATGGGAAATATTCCACTCAGAACTTTTCAGTTCAGAAACTGATATGATAAACAAAAGCAGTGTGTAGTGATTAAGTCTCCAAACTAGCTGCTGCCGTTCCAATTCCGACCCTGTGGCTTACCAGCAGCTAAGCGGCTGCACCACTTAGTTTCCCAAGCTTCAGTTTTCTTAGCTGTAAAATGGGTGTTATTACAGCAGCTTCAGACTGTTGTTGGGTTAAAGGAAGTAACATATATAAAGCACCAGCGTGAATGCTGGTGTGTGGTAAGAACACCAAATTTGTTACATGTTAATATCAGCAAAAATGCATCATCTCCACCACCACTGTTGTTTGTGTCATCCCATTTTGGACAAAGAGACCTACAGACAGCCTTTGAGACCCAAACTTTTGTAAGTAGGGTAGCCTCTGGAACTAGCCTACACATGTTTACCCAACAATATTCCAGATAAATCTACATGCTATTGTGATTATAAAATGCAAGTCCTTAAAAAAAAACCCTGAATTTGTGATCATGTGACATTACACTATTTCCTCAAGTAATACTCTCATTTATTCAACAGCTATTTGAGAAGGACTCACCAGGTGCCAGTTTCTGGGCTGGGCTCTGGGAACACAACAGAAAACAAGCCAGCAGGGCTCTCACCCTCCCAGCACCGGCATTCCAATGGGAGCTCCGAAAGGGCCACTGCCACCTTTATGTCAGGTCAGCCACATTCCCAGACCATGTGCTCAGAGAGGCAGGACCCTGGGGTGATAAAAACTCTTTTCCCACCCCCGCAACTCTATCTATCAGACCCCGAGCAATCATGCCCACTGGCTCCTAAGACCACCTTGAATATCACTTTCTTCGCCTGACTCTAGATTTGGATGCTTCCTCCAAGGACTCCCCACATCCTAGTAGGAGGAGAACTTTCTCCTCAAAATCTGCAGCTCACCCTTCCCTACTGAGGCTTGCTCCACTAGATAACCCTCTTCGTCTGAAAAATGAGAAATTGAGATTATCTGGAGACCTGTTGGACCTACAGTTGTTTCTCTTCTTACACTCTTCTCCTTTCAGAAAGGCAGACGTCCTGAGGTCATGTTCATTGCAGGGCCAAATACTCAGTGGACTGGAGGAAACCAGGAGAAAAAGTGCTTTCCAGGTGTCAGAGCCAAAGAAAGCTGGAGCCAGCTATAGGGTGACATTACACCCTGAGTAACCAGACCATGCCACCAATTCAGCCAAGAAGTGATGATGACAAGCCAGTGTCAGAAGGTTACTGACATAGAGATTCTTGCCATGGAACCTCTGTCTCAGGGGAGGAGTTCCACACAGAGTCAATCTGCAAAGAACAATTGATAGAAAAGGAAATGGCAATCCATTCCAGTATCCTTGACTGGAAAATCCCATGGACAGAGGGAACCTGGTGAGCTACATTCCATGGGGTCACCAAAGAGTCAGACCTGAGTTAGCAACTAAACAACAAAACAACAAAGGGTCAATGGTGCTTTGCATGTGGGAAACTTACAAAGTGTTGACATCCATAGACCATCAGTTAATGCCCATCTTCAAGGCAGAATTTTCTGTCTGCTGTGTCTTAACAAAGCCATCTTCACTAGGGCCCCAATCAATCCTGCTGTCCCTGGAGCTCTTGGCAACCTCCCCTTTCCAACCGTAGGGTCATAGGTACTAATTCTCTCCTCCTGTGATGACTGATTGTGTGTGTATGTATACATATATGAGTGAGATCACATGTGTATGTGTGTGTGTGAAAGTAAGTGTGTGTGCTTGTGTGTATGTGAGAGAGAGAATGTGTTTGTGTGTGTGAGTGTAAGAGAGAGAGTTTGTGTGAGTGTGCTTGTATGTGTGAGATAGACAGAGTGGGTCTTTGTGTATGTGTGTGTGTGTGAGAAAGAGTGCCTGTGTGTGTCTGAGTCATGGACTAACATCCACCTAATCTCTCAACTGACCCTGAAACATTATATGACTCCGAATCTTCAAGGAGCTGTCTCATTGCATTCTGGATCCCACTACTGAGTGCAGTGCAAGGTACCATGCTATTACCCAGTCAATGCTGAGCCTCAGGGTGGCTCTCCACCAGATTTAGCTACTCCTCCTTCCCTGCAGATGGGGTGAGCACAGTAGAGTTCTAGCAGCTGGCATGGCCTGCCCCACCTTGTAGGAGAGCTCAGCTGTGAAGAGCAAAGGTGTGAGGACCCTTCTTCCCACCTCTCCCTGCCAGCTGTTATGGTCATGGCTCTTAGCAGCAGTAGCCAGACTGTCCCACCAGGTGGGCTCCCAGCCTCTGAAAAATTGCAGTGCTGTAAAGGAATCCTATGTTTTGTAATTCACGTGTCATAGTTGTGTCTACATTTAAATTACTGTGTTGTAACAAAACTTGCATCATCTTGTTATGACTTAAAACCTATAAACTGCAACTAATTAAAAAGATACTCTGGTGAACTGAAGAAGAAAGACTCATCACATGGTCCACATGTACATGGCAGGATTAAATTTATGCTTTCTCAGCAATGTGCATGGACACCCCAAGATGTGCTGTCCCAGAGTCCAGAAGGGTAGTTACCAGACATTTCAGGCCACTACTGGGCAGTTACACATGAAAAAAAGTGAAGGTCTTTTCCTTACTCAACAAACATTTCCTTGCCTATTCTGTATGTTCACAAAACAGACACACTCAGCATCATGCAGAATGGGGTGTCCTGAAAGGGTAGAAGATAGAAGGGCCCCAGGCTAAGCAGCTACAACCAGTCTCCTGTTGAAACTTCAAGGTAAGATACTAGCAGAAGCATCAGGTCCTGATTGGGTGGAAGACAAACCAAAAACAGCTTCCTCATTTTTGTAGTCAAAGGGATTTCCCAGCCCACACATGCAGAGGTCTTCAGTCTGGGAAGGGACAAAGGAGAGAGGGGGCACCAACCCATAATATGTCCTGCCAGCCCCCTAGAAACCTTTGTGCTGAAATCCACTTTGGTTTAGATGTGCACACCCTCTAGGAAGGACCCTGAGTCAGACCAGATACAGGCACAAGCAAGATGACTGGCCAGAGACAACCCAAAAGACTGACCCTGTATAAGCGAGCTAAGCACTCCTATCGGACGCAACTCACTCCAAGTTCACCTGTCTGCTCTTCCACATAATAAACACTTTATCTGCTTCACAATCTGGGTCTCTTTGCTGAATTCTTTCTTTAAAGAAGACAAGACTGAGATCCTACTTCCAGCTGTCTTGCAGCTAAAATCACTAAAACGTGGACATTTGTCTCAGGGGCCTCCTAGACTAGCTCAAGAGACAAAACAAATACAGATACGATGATGTAAGTACTGAATTGCATGGAAATGACAGTAAATATAGTAAAAACTGAAAACAGATTTTATTTTTTTAAAAAAATGCTTCATGAAGAGATGTGAAGGAAGCTGTTTGCCCACATCACACCATTTGTGTGTGTGTGTGTGTGTGTGTGTGTGTGTGTGTGGCAGAGATACCATTTCAAATCACAGCTCTTTGCAAATGGGAAATTGCAGTTAATATCAGATGAGAAAGATCTCACAGCCTAGATTCAGAGATAGGTCTTCCAGGTCTAAGATCTCTGTCCTTTCGATTCATGGGGTCGCAAAGAGTCGGACACGACTGAGCGAGTGAACTGAACTGAACTGAAATTTCATATGTGTGTGTGTGTGTTATTCACTCAGCCATGTCTGACTCTTTGTGACCCCGTGGATTGTAGCCCGCCAAACTCCTCTGTCCATGGGATTCTCCAGGCAAGAATACAGGAGTGTGTTGCCATTCCCTTCTCCAGAGGACCTTTCCTACCCAGGGATCGAATCTGGGTCTCCTACATTGTGGGCAGATGCTTTACCGACTGAGCCACCAGGAAAGCACACCAATTCATAGCTGTTAGAAATGTAGATACTTGCTCTTCATTCTGTTTGTGAGGGGAGAGTTTCAGCCTTCTTTGGCAGGATAGTTAGATTTATGGAATCCACATTTATTGGTCAAAGAGTGAGCAAAGCTGTACTTGTCAACTTGTGTGAAACAGTGTCTTTGTCCACTGGGCACACTGCAGCCCCACTGTTTCATCTTCCACCTTCACCCTCTGGGGATGTCCTGGGGGAACAGCCATTTTGCCACTTTAGACCATCTCTGCAGTTTTCTTCTGCCCAAAGAAAACTCCGTCAGCTGGGTTTCATCATGTGTGTTCCACTTAGCCAACCACTGTCCTCCTATTTGCTCCCAGTCCTGACTGCTGCTCTGTCCCCTGGTCTACCCAGGGACATTTAGATGAACAAGGGCAGGAGCCATGCACTCAGCAGTGGGTGGGAACATATGAGGAAGTTGGCTTATCCATCTGGATCTTGCTGGAAATTCTGTGAATCTTTCAGAATTTATGGTTGCAGGTGCCCCATTTTTCCCTAATATTTTTCACCTTGAGGTTGTTAAAACCTTTCCTTGCATCCAGGGGTTAAATAGAGGCTCCAATCATAACTGTTCTTGCTATGCAGACTTTCAACTGATTAGCTTTTATAGAAGCTTATATCCAAGGGGAAATTCAAGATGTCATGTTGGCATCAGGTCTGTGCTGGAAGCTATCTCCTTTTCCCTTATGTGTGTAATAAAAACTTTTATACTATGCATTTAGAAGCAGAAAAAAATAAACTATGCATAATAGGAAATTAAGAGGAATTGCCATAGAATTGCCATCATAAATTAGATAGGCTGTCAGGAAAATATGACAGAATGGGCTGCTATAGAAAGGCTTATTTCTCTGAGCACATTTATTTTTCATGAGTTTTTATTATTCAGTAGCTTTAGATTTAATCAATGTGCTTCCATCTGTCATATGTGGCCAGGGTCTTTTCCAGAGAAGAAGAGGGGGAGGCTCCCCCACATGTTCTGCCTGAAATCATGAAGGAATTTGTAGAAGAATGTTTCAAGAAACCAAGAAAGCATTTGCCTCCAAGGAGCTCGTGCATAGGCAGTTGAATGAACTTCTCAATGAGCACAGATGAAATCTGAAAACTTAAAGAAACTTGTAAGCTTGTCAATACAAACACTTCTGTCAGACCTCTTCACCACGAGGTCTTAAAGTGTACTTCTAGATACTTTAGACTTCTAGATTATTCCAGGTACTTTGGATTTTAAAATATCACCAACAAAGTGTTAAACAAGGATCTAAAAAATCCTGTCAAGCCAAATAGTTTTCCCTGAGTGCATTAGGCTCCCCTCAACAAGGGCAACCTTGTGCCTAGAAGCCTGGAGAAGGAGACAGTGGGAGGCAGAGGGAGGTCTTCTCTTGTCAGCCTTGACTGGACTCCTCCTGTTTTCTTGTCCTGCTTGGGAGACATGACCACAGGGACTGGGTATGCTATACTCAAGAAGGTTCTTCACCCCATCTTAAAGAAGATCTATCATTTCCGGTTCAGAAGGACTGAAGGCAGAAGGCTAAAGATGGGGAAATGGGTTATCAGAACATAACTTCATTTTTCGATGGAAGTTGTCTGAATTACTGAGCTCATGGGAAGTGCTGTTCTCAAGTAATCTAACACCCTGACTTTCAAATATCTTGAACATTTTTACAGGGCATTATACCTGGTGTTAATTGGGACAAAAAAACGATAATGTTACCACTGCCCTTTTTTACAGGGAAGAAGATATTTTAATATTCTCCTTTATTTTCCAGATGTATCAGAGTCACTGTCTTTTTCAATCAATTTTTTATTGAAGTACAGTAGATTTACAATGTTGTGTTAAATTCTGCTATAGGGCAAAGTGATTCAGTTATATCAGAAGATATATTTATATACATTCTTTTTAATATTCTTTTCCATCATAGTTTATCATAGGATATTGAATACAATTCCCTGTGTTGTTTATACATCCTATATACAATAGTTTACATATGCTAATACAAACCTCCCCCTCCATCCCTCTTCAAACCCCCTCCCAATTGGCAACCACAAGTCTGTTTCCCATTGCCTTTAAAGGGCTTTGGTACAGAAGAAAGTTTTAGATAAAATTCCAGGGCTTGATAAAAGTAGGAAATGAGCTCCCCAGACCCCTGTATGTTGTAGTTCTCCCCACCTCATCCTCAGTCTCATTCCTCTCTAACCTATTCCTGGCCTTGAATTTAAGTCTGAGAGAATTATCTGATAACAGTACACAGAGTACAAGAATGAGAAGACAAGCTTATTAAGCAGGAGTTCCAGGTGCTAGTCTCAGCTATACTCATAACAGGCTTCCCAAGTCCTGGCTCAGAGATAGTGCAACTCTGGGATCCATTCTGGGAGTTTTTAATGTTCCATGTATATAACTTTAAAACCTGCACTTGTATTGGGCCCTGTAAACAGACTTAACCATTAATTCATCCACTCAACAAATATTTATTAAGCATCATTATGGGTTTTTTTCAATCTGGGATTTTTTAAATTATGAAAGTATAATAACATATTTACAAGAGACTTTACAAATATAGGAAAAAAAGATACATATAGTTCTATTGTATATTACAATTATTTAAGTAGATAAATATTTTTAGCTGAAGTTTCAATATCATACTCTCAAAAATTAATAGAATGGGAGAGGCGGTCCTAAAATGGCAGAGGAATAGGAGTGGGAGACCACTTTCTCCCCAACAAATTCATCAAAAGAACATTTAAACGCTGAGTAAATTTCACAAAACAACCTCTGAATGCCGGCAGAGGACATCAGCCACCCAGAAAAGCAGCCCATGGTCTTCGAAAGGAGGTAGGAAAAAATATGAAAGACAAAAAAAAAGAGACAAAAGAGGTAGAGATGGAGCTCCCTCCTGAGAAGGGCGTCTTAAAAAAAGAGGTTTCCAAACACCAGGAAACACTCTCACTGCCGAATCTGTGGCAAGCCTTGGAACCACAGAGGGCAACATAACAGGGAGGAAAAATAAATAATTAAAGCCCACAGATTATGTGCCCAGTGGTAACTCCCCCAGCGGAGAAGCAGCGCAGACGCCTGCACCCGCCGCTAGCAGGGAGGCACAGGCTGCATTGCTTAGAGTAAGGACCAGGCCTGAATGCCCCGAGGGCAATCTGCGGGAACTAACTTGGGGTAGCAAACCAGACTGTGGGAGAGCTACTGCTTGAAAAGCCCTAACCTAAGACATCACCAGGCCTGTTCACAGAACAAAGGACTGAACAGAGCTGGCCCACTTCAGACCATCCCCCTCTGGTGACAGGCAGCCAGAGCCGGAAGGGGGAAATTGCAACCGCAGAAAGACATTATCTACCAAACTGCAAGCAGGCTTCTTTGCTAACTGAGACTTATTGGGGTTCTGGACGGTCAACATCCGCCTGAGAAGTTGCGCAGGTTGTACACCCAGAAAACTGAGCGGCAGGGACCGGGGAGGGGATAAGCCGCAGCGACCACACTCACCAAACACCTCATCATCTGAGCTGGGAAGGGCACAAAATGCAGGCCCAACTGAGTCGGCGCCTCTGAGGACTACCCAAATGCCTGAAACTGAGTGGCTTAGACCTGCGAGGTGCATGGAGCCCAGGGCTGGCCTTGGACAGTTCCCGGCAGAGCAACCTAGAGCCTGAGCAGTGTGGGCAGGGAGGGCACATGTGCCGTGAGCGGGGGCAGGCCCAGTGTGGCTGAGACACTGCGAGCACACACCAGTGTTATTTGTTTGCAGCGTCCCTCCCTCCCCACAGCGCGACTGAACAAGTAAGCCTTAAAAATGTGTCCACCACCCCCCCGCCTTGTGTCAGGGCAGAAATCAGACACTGAAGAGACCAGCAAACAGAAGAAGCGAAAACAGAGGGAACTGCCTTGGAAGTGACAGGTGCAGTAGATTAAAACCCTGTAGTTATTACCGACTACATAGGAAGGGGCCTATAGATCTTGAGAAATATAAGCCGGACCAAGGAACTATCCAAAAATGAACTGACTCCACACTGCCCACACCACCACCAAAGTCCTAGATATATTTTTACTATTTTTACTATCATTCTTTTTTTTTAAATTTTTTAAAAAAAATTTAAGTCCTCTATTACTCCTTTAATTTTCATTTCTATAACCTACTATTACTTTGCCAAAAAAAGACTCTATTTTTTAAAGCAAATTTCATATATATATATAATACTTTTTGTGACTTTTTTTTCTTTTCTTTAATATTGTATTTTTAAAAATCCAACCTCTACTCTGGATTTTTAATGCTTGCTATTTGGTATTTGTTATCGATTTTGTACCTTTAAGAACCCAATTTTCAGTACCCATTTTTACTTGAGAGCGAGAACACTGGCTTGAATGCTCTCACCCCTTTGGACTCTCCTGTTTCTCCACCAGGTCACCTCGGTCTCCTCCCTCCCCTTTCTCTTCTCTACCCAACTCTGTGAATCTCTTTGTGTATTCCAGATGGTGGAGAACACTTAGGGAACTGATTACTGGCTGTATGTGTCTCTCTCCTTTTGATCCCCCCCTTTATCATCCTGGTCACCTCTGTCTCCTTCCTCCCTCTTTCTTCTCTGTATAACTCTGTGAACATCTCTGAGTGGTCCAGACTGTGGAGTGCACATAGGGAAGTGATTACTGGCTAGCTTGCTCTCTCCCCTTTTGATTCCAACTCATCTCATTCGGGTCACCTCTAACTCCCTCCTCCCTCTTCTCTTCTCTGTGTAACTCTGTGAACCACTCTGGGTGTCCCTCACTGTGGAGAAACTTTTCATCTTTAAATGTTTTATCAATGGTGCTGTATAGATGGAGAAGTCTTGAGACTACTGTAAAAATGAGACTGAAAACCAGAAGAAGGAGGCTTAAGTCCAAATCCTGAGAACACCAGAGAACTCCTGACTCCAGGGAACATTAATTGACAGGAGCTCATCAAAAACCTCCATACCTGCACTGAAACCAAGCACCACCCAAGGGCCAACAAGTTCCAGAGCAAGACATACCACGCAAATTCTCCAGCAACACAGCAACATAGCCCTGAACTTCAATATACAGGCTGCCCAAAGTCACACCAAACCCATTGACATCTCAAAACTCATTACTGGACACTTAAGTGCACTCCAGAGAGAAGAAATCCAGCTCCACCCACCAGAACACCAACACAAGCTTCCTTAACCAGGAAACCTCGACAAGCCATCTGTACAAACCCACCCACAGTGAGGAAATTCCACAATAAAGAGAACTCCAGAAACTGCCAGAATACAGAAAGGCCACCCCAAATGCAGCAATATAAACAAAATGAAGAGACAGAGGTATACCCAGCAGGTAAAAGAACAGGATAAATGCCCACCAAACCAAACAAAATAGGAAGAGATAGTGAATCTACCTGATAAAGAATTCTGAATAATGATAGTAAAAATGATCCAAAATCTTGAAATCAAAATGGAATCACAGAAAAATAGCCTGGAGACAAGGATAGAGAAGATGCAAGAAAGGTTTAACAAGGACCTAAAAGAAATAAAAAAGAGTCAATAAATAATGAATAATGCAATAAATGAGATCAAAACCACTCTGGAGGCAACAAATAGTAGAATAATGGAGGCAGAAGATAGGGTTAGTGAAGTAGAAGAATGGTAGAAATAAATGAATCAGAGAGAAAAAAAAATGAATTAAAAGAAATGAGGACAATCTCAGAGACCTCCAGTTCAGTGTTAAATGCCCCAACATTCGAATCATAGGAGTTTCAGAAGAGGAAGACAAAAAGAAAGAGCATGAGAAAATACTTGAGGAGATAATAGTTGAAAACTCCCTAAAATGGGGAAGGAAATAATCACCCAAGTCCAAGAAACCAGAGAGTCCCAAACAGGATAAACCCAAGGTGAAACACTCCAAGACACATATTAATCAAATTAACAAAGATCAAACACAAAAAATAAATATTAAAAGCAGCAAGGGAAAAACAACAAATAACACACAAGGGGATTTCCATAAGGATAACAGCTGATCTTTCAATAGAAACTCTTCAGGCCAGGAGGGAATGGCAAGACATACGTAAAGTGATGAAAGAAAATAACCTACAGCACAGATTACTGTACCCAGCAAGGATCTCATTCAAATGTGAAGGAAAAATCAAAAGCTTTACAGACAAGCAAAAGCTGAGAGAATTCAGCACCACCAAAGGAGCTTCCCAACAAGTGCTAAAGGATATTCTCTAGACAGGAAACACAAAAAGGATGTATAAACTCGAACCCAAAACAATAAAGTAAATGTCAATGGGATCATACTTATCAATAATTACCTTAAATGTAAATGGGTTGAATGCCCCAACCAAAAGACAAAGACTGGCTGAATGGATACCAAAACAAGACCCCTATATATGTTGTCTACAAGAGACCCACCTCAAAACAGGGGACACATACAGACTGAAAGTGAAGTGCAGGAAAAAGATATTCCACACAAATAGAGACCAAAAGAAAGCAGGAGTAGCAATACTCATATCTGATAAAATCAACTTTAAAACAAAGGCTGTAAAAAGAGACAAAGACGGAAACTACATAATGATCAAATTATCAATCCAAGAAGAAGATATAACAATTATAAACATATATGCACCCAACATAGGAGCACCACAATATATAAGACAAATGCTAACGAGTATGAGAGGGGAAATTAACAATAACACAATAATAGTGGGAGACATTAATACCACACTCACACTTATGGACAGATCAACTAAATAGAAAATTAACAAGGAAACACAAACTTTAAAGGATACAATAGACCAGTTAGACCTAATTGATATCTATAGGACATTTCACCCCAAAACAATGAATTTCACCTTTTTCTCAAGCGCACACGGAACTTTCTCCAAGATAGATCACATCCTGGGCCATAAATATAGCCTTGGTAAGTTCAAAAAAATTGAAATCATTCCAAGCATCTTTTCTGACCACAATGCAGTAAGATTAAATCTCAATTACAGGAGAAAAACTATTAAAAATTCCAACATATGGAGGCTGTACAACACTCTGCTGAATAACCAACAAATCACAGAAGAAATCAAAAATGCATAGAAATGAATGAAAATGAAAACACAACAACCCCAAACCTGTGGGACACTGTAAAAGCAATGCTATGGGGAAAGCTCATAGCAATATACGCATACCTCAAGAAACAAGAAACAAGAAACAAGTCAAATAAATAACCTAACTCTACACCTAAAGCAAATAGAAAAGGAAGAAATGAAGAACCTCAGGGTTAGTAGAAGGAAAGAAATCTTAAAAATTAGGGAAGAAATAAATGCAAAAGAAACAAAAGAGACCATAGCAAAAATCAACAAAGCCAAAAGCTGGTTCTTTGAAAGTATAAATAAAATTAGCCAAACTCATCAAGAAACAAAGGGAGAAAAATCAAATCAATAAAATTAGAAATGAAAATGGAGAGATCACAACAGACAACACAGAAATACAAAGGATCATAAGAGACTACTATCAGCAATTATATGCCAATAAAATGGACAACATGGAAGAAAGGACAAATTCTTAGAAAAGTACAATTTCCCAAAACTGAACCAGGAAGAAATAGAAAATCTTAACAGACCCATCACAAGCACAGAAATTGAAACTGTAATCAGAAATCTTCCAGCAAACAAAAGCCCAGGTCCAGACGGCTTCACAGCTGAATTCTACCAAAAATTTAAAGAGCTAACACCTATCCTACTCAACCTCTTTCAGAAAATTGCAGAGGAAGGTAAACTTCCAAATTCATTCTATGAGGCCACCATCACACTAATACCAAAACCTGACAAAGATGCCACCAAAAAAGAAAACTACAGGCCAATATCACTGATTAACATAGATGCAAAAATCCTTAACAAAATTCTAGCAATCAGAATCCAACAACACATTAAAAAGATCATACACCATGACCAAGTGGGCTTTATCCCAGGGATGCAAGGATTCTTCAATATACACAAATCAATCAATGTAATTCACCACATTAACAAATTGAAAAACAAAAGCCATATGATTATCTCAATAAATGCAGAGAAAGCCTTTGACAAAATTCAACATCCATTTATGATAAACAAACAAACAAACAAAAAAAACTCTCCAGAAAGCAGGAATAGAAGGAACATACCTCAACATAATAAAAACTATATATGACAAACCCACAGCAAACATTATCCTCAATGGTGAAAAACTGAAAGCATTTCCCCTAAAGTCAGGAACAAGACAAGGGTGCCCACTTTCACCACTACTACTCAACATAGTTTTGGAAGTTTTGGCCACAGCAATCAGAGCAGAAAAAGAAATAATAGGAATCCAAATTGGAAAAGAAGAAGTAAAATTCTCACTGTTTGCAGATGACATGATCCTCTACATAAAAAACCCTAAAGACTCCACCAGAAAATTACTAGAGCTAATCAATGAATATAGTAAAGTTGCAGGATATATAGTCAACACACAGAAATGCCTTGTATTCCTATACATCAAAAATGAGAAAATAAAAAGAGAAATTAAGGAAACAATTCCATTCACCATTGCAAGGAAAAGAATAAAATACTTAGTAATATATCTACCTAAAGAAACTAAAGACCTATATATGGGGTGGGAGGTGGGAGGGGGGTTCATGTTTGGGAACTCATGTACACCTGTGGCTGATTCATGTCAATGTATGGCAAAACCAATACAGTATTGTAAAGTAAAATAAAATAAAATAAAAAGTAAAAAAAAAAAAAAAAAGAAAACTATAAAACACTGATGAAAGAAATCCAAAGAGGACATTAATAGATGGAGAAATATACCATGTTCATGGATCAGAAGAATCAATATAGTGAAAATGAGTATATTACCCAAAGCAATCTATAGATTCAATGCAATCCCTATCAAGCTACCAACGGTATTTTTCATAGAGCCAGAACAAACAATTTCACAATTTGTATGGAAATACCAAAAACTTCGAATAGACAAAGCAATCTTGAGAAAGAAGAATGGAACTGGAGGAATCAACCTGCCTGATTTCAGGCTATACTACAAAGCCACAGTCATCAAGACAGTATGGTACTGGAACAAAGACAGACATATAGATCAATGGAACAAAATAGAAAGCCCAGAGATAAATCCACACACCTATGGACACCTTATCTTTGACAAAGGAGGCAAGAATATACAATGGATTAAAGACAATCTCTTTAACAAGTGGTGCTGGGAAAACTGGTCAACCACTTGTAAAAGAATGAAACTAGAACACTTTCTAACACCATACACATAAATAAACTCAAAATGGATTAAAGATCTAAACATAAGACCAGAAACTATAAAACTCCTAGAGGAGAAGATAGGCAAAACACTCTACAACATAAATCACAGCAGGATCCTCTATGACCCACCTCCCAGAATATTGGAAATAAAAGCAAAAATAAACAAATGGGACCTAATTAAAATTAAAAGCTTCTGCACAACAAAGGAAACTATAAGCAAGGTGAAAAGACAGCCTTCAGAATGGTAGAAAATAATAGCAAACAAAGCAACTGACAAACAACTAATCTCAAAAATATACAAGCACACCTGGAGCTCAATTCCAGAAAAATAAATGACTCAATCAGAAAATGGGCCAAAGAACTAACCAGACATTTCTCCAAAGAAGACAAACAGATAGCTAACAAACACATGAAAAGATGCTCAACATCACTCATCAGAGCAATGCAAATCAAAACCACAATGAGGTACCATTTCACACCAGTCAGAATGGCTGTGATCCAAAAGTCTATAAGCAATAAATGCTGGAGAGGGTGTGGAGAAAAGGGAACCCTCTTACACTGTTGGTGGGAATGCAAACTAGTACAGCCACTATGGAGAACAGTGTGAAGATTCCTTAAACACTGGAAATAGAACTGCCTTATGACCCAGCAATCCCACTGCTGGGCATAAACACCGAGGAAACCAGAATTGAAAGAGACACGTGTACCCCAATGTTCATTGCAGCACTGTTTATAATAGCCAGGACATGGAAGCAACCTAGATGTCCATCAGCAGATAAATGGATAAGAAAGCTATGGTACATACACCCCATGGAGTATTACTCAGCCATTAAAAAGAATACATTTGAATCCATTCTAATGAGGTGGATGAAACTGGAGCCTATTATGCAGAGTGAAGCAACCCAGAAAGAAAAACACCAATACAGTATACTAATGCATATATATGGAATTTAGAAAGATGGTAACGATAACCCTTATGTGAGACAGCAAAAGACACACAGATGTATAGAACAGTCTTTTGGACTCTGGGAGAGGGAGAGGGTGGGATGACTTGGGAGAAAGGCACTGAAACATGTATATTATCATATATGAAGTGAATTGCCAGTCCAGGTTCGATGCAGGATACAGGACACTTGGGGCTGGTGCACTGGGATGGCCCAGAAGGATGGTACGGGGAGGGAGATTCAGGATGGGGAACACGTGTACACCCGTGGCGGATTCATGTTGATGTATGGCAAAACCAATACAATAGTGTAAAGTAAAAAATAATAAAATAAAGATACTTCTGTTATAAAAAAAGAAAAATAATTAATAGAATGAATAGGTAGAAGGATATTTAAATCATAGAGTCTGTTCTCTTACCACTGTGAAATTATGTTAGAAATCAATATCAAGAGATATTTGAAAATAACCCAGGTATTTTCAAGAGCAATGTGACAATTAACAAGAGAGATTTTGACTTAGCCACTAAAAGCCTCAATGAAGTTAAAAGACTGAAAAACACAAGAGGGTGATTTCAGAGAAGAAAGTATTTAAATGAGAAATTAATATCACAATGAGAAATTAGTATGATAGATACTTTGGAGGAAAAAACAATACTTGTATGTTTGTATTTTTCAAAAATTTCCAATATAATTCTAATGTGCATTTGGATTTTAGAAAGTGATGACAGGTTTTTCTATTAAATGGTAGTTTTAACAACATAGAATCCTATTACTTTTTGTTGACCAATCATGATACAATTGTATTAAGTGAATAATAGCTGCATAATCACAATAATAAAGTATCTTTATCAGTTTTCACAGTAAATAGCCAGTCAATGATTGAAAGATAATTACAGTTGCAAGCCGTAATGAAAACATGATTAACCTAACATTATAAAATAATAAAATAATCACACACAGTTTTAGTGGATTAAGTAGAGTGATGTGGTAAGTGGAAGTGCATACATGTACATGTTTGCATCAGTCCAGCCAGTCTATGTCTTTTGGTTGGAGGATTTAATCCATTTACATTTAAGATAGTCATTGATATGGATGATCCTATTACCATTTTCTTAATTGTTCTGGGTTTATCTTGTGTAGGTCTGTTCCTTTTCTTGTGTTTCCTGCATAGAGAAGTTCCTTAAGTATTTGTTATAAAGTTGGTTTGGTGGTGCTGAATTCTCTTAACTTTTGCTTGTCTGGGAAGATTTTGATTTCTCCATCAAATCTGAATGAGAATCTTGCTGGTGGAGTATTCTTGGCTGTAAGTTCTTCCTTTTCATCACTTTGAATATGTCATGCTACTCCCTTCGGTCTTGTAGAGTTTCTGTTGAGAAATCAGTTGATAACCTTATGGGAGTTCCCTTGTATGTTATTTCATGATTTCCCCTTGTTGCTTTTAATATTTTATTTTTGTCTTTAATTTTTGTCAGTTTGATTACTGAATGTCTCAGTGTGTTCCTCCTTGGGTTTATCCTGACTGGGACTCTCTGTGCTTTCTGGACTTGGTTGACTCTTTCCTTTCCCATGTTAGGGAACTTTCCAGCTATTATCTCTTCAAATGTCTTCTCAAGTCCTTTCTGTCTCTCTTTTCCTTCCAGGACCCTTATGATGCAAATGTGGTGTATTTAATGTTATCCCAGAGGTCTCTTATGCAGTCTTTGTTTTTTTGTTTTTCTTTACCTTTCCTATGTTCTATTTTTCAGCAGTGATTTCCATTCTGTTTTCCAGGTCACTTATCCATTCTTCTGCCTCAGTCTGCTATTGAAATCTTCTAGTGTATCATTCACCTCTGTTTTTTGTTTTGTTTTGTTGTTGTTCTTGTTCTTTATTTCTTCTAGGTCTTTGATAAACATTTCTTGCGTCTTCTCCATTTTTTTTTTTTTTCTGAGATCCTGGATCATCTTCACCATCAATATTCTGAATTCTTTTTCTGGAAGGTTGCCTATCTCTACTTCATTTAGTTGTTTTTCTGGAGTTTTATCTTGTCCCTTCATCTGGGACATAAGTCTCTAATTTTTCACTCTGATTAACTTTTTGAGATGTGGTTTTCATTCTAGCTGCTGTGGGAGTGTAGTTCTTGCTTCTTCTGCCTATCTCTGGTGAATGAAGCTAAGAGGCTTGTGTAAGCTTCCTGCTGAGTCTGGTTTAAAAGAAAGGATTTATTAGAGTATGTGAGAGCCTTACAGACACTGCTTCTGGGAACAAGAGCCCTCCACCCAAGGACAGCTCCAGCAAAGCCCTACCTCTTTTCCTGGCAGCAGCACATGTAGTGAGTTCTAGGGCCCACTCATGCTGATGGAGCGTGGGTCAGATCCACGCTCCAGGAGCTGCTCCAGAAAGGGAGCCTCCACTGACCCACTGGCCACGTGGTGGTGGAGCCCACATGCCCCTCTCTCCGGCCACGCCCATCTCCAGCCCCCACCTTCCCCAGGCTTGTTTAATGGCAGGCCTTGGATCTCAGTGACACCCATTCATGAGCTATGAAGGAGGCTGGGAAGTTGAGCCTTGACTTTTACTTTGGAAAAGTGGGACTATGGAATTTTCCTTGAAATAGAAGACCTATATAAAAGATGCTTAGCAATAAATAAATCAGACAAATGTACATGAAAATGTCTTTGGAATATCTTTCATCAAGAGGTGATCATCCATTTTCTTTGGAATTCAATTGGGAAGATAGAGAAATTGTGACACAGTCTATAACTTTTAAAAAATTGCTATAAAAATACATTGCTAAAAAAATATCAAACAGAGCAGAATTATAAGAAGTGAAAAAAAAAATCTACCTATTTCCTATTCCACCATTGCCATTTGCACTCTTAACAGTTTTGTCTTTTCTATTATACACATCTGTATGCATATACATACATATATATGTATATATACTTTTTTTTACTCAAATGGAATTATGACATACCATTTTGCAACTTACTTTATTCATTTAACAACGTATCATGGAAATATTTTTATGTCATTAAGTACAGCTTTACCTTATCTTTAAAATATTTCATTTGAAAAGTTTCAAAAATAAATGAAAGTGGAGAGAATAGTATAATGAATTAAAATTCAACATGATCAGTTTTGATTCATCTATGTCATCACCCATTCTACCATCCCTGGAATATTTTAAAGCAAATCCCAGGCATCACCTCTTTCGACTGGTATCTCTTTTCATCAGTAGGTATCTCTAAGACCGGGGTTGGTTGGCAAAGGTCAGATGAGGTCTCTGTAGTAACTACTCAGCCCTGCCACTGTAGTGCACAAGCAGCCATAGACAAACGGGACTAACTGAGTTCCAATAAGCTTTACTTAAAAAAACAAGCAGTGGCCAGAGTGGCCAACAGGGCTTAGTGTGCCAACCTCTGCTCTGAAAGAAAAGAACTTTTTCCTTTAACTCATGATATTTCTCTTTAATACTATTTTTTAAAGTTAGTGAAGATCTTTCTTTAATGTCATTAGATCTAAAAATAGATGCTTTTGAACTGTGGTTTTGGAGAAGACTCTTGAGAGTCCCTTGGACTGCAAGGAGATCCAACCAATCCATTCTAAAGGAGATCAGTCCTGGGTGCTCATTAGAAGGGCTGAGGTTGAAGCTGAAACTCCAATACTTTGGCTACCTGATGTGAAGAGCTGACTCATTTGAAAAGACCCTGATGCTGGGAAAGATTGAGGGCAGGAGAAGAAGGGGACGACAGAGGATGAGATGGTTGGATGGCATCACTGACTCAATGGACATGGGTTTGGGTGGACTCCAGCAGTTTGTCATGGACAGGGAGGCCTGGTGTGCTGCGGTTCATGGGGTTGCAAGGAGTTGGACACAACTGAGCAACTGAACTGAACTGATGATATCTTAAGTTTGCTATTTCTTCTTCATTTAACAGTTAACTTCCTATAAAGAGAAAATTTTCTTTATCTGTTTTTGGTTACCCTGAGATACAAAAAAACCAAAATAAACTTCTGATTCTTTGCTTTAATTCACTCTTTTTTCTTTTATTAAATGAGATGGTTCTCTGAAATGTTCTAAGGATATCCAATGGAGGTTTTCAATTTTGGTTTCATTGTGAACCTTTGCATGTAAACATTGCATTGATTATCCTTTTTGATGCTGAAAGCATCCCATCTTTGGTCAAGGAGAACTTACTCAGGTAACTGTTCAGTCTTTTGACATAATTCTGGTACTATTTAATGGCTCCTTTTCTTTCTGGCTTGAAAAAGTTTCCAGATTTTTTGTGTGTCCCAAACTTGGAAGCAACCATTTCTCCAAAGAGTCCTGGTTCCTTTAGTGGCAAGTGACATATAGAAAACATAATCTAGGTTGTGGGGGTGCTTATTGCTACTGGGTTGGTCATTGTTTCTAGGCATTTTTGGTGGATGGAGCTAAAAAATAACTGTTGCTTTGAAGATAAAATACATCATGAGTTCATATTAATATTTCCAATTCAATTGCAGTTCTATGAGGTTTTAACATAAGCTCATCAATTTTACATTGTATTCCTTTTCAACCATGACAAAAATCTCAATTCTCAGCACCACCAACATAATCACTTTTCCTATAATAACACACACAAAAGTCTCCAAATAACAACATCAACACTATTATCAGCAATATGATTACTAAAAACAGTTTCATAACTTTAGGGTTTTCTCATTTGGTTGGGTGGTTTGGTTTGTTTTGGTTTACATGCTAAGGATATACCCCCCCATGGGACATACAGTTAAATGATTAAGTCTTAAAGTCAATTAAAGGGATTTCCCTGGTGGCCCATTGGTTAAGAATCAACCTTGCAATGGAAGGATATAAGTTCAACCCCTGGTTAGGGAACTAACATCCCACATGCCGAGGAGCAACTGAGCCTGTGCATCACAACCACTAAGCCTGTGTCTGACAACTAGAGAGTCAGTGCATGGCAACGACCCACATCAATCAATGAAAATTCCATGTGCCACAACTAAAACCCAAGTGAGCCAAATAAATGACTATTTTAAAAAAAGCCAATTAGAATAATTCCTTTTCAGAACTATGTCCTACCTAGGAAAAAGTTCATTTGCTGACTGTGTGGATCACAGTAAACTGTGGACAATTCTGAAAGAGATGGGAATACCAGACCACCTGACCTGCCTCTTGAGAAATCTGTATGCAGGTCAGGAAGCAACAGTTAGAACTGGACATGGAACAACAGACTGGTTCCAAATAGGAAAAGGAGTATGTCAAGGCTGTATATTGTCACTCTGCTTATTTAACTTCTATGCAGAGTACATCATGAGAAACGCTGGACTGGAAGAAACACAAGGTGGAATCAAGATGGCTGGGAGAAATTTCAATAACCTCAGATATGCAAATGACACCACCCTTATGGCAGAAAGTGAAGAGGAGCTAAAAAGCCTCTTGAGGAAAGTGAAAATGGAGAGTGAAAAAGTTGGCTTAAAGCTCAACATTCAGAAAACAAAGATCATGGCATCCGGTCCCATCACTTCATGGGAAATAGATGGGGAAACAGTGGAAACAGTGTCAGACTTTATTTTTGGGGGGCTCCAAAATCACTGCAGATGGTGACTGCAGCCATGAAATTAAAAGACGCTTACTCCTTGGAAGGAAAGTTATGGCCAACCTAGATATCATATTCAAAAGCAGAGACATTACTTTGCCGACTAAGGTCCGTCTAGTCAAGGCTATGGTTTTTCCAGTAGTCATGTATGGATGTGAGAGTTGGACTGTGAAGAAGGCTGAGTGCTGAAGAATTGATGCTTTTGAACTGTGGTGTTGGAGAAGACTGTTGAGAATCCCTTGGACTGCAAGGAGATCCAACCAGTCCATTCTGAAGATCAGCCCTGGGATTTCTTTGGAAGGAATGATGCTAAAGCTGAAACTCCAATACTTTGGCCACCTCATGTGAAGAGTTGACTCATTGGAAAAGACTCTGATGCTGGAAGGGATTGGGGGCAGGGGGAGAAGGGGACGACAGAGGATGAGATGGCTGGATGGCATCACTGACTTGATGGATGTGAATCTGAGTGAACTCTGGGAGTTGGTGATGGACAGGGAGGCCTGGTGTGCTGCAATTCATGGGACTGAAAAGAGTCAGACGCGACTGAGCGACTGAACTGAACTGAACTGAACTTTCAATTTTCAGTGGTTGCTTTTAAAAATTTATTTAGCTCTGTTTTAGAATTCTCCATAATATTTACATGATTCTGAGATTATACAAAAGGATGTATATTTAGGTAAGTCTAATTCTATCTACACTCCCTCTACCTTACTGCCTCCCTCTCCTATTGATGTTGTTCAGCTGCTAAGTCACATTCAACTCTTTGTAACCCCATGGACTGTAGAATGCCAGGCTTCCCTGTCCTTTATCCTCTCCCAGAAGTTGCTCAAACTCATGTCCCTTGAGTCAATGATACCGTCCCACCATCTCATCCTCTGTCATCTCCTTCTTCTTCCTTCAATCTTTTCCAGCATCAGGGTCTTTTCCAGTGATTCTGCTCTTCACATCAGGTGGCCAAAGTACTGGAGCTTCAGCTTCAGCCTCTGTCCTTCCAGTGAATGTTCAGGGTTGATTTCCTTTACGATGGACTGGTATGATCTCCTTGTGGTCCAAAGGATGCTCAAGAGTCTTCTCCAGCACTACAGTTCTAAAGCATCAATTCAGTATTCAGCATCCTTTATGGTTCAACTCTCACATCTGTACATGACTACTGGAAAAACCATGTTTTGACTATATGGACCTTTGTCAGCAAAGTAATGTCTCTGCTTTTTAATATGCTGTCTAGGTTTGTCATAGCTTTTCTTCCAAGGAGCAAGCGTCTTAATTTCATGGCTGCAGTCACCATCCACAGTGATTTTGGAGCCCAAGAAATAAAGTCTGTCACTGTTTCCATTTTTTTCTCCATCTATTTACCATGAAGCGATGAGATTGGATGCCATGGTCTTAGTTTTTTTGAATGTTGAGTTTTAAGCCATCTTTTTCACTCTCCTCTTTCACCCTCATCAAGAGGCTCTTTAGTTCCTCTTCACTTTCTACCATTATGATGGTATCATCTGCATATCTGCAGTTGTTGATATTTCTCCTGGCAATCTTGATTCTAGCTTGTGATTCATCCAGTCTGGCATTTTGCATGATGTACACTCTGCATAGAAGTTAAATAAGCAGGGTGACAATATACAGCCTTGATGTACTCCTTTCCCACTTTTGAACTGGTCCATTGTTCCATGTCCAGTTCTGTTGCTTCTTGATCTGCATGCCATTTTTAATTCTTTATCTTTCCATTAAAAAAAATATATATAAGCAAACTTGTATATATTTTTTATTTCTCCTTTTTTTATTGAATAGCCTTCTGTACATTCCACAAGAATGTTATAGTAGGCAGTGTTTTACCGAAATTTGACCATGAAACTCTTTCTATGAAGCACCCCAATAGGTGAATATTGGGCAAAACACATTTGTAAAATGCTGCTATAATTCATAGAAGAAAAATAATCTGTGGACTCTTAATTAGTATACACTAGCTGAAACAGTTTTTTCTCCACAAAATGAAGATGTCTTTCTGTTCTTTATTTAATCAAGTCTCTTTCTAAATTTGTCAGTCCTTTCCTAGAATAAGATTTCTGTGACTATTCTTCTGAGAATACCCACTGTGGAACTGTGATTGATAGTTTGCAACTGTGGTTGCAAAGTCCTACAACATTGTAGTCTCTTGACTCCTCACACAACAGGTTAATGCCAGTCCCCTGCGGACAGGATCACTTTCTGGCCTTATGAGCTGTCTACAACCACCAAAGATTGTAAAGTAAGTCACAAAGACATTTTCCTTATGTTTTACCTCCACTCTCACCTTCCTGGTGTCATTAACATGAAAGTCCAAAGCCCTCTCCTTGCTCACAGGTTCAAGTGCACATCTTGTTCTGAAGAAGCTACATAGTGGGCCTATTTGTCAGAATATGCATTGTTTGTCCCTGAAGACTCCTTTTGTGTGGTTCCTTTATCTGTAGTTGAAAGACTTCTCTTTTTGCTCCAAGCACCAGTGGTGGTTAGTGGATTTTGATGGAAGATAGGAAGATTTGACTCCTCAATAGAAAGTTAATAAAGGATTCTGAGCTGCACTCAGTGTACCTGAATTTTTAAACTCCTACTGAGATAGGTCTTCTAGGAACTTTGATGATGAGATCAACCCCACTTCCTCTGTTTGTACTCAGCTCTCCGATAAAGTACTAAGGCAATTTGACCTGCATAACAACCTAGCATGAATCACTACAAAGCTAAAATTGTGTCCCTAGAGAGCTCATGGAAATGGAGAGGAGCATCTCATGAAATAGGCCGCACTACTGCATAGGCAAAAGTTCATCTAAATCAGTGTTTGCAATTTCCAGCAAAGCAAGGTTTTCTTGCTGCTTTGACTTTAGCTGTCTTCCTTCTGGGCTGCTCTTGTGTTTGACCTTCCTGTGTGGAATAGCTTCAGACCCTTTATCCTGACGGGCACCTTCCATACACAGTCTAGGCAGCGTGTGGAGGGAAAGCAATTATGGATTCAAATGCCTTCTCAATCCCTGCTCACACTCTCCTATCTCTTGACCTTCTATTGGGTTGAGAAGGCTAGCTCTTTCTTATTGGCCCTTTGTTACCCTATTCTTGCTCACCTCCTAGTCTTTTACCCAAGTAGAGGCCCCACTCATGTGTCTGAGATTGAATTCTATAGTAACACCAAGATAACTTCCTTCAGTTCAGTTCAGTTCAGTCGCTCAGTCGTGTCCGACTCTTTGTGACCCCATGAATCACAGCATGCCAGGCCTCCCTGTCCATCACCAACTCCTGGAGATCACTCAGACTCACGTCCATCGAGTCAGTGATGCCATCCAGCCATCTCATTCTCTGTCATCCCCTTCTCCTCCTGCCCCCAGTCTTTTCCAATGAGTCAACTTTTCGCATGAGGTGGCCAAAGTACTGGAGTTTCAGCTTTAGCATCATTCCTTCCAAACAATTCCCAAGGCTGATCTCCTTCAGAATGGACTAGTTGGATCTCCTTGCAGTCCAAGGGATTCTCAACAGTCTTATCCAACACCACCGTTCAAAAGCACCAATTCTTCGGCACTCAGCCTTCTTCACAGTCCAACTCTCACATCCATACATGACCACTGGAAAAACCATAGCCTTGACTAGACGGACCTTAGTCAGCAAAGTAATGTCTCTGCTTTTGAATATGATATCTAGGTTGGTCATAACTTTTCTTCCAAGGAGTAAGCATCTTTTAATTTCATGGCTGCAGTCACCATCTGCAGTGATTTTGGAGCCCCCCAAAATAAAATCTGACACTGTTTCCACTGTTTCCCCATCTATTTCCCATGAAGTGATGGGACTGGATGCCATAATCTTTGTTTTCTGAATGTTGAGCTTTAAGCCAACTTTTTCATTCTGCTCTTTCACTTTCATCAAGAAGCTTTTTAGTTCTTCTTCACTTTCTGCCATAAGGGTGGTGTCATCTGCATATCTGACGTTATTGAAATTTCTCCCAGCAATTTTGATTCCAGCTTGTGTTTCTTCCAGTCCAGCGTTTCTCATGATGTACTCTGCATAGCAGTTAAATAAGCAGGGTGACAATATACAGCCTTGACGTACTCCTTTTCCTATTTGGAACCAGTCTGTTGTTCCATGTTCAGTTCTAACTGTTGCTTGTTGCTTCCTGACCTGCATACAGATTTCTCAAGAGGCAGGTCAGGTGGTCTGGTATTCCCATCTCTCTCAGAGTTTTCCACAGTTAATTGTGATCCACACAGTCAAAGGCTTGGCATAGTCAATAAAGCAGAAATAGATATTTTTCTGGAACTCTCTTGCTTTTTCCAGGATCCAGCAGATGTTGGCAATTTGATCTCAGGTTCCTCTGCCTTTTCTAAAACCAGCTTGAACATCAGGAAGTTCATGGCTCACATATTGCTGAAGCCTGGCTTGGAGAATTTTGAGCATTACTTTACTAGCATGAGAGATGAGTGCAATTGTGTAGTAGTTTGAACATTCTTTGGCATTGCCTTTCTTTGGGATTGGAATGAAAAGTGACATTTTCCAGTCCTGTAGCCACTGCTGAGTTTTCCAAATTTGCTGGGATCCTTAGCTGAGGTTTTTCTAACAAATGTCCACAGACCACCTGCATCAGAATCATCTTAGAGTGCCTGTTAAAAAACAGAAAGTATGGGGTCCCACTCTAGACCTTCTGAACAGGATCTTTTCTTTTTTTTTTTTTTTTACTTTACAATGTTGTATTGGTTTTGCCATACATCAACATGAATCCGCCACAGGTGTACACATGTTCCTAATCCTGAACCCCCCTCCCACCTCCCTCCCCATACCATCCCTCTGGGTCATCCCAGTGCACCAGCCCCAAGCATCCTATATCCTGCATCGAACCTAGACTGAAGATTCATTTCTTATATGATATTATACATGTTTCAATGCCATTCTCTCAAATCATCCCACCCTCTCCCTCTCCCACAGAGTCCAAAAGACTTATCGATACATCTGTGTTTCTTTTGCTGCCTCGCATACAGGGTTATCATTACCATCTTTCTAAATTCCATATATATGCGTTAGTATATTGTATTGGTGTTTTTCTTTCTGGCTTACTTCACTCTGTATAATAGGCTCCAGTTTCATCCACTTCATTAGAACTGATTCAAATGTATTCTTTTTAATGGCTGAGTAATACTCCATTGTGTATATGTACCACAGCTTTCTTATCCATTCATCTGCTGATGGACATCTAGGTTGCTTCCATGTCCTGACTATAAACAGTGCTGCAATGAACACTGGGGTACATGTGTCTCTTTCAATTCTGGTTTCCTCAGTGTGTATGAACAGGATCTTTTGTAGGAAACCTAGAATCTGCCCTTTTAACACCCAAATGCTTCCCTTTGTATTAGTTCAAGAACCACTGGCCCAGACCTTGTAGGTCTGGCTCTTTCTTTAGAAAAACTTTTATCTATTTGCAGAGAAGACCCACCTGCCTCACATCCATAGGCTTATAGTGCTAAACACATTGTTTTCCTTTCATTTTACACCTTACTGTAAAAGTGTCATGAACTTAGCGCCTTGTATGTCTATGGTCTTTTTTAGTTCTAGTCAAAAGAAAGAGGCAAAAGAATGAGAGAGTCTAAAATTACCTTCTGAGACACAAAGGGGTCAGGGCACAACCTTTAAAAGAATGGCATAGCCCAATGACACAACATAAACTGAGGAGGTCCAAGATGGCAGACTAGTCAACTTCTACTCAACCTTGAGCTTCAGTGTATGCCCATTTCAACACATCAGCACACTAAATGCCATATTCCAGGTGCCATGTTGGTTCCAAGGATGACCACAAGAGGTCAAAAGCGGGGGGGGTGGGGGGGTGGCCCAATTTCTGGAAATCCGCAGTGAAAAGTGAAAGTGAAAGTCTCTCAGTCATGTCCAACCCTTTATAACCCCATAGACTATACAGTCCATGGAATTCTCTAGGCCAGAATGTTGGAGTGGATAGCCTTTCCCTTCTCCAGGGAATCTTCCCAATGCAGGGAGGGACTGAACCGAGGTCTCCAACATTGCAGGCAAATTCTTTACCAGCTGAGCCACAAGGGAAGCCCAAGAATACTGGAGTGGGTAGCCTATCCCTTCTTCAGTGGATCTTCCTGACCCAGGAGTCAAACCAGGGTCTCCTGCATTGCAGGCAGATTCTTTATCAATCGAGCTATGAAGGAAGCCTGGAAATCCCCACCTCTTCCCCCAAATAACTGGAATAGTCCTCCCACTTATTAGCCTATGAAATTACTCATCCCTTACAAAAACTGACAACCTCATATCCTGGTTCCACTCTTGCCTCTCTGGCCTTCTGAGATGGCCCATACTCTGTCAAGAGAGTGTTTTTGCTCCCTGAATAAACCTTCTTTCACTTTACTATGGCTCACTCTTGAATTCTTTCCTGCATGAAGCCAATATCCCACATTTGAAGGCCATCCCAGGAACTCAAATGTGACTTGCAATGTGACCATCTTCTCTTGCCTTAGTCTCTTTTCTGCATCACTTCTACCATTACAAAAAAAAGCTGAAAACAGAACAAACTGCTTTCAGACAATGGACAGCAGGCAGTAGAGGACTGTGATCACTGAGAAAAAGAGACAAGTGAGTGAGTTATGTAGTCCTCTGGTCCACCTGCCTGGGGGCAATTTCTGAACTGCTATTCAGGCTGAGGGAGAACTCAGATCCCAGCAGTCTTATCAAATTTAGACTACAGAGATCAAAGTTCAGAGAAGCCAAGGCAGCTAGAATTTAGGGGACAGTACAGATAGGAGGAGATACACAGAGAAAGAGCTCCAGAAATCTTAATGATGTCCCTTTCAGTCTCTGACTAAAAACACCATCTGCACATGCTTAGGATAAAGCTCCACAAGGAGAGAAAGAGAACTTTCAAGAAAAGAGCATGTCAAGGTGTTTCAAGCTAAATAATTCCCAGAGCTCACACACAGCTTCGAATCATATGAGCATCCACCTGCCAGAGTGGAGGGAACATCACTGAATACATTTAGCATAAACTCCAAAGAGTCACATCTTAGAAATGGAACTAAACTACCCTTAAAGTAAAGGCTACTCTAGGCCTAGTTTATATGAGCTTTAAAAACAAGTTTTGAAAGAGTCAAACTAAGCCACAAGTAATTTAATTGCCTGTCAAACTCAAACACACCATAAAGGAATAAGACAATACCTAGCACTCAACAATGAAAAAAATGCAATGTCTTATATCTAAAAAATTAGTAGACTTCCAAGAAGCAGAAAAAGTGTGTCACATAACTAGTAGAAAAATCAGTTGATTAAAAAGGACCCAGAAAAATGTAAATCAGTGCAGTCACTATGGAGAACAGTTTTCTCAAAAATCTAAAAAATGAGTTACCATATGACCCAGCAATCCCATTCCTGGGCATATACCCAGAGAAACCTATAATTTGAAAAGATACATATACCTCAATGTTCACTGCAGCACTATTTACAATAACCAAGACACCAAAGCAACCTAAATGTCCATTGACAGATGAATAGATGAATAAGATGTGGTATATATACGATGGAATATTACTGAGCCATAGAAAAGAATGATATAATGCCATTTGCAGCAACATGAATGGACCTAGAAATTATCATACTAAGTGAACTAGGTCAGACAAAGACAAATATCATATGATATCAATTATATGTGGAATCTAAAAAAATGATGCAAATAAAACTCACAAACAGAAAGAGACTCACAGATATACAAAACAAACTCATGGTTACCAAAGGGGAAAGAGTTGGGGAATGGAACAAATTAGGAGTATGGGATTAACAGATTCATACCACTTTGTATAAGCTACATAAACAACAAGAGCCTACTGTACAGCAAGGGAATTATATTCAATATCTTGTAAAAATCTACAAAGAAAAGTTATCTGAAAAGGGATAGATATATAAACATACATGTAAGTATTACAACTGAGTCACTTGGCTGCACATCTGAAACTAGTATAACATTGTAAATCAACTACACTTCAATAAAAAATTTTAAAATAATGTAAATAAAGTGAAAATGTCAGAATAAAATCTAGTTTATTGATTATGTGCAATAAAAATAGACATAAATATTCCTCAGAAATTACAAGGACCCAGAAATAATAAAGAAACTGAATTATCAGAAAAACATTAAAATAAATGTAATATGCTCAAAAATAAATGTGTGATATGCTCAAAGATTCAAAGGAAAATACAAGTATAATGGGAGAAAAGGGAACAGTGTAAAAAAGAAGCAAATGAGAACTACAACATGAAAATTGTATTTTTCCAATTTTTACAGAGTAGAATTTACAGACTAGATACCCTAGAATAAAAGAACAATGAATTTGAATTCAAAAAGAAACACAAAAGAGGGTGGGATGATTTGGGAGAATGGCTTTGAAACATGTATACTATCATGTAAGAAATGAAGTGCCAGTCTATGTGTGATACAGTATACAGGATGCTTGGGGCTGGTGCATGGGGATGATCCAGAGAGATGATATGGGGTGGGAGGTGGGAGGGGGATTCAGGATTGGGAGCTTGTATACACCCGTGGTGGATTCATGTCAATGTATGGCAAAACCAATATAGTATTGTAAAGTAAAATAAAGTAAAAATAAAATTTAAAAAAAGAAAAGAAAAAATTATAGGAAAAAAATAAAAAAGGAACCTCAATGGTCTTTTGGATATTATCAAATAGTCTAGCATAAATACAATTAGAAAGAGAAGGAAAATAGAAAAAAATACTTGAATAAATGATGCCTGAAAAATTTTCAAAATTGATGAAAACTCTAAACCCAAAGATCCAGAAATTCTCTGGATGGGTTGCCTAGTGGTTTGGACTCTGTGGGTTCAATTACTGGTCAAGGACCCAAGATCCTGTAAGCCACACAGTGCAGCCAAAAATTCTTTTTAATTAAAATTTTTAAAAAAATCCAAGAAACTTAACAAATCCAAACTAGCACAATAACCAACAAGGAAAACTATACAAAGGAACATTATAATGAAACTGATGAAAATTTGTAATAAAGAGAAAAACCTTAAAAGTAGCCAGAGAAAAAAGTATGTTATAGACAAAGGAAGAAAGATATGAATTACTATGAACTTGTTGTTTGAGATTACAGAAGCCTGAAGACAATGGAGTTCTGAGAAGGGGGGAAAAATTCACTAGAATTTTATACCCAGTGTAAAACTAAAAGCAAAGTAAAAACTTTCAGATGAGAAAACAATGAAATAATTTCCAAACGGCAGACATGTCCCATAAGAAATATAATTTTGAGAGGTAGCCAGATGGCAGAATAGGAAGATCCTGGCTCACCTCCTGCCACTGAAACCAGAACTACAACTATTCATCGAGCCTCCGTCAAAGAGAATCCACAAGTGAAGGTATAAAGAAAGATCCACAACAAGAAGGGTAAGAGGGCATGATGAGATCAAGAACCACACCCCCAGACGGGCAACCCACAAGCAGGAGTATAGTCACAGTAGTAGACATCTCGCCAAGAAGTAAGGGGTCCAAGCCCCACCTTGGGTACCCCAGCACAAGGAAGATGAGCCTCTAGAGCATGTAGCTTTAAGGCCAGTGGGGCTTGTACACAGGAGAGCCAAGGGCTGTAGGAAACAAAGACTCTGCTCCTAAAGGGTACATACAAAACTGCACATGATCCAAGACCCAGAGCAGAGGCAGTGACCTTTAAGCAGCCTGGATAACACACACTTACTGAACTTAAAGAGCTGCATAGAGAGGCAGGAGGCAGCTGGGTCTTCCCCTTGGGGATAGAGACACTGGCAGCAGCAATTACCCAAAGCTCATAAAACAGTGATGGCACTGGTGCTGATGAGGGCGGTTTGGAGCCCTCCCTCTCGCCTACTAGCACCTGGGGTTTAACTGCTTATCAGCTGGTCACCACTGGCCATAGACCACTTCCCTAACTCCCCCAGCTAACAGCCCCAGGACCCAGTCCCAACCATAAGCAGGCCCAGGACCTGACCTGAGCAGGCTGGAGCCAGTTCTAGGAAAACCAAAGTCCCAGTCCTGCCCACTAGTGAGCTGGCACCAGCCCTAAGGCTCCAGGCAACAGTGTTAGCTATACCAGTACACTGCCCTATCCACCAGTAGCCAGAAACCTCCATACCAGGAAATCCTGGCAGCCAGTGAGCTGGGGACCCTGCCTTGCCAACCAGCATGCCCACAGTGGCTGGCTCAGCCACAACAGAAGGACACAGACAGCCCACATGGGGGTGGGGGGTGCCCCTAGAGCAAGCAGTTCTGGTGACCACAGCAAATGTGCTGCTGGGCCTCCCACATCTCCTACATATGGCAGTTTTTCAAGACTGGGAAAGTAACTGACCTATCAAATACATAGAAACAAAACAGACGATTAGGTAACATGAGGCAACAGAGGAATGTACCCCAAATGAAGGAACAAGATAAACTCCAAAAGAACTAAGTGGAGTTAAATAACCAACCTGATAAAGAGTTCAAGGTAATAATCATAAAGATGCCTAATGTACTCAAAAGAATGGATGATCACAGTGAGAACTCACACTTATACGGTCAATTTGTCCATGACAAAGGAGGTAAGAATGCATAAGAAGGAAAAGACCATCTCTTCAATAGAGGGTGTTGGGAAAACTAGAGCTGCTGCTGCTGCTGCTAAGTCTCTTCAGTCGTGTCTGACTCTGTGCAACCCCATAGACGGCAGCCCACCAGGCTCTGCCATCCCTGGGATTCTCCAGGCAAGAACACTGGAGTGGGTTGCCATTTCTTTCTCCAATGCATGAAAGTGAAAGTGAAGTCGCTCAGTCGTGTCTGACTCTTTACGACCCCATGGACTGCAGCCTACCAGGCTCTTCCGCCCATGGGATTTTCCAGGCAAGAGTACTGGAGTGGGGTGCCATTGCCTTCTCCGGGGAAAACTAGAGAGCTACAATTAAAAAAAAAAAAAAAAAGAGTTAGAAGACAACAAAGTAGAAGGATGTGAGCTTACCTCTTCTTACAAAAACACCAAAATCACAACTAACTGCTTAGCACCCATCAGTAACAACAACAACAACAAACCTACCCCAAAGGAACCTACACCCAAAAAAGTTTTCCACAGTTTGCTGTGATCCACACAGTCAAAGCCTTTTGTGTATTCAATGAAGCAGAAGTAGATGTTCTTCTGGAATTGTCTTGCTTTTTCTATGATCCAAAAAAGGTTGACAATTTGATCTATACTTCCTCTGCCTTTTCTAATCCAGCTTAAACATCTGTAAGTTCTTGATTTACATACTGTTGAAGCCTAGCTTGGAGAATTTTGAGCATTTCTTTGCTAGCACATGAGATGAGTGCAATTGTGCAGTACTTTGAACATTCTTTGGCATCGTCTTTCTTTGGGATTGGAATGAAAATTGACCTTTTCCAGTCCTGTGGCCACTGCTGAGTTTTCCAAATTTGCTGGCACACAGCATTATCTTTTAGGATTTGAAATAGCTCAGCTAGAATTCCATCACCTCCACTAGCTTTGTTTGCAGTGATGCTTCCTAAGGTCCACTTGACTTCCACTCTAGGATGTCTGGCTCTAGGTGAGTTATAACACCATCATGGTTATCTGGGTCATGAAGATCTTTTTTGTATAGTTCTTCTGTGTATTCTTGCCACCTCTTCTTAATATCTCCTGCTTTTGTTAGGTCCATACCACTTCTGTCCTTTATTGTGCCCATCTTTCCATAAAATGTTCCCTTGGTATCTTTAATTTTCTTAAAAAGATCTCTAGCCTTTCCCATTGTATTATTTTCCTCTATCTCTTTGCATTGATCATTTAGGAAGGTTTTCTTATCACCCCTTGCTAGTCCTTGGAACTATGTATTCAGATGGATATATCTTTCCTTTTCTCCTTTGCCTTTCACTTCTCTTCTTTTCTCAGCTATTTGTAAGGCCTCCTCAAACAAACACTTTGCCTTTTTGCATTTCTTCTTCTTGGGGATGATTTTGACCACTGCTTCCTGTACAATGTTATGAACCTCTGTCCATAGTTCTTCAGACACTCTATGCCAGAAAGTGAAGAGGAACTAAAGAGCCTCTTGATGAAGGTGAAAGAGGAGAGTGAAAAAGTTGGTTTAAAACTCAACATTCAAAAAACTAAGATCATGGCATCCGGTCCCATCACTTCATGGTAACTGGATGGGGAAACACTGGAAACAATGACATGTTTTTATTTTATTGGTCTCAAAAATCACTGCAGATGGTGTCTGCAGCCATGAAATTAAAAGATGTTTTCTCCTTGGAAGATAAGCTATGACAATCCTAGACAGCATATTAAAAAGCAGAGACATTAATTTACTAAAACAGGCCTGTCTAGTCAAAGCTATGATTTTTCCAGTAGTCATGTATGGATGTGAGACTTGGACCATAAAGAAGGCTGAGCACTGAAGAATTAATGCTTTTGAACTGTAGTACTGGAGAAGACTCTTGAGAGTCCCTTGGACTGCAAGAAGCTCAAACCCCTCAATCCTAAAGGAAGTCGGTCCTGAATATTCATTGGAAGGACTGATGCTGAAGCTGAAACTCCAATACTTTGGCCACCTGATGCGAAGAGCTGACTCACTGGAAAAGACCCTGATGCTGGGAAAAATTGAAGGCAGGAGGAGAAGGGGATGACAGAGGATGAGATGGTTGGATCGCATCACCGACTCAATGGACATGTGTTTGAGCAAGCTCCAGGAGTTGGTGATGGACATGGAAGCCTGGCATGTTGTAGTCCATGGGTTTGCAAAGGGTTGGACATGACTGACCCGCTGAACTGACTGACCCAAAATGATATCCTGACAAAGGAGAAGCCACAATAAGACAGTAGGAGGACAGCAGTAAACTCAAGTCCCATACCCACCAGGTGGGTGACCCATGAACTGGAGAAGAATCATAACACAGAAGTTCTCCCACAGGAGTGAAAGTCCTGACCCCATGGGAGGCTTCCCAGCTTAGGAGCCTGGAAATAGGAGGAGGAGCCCCAGAGAATCTGGCTTTGAAGACAAATGGGGTTTGACTGCAGGAATTTCACAGAATCGAGAAAAACAGAAACTCCACTCTTGGAGGGCACTCAGAGAATCTCATGCACACCAGAACACAATGAAAAAAGCAGTTACCTCACAAGAGACTGGGCCAGACTTACCTGCTAGTATTGGAGAGTCTCCTTTTGTGGTGGAGGGTAGCTGTGGTTCACTGCAGGTACAAAGACACTGGCAGAGGCAATTCTAGCAAACTGCTAGGAACAAGAAAATTATGAATGGAAAAGCTCACTGGTAAGGGCAAACATACAGCAAATGTAGGACATCATTCACAGATAAATGTGATATCAAAACGAGCAATTTTGAGGAAAGTACAAATGCAGGATATTGGAAATGCATTTGAAATTAAAAGACCAGCAACTTAAAATAGTATTGTTAATATAGAGACTGCTATATCAAAACCGCATGATAACTGCAAACCAAAAGTTTGTAATAGATACACACACACAAAAGAAAAAGGAATCCAAACACAACGCTAAAGTCAGTCATCAAATCACAAGAGAAGAATACAAAACAGGAAGGGAAGGAAAAAGATCTGCAGAAACAAAGCCAAAACAATTAAGAAAATAGCAATTGAAACATGCATATAGACAATTTCCTTAAATGTAAATGGATTAAATGCTTCAAGCAAAGAATATAGACTGGCTAAATGGATTCAAAAGCAAGACCCATATATGCCATCTATAAGAGACCCACTTCAGGTCCGGAGACACATGCAAACTGAAAGTGAGTGGATGGAAAAAGACCATGCAAATGGAAATCAAAAGAAAGCTGGAGCAATACTAATCAGACAACATAGACTTTAAAATAAAGACTGATAACAAGAAAAAGAAGGACACTATATAATGATCAAGGGACCAGTCAAGAAGAAGATATAATAATTGTGATTATATATGCACACATATATATAATAGCACCCCAGTATATATGGCAAACACTAACAGTTCAAAATCACTGCAGATGGTGATTGCAGCCATGAAATTAAAAGATTTTTACTGCTTGGAGGGAAAGTTATGACCAAACTAGATAGCATATTGAAAAGCAGAGACATTACTTTGCCAACAAAGGTCCATCTAGTAAAGGCTATTGTTTTTCCAGTAGTCATGTATGGATGTGAGAGTTGAACTGTGAAAAAAGCTGAGCGCTGAAGAATTGATGCTTTTGAACTGTGGTGTTGGAGAAGACTCTTGAGAGTCCCTTGGACTGCAAGGAGATCCAACCAGTCTATTCTAATGGAGATAGTCCTGGGTGTTCTTTGAAAGGAATGATGTTAAAGCTGAAACTCCAGTATTTTGGCCACCTCATGCGAAGAGTTGACTCATTGGAAAAGACTCTGATGCTGGGAGGGATTGAGGGCAGGAGGAGAAGGGGACGACAGAGTCTGAGATGGCTGGATGGCATCACCGACTCGATGGACGTGAGTTTGAGTGAACTCCGGGAGTTGGTGATGGACAGGGAGGCCTGGCGTGCTGCAATTCATGGGGTCACAAAGAGTCGGACATGACTGAGTGACTGAACTGAACTGAACAGTCATAAAAAGAGATATCAAGAGTAACACAATAATAGTGGAGGAATTTAACACCCCACTCTCATCAATGAACAGATCATAAAGATAGAAGATTAATAAAGAAACACAGGTCTTAAAAGACACATCAGATGAAGTGAACTTAATTGATATTGATAGAGCATTCTATACAAAGGCAGCAGAATATATATTCTTCTCAAGGGCATGGTGAAACATTCTCCAGGTAGTTACAAGTTGGGCCACAAGGCAAGACTCTGTAAATTTAAGAAAATTGAAATCATATCAACAGTTTGAGATTAGAAATCAACTATGAAGAAAAAAATGTGTAAAAACAAAAACATGTGATACTAAGCAACATGCTACTAAACAACCAATAGATCACTGAAGAAATTAAAGAGGAAATTAAAAAACACCTAGGGACAAATGAAAATGAAAGTACAACAATCCAAAATGCAAAAGTATTTCTAATATGGAAGTTTTTAGGGATACAATCTTACCTCAGGAAACAAGAAAAATCACAAATAAACACCCTAATCTTATACCTAAGGCAACCAAGGAAAGAAGAAGAAATAAAACCCAAAGTTGGTTCAGTTCAGTTCAGTCACTCAGTCATGTCCAGCTTTTTGCAAACCCATGGATTGCAGCATGCCAGGCCTCCCTGTCCATCACAAACACCCAGAGTTACTCAAATTCATGTCCATTGAGTCAGTGACGCCATCCAACCATCTCATCCTCTGTCGTCTCCTTCTCCTCCCTCCTTCAATCTTTACCAATAACAGGGTCTTTTCAAATGAGTCAGTTCTTCGCATCAGGTGACCAAAGTATTGTGGTTTAAGCTTCAGTATCAGTCCTTCCAATGAATACTCAGAACCGATTTCCTTTAGGAACGACTGGTTAGATCTCCTTGCAGGCCAAGGGACTCTCAAAAGTCTTCTCCAACAGCACAGTCCAAAAACATCAATTCTTCAACACTCAACTTTCTTAATGGACCAACTCCCCCATCTGTACATAACTACTGGTAAAACCATAGGTTTGGCTAGACACACCATTGTTGGCAAAGTAATATCTCTGCCTTTTAATGTGCTGTCTAGGTTGTTCATAACTTTCCTTCCAAGGAGTAAGCATCTTTTAATTTCATGGCTGCAGTCATCATCTGCAGTGATTTTGGAGCCAAAGAAAATAAAATCTGTCACTATTTCAATTGGTTCTCAAAGAACCAGCTTATAGTTTCATCGATCTTTTCTATTATTTTCTTCATTTCTATTTCATTTATTTCTGCTTGATCCTTATGATTTCTTTCCTTTTTGGAAAACTCAGCAGTGGCCACAGGACTGGCAAAGGTCAGTTTTCATTCCAACCCCAAAGAAAGGCAATGCCAAAGAATACTCAAATTACCACACAATTGCACTCATCTCACCTGCTAGCAATGGAGAAGGCAATGGCACCCCACTCCAGTACTCTTGCCTGGAAAATCCCATGGATGGAGGAGCCTGGTGGGCTGCAGTCCATGGGGTCACCAAGAGTCAGACACAACTGAGCAACTTAACTTTCACTTTTCACTTTCATGCATTGAAGGAGGAAATGGCAACCCACTCCAGTGTTCTTGCCTGGAGAATCCCAGGGACGGCAGAGCCTGGTGGGCTGCCGCCTCTGGGGTCACACAGAGTCGGACACGACTGAAGCGACTTAGCAGCAGCAGCAGCAGCACATGCTAGCAAAGTAATGCTCTAAATTCTCCAAGCTAGGCTTCAGCAATACATGAATCGTGAACTTCCAGATGTTCAAGCTGGTTTTAGAAAAGGCAGAAGAACCAGAGATCAAATTGCAAACATCTGCTGGATCATCAAAAAAGCAAGAGAGTTCCAGAAAAATATCTATTTCTGCTTTATTAACTATGCCAAAGCCTTTGACTGTCACAATAAACTGTAGAAATACTGAAAGAGATGGGAATACCAGACCACCTGAACTGCTTTATGAGAAACCTGTATGCAGGTCAGGAAGCAACAGTTAGAACTGGACATGGAACAACAGACTGGTTCCAAATAGGAAAAGGAATACATCAAGGGGGTATATTGTCACCCTGCTTATTTAACTTCTATGCAGAGTACATCATGAGAAATGCTGGACTGGATGAAGCACAAGCTGGAGTCAAGATTGCCAGAAGAAATATCAATAACCTCAGATATGCATATGACACCATCCTTACAGCAGAAACTGAAGAAGAACTCTTGATGAAAGTGATAGAGGAGAGTGAAAATGTTGGCTTAAAACTCAACATTCAGAAAACTAAGGTCATGGCATGTGGTCCCATCACTTCATGGCAAATAGATGGGGAAATAGTGGTTGACTTTATTTTTGGGGGGGGCTCCAAAAGCACTGCAGATGGTGATTGCAGCCATTGAAAGGTTGTTGCTGAATCAAACAAAGACGTTGGGATTCTTGGCCTCCAGAGGAGAAGAATTCAATCCAGGGCCAGAGACAAGTCTTGATTGATCACTCAGAGCTTTTGTGTAATAAAGTTTTATTAAAGTATAAAGGAGATAGAGAAAGCTACTGACATAGACATCAGAAGGGGGTAGAAAGAGTACCAGCTTGTTAGTGATAGCAATGGAGTTATATACTCTCCAATGAATCCAAAGAATGTCTGGAGGTTGTAAAGATCTCACCAGACCTATTACCATAATTTACATTTTAAGATAACAGGATTAGCTAGAAGGTTTAGTCCAGAGACTGCCTTTAGGCAGGATACATTGTTGTTATATAATCCTTGTAAAGACGGACCTCAGTTCAGTTCACTTCAGTTCAGTTCAGTTGCTCAGTCGTGTCCGACTTTTTGCGATCCCATCAATAGCAGCACGCCAGGGCTTCCTGTCCAACACCATCTCCTGGAGTTCACTCAAACTCACATCCATCGAGAAAGTGATGCCATCCAGCCATCTCATCCTCTGTCATCCCGTCTTTCTCCTGCCCCCAATCCCTCTCACATCAGAGTCTCTTCCAATGAGTCAACTCTTCGCATGAGGTGGCCAAAGTACTGGAGTTGCAGCTTTAGCATCACTCTTTCCAAACACCCAGGACTGACCTCCTTTAGAATGGACTGGTTGGATCTCCTTGCAGTCCAAGAGACTCTCAAGAGTCTTCTCCAACACCACAGTTCAAAAGCATCAATTCTTCTGTGCTCAGCCTTCTTCACAGTCCAACTCTCACATCCATACATGACCACTGGAAAAACCATAGCCTTGACTAGACGGACCTTAGTCGGCAAAGTAATGTCTCTGCTTTTCAATATGCAATCTAGGTTGGTCAAAACTTTTCTTCCAAGGAGTAAGTGTCTTTTAATTTCATGGCTGCAGTCACCATCTACAGTGATTCTGGAGCCCAAAAAAGTAAAATCAGCCACTGTTTCCACTGTTTCCTCATCTATTTCCCATGAAGTGATGGGACCAGATGCCATGATCTTTGTTTTCTGAATGTTGAGCTTTAAGCCAACTTTTTCACTCTCTTCTTTCACTTTCACCAAGAGGCTTTTTTGCTCCTCTTCACTTTCTGCCATAAGGGTGGTGTCACCTGCATATTTGAGGTTATTGATATTTCTCCCAGCAATCTTGATTCCAGCTTGTGCTTCTTCCAGTCCAGTGTTTCTCATGATGTACTCTGCATAGAAATTAAATAAGCAGGGTGACAATATACAGCCTTGACGTACTCCTTTTCCTATTTGGAACCAGTCTGTTGTTCCATGTCCAGTTCTCACTGTTGCTTCCTGACATGCTTATAGGTTTCTCAAGAGGCAGGTCAGGTGGTCTGGTATTCCCATCTCTCTCAGAATTTTCCACAGTTTATTGTTATCCACAGAGTCAAAGGCTTTAGCATAGTCAATAAAGCAGAAATAGATATTTTTCCGGAACTCTCTTGCTTTTTTGATGATCCAGCAGATGTTGGCAATTTGATCTCTGGTTCCTCTGCCTTTTCTAAAACCAGCTTGAACATCTGGAAATTCATGGTTCACGTATTGCTGAAGCCTAGCTTGGAGAATTTTGAGCATTACTTTACTAGTATGTGAGATGAGTGCAATTGTGTGGTAGTTTGAGCATTCTTTGGCATTGCCTTTCTTTGGGACTGGAATGAAAATTGACCTTTGCCAGTCCTGTGGCCACTGCTGAGTTTTCCAAATTTGCTGGCATATTGAGTGCAGCACTTTGACAGCATCATCTTTCAGGATTTGAAATAGCTCAACTGGAATTCCATCACCTCCACTAGCTTTGTTTGTAGTGATGCTTTCTAAGGCCCACTTGACTTCACATTCCACAATGTCTCGCTCGAGGTGAGTGATCACACCATCGTGATTTTCTGGGTCGTGAAGATTTTTTTGTACAGTTCTTCCGTGTATTCTTGCCACCTCTTCTTAATATCTTCTGCTTCTGTTAGGTCCATACCATTTCTGTCCTTTATCGAGCCCATCATACATGAAATGTTCCCTTGGTATCTCTAATTTTCTTGAAGAGATCTCTAGTCTTTCCCATTCTGTTGTTTTCGTCCATTACTTTGCATTGATCACTGAGGAAGGTTTTCTTATCTCATTTTGCTATTCTTTGGAACTCTGCAATGAGATGCTTATATCTTTCTTTTTCTCCTTTGCAAGAATACTGAAGTGGCTTGCCGTTCTCCTTCTTCTTATATCTTTCTCCTTTTTCACCTTTCTTCTTTTCACAGCTATTCATAAAGCCCCCCAGACAGCCATTTTGCTTTTTTGCATTTCTTTTCCATGGGGATGGCCTTGATCCCTGTCTCCTGTACAGCCTCTTGGTGAAAGTGAAAGAAGAGAGTGAAAAAGTTGGAGAAAAGGAGAAAGATATAAGAAGAAGGGAACAGCAAGCCACTTCAGTATTCTTGCCTTGAGAACCCCATGAACAGTATGAAAAGGGAAAATGATAGGCTACTGAAAGAGGAACTCCCCAGGTCCGTAGGTGCCCAAAATGCTCCTGGAGATCAGCGGAGAAATAAATCCAGAAAGAATGAAGGGATGGAGCCAAAGCAAAAACAATACCTGGTTGTGGATGTGACAGGTGATAGAAGCAAGATCTGATGCTGTAAAGAGCAATATTGCATAGGAAGCTGGAATGTCAGGTCCTTGAATCAAGGCAAATTGGAAGTGGTCAAACAGGAGAGGGCAAGAGTGAACGTTGACATTCTTGGAATCAGTGAACTAAAATGGACTGGAATGGGTGAATTTAACTCAGATGACCATTATATCTACTACTGCAGGCAGGAATCCCTCTGAAGAAATGGAGTAGCCATTATGGTCAACAAAAGAGTCCAAAATGCAGTACTTGGATGCAATCTCAAAAACGCCAGAATGATCTCTGTTCATCTCCAAGGCAAGCCATTCAATATCACAGTTATCCAAGTCCATGCCCCAACCAGTAATGCTGAAGAAGCTGAAGTTGAACGGTTCTATGAGACCTACAAGACCTTTCAGAACTAACACCCAAAAAGATGTCCTTTTCATTATAGGGGACTGGAATGCAAAAGTAGGAACTCAAGAAACACCTGGAGTAACAGGCAAATTTGGCCTTGGAATGCGGAATGAAGCAGGGCAAAGACTAATAGACTTTTGCCAAGAAAATGCACTGGTCATATCAAACACCCTCTTCCAACAACACAAGAGAAGACTCTACACATGGACATCACCAGATGGTCAACACCGAAATCAGATTGATTATATTCTCTGCAGCCAAGATGGAGAAGCTCTACACAGTCAGCGAAAACAAGACCAGGAGCTGACTGTGGCTCAGATCATGAACTCCGTATTACCAAATTCTGACTCTTAAATTGAAGAAAGCAGGGAAAACTGCTAGACCATTCAGGTATGACCTAAATCAAATCCCTTATGATTATACAGTGGAAGTGAGAAATAGATTTAAGGGACTAGATCTGATAGATAGAGTGCCTGATGAACTATGGACTGAGGTTCGTGACATTGTACAGGAGACAGGGATCAAGACCATCCCCATGGAAAAGAAATGCAAAAAAGCAAAATGGCTGTCTGGGGAGGACTTACAAATAGCTGTGAAAAGAAGAGAGGTGAAAAGCAAACGAGAAAAGGAAAGATATAAGCATCTGAATGCAGAGTTCCAAAGAATAGCAAGAAGAGATAAGAAAGCCTTCTTCATGATCAATGCAAAGAAATAGAGGAAAACAACAGAATGGGAAAGACTAGAGATCTCTTTAAGAAAATTAGAGATATGAAGGGAACATTTAATGCAAAGATGGGCTTGATAAAGGACAGAAATGGTCTGGACCTAACAGAAGCAGAAGATATTAAGATGAGGTGGGAAGAATACACGGAAGAACCATACAAAAAAGATCTTCATGACCCAGATAATCATGATGATGTGATCACTAATCTAGAGCCAGACATCTTGGAATGTGAAGTCAAGTGGGCCTTAGAAAGCATCACTATGAACAAAGCTAGCGGAGGTGATGGAATTCCAGTTGAGCTATTTCAAATCCTGAAAGATGATGCTGTCAAAGTGCTGCACTCAATATGCCAGCAAATTTGGAAAACTCAGCAGTGGCCACAGGACTGGAAAAGGTCAGTTTTCATTCCAATTCCAAAGAAAGGCAATGCCAAAGAATGCTCAAACTACTGCACAATTGTACTCATCTCACATGCTAGTAAAGTAATGCTCAAAATTCTCCAAGCCAGGCTTCAGAAATACATGAACTGTGAACTCCCTGATGTTCAAGCTGGTTTTAGAAAAGGCAGAGGAACCAGAGATCAGATTGCCAACATCTGCTGGATCATGGAAAAAGCAAGAGAGTTCCAGAAAAAACATCTATTTCTGCTATATTCACTATGCCAAAGCCTTTGACTGTGTGGATCACAAGAAACTGTGGATAATTCTGAAAGAGATGAGAATACCAGACCACTGAACCTGCCTCTTGAGAAATCCGTATGCAGGTTAGGAAGCAACAGTGAGAACTGGACATGGAACAACAGACTGGTTCCAAATAGGAAAAGGAGTACATCAAGGCTGTATATTGTGACCCTGCTTATTTAACTTCCATGCAGAGTACATCATGAGAAATGCTGGACTGGAAGAAACACAAGCTGGAATCAAGATTGCTGGGAGAAATATCAATAACCTCAGATATGCAGGTGACACCACCCTTATGGCAGAAAGTGAAGAGGAACTAAAAAGCCTCTTGATGAAAGTGAAAGAGGAGAGTGAAAAAGTTGGCTTAAAGCGCAACATTCAGAAAACGAAGATCATGGCATCCGGTCCCATCATTTCATGGGAAATAGATGGGGAAACAGTAGAAACAGTGTCAGACTTTATTTTTTTGGGCTCCAAAATCACTGCAGATGGTGACTGCAGCCATAAAAGTAAAAGACGCTTACTCCTTGGAAGAAAGGTTATGAACAACCTAGATAGCATATTCAAAAGCAGAGACATTACTTTGCCAATAAAGGTCTGTCTAGTCAAGGCTATGGTTTTTCCAGTAGCCACATATGGATGTGAGAGTTGGACTGTGAAGAAGTCTGAGCGCTGAAGAATTGATGCTTTTGAACTGTGGTGTTCGAGAAGACTTTTGAGAGTCCCTTAGACTGCAAGGAGATCCAACCAGTCCATTCTGAAGGAGATCAAACCTGGGATTTCTTTGGAAAGAATGATGCTAAAGCTGAAACTCCAGTACTCTGGCCATCTCATGCGAAGAGTTGACTCACTGGAAAAGACTCTGATGCTTGGAGGGATTGGGGGCAGAATAAGAAGGGCACGACAGGATGAGATGGCTTGATGGCATCTCTGACTTGATGGACGCAAGTCTGAGTGAACTCCTGGAGTTGGTGGTGGACAGAGAGGCCTCGTGTGCTGCGATTGATGGGGTCGCAAAGAGTTGGACATGACTGAGCGACTGAAATGAACTGAACTGAACTGAGACTTCTTATCAACCTACCTAGGAAATGACTCTTTCACCATGACATAAAAAATGCTTACTCTTTGGAAGGAAAGTTATGACCAACCTTGACAGCATGTTAAAAAGCAGAGACATTACTTTGCCAACTAAGGTCTGTGTAGTCAAAGCTATGGTTTTTCCAGTAGTTATGTATAGATATGCGAGTTGGACTGTAAAGAAAGCTGAGTGCCAAAGAATTGATACTTTTGAACTGTGGCGGTGGAGAAGACTTTTGAGTGTCCCTTGAACAGCAAGGAGATTCAACCAGTCCATCCTAAAGGAGATCAGTTCTGGATATTCTTTGGAAGGACTGATGTTGAAGCTGAAACTCCAATACTTTGGCCACCTGATGCGAAGAACTGACTCATTTGAAAAGACCGTGATTCTGGGAAAGATTGAGGGCAGGAGGAGAAGGGGGTGACAGAGGATGAGATGGCTGGATGGCATCACTGACACAATGGACATGAGTTTGAGTAAGGTCTGGGTGTTGGTGATGGACAGGGAGGCCTTGTGTGCTGCAGTCCATGGGGTCGCAAAGAGTCGGGCACGACTGAGTGACTGAACTGAACTGAACCAGTACTCTTGCCTGGAAAATTCCATGGACAGAGGAGCCTTGTAGGCTACAGTCCTTGGGGTCACAAAAAGTCGGACCTGACTGAGCGACTTCAATTCAATAATAAGGGATAAAAAGAAAAATAGCAACATGTTAGACTTAATCCCAATCATGTCCATACCTATATTATAGAATGTAAACACTACTATCAAAATGCATGTATTGCCAGTCTAGATTTAAAAATCAAAACTGGATTATATACAGTCTATATGACTCGACGGACATAAATCTGAGTGAACTCCGGGAGTTGGTGATGGACAGGGAGGCCTGGCGTGCTGCGATTCATGGGGTTGCAAAGAGTCAGACACAACTGAGCGACTGAACTGAACTGATATGATACTCACGTTAAATATACACAAGTAGGAGTAAAAAATGGAAAAGATAAACTATTCAAACACTATTCCCCTCAAAGCTGGAATACCAATATTAATATCAGAAAAGTAGATCTCAAAACAAGAAATACTACCAGGAATAAAGAGAGACATTTTATATTGATAGTGGTGTGAATTCATTGGGAGGACGTAACAATTCTAAATATAGAAACACCTAAAAACAAAGCTTCAGAAAACATAAAGCAAAACTGATAGAACTGTAAGGAAAAACAGACAAATCCACAGAGCTGGAGAATCTTTCACTCTTATCTCAGTAATAATACAAGTAGACAGAAAATTGGCAGAGATGTATAAGACTTGAAGGATATATAAAATAGGATGTTCAGTAAGACTTATGTCCTGGAATTGGCACTAAGGCCTGTAGCTGAAAACAATAGACTCTTAAGTATCCAATATTCTAAAGAAAGCTGCCAAAAATTGAAGCCAACAGCCCATTATTAAGAGACAGACAAATTAGCCCTACTACTACTCCCTACCATCATTCCAACTAACATCTACCTGCCTCTCCACTAGCTCATATGGGGAAAAATTGTTAAGAGGAAAACTTAAAGTTGGAAGTCTTTGACCTTGACAGCAGTCTAAGGTTCATATTAAAGAGCCTCCCCAGCACAGTTTTAGGAGGGTTAAAATCCCCTGTAGAATCTGAGATTACTTGTTTGAAGGAGAAACTACCATCTCTCCACTGGCTGCATCCTTGGTTAGCAGTAAGCCAGCAGGCCCATAATAAGGTATGGAGAGAAATACGAGAATTATTGGGAGAACTTGATCTATATCCCTGGAAGTTGTACAGCACCTGTGAGTTTGATAAAGACATCTTCTCTCGAAATTTCTGGAGGCAAGAAGCCTATATGAGCAGCTGAAGGTAGAAGGAAAAGCAAGTGCTATGACTCTCAAGAAAAGGATTTTCAGCATCCTCTCCCAGCTCAGAGAATTGGAAGGGAGAAGCAGAGTCCCTGCAGCCCCACAGGCAGAGAGCCCCAAGTGTGGAAGAGACAAGAAGATGAAAGCCAAGATGATGGCCCAGCACCACCTGTCAAGCGGGGTACTCTCAAGTCAGGCCTGTAAGATCTCTGCCCCTCCTCCTCTTCCAATCTCCAGCACCATGAGAATTAGACCTTGAAAATCAGTGGGAGTTGGGATGATAACAAGCTCAAAATCACCTTCCTTCTAAACATCGCAGAGAAGGCAGTGACAGAGAAGCTCACATTTCCTCCCTCCCAAGAGAGGCCTCTGGGCTCTGCGGTGCTGGGGAAGCAGACAAACTTAGCCTGAAGTTACATCTAAATCTGGAGTCTGAATAACTGAAAGAGAATGGAAACTGTGGAGTTGGCCAAAAATGCTGCCATGGTAAAGAAAGGAGGACTTGGTAGAGTACAGTGATTGGGAAAGCATTAAACTTTTCTTCTTAACAACTCACTGACTTGAGAGTTTGACAGAACCAGACTGAGTATTACTGTGTACCTAAATAGTGCACATATTTGTCAATTTTGATGGCATTTCATCACACTGGTGTGTTGCATTTTTTGTAGATGCAATGATGTGCTTAATAATGCACCTTTCATTGAACATTTGAGTTATTTCCATTTTTCCCCTTAAGGATAAGGTTGCTATAAACATTCTGGGATACATCACTCTGTTTTTTCTTAGCTATGTCCTTAGGCATATGCCTGAAGATTCCCTTCCATAGGTCCCTTCCTCACATCTACCCTGTCACTCTACTGTGACATGCCATCAGTGTGACAAATGTGGTGAGTTGGTTTTCCTTCTGTATAGTTGATAGCATGCAACTCAGGCTGGCTTATACACATAAGAGACCTTATCGGCTCATATAACTGAAAGTCCAAGGGCAGAGCTGACCACAGTGCTTCAATGTGCTCAGAGCACATCAGCTGGTCGTTTTTCTAATCTCTTTGTTCTGCCTTCTCCAGGAGTTGATTTTGTCCTCTGCTATATACTCCATGGAACTGTGAAGGCAACAGCAGCTGCTAAGCTCACACCTTCATAAAATACAGTAAAAGAAAATGTACCTTTCCCACAAGCCCCAGCAAACATCTTTATTCATCTCACTGGCTCCAAATGAGTCATATACCATCTCTGAACCAATTACTGTGGCTGGGGGATTGTGGTGGTTGGTGAAATATCGTGATAGAATTAAATTAAGGGTGGCTGGGTGAGTGGTCAATCTATTCACATGGTGGAACTGAAGACGTTTCCTAAAGAAGATTTGGACTCTTGTTGTCAGAAAGAAGGAGCATGAAGTCCACTACAACCATTAATATGTCTCTTTCTCCCTAGGACTATAAACTCTGAGGAGAGGAATTATGCAGACTTCACCATTGTGTTCACAACACGCAGAACAATGTCTGACACAGGGAAGGTGAGTGGTTAGTGACTATTCATTGAATGGAAAAAAATTTTCCCAAAGTGAAATAACCAAGCCAGAGGAATTAAGCATTTTATAAAGGTCTTATTAGCTACTGCCAGATTCAACTCCAGAAAAAAACAAAGTACCAATGTATAATAGAATTGTGGTAAATAATAGGTTGATGGTAATGTACATTAGCATTACAACAGACTGGTTCCAAATTGGGAAAGGAGCACATCAAGGCTGTATATTGCTACCCTGCTTATTTAACTTCTATGAAGAGTACATCATGAGAAATGCCAGACTGGATGAAGCACAAGCTGGAATCAAGATGGCCAGAGTAATATCAATAACCTCAGATATGCAGATGACACCACCCTTATGTCAGAAAGTGGAGAGGAACTAAAGAGCCTCTTGATGAAAGTGAAAGAGGAGAGTTAAAAAGTTGCCTTAAAACTCAACGTTCAAAAAACTAAGATCATGGCATCTGGTCCCATCACTTCATGGGAAATAGATGCAGAAACAATGGAAACAGTGGTTGACTTTATTTTGGGGGGCTCCAAAATCACTGCAGATGGTGCTGCAGGCATGAAATGAAAAGATTCTTGCTCCTTGGAAGAAAAGTTATGACCAACCTAGACATATTAAAAAGCAGAGACATTACTTTACCAACAAAGGTCCATCTAGTCAAAGCTATGGTTTTTCCAGTAGTCATGTACGGATGTGAGAGTTGGACCATAAAGAAGGTTGAGTGTTGAAGAACTGATGCTTTTGAACTGTGGTGTTGGAAAAGACTCTTGAGAGTCCCTTGGAGAGCAAGGAGATCAAACCAATCAATCCTAAAGGAAATCAGTCCTGAATATTCGTTGGAAGGAATGATGCTGAAGCTGAAGCTTCAAAACTTTGGCCACCTGATTCAAATAGCCAACTCATTGGAAAAGACCCTGATTCTGGGAAAGATTGAAGGAAGGAGGAGAAGGGTCAACAGAGGATTAGATGGTTGGATGGCATCACTGACTTGATGGACATAATTTGAGTAAGCTCCAGAAGATGGTGAAGGACGGAATCCTGGCATGCTGCAGCCCATGGAGTCGTAAAGAGTTGGACACGACTGAGTGACTGGACAACAACAGCAATATTAGGATAGCTATGCAAAGGACTCATGCAGTACATTCTGCTTGTTGTTTGTTTGTTTAGTTATGTATTTATTCTTTACTTTTGGCTGTGCTGGGTCTTTGTTGCTGCTCAGGCTTTTCTCTAGCCTTGGCGGGCAGGGGCTACTCTCTAGCTGCAATGCACAGGCTTCTTACTGCAGTGGCTTTTCTTGTTTTGGAGCATGGGCTCAAGGGCGTGAGAGCTTCAGTAGCTGTAGCATGTGGACTCAATAGCTGTGGCTCCTGGACTCTAGAGCACAGGCTCAATAGTTGTGGCACACGGACTTAGTTGTTCCACAGCATACAGGATCTTCCTGGATCAGGGATCAAACGTGTCTCCTGCATTGGCAGGCAGATTCTTTATCAGTAAGTCACTACCAAAGCCCCTGGTTCATTTCTGATAATGTAGTATGTGTCAGCAGATTTTTAAGATGCTTTATTTTATGCATTTAATCATTAACAAAGTTGATCATTTGCAGGGCTAAAATATTATATTAATTTGGCCAATACAGTTTTTCAAAATATTAAGATTTTATAAATCCTCCTTTCCAACTTAAATCTTTCAGTACATTTCCACACTTTATTGGTCTCTGAGGATTTTTTAATTGTAGTAAAATATACATAGTATAAAATTTGTCATCTTAGCCATTATTCAGTGTACAGTGAAGTGAAGTGAAGTGAAGTGAACTGGCTCAGTCGTATCTGACTCTTTGCGACCCTGTAGACTGTAGCCTACCAGCCTCCTCCGTCCGTGGGATTCTCCAGGCAAGAATACTGGAGTGGGTTGTCATTTCCTTCTCCACAGGATCTTCCCTACCCAGGGATTGAACTGAGGTCTCCCACATTGCGGGCAGACGCGTTATCCTCTGAGCCACCAGGGAAGCCCATACAGTTCAGAGGCGTTAAGTTACATTCACATTGTTGTGAAACCAATCTCCATAACTCTTTTCATCTTGTAAAACTAAAATGTTATACCCATGAAACATCAACTCCCCATTCGCCCCTTCACCCAGCATCTAGCAACCACCATTCTACTTTCTGTCACCATGAATTTGACTCCTCTGTGTACCTCATATAGACTTCCCTGGTGGATCAGATGGTAAAGCGGGCAGGCACAGGAGGGCCTAGAGGAGCTATCCCAAGTTGAAGGTCAGGAACAGTGGCAGTAAGGAGTTACCCCTTGTCCAAGGTAAGGAACAGCGGCTGTGCTTTGCTAGAGCAGCCATGAAGAGATACCCCACACCCAAGGTAAGAGAAACCCAAGTAAAATGGTAGGTGTTGTAAGAGGGCATCAGAGGGCAGACACACTGAAATCATACTCACAGAAAACTAGTCAATCTAATCACACTAGGAACACAGCCTAGTCTAACTCAATGAAACCAAGCCATGCCTGCAGGGCAACCCAAGATGGGTGGGTCATGGTGGAGAGGTCTGACAGAATGTGGTCCACTGGAGAAGGGAATGGAAGCCACTTCAGTATTCTTGCCTTGAGAACCCATGAACAGTATGAAAAGGCAAAATGATAGGATACTGAAAGAGGAACTCCCCAGGTCGGTAGGTGCCCACTACGCTACTGGAGATCAGTGGAGAAATAACTCCAGAAAGAATGAAGGAATGGAGCCAAAGCAAAAACATACCCAGTTGTGGATGTGACTGGTGAGAGAAGCAAGATCCGATGCTGTAAAGAGCAATATTGCATAGGAACCTGGAATGTCAGGTCCATGAATCAAGGCAAATTGGAAGTGGCCAAACAAGAGATGGCAAGGGTGAACGTCGACATTCTAAGAATCAGCGAACTAAAATGGACTGGAATGGGTGATTTTAACTCAGATGACCATTATATCTACTACTGCAGGCAGGAATCCCTCTGAAGAAATGGAGTAGCCATTATGGTCAACAAAAGAGTCCAAAATGCAGTACTTGGATGCAATCTCAAAAACAACAGAAAGATCTCTGTTCGTTTCCAAGGCAAACCATTCAAAATCACAGTTGTCCAAGTCTATGCCCCAACCAGTAATGCTGAAGAAGCTGAAGTTGAATGGTTTTATGAAGACCTACAAGACCTCTTAGAACTAACACCCCCAAAAGATGTCCTTTTCATTATAGGGGAATGGAATGCAAAAGTAGGAAGTCAAGAAACACCTGGAGTAACAGGCAAATTTGGCCTTGGAATGCAGAATGAAGCAGGGCAAAGACTAATAGACTTTTGCCAAGAAAATGCACTGGTCATAGCTAACATCCTCTTCCAACAACACAAGAGAAGACTCTACACATGGACATCACCAGGTGGTCAACACCGAAATCAGACTGATTATATTCTTTGCAGCCAAAGATGAAGAAGCTCTATACAGTCAACAAAAACAAGACCAGGAGCTGACTGTGGCTCAGATCATGAACTCCTTATTACCAATTTCTGACTCAAATTGAAGAAAATAGGGAAAACCATTAGACCATTCAGATATGACCTAAATCAAATCCCTTATGATTATACAGTGGAAGTGTGAAATAGATTTAAGGGACTAGATCTGATAGATAGAGTGCCTGATCAACTATGGAATGAGGTTCCTGACTTTGTACAGGAGACAATGATCAAGACCATCCCCATGGAAAAGAAATGCAAAAAAGCAAAATGGCTGTCTGGGGAGGCCTTACAAATAGCTGTGAAAAGGAGAGAGGTGAAAAGCAAAGGAGAAAAGGAAAGATATAAGCATCTGAATGCAGAGTTCCAAAGAATAGCAAGACGAGATAAGAAAGCCTTTTTGAGCAATCAACGCAAAGAAATAGAGGAAAACAACAGAATGGGAAGACTAGAGATCTCTTTAAGAAAATTAGAGATACCAAGGGAACATTTCATGCAAAGATGGGCTCGATAAAGGACAGAAATGGTATGGACCTAATAGAAGCAGAAGATATTAAGAAGAGGTGGCAAGAATACACGGAAGAACTGTACAAAAAAGATCTTCATGACACAGATAATCATGATGATGTGATCACTAATCTAGAGCCAAACATCTTGGAATGTGAAGTCAAGTGGGCCTTAGAAAACATCACTACAAACAAAGCTAGTGGAGGCGATGGAATTCCAGTTGAGCTGTTTCAAATCCTGAAAGATGATGCTGTCAAAGTGCTGCACTCAATATGCCAGCAAATTTGGAAAACTCAGCAGTGGCCACAGGACTGGAAAAGGTCAGTTTTCATTCCAATTCCAAAGAAAGGCAATGCCAAAGAATGCTCAAACTACCACACAATTGCACTCATCTCACATGCTAGTAAAGTAATGCTCAAAATTCTCCAAGCCAGGCTTCAGCAATACATGAACCGTGAACTCCCTGATGTTCCAGCTGGTTTTAGAAAAGGCAGAGGAACCAGAGATCAAACTGCCAACATCTGCTGGATCATGGAAAAAGCAAGAAAGTTCCAGAAAAACATCTATTTCTGCTATATTGACTATGCCAAAGCCTTTGACTGTGTGGATCACAAGAAACTGTGGACAATTCTGAAAGAGATGGGAATACCAGACCACCGAACCTGCCTCTTGAGAAATCTGTATGCAGGTCAGGAAGCAACAGTTAGAACTGGACATGGAACAACAGACTGGTTCCAAATAGGAAAAGGAGTACATCAAGGCTGTATATTGTCACTGCTTATTTAACTTCTACGCAGAGTACATCATGAGAAACGCTGGACTGGAAGAAACACAAGGTGGAATCAGGATTGGCGGGAGAAATATCAATAACCTCAGATATGCAGATGACACCACCCTTATGCCAGAAAGTGAAGAGGAACTAAAAAGCCTCTTGAGGAAAGTGAAAGAGGAGAGTGAAAAAGTTGGCTTAAAGCTCAACATTCAGAAAACAAAGATCATGGCATCCGGTCCCATCATTTCATGGGAAATAGATGGGGAAACAGTGGAAACAGTGTCAGACTTTATTTTGGGGGGGCTCCAAAATCACTGCAGATGGTGACTGCAGCCACGAAATTAAGAGACACTTACTCCTTGGAAGAAAAGTTGTGACCAACCTAGATAGTATCGTCAAAAGCAGAGACATTACTTTGCCGACTAAGGTCCGTCTAGTCAAGGCTATGGTTTTTCCTGTGGTCATGTATGGATGTGAGAGTTGGACTGTGAAGGATGCTGAGCACCGAAGAATCAATGCTTTTGAACTGTGGTGTTGGAGAAGACTCTTGAGAGTCCCTTGGACTGCAAGGAGATCCAACCAGTCCATTCTGAAGGAGATCAGCCCTGGGATTTCTTTGGAAGGAATGATGCTAAAGCTGAAACTCCAGTACTTTGGCCATCTCATGCGAAGAGTTGACTCTTTGGAAAAGACTCTGATGCTGGGAGGGATTGGGGGCAGGAGGAGAAGGGGACGACCGAGGATGAGATGGCTGGATGGCATCATGGACTCAATGGATGTGAGTTTGAGTGAACTCCGGGAGATGGTGATGGACAGGGAGGCCTGGCATGCTGTGATTCATGGGGTCGCAAAGAGTCAGACATGACTGAGCGACTGAACTGACAATTCGGGAGACCTGGGTTCGATCCCTGGGTCGGGAAGAGCCCCTGAAGAAGGAAATGGCAACCCCCTCCAGTACTCTTGCCTGGAGAATCCCAGAGACAGAGGAGCTAGTATGCTACAGTCTACAGGGTTGCAAAGAGTCGGACACGACAGAGCGACTTCACTTTCACTTTCAGTTTTCATGTACCTCATATACATGGAATTATATAGTATTTGTCCTCTTGTTTTACTTGCTTTACTTACTACAGTGTCCTCAAGGTTCGTCCATGTTGTAGCCTGTGTTAGATCTTCCTTCCTTTTTAAGGCTGAATAATATTTGACTCAGTGGTTTAAAAAAAACAAAACAAAACAACGCAGGAACAACAGGCGATGCGCGTTCGATCCCCGGGTCAAAAAGACCCCTGGGAGGAGGAAATCACAGCACATCCAATATCCTTTCCTGGGTAATCCCATGGACAGGGGAGCCTGGCGGGCTACAGTCCATGCGGTCACAAAGAGTTGGACAGGAGTGAGTGACTCAACACACATGCAATATTTCATTGTATGTGTATATTACATTGGTTTATCCATTCATCTGTGGATGGACACAGATTGTTTCCATTTTGGGGGTATTTTGAGTAATTCTTCAGTCGACTTGCTTGTATAGACATCTGTTCAAGGCCTTGTTTTTCACAGTGACAACACGATTTTACATTTTATTTTCACACCAATAGTGCATAAATGTTCTGATTTCTCCATTTCCTCACGAACATTTTCAAGAACCCAGAAAATTATGGAGAAGCCATGGGTTGTTTCCCATGGAACTATCTTCCTGGTGTCATTGTCAGGAAGCCAGACGTTTCCTGAGGATAAAAAAACAATGGCATCTCTTAACATATGTAACTCTATTTCTTTCAGTTGATCGCTGAGGAAGGCTTTCTTATCTCTTACTATTCTTTGGAACTCTGCCTTCAAATGCTTATATCTTTCCTTTCCTCCTTTGCTTTTCCATTCTCTTGTTTTCACAGCTATTTGTAAGGCCTCCCCAGACAGCCATTTTGCTTTTTTGCATTTCTTTTCCATGGGGATGGTCTTGATCCCTGTCTCCTGTACAATGTCATGAAGCTCAGCCCATAGTCCATCAGGCACTCGATCTATCAGATCTAGGCCCTTAAATCTATTTCTCACTTCCACTGTATAATCATAAGGGATTTGATTTAGGTCATACCTGAATGGTCTAGTGGTTTTCCCTACTTTCTTCAATTTAAGTCTGAATTTGGCAATAAGGAGCTCATGATCTGAGCCACGTCAGCTCCCAGTCTTGTTTTCTCTGACTGTATAGAGTTTCTCCATCTTTGGCTGCATAGAATATAATCAGTCTTATTTCGGTGTTGACCATCTGGTGATGTCCATGTGTAAAGTCTTCTCTTGTATTGTTGGAAGAGGGTGTTTGCTATGACCAGTGAATTTTCTTGGCAAAATTCTATTAGCCTTTGCCCTGCTTCATTCCGTATTCCAAGGCCAAATTTGCCTGTTACTAAGGCAATGGCACCTCACTCCAGTACTCTTGCCTGGAAAATCCCAGGGACAGGGGAGCCTGGTAGGCTGAAGTCCATGGGGTCGCTAAGAGTTGGACATGACTGAGCGTCTTCACTTTCACTTTTCCCTTTCATGCACTGGAGAAGGCAATGGCAACCCACTCCAGTGTTCTTGTCTGGAGAATCCCAAGGACGGGGGAGCCTGGTGGGCTGCCGTCTATGGGGTCGCAGAGTCAGACATGACTGAAGCGACTTAGCAGCAGTAGCAGCCAGGTGTTTCTTGACTTTCTAATTTTGCATTCCATTCCCCTATAATGAAAAGGACATCTTTTTTGGATGTTAGTTCTAAAAGGTCTTGTAGGTCTTCATAGTACCGTTCAACTTCAGCTTCTTCGGCGTAACTGGTTTGGGCATAGACTTGGATTACTGTGATACTGAATTTTTTGCCTTTGAAACGAACAGAGATCATTCTGTCGTTTTTGAGATTGCATCCAAGTACTGCATTTTGGACTCTTTTGTTGACCATGATGGCTACTCCATTTCTTCTAAGGGATTCCTGTCCACAGTAGTAGATATAATGGTCATCTGAGTTAAATTCACCCATTCCAGTTCATTTTAGTTCGCTGATTCTTAGAATGTCAACGTTTACTCTTGCCATCTCCTGTTTGACCACTTCCAATTTGCCTTGATTCATGGACCTGACATTCCAGGTTCCTATGCAATATTGCTCTTTACAGCACTAGACCTTGCTTCTATCACCAGTCATATCCACAGCTGGGTATTGTTTTTGCTTTGGCTCCATCCCTTCATTCTTTCTGGAGTTATTTCTCCACTGACCTCCAGTAGCATATTGGGCACCTATTGACCTGGGGAGTTCCTCTTTCAGTAGCCTATCATTTTGCCTTTTCCTACTGTTCATGGGGTTCTCAAGGCAAGAATTCTGAAGTGGTTTGCCATTCCCTTCTCCAGTGGACCACATTCTGTCAGACCTCTCCACCATAACCCGCCCATCTTGGGTAGCCCCACAGGGCATGGCTTAGTTTCATTGAGTTAGACAAGGCTGTGGTCCTAGTGTGATTAGACTGACTAGTTTTCTGTGATTATGGTTTCAGTGTGTCTGCCCTCTAATGCCCTCTTGCAACACCTACCATCTTACTTGGGTTTCTCTTACCTTGGACATGGGCTATCTCTTCACAGTTGCTCCAGCAAAGCGCAGCTGCTGCTCCTTACCTTGGATGAGGGTAATCTCCTCACCACCGCCCTTCCTGACCTTGAACGCAGAGTAGCTCCTCTCGGCCCTCCTGCACCAGCGCAGCCACTGCTCCTTGGAGGTGGAGTTGCTTCTCTCGGCCGCAGCCCCTGACCTCGGGTGTGGGGTAGCTCCTCCCTGCCACCGCTCCTGGCCTTGGGCGTGGGGTAGCTCCTCTTGGCCACTGCCCATCGGGCATGGGGTCCTCTCAGCTTCTGCCCCTGATCTCAGACGTGGGGTAGCTCCTCTCGGCCCTGCTTGTGTGCCATCACAGCCACCCGCAATTGTGCGCTGTCGCAGCCTTTATCTTTTTGGCTCCAAAATCACTGCAGATGTTGACTACAGCCATGAAATTAAAAGACGCTTACTCCTTGGAAGGAAAGTTTTGACGAACCTAAATAGCATATTGAAAAGCAGAGACATTACTTTGACAACAAAGGTCCGTTTAGTCAAGGGTATGGTTTTTCCAGTGGTCATGTATGGATGCGAGAGTTGGACTGTGAAGAAAGCTGAGCACTGAAGAATTGATGCTTTTGAACTGTGGTGTTGGAGAAGACTCTTGAGAGTCCCTTGGACTGCAAAGAGATCCAACCAGTCTATTCTAAAGGAGATCAGCCCTGGGTGATCTTTGGAAGGAATGATGCTAAAGCTGAAACTCCAGTACTTTGGCCACCTCATGCGAAGACTTGACTCATTGGAAAAGACTCTGATACTGGGAGGGATTGGGGACAGGAGGAAAAGGGGACGACAGAGTCTGAGATGGCTGGATGGCATCACCAACTCGATGGACGTGAGTCTGAGTGAACTCCGGGAGTTGGTGATGGACAGGGAGGCCTGGCGTGCTGCAGTTCATGGGGTCACAAAGAGTCAGACATGACTGAGCGACTGAACTGAACATATGTAACAGCAGCAAAAGAGAATAATGGGAAAAATGTAAAACAAGAGGATAAATGATGGAAAATATTATGGATTTCAAGCAATATAGATGACAGTTCTGAGAAAGAGAGTAAAAGAAACCAAGCTTCATGTGAATAAAAGGCTGCAAGTCTTCCACAGGTCACCAGCAATAAGGACAGTACAAACAAGATGGGAGACAGATAGGCCCCTGGGCTGGACACCTGGTGTCCGTCAAGTGGGGTAAAATTGAAGCTTTGTTTTCCTAGAGACTCCAAGGACAAAATTAATGACAGGAGCTGAGCTCTGCTGGAGTAAAGAGATAAGATGACCACTCCTGATGTCAAGGAGATCTACCTAACTAAAGAAAGGCTCCTCAGAAGTCAAAAAGAAGAGGGCACCACCCCATAATAGGTGATATCAAGCCTCCCCCAGGCCTCTGTGCTGGAATCCGTCTTACAAAAAGATGCGCATGCAGATGGGGGAGGGTCCTAGGGCAGATCAGATGTGGGAAAAGAAGTGAGATAACTGGCCAAAGGTAAAACTGCTCTGTATAATGATTTAATCACCTGTTTATGGTGCTCTTCCTCAGGGAGGACACGCACACCCTTTCTCTCTAGGTGCATATTTCTGCCTTGCTTCTGTCTTAACTAAACAAACCCTTTCTCTGTGTGCTCTGCCACTTGTTGTACTGTGTCTCTAATAGTAAACTTTGTACTCATCTCTACAGTTTTTGACTCTTTGAGAAATTAATTTTTCAAACAGGGCAAGAGTCAGGGAAACTTTGCTTCTAGGTTCCAGTCCTCAGTGATCTAGTGGTCAAGATTCCTGGTTTTCCATCCAGGCTACCCAAGTTCAATTCCTAGCAGGGAACTAAGACTCTGCTTCAAGACCAGTTGCTGCTATCTTCCCAAGATCAGAAACACCAACAGAAACATCTTGAGAGAAGTGAACAGAGGGTGATGGAGTAGTTCATTTATTTACTGAGCTTGTTTTATGTGTCAGGCAATTTTGGAGACACTGGAGGTTAGACCATTGAACAAAATATACAAGTCCCACTTTCATGGAGTTTTCATGATAGAGAAGGAAGCTGATGAATAAGGAAATATATGGCATTTTAGATGGTAAGCTCTATGGAGAGAATGACACAGAGCAAGGGTAAAAGGAGTACATTGGCAGAACTGATATGTGTTCCCATGCTATACAGAAAGACCAGAAGTAGACCCTCGATTATAGTGATATTTGAATAGAGATCTGAAGGAACAGAGGGATTGAGAGGAGTGAATCATTCAGGTATCTGGAAGCAGAACAACCAGACAGAAGAAAGAGAATGAGAAAAGGCACTAGGGCAGAAACAAGCCCAGGGATATTGGAGGAACATTAAGGAAGCCCATGTGGCTTGAAGGGATGGGAGAAGGGAAAGTGAGAGGAAACAGTGTCAAGAGTAGCAGGGGCCAAATTGTGCAGGGACTTTGGGTCTTATTCTGAGAGAGCTGAGAAGCCCCAGAGGCGTTGGAATGAGGGATGGTGTGACCTAACTCCTGTTTTTTAAATATCATTCTGTTGGAGTATTTGGCAAAAAGAGGAAACTGTCTAGGGCTGATTGCAAGCAGAGAAGCCAGTTGGAATGCAATTGCCATAATCCAGGACAGATGGCAGTAGCTGGGATGAGGGTGGGAGTGATGGTTGTGGAGGAAGTTGTCAGGGTTTAAATGTATTTTGAAGGTTAAGCTGTCAACATTTGGTGATGATTTGGATGTGGAGTGTGAGGGAAAGAGAGAGTTAAATGATGTCTGGACTTTGGCCTGAGCTACCGGTAGGTTTGGCTTGTCATTTGCTGAGAAGACCAGAGGAAGAGAGATTTGGTGAGAGTGACCAGGAGTTCAGGTTTGGACTTAGTCTTAGAAGCTAACTAGATGTGGAGTGGTTAAGGAGGTAGTTGTATGCAACAGTTGGCAGCCCAGGGAAAGTTGGGGTGAGAAAGGCAGCCTCATACATAGCCCAGCCACCTCTGACTGTGAATGTCACCACAGCCAAAGATTAGAGGCTGGAACATAATTCACATATCTCACTTTTTTTATGTTATAAGGTATTTGTCATGAGTTGCATAGATCTAAAACCTAACAGAATTAAGTATCAGTAATGTATATAACAATATATTTTCAAGTAATACCTTTCAGTAAAGATTACATCCTCCCCATGACCCATATGTATTCATCTTGTCTCTTGTCTCCCTGTTAGAGCCCCCCATGTTGCGTCTCACCACCCAGAGCCTCGTGCCACAACAGTGACCCAGGGTCCTGTATCTCTTTCCTCAGAAGCCTCAAGCCCTGAGCTCTAGCCATCCTACAAGTGTCAACCCTTCCTTCCAGGGGTAGTTTTATATTTATTCTAGTGATTATGTGATTAACATCCCTCTTGCTCATTAGAGTGTAAACCTAGTATAAAATTTTATTCACAGTAGTTTCTCTGGGACCTAGCCTATATCTGGCACAGATACTCAATCATTGTTGCATCGGTGAGTAAAGAGAAAGGAAAGCAGACAATAACATTTTACCTTAATGGTTTGAGAAACCTGAGCAACAAATGTGGTCACTAAGGTCCAAGTCCTCTAATTTAATATTAATAATCCCTTTAAAACCATGATAAAGTGAAAGGAAAAATTTAAATGTGTTTACATGTTATTTGTTGTTGTTGTTCAGTCACCCAGTCACGTCTGACTCTGCCACCGTATGGACTATAGCAGGCCAGGCCTCCCTGTCACTCACCATCTTTTGGAGTTTGCACAAGTTCGTGTTCATTGCATTGGTGATGCCATCCAGCCATCTCATCCTCTGAAGCCCTATTCTCCTGCCTTCTATCTTTTCCAGTACCAGGGACTTTTCCAATGAGCCGTCTTTTCTCATCAGATGACCAAACACTGGAGCTTCAGCTTCAGCCTCAGTCCTTACAGTGAATATTCAGGGCTGATATCCCTTAAGATTGACTGGTTTGATCTCCTTGCTGTCCAAGAGACTTTCAGGAGTCTTCTCCAGCACCACAGTTTGAAGTCATCCTATAAGAGGATCCTATTTCCCAAAGAGCTAAAAAAAAATAAATAAAATTACCCCTCACATCTTTGCATTTCATATTTAATGATATTTCCATCATTCTTTACATATTCATAAATTTTGTACTTTTTATTTGACAATTTTTTAAAGAAATTGAATATATTCTCAACTGGCTTAATTATAAATACCAGTCAACTGAGGTTAAAGTTTCACTGTCAGCATACCTGATGGTTTGTATCATTGTTTTAATCAAATTAAGTTTATAAGATCTATACTTTTATCACTATTATTGGCACTTTCATTTTCCTTTCATTTTTATAAAATAATGAGGGACAAATGCACTAAAATGCTTAAATGCATACACTATTGTACAGATGGAAATGGTGACAGTAAAACAGAGTAGGAAGTTCAAGCAATCCATCCTTCCATCTAAACAAGGATCCAACTGGCCACAACTGTCTGGAGTAACAATTTTTGAACCCTATCATCTAGTTAAATTCCAAATGTCAACACTGTGTATTCTGATTGCTAGTTGCTGCTTTTGGTCACTGAGGGACTAGCAGTCACTGTTTCAGCTCCCATGGGTTGCAGTGGCTTCCCAAGAACTTAAAGAGACTCTCCTTTTTGGAGTCAAACATTGAAGTAAATCTTTGTCAAGACATTGACTGACCACAGAGAAAATGGAATAGAAACTTCAGCAACAATACACAACAAGGAATACACACTTTGCAAAAATAGTTTGGAAAAGTCACAAAAGATGGGTCCAACTCTCAAAAAGCAATTCCTGAGGACTTTCAGAATGACCATAATATCTGAAATGTCCAGCTTCTCAATAAAAAAAAATATAAAATTTGCAAATAAATACGAAAACATAGCCCATTCATGGGAAAGAAGCTTTTGAACTGTGGTATTGGAGGAGATTCTTGAGAGCCCCTTGGACTGCAAGGAGATCCAACAAGTTCACCCTAAAGGAAATCAGTTCTAAATAATCATTGGAAGGACTGATGCTGAAGCTGAAACTCCAATATTTTGGCCACTTGATGGGAAGAACTGACTCATTTGAAAAGACCCTGATGGTGGGAAGACCCTGAGGCAGGAGAAGAAGGTGATGATAGAGGATGAAATGGTTGGATGGCATCACTGACTTGATGGACATGAGTTTGAGGAAGCTCTGGGAGTTGATGATGGACAGGGAAGCCTGGCATACTGCAGTCCATGGGGTTGCAGGGAGTTGGACACGACTGAGCAACTGAACTGAACTGACTGATCCCTAGGGAAGCCTAGACATTGAAATTATTACTCAAGATGTTAAATCAACTGTCTCAAATATGTTCTGTGAGGTAAAAGAAATCATGGACAACAAACAAAAGGAAATCAGGGAGACAATATATGAACAAAATATTGATATTATAAAAAGAAACTGAGCACATAGTGGAGCTAAAAAGTACAATAACTAAGATAAAAACTTTACCAGAGGAGTTCAACAGCAAGTTGATTAAGTGGAAGAAAGGATCAGTGAATTTAAACAGAATAACATTGAAATTATCCTGTCTTTGGCACAGAAAGAAAAAAAATGAGGAAAATGACCAGAAGCTGAGGACCTATAGAACACCATCAAATGCACCAATGTTCACATTATCGGACTTCTGCAGGGGAAGAAAGAAATGAGCAGAAAAACAGTTTGAGAAAAAATAGTCCCAAGCTTCCCAAATCTGAGGGGAGATATGAATATATGCATTCAAGAATCTCAGTGAACTCCAATAAGGATTAAATTCTAAAGAAATCCACGTAGAAACACATTAGAGCCAAACTGCTGAACACAAAGACAAACAGAGAATCTTGAAAGTAGCAAGAAAAAAAATGACTCATTATGGCCAAGCAATCCTCAACGAAGTAAATAGTTAATTTCTTCTCAATAACCATAAAAGCCAGAAAACAGTAAGACTTCTATCAACCTAAAAGTCTATACCTAGCAAAACTATCTTTCAAGAATGAGGGAGAAATTAACATATTTCTAGATAAACAAATGCTGAGAGTTAATCACCAGTAGACCTGCTTTATAAGAAATGCAAAAGAGAATTCTTCAGACTGAAATTAAAAGCCACTAGAGAATAGCTTCAGTCAGTAAAGAGTCTTCCTGCAGTTCAGAAAACCTAGGTCCAATCCTTAGATTGAGAAGATCCCCTGGAGAATGAAATGGCAACCCACTTCAGTATTCTTGCCAGGAAAATCTCATGGACAGAAGAGTCTGGTGGGCTACCGTCCATGGGGGTCGCACGAGTCGGACACGACTTAGTGACTAAACCATCACCAAAGATGTCATCAAGAGAGTTATAATATAATGTGCAGAATGAGAGAAAGTATTTGCAAAAAAAAATCTGCAAATCATATATCTGATACACAGTTAAAATACGGAATATATAAAGAAACTCTAAAACTCAACAATAAAAAAAATCAAACAGCCCAAATCAAAAATGGGCAAAGGATTTGATGGACATTTCTCCAAAGAAGATATACAAATGGAAGCAAATACATGAAAAGACGTAAATAACCTTAGTCTTTAGAGAAATACAAATCAAAAAACTGCAATGAGATACCACTTCATATATACTAGCATGATTATTATGAAAAATTAGAAAATAAAAAGTGTTGGTGAGGATGTGAAGAAACTGGTACACTTATACACTGCTGGTGAGAACATACAATGTTATAGTTGCTGCATCACACCATTTAGTGGTTACCTCAAAAAGGTAAACATAAGATCCATCAATTTAACTCTAAGTATATGCCCAAAGAATTGAAAGCAAGTATTCAAAACAGATACTTTTATACTCATGTTTACAGCAGCATTATTCACAATATACCAAAAGGTACAAACAGTTCAAACATCCATCAACAGATGGATGGATAAAGAAATTGTGGTCGGGGGTGGGGGAAAGAAGGAGAGGGTAGGACGAATGGAGAGAATAACATAGAAACATATACACTGTTATGTGTAAAATAGCCAGTGGGAATTTGCTGTGTGACTCAGGAAACTCAAACTGGGGCTCTGTAACAACCTAGAGGGGTGGGATGGGGTGGGAGGTGTGAGGGAGGTTGAACAGGGAGGGGACATATGTGTATCTATGAGTGATTCATGTTGACGTATGGCAGAAACCAACACAGTATTGTAAAGCAATTATCCTTCAATTAAAGATAAATAATTTTTTAAAAAAGAAACCATACAACAGAATACTATTTAGGCCTTAAAAAAAAAAGAAATTCTGACACATCCTAGAACATGCATGACCTTGAAGACATTATGCTACATAAAATAACCCAGACACAAAAGAATAAATATGGTAATAAGTCCACTTATATGAAGTATATAGAATAGGCAAACTCATGAGACAGAAAGTAGAAGTAACTTGAGGCTGCTCAGAGTGGCAGTGGAGAGGTATTGTTGAATGTGTACAGAGTTTCTATTTAGAATGATGAAAATTATCTGGAATTGAATAGTGGTGGTGGTTATACAACAGTGTGAATGTATTTAATGCAGTTGAATTGTTCACTTAAGATGGTTAAAAATAATTTTTTTTTGTATTTTGTCACAATATAAAAATAATAAAATGAAATAGGGCTTCCCTGGTGGTTCGGTGGTTCAGTGTTTAAGAGTCTGCCTGCCAATGCAGGGGACACAGATTCAATCCCTGGTCTGGGAGGATCCCACATGCCATGAGGCAACTAGGTCTGTGCACCACAACTACTGAATCCTGAGAACCCTAGAGCTTGTGCACCATAACAAGAAAAGCCACCCCAAAGAGAAGACTGCATTGCACAACTATAGAGTAGCCCCTACCCATTACAGCTAGAGAAGCCCTTGTGCAGCAACAAAGATCCAGTACAGCCAAAAATAAATTAAATAAATAAAAATGTAAAATACAATAAAAAGATCAACCCAGGTACACTGTCCACATCTGTCATTTTATCACCAGCCCCTGACTCATAGCAGACACTCAAAAAGTATTTGTTGAACACATGAATGAATGAATGAATGTTAGCAAGAAGCAGTTCTCAAACTGTGTGATATCAGAATGTATCTCTGTGTCAGAATATTTGGAGGCTTTGTCAGCGCATACATTGCTGGGCCCAGAGCTCCTGATTTAACATATCGGGGATGAAACCTGAGGATTTGCATTTCTGACAAGTTTCCAAGGTAACACTGATGCTGCCAGTCTGGGACCACACATTGAGAACTACTGATTTACAAGAACAATCACCATTGTTGAAGAACAAGGCCCCTGCTCAAATATGAAGTAAATAAGTAAAGCCTTAGATTCCTCTCAAAATCCTAGGCTGGGGAGCCCAAAACATGACTGAATCTCTTATCACCCTAAGTGGAGGATACAGAAAGCCAGATTTAATAAGATTGAAAGAGAAAGTAATAGAGCTTTTTGTATATATGACTATTAAATTTTTACTCAATAAAACAGGTAAAGAAACCAGTTCCTGAAGGAAGTTAGTCCTCAATGAGACCCATAAAGGCAAAACCAGAAACACTGAAATTCTGAGTGCTGCTCACTAGTTGTGTAACTTAGGGTGGAAGAGCCACCCTAAGTTGCTCTCTGAACTTCAAATACTATACCTTAAAATAGAGATGGGCTTCCCTGGTGGCTCAGGTCAGTTCAGTTCAGTCACTCAGTTGTGTCCAACTCTTTGTGACTCCATGGACTGCAGCAAGCCAGGCTTCCCTGTTCATCACCAACTCCCAGAGCTTGCTCAAACTCATGTCCATCAAGTTGGTGATGCCATCCAACCATCTCATCCTCTGTCATCCCCTTCTCCTCCTGCCTTCAATCCTTCCCAGCATCAGAGTCTTTTCTTTTTTAAAAAAATTATTTTAATTGGAGGCTAATTACTTTGCAATATTGTGGTGGGTCTGCCATACATTGACATGAATCAGCCACAGGTGTACATGTGTTTCCCATCCCTCTGGGTTGTTCCAGTGCACTAGCTTTGAGTGCCATGTTTCATGCATCAAACTTGGACTGGTGATCTATTTCACATATGGTAATATACATGTTTCAGTGCTATTCTCTCAAATCATCCCACCCTCTCCTCCCACAGAGTCCAAAAGTCTGTTCTTTACATCTGTATCTCTTTTGCTGTCTCGCATATAGGGTCATTGATACCGTCTTTCTAAATTCCATATATATGCATTAATATGGTGTTTTCCTTTCTGGCTTATTTCACTCTGTATAATGGCTTGAGTTTCATTCACCTCCTTAGAACTGATTCAAATGCATTCTTTTTAATAGCTGAGTAGTATTCTATTGTGTATATGTACCACAACTTTATTTTCTAATAAGTTGGCTCTTCAAATCAGGCTGGCAAAGTATTGGAGCTTCAGCATCAGTCCTTCCAATGAATATTCAGAACTGATTTCCTTTAAGATTGACTGGTTTGATCTCCTTGCAGTCCCAGGGACTCTTAAGAGTCTTCTCCAACACCACAGTTCAAAAGCATCAATTCTTCAATGCTCAGCTTTCTTTATACTCCAACTCTCACATCCATACATGACTACTGGAAAAACCACAGCTTTGACTAGATGGACCTTTGTCAGCAAAGTAATGTCTCTGCTTTTTAATATGCTGTCTAGTTTCCTCATAGCTTTTCTTCCAAAGAGCAAGTGTCTTTTAATTTCATGGCTTCGGTCACCATCTGTAGTGATATTGGAACCCCCCAAAATAAAATTTGTCACTGTTTCCATTGTTTTCACATCTATTTGAGGTTAAGTGATAGGACCAGATGCCATGATCTTAGTTTTTTGAATGCTGAGTTTTACGCCAGCTTTGTCAGTCTGCTCTTTCACTTTCATCAAGAGGCTCTTCAGTTCCTCTTCACTTTCTTCCATAAGGGTGGTGTCATCTACATATCTGAGGTTATTGATATTTCTCCCAGAAATCTTGATTCCAGCTTGTGTTTCATCCAGCTGAACATTTAGCATGATGTACTCTGCATGTAAGTTAAATAAGCAGGGTGACAATGTACAGCCTTGACGCACTCCTTTCCGGATTTGGAAGCAGTCTGTTGTTCCATGTCCAGTTCTAACTGTTGCTTCTTGACCTGCATACAGATTTCTCAAGAGACAGGTCACGTGGTCTGGTATTCCCATATCTTGAAAAATTTTCCAGTTTGTGGTTATCCACACAATCAAAGGCTCTAGCATAGTCAATAAAGGAGAAGTGGATATTTTTCTGGAACTCTCTGGCCTTTTAGATGATCCAGCAGATGTTTGCAATTTGACCTCTGGGTCTTGTGCCTTTTCTAAATTGAGCTTGGACATCTGGAAGTTCATGGTTCACGTACTGTTGAAGCCTGGCTTGGAGAATTTTGAGCATTACTTTGCTAGTGTGTGAGATGAGTGCAATTGTGTGGTAGTTTGAACTTTTGGGGGGATTGCCTTTCCTTGAGATTAGAATGAAAACTGACCTTTTCCAGCTGAGTTTTCCAAATTTGCTGACATATTGAGTGCAGCACTTTCACAGCATCGTCTTTGAGGATTTGAAATAGCTCAGCTGGAGTTCCATCGTCTCCACTGGCTTCGTTCATAGTGATGCTTCCTAAGGCCCACTTGACTTGGCATTCCAGGATGTCTGGCTCCAGGTGAGTGATCACACCATCGTGGTTATTAAGATCTTTTCTGTATAGTTCTGTGTATTCTTGCCATCTCTTCTTAATATCTTCTACTTCTGTTAGGTCCATGCCATTTCTGTCCTTTATTGAGCCCACCTTTGCTTGAAATGTTCCCTTGGTATCTTGAATTTTCTTGAAGAGATCGCTAGTCTTTTCCATTCTATTGTTTTCCCCTATTTATTTTCATTGATTGCTGAGGAAGGCTTTCTTATCTCTCCTTGCTATTCTTTGCAACTCTGCATTCAGATGGGTATATCTTTCCTTTTTCCTTTGCCTTTAGCTTCTCTTCTTTTCTCAGCTATATGTAAGGCCTCCTCCAACAATTTTGCCTTTTTGCATTTTCTTCCTTGGGGATGGTCTTGATCACTGCCTCCTGTAAAATGTCACAAACCTCTGTCCATAGCTTTTCAGGTACTCTATCATATCTAATCCCTTGAATTTATTTGTCACTTCTACTGTATAATTATAAGGGATTTTATTTAGGTTCTACCTGAATGCACTAGGGATTTCCCCTACTTTCTTCAATTTACATCTGAGTTTTGCAATAAGGAGTTCATGATCTGAACCACAGTCAGCTCCTGGTCTTTCTTGTTTTTAATGACTGTATAGAACTTCTGGTGGCTCTGACAGTAAAGATCTACATGCAGTGTGGGAGACCTAGGTTCCGTCCCAGGGTTGGGAAGATCCCCTGGAGAAGTACATGGCAACCCATTCCAGTTTTCTTGCCTGGATTGTCCCCATGGACAGAGGAGCCTAGTAGGCTGCAGTACATGAGGTCACAAAGAGTTGGACATGACTGAGCAACTAAGCACAGCACAATATAGAGATGGCAACAGAAGACTGATGGGGTTATCATAAGCTTTAGAAGAAAGGGAGCAAAATTAAAATATAGGTAATGCTCTCTTACCCAGCTTCTTCTCAACCAACTTGCCAATTTAATTTCTCCATCTTCCTGACCTAGGCCTGCTGCAGGTTCATGGCTGGCATGCTGTTGCCTGTCCTTCTCATGGAATCAGCCTTCTGTATCCACAGATGCAGACACTTGGATGTGGAAAGCTGTCTATACGCCACTGTTTTATATTGTATAAGGGACTTGAACATCTGTGGCTTTTGGTACCCATAGGAGTCCTGGAACCAATCCCCATGGATAACATGGATTGATACTGTACTTCTGCTACCACCAGCAGAGTCAGAGGCATTACAAATCAGGTGTGTCTGTTATCAAACCTGTGTGCTGGCTGTACTGACCAATGTAATTATGTAATTTAACTCAATATTACTTAAGTCCATGAAATATGAGTGCAAAAAGAAAGAACACTATTGTTTCTATGAAAGACAACTTGAATGCTTTGGAAAGTCTCCTAAAGGCAAGTTGTTAAATAAATTACTATCAGATTTCATATACGTGAGACATCTGTGAAAGCATGGGAAAACAGTTAAAATCTATAAAGATGCTTTGCTTCATTGGTCCACATACCTTTAAGTCCTTGCTCCACTTAAGAGGATCTCAAACTGGAAATCTTAGCAGATAGATCACAGAAGTGGTTTATGCAAGAATAACATATGGAACACCAGTCAGCTTGTGTCCTCAAAGGAAGAGTTTCAGCCTTGTATCAATAGATCATCCCCCAAAATGAACAGAATCATGTTTTAAAGTAATATGTTTAAAGTCTGAGGATATCACTCTGTATCCTTCCCCACTTCAACTTTCACAGCCCACAGCACCAATCCAACCACCTTGGGTAAGAAGTGTTCACAGTACTTGGTGCTGCTGAAATGTTACTTCTTCTCCCACCACTACCCCTGCCACCTTGAGAGTTCCATTTGGTTTCACACCCAAATGTCATTCCTGTTAACATTTCATTGGTAAATACACACTGTTGAAGTGTGCTATTTGCAGAGACAATTTGAAGCCCAGGACATTTCCATTTTACACTTTCTAGAAGCCTCCCCCCACAGCTCAGCAAGATCCAGGGAGGCTGGGGAAAGTGGCAGCACAGACACACTCATGAATATTCATCCAGCCTTTAATACAAGTATAGCACCTGCTCTTACACAGCACGCTAATGATGATAAGCTCTTGGAAGATGATAAGCTCCTGGCACCCCTTGGAGCTGGGCCACTGCTGTTCTTTTCCACTTAGAAGGTTAGGGAGTGGGTCACAGAAAGGTTAATTGACTTGCTTAAGTCAGCACTACAAGTCAATAGGAGAGATGGAATCAGATGTTGGGTGGCTGAGGTTGCCACCTGTCAGACCTGGTCTCAAGGCTTCCAGTTTAATTCCTTTCCCAAGAGCTTATGTGTGTTTGTTTAGCACAATAATACCTTTATGTAAAATATAAAGTATGTGTGTATGTGTGCGTGTACATATGCATGTCTATCTTTCCTCCTTCATGAGAACACCTGGGAAAGAAATAGTCTGTTTAAAGTTTTGTCACGTTCACTTTCTCTAGTTCCTCAATTGACTGGAAAGAGCCCAGCTCCCCCACTCTTGCTGCCCCCATTTCTGCATTTGCTGATAACTTGTTTCTTAGAGAAAGCAGCAGATGCCAGGGCCGCTGCATACACCATTCCAGTGCATTCACAGCAACGAGAAAAGGCTGGGAGAAACAGCCCAATCTGGGCAAAGGACTGCAGCCTGAAGATAAACTCTCCTGAAGACCAGGCTGTCCTTGCCCTCATCAAGTCCTAGAATCGGAAGACAAGCATCCTATCTATGGCTAAAACACCCTGCTCTGTAAAGACAGGGTTCCTTGGTGCTCAGAACATTCCTCTTTCCCAGGCCCCTCAGCCGTGGCCACATCATGGTTAGGACACTTGAAGAGGTTGGTCATAAGTTGTGACCATTGACATGTAAGCTGCTGGCATGGTAAAAGGAGGAAAAGTTATGCAAATACCACCTCAGTCTGAGTTGCAAATACACGTGGGCCACAGAGTGAATGTAAGCAGGGAGGATTGATAAGATCCTGTCTTCTCTTCCAGGGCCCACCTGAGAGCCTCTGGGACCAACATTCAGTCATCCACAAACATTTATCAAGTAGTTACTCTGCGCTCTGGGTGCTGACCTTCAGAGGAAACCCCCACTTCCCACAGCATGGAGGGGAGGAGGCAGAAAAAGATTAGGAAGAAGAACAAGGAAGAGACTGAGGCACCCATGGGCTTGGTACAGTCTCTGTAGCTGCCTAGTGAGTCACCGTGTGCCATCCCGAAATCCACCCTGAGACCAGAACCTTCTGCCTGCCCTGTGCCTTCTGCTTTCCTCCCAAGCTTTAGGGATCCATAGAGGGTGATGGCCCAGACCTATGAGGTTGGTAGGAATCTGTGTCACATGAAACCAGCAAGACCATAAAGGAACCCTTCATTCTGGTCTTGGTGTCTGTGTGCATGCTCTGTCGCTTCAGTCGTGTCTCCAACTTTTTGTGACCTCATGGACTGTAGCCCCCAGACCCCTCTGCCCATGGGATTCTCCAGGTAAGAATACTGGAGTGGGTTGCCATGCCCCCCTTCAGGGGATTTTCCCTACCCAGGGATCAAACCAGTGTCTCCCTTGTCTCCTGCACTGCAGGCAGATTCTTTACTGCTGAGCTACTGGTCTCAGTAGAGCAAAAAATAGGGAATGAACTTCAACTACTTTGCTTCTCAAGTAACTCAGATTTTCAAGGCCACACATGGGCCTAGGAACCCTTCAGGGGTCAGTCTCTATCTGTTAGCTCAAGATCGGTTTAAAGTCATATAACTGTTATAAAAAAGACAAGAGATAGCAAACGCTGATGAGAATGTGGAGAAAAGGGTTAACACTTGTGCATGATTGGTAGGAATGTAAACTCATGCAACCTCTATGGAAAAGAGTATGGAGGTTACTCAAAAATTAAAAATAGTTATCGTATGATCCAACCCTTCCCTGGTGGCTCGAATGGTGAAATATCTGCCTGCAATGCAAAGACCTGGGTTCAGTCTCTGGGTTAGGAAGATCCCCTGGAGGAGGAAATGGCAATCCGCTGTAGTATTCTTGCCTAGAGAATTCTTTGGACAGAGGAACCTAGCAGGCCACAGTCCATGAGGCTGCAAAGAATCAGACACACTGAGCAACTAACACACAACAAACACATATGATCCAGCAATACCACTTTTTGGTATTTATCAGAAGAAAATGAAACACTACCTTGAAGAGTTATCTGCACCTCCATCTTCACTGCTGTGTTACAGTTGAGACATGGAAACAACATAAGTAGTTAAATAAAATGTGATCTACACATATTTTATTGATAAATAAACCTATGTTTATACTATACACACACAATGGAATATTATTCAGCCATAAAAAAGAAAACAACCATGCCATTTGTAACAACATGAATAGACCTGATGGCATTATTCTAAGTGAAATAAGTCAGACAGATAAAGACAAATACTGTATGGTATGATCTCACTTATGTGTGGACTCGAAGAAAGCCAAATTCACAGAAACACAGAGTAGATGGGTGGTTTCCAGGGGTGGGGAGCTGGTGGAAACAGGGAGATGTTCCGAAGTACAATCATCAGTTAGATGAATAAGCTCTGGAGATGTGATGTACAGCATGGTGACTATAGGTAATAATACTGTATTATTGCTGGAAGGAAAACTATGACAAATCTAGGCAGCATATTAAAATCAGAGACATCACTTTGCCAACAAAGGTCCATATAGTCAAAGCTATGGTTTTTCCAGTAGTCATGTATGGATGTGAGAGTTGGACCATAAAGAAGGCTGAGTGCTGAAGACTTGATGCTTTCAAATTGTGGTGCTGAAGAAGACTCTTGAGAGTCCCTTGGACTGCTAGGAGATCAAACCAGTCAATCTTAAAGAAAGGACTGATGCTGAAGCTGAACCTCCAATGGTTTGGCCATCTGATGTGAAGAGCTGACTCACCAGAAAAGACCCTGTTGCTGGGAAAGATTGAAGGCCAAAGGAAAATAAGGCAGCAGAGGATGAGACGGTTAGATAGCATCACCAAGTCAATGGACATGAATCTGAGCAAACTCCAGGGGATAGCAAAGGACAGGGAAGCCTGGTGTGCTACAGTTCATGGGGTCGCAAAGAATCAGACACAACTTAGTGACTGAAGAACAACTGTATTATAACTGGGAAGTTGCTAAAGAGTAGATCATAAGTGTTTTTAACACACACAGACAAAGTAATTACGTGAGTTGGTGGAGATGTTAATTAACATTTTGGAATAATTTCAAGATATATATATATATTAAATCAACACATTGGACACTTTAAACTTACACAAAGTTATATGTCAACTATATCTCAATATAGCTTAAAAAAGAGAGAGAGAGTTAAGCCACATCACAGAAACGCTAACATTTGCAAATGTGACCTCGCTTACTTTTAAAAAAAGAACGTATTTTGGAGGCAGCGTGTGAAACTGAAGCAGCACTAAGTATCCTGAGGTTTAAGGAGACCTGGTGGGGACGTCCCTAAAGGTCCAGTGGTTAAGAATCTGCTTGCCAGTGAAGGGGACACAGGTTCAATCCTGGGTCCGGGAAGATTCCATATGCCATGGGACAATGAGGCCCATGGGCCACAACTGTAGAATCCATGCTCTAGAGACCCTGAGTCACAAATACTGAAGCCTGTGCAACTAGAGCCCACATTTTGCAGCAAGAGAAGCTGCCACAATGAGAAGACCACACACTGCAACCAAAGAAAGCCCATGTGCAGCAACAGAAAGCCTGTGTACCACAACGAAGAACCAGCATAGCCAAACACAGTGAATCAATTAATTAATTTTAAAGAAGAAGGAGAAGAGCTGGCATCCCAGCTCTGTTACAAATAGTGCTGGGCCAACTGATTCACAACACTCAGACACCTCACGTCACCCATTTGCCCCTGAATTTGGGGTACGCATTTCACAAGGTATGCAGAGCCCATTGGTGTCTGAGTCCTGCTTCACAGGAGAGCTGAGGGCTGGTCCTTCATTCCTTATCTCAATGAAAGAGTGACTATTTGCTTCATATGTTTCCAGAACCACCTTCTAAACTCTGCCCCGAATAGAAAGCCGGCAGGTGGTCAGGGAGTGAGGTAATAGCCCACATTTCCTCCTGGCCCATTCACTGAAAGAGGCAACAGCCCTGTGATGAAGCCCTACCGCCCCTCCAGGCCCTAGGTCCAGAGCCAAGGCGGCTGAGAGCCCCACTCAAGCTGTTCTTTGAGGATCCCCATCATGTGGATGGAACTCCAGGGCACCAGGCTACAATCCTTCCTGGGGACTCATTTTGTGGAAACCAAAGTCCCAGTCCCCTGGCCTCATTTACAAAGAGCTGACCCCATGGCAGAGTCCCTGGGAGATCAACTGAGGCTTTTATTAGAATTCTATCCCAGTCAACTTCCCCTGAGCATCCTCATTCCCTTACAGGTGCTGCACCCCCTCCACCTCTTATCCCCCTTACTCAATCTCTAGCTCAGAGTCTGTCTCTCAGCAAAGAAGCTAATATAATCTAGGACAGTTACACACCACATCCACCAACAGGCTCATTCAGATGTTTTAGAATGACAAAGGAACACTTCATCCCACACCTCTTGCTGAAAGGACGACTAACTGCAGGGTGGGGTGTGTGTGTGTGTGTACACACATATACATGCATCTACTCCAGAAGAACTGAGAGAAAACCAGTGATGTTATACATGGAACAGAACATGAGATTAGGTCAGATTGGCTAATTAAGGCTCATTCTCTGTCGTCTCCTGAGATGAAAGCTACCATGGACTCACACAGGAAACAATTAACCCCACTTGAGTTCAAGCAGCTTATGTGAGCAGAGAGAGCCCATTCCTTCTTCCGGAGTCATTAATTAATAAGTCTGCTTCTTCCCCATCCCTCATTACCATCAAAGCTTCTTTCACTGGTGGCATCAATTGTCATTCTCTGCAATTCCCCAACTGACAGCACGAATGCAACCTTGGAGGTGAAATCACAGGCTGGGGGTGCACGGTGCCAGGGGATGGTATCAGCTGTTTCTGCGGAGATGCTCCTTTTGCTTGAAACATGTCACAGCCTGGCTCAGGCAAGGAGCAGCGGTCTGGAGAGACACCAGCCATAAACCCAGAGGTCCTGAGAATCCTCACGAATATAAATGAATGTGGCTTCCATTTGACAGGCTGAGGAAAACGGTGTGTTTTTAAATAAGACCTGAAGTATTCTAGGTAAATGAGAGGCCTTTCACAGGCATGCATATATACCACTCAGCTCCTTGGGCTGGATGCTTGTTTTGGAATTACCCCTATCCACAGTGCTTTTGAATGGGCCTAGTTATTTGTAAACAAGGTTACTGACTGTCATTTTTTAACCACACAGGTCCCAAAAAAGATGTACTGCCTTCTCATGGGGCCTTTTCCCTTTATGCTTGTGATCTTGTATTTCTCCAATGTTGCAATGAAAAGCAAAGAGAGAGATTGGTCCAGGTAAAGGATTCTAGGAATTCTGCAGATCTCAGACCAGTCTCTAAGGGGATAAATCTCAACAGCCAAGGCCATGGGAGACAGAATTTTAAAGGAGAAGGCCACTGATGTACAGCCCGGGAATGAGCACACAATGTGGAAGGAGGAGATGTGTGCGTGTTTGCAGACAGAGACACTCAGAGCCTCTGTCCTGTGCATCTCACTATGAAGTTATCTGAAGTAGTAATTGGAAAACTAAGCAGAGTCAGAGCAAAGGGAGCTTTATGGGTTACTTTATCCAGTTTAGGGAAGACCATGGAGAATGGTCTCAGGGCTGAACTAGAGTTTACTGTTAGAGAAACTATAATTTTTATCTTTCTTTTAAATTCAGTCATTTTTCTCCCCATCAGGCAATGCTACATAAATACAAACTCTTTGTTTCTGAACACTTATTTTTCTAAGCTCCATATATACTACCACCCTACAGTTGACATTTATCATAAAATGTTGCAATTACCAATATTATATGTTTATCACATAAAAACTAATAAATTTGAAACAGATGGGTGGCATTTCAGGGAGGCTCTGAAGAGCTCCCAGTCCTTTATATTTCAGCATAGAAAGAATTCAGCGAGAAGCAAAGTGATAGATAAGAAGTGATTTATTAGCATAGGATGCTTGTGAGGCTTACAAGTGGGTGGGCAAGAAGGTACCATGTTCCGAGAACTTTGTGAGCTACAGCTTCATAATCAGAGGAAAGGTGGAGGAAAAGATTTCCTTATAATCAAAGGAAAGGTGGACAAGAATTCTTTGTCATTCTTGACATCATGCTTCTATCATGAGCTCCTCCTCAAAGTTGGGTAGGGAAGTTTCCTTGTCCCTACATGTTTAGGCTAGGTCTACAAATCACTGCTTTTTATGTGTGCACAGTGTGCCCTAACTTCCTGAGCTCACAGGGCACAATGTGGGTCTCGTACCACCGCTGTTTTATTGTTTGGAGGGCATATCTTGTGCATCTGTTGCCTGGTTTTCTTGCTAAGCAAGTCTGCTTGGTTTTGTGGTTCATCAAACTTGCTTTCTTGTGTAATCATTAACTTAAAGGCGTCTCCCATATTTCCATATTTTTTTAACATACAATTCCCTAGTGAGATTAACTATTTAATCTCCTAATTTGTCCCTTTACTCTGTCTCTATCAAATTTACTTTAGGTGACAGTATGGATTCTGTTCTTCATCGTAGGGGTTTACCTGTGTGGTAAACCATGTTCCTACTATACCCATGTTCTTTTTCTAATTTATGACATTAGGATCCATATGGTGATCTTTAAAATTATAAAGTTCTATTAGAACTCAAATTGAGGAACTAAGAAACAGAAAGGGATGACAGAGGTAACAATAAGAAAGGACAGTGGAGGAAGGGTGAACAGATAAGTGAATTTGTTGGGGAAATGAGCCAAGATTCACACTCACATATGTGAAAGAAATTTGGAAGACACAATGTTCCAAGAATGAAGAAATCTTTGGTATAGGGTAAAGGTAGCCAACCTTCTAGCTGTAATTAGTAATCTTAGGGTTTCCAAACTCAGTGTGCCACCTGCTACATCAATGAATTCCCAAGGGTTTAGAAGAAACCCTTTAGAAAACAGTTCAGTCCTATGCAACTTTTAGTCTCAAATCCCTAACTATTTCCTACCTAGAGAACTGGGCTGTAAAACTTCTTTAGCCCCGCTACACTAGAAAACAACTGCCAGTTCCACGTCTCCTGTCTCCAGGGAATGGCCCTCATTTCCATAGCTTTTTAAAATGATGTGAAGTGAGAAGAGAGGAAGCACTTCTGCAACAGCAGAGGAAGGATCTCCAAATCCCAGCTCCTCCATAACAACAACTATAACACTAGAGAGAAAGTTACCAAAGTCAATGTTTCAGAACTCTCAAAGTTAACCAAAGTCTTGCAACAATTAAAAAAAAATTCTTCAAGAAAAACAGCTGAATATTGGTGAGAACAATGAGCCTTGCAGTATTTTCACTTGTCCGAATTCCACTCCCATCTCCCTAGCTCCCTATTAACCTCGAAAACCAACAGCCCAACAATACAGTGACTATGAAAGTCGCCAGCCAAACAACCACTAGAGTGGGAAGAACGGGTTTGGAACTCTCCCAAAAACTTGTCCCCAGAGCATTATCACTCTTTAAACAGTTTGACAGCTGACCGAAACGCTCCATTCTCAGCACCTGTCTTTATTTGACCTGACTCAGAGCAAGCAGACCTATTCCCAGGGCATTTGTCAAAAACAATGAGTAGCAGTTGTTTAACATTTCAGTTGCCTAAGGCAGAATACCTCAAGGGATATTCTGAGGGCTGAAAACAGGTTGAACAAAAAAATCTAAAAGGAAGAGCTGAAGAACAGGATCCTCAAGTAAAGGAGAATAATTTTACAGAGAATGAGGGATGGAACCAAATCAAAAACAACACCCAGTTGTGGATGTCTCTGGTGATAGAAGCAAAGTCCAGTGCTATAAAGAGCAATATTACATAGGAACCTGGAATGTCAGGTCCATGAATCAAGGCAAAGTGGATGTGGTCAAACAGGAGATGGCAAGAGTAAACATCGATATTATAGGAATCAGCGAACTAAGATGGACTGGAATGGGTGAATTTAACTCAGATGACCATTATATCTACTACTGTGGGCAGAAATCCCTTAGAAGAAATGGAGTAGCCATCATGGTCAACAAAAGAGTCTGAAATGCAGTACTTGGATGCAATCTCAAAAATGACAGAATAATCTCTGTTCATTTCCAAGGCAAACCATTCAATATCACAGTAATCCAAGTCTATGCCCCGGCCAGTAACGCTGAAGAAGCTGAAGTTGAACGGTTCTATGAAGACCTACAAGACTTTTTAGAATGAACACCCAAAAAAGATGTCCTTTTCATTATAGGAGACTGGAATGCAAAGGTAGGAAGTCAAGAAACACCTGGAGTAACGGGCAAATTTGGCCTTTGAGTACAGAATGAAGCAGGGCAAAGGCTAATAGACTTTTGCCAAGAGAACGCACTGGTCATAGCAAACACCCTCTTCCAACAACACAAGATAAGATTCTACACATGAACATCACCAGATGGTCAACACCAAAATCAGATTGATTATATTCTTTGCAGCCAAAGATAGAGAAGTTCTATACAGTCAGCAAAAACAAGACTGGGAGCTGACTGTACCTCAGATCATGAACTCTTTATTGCCAAATTCAGACTTAAATTGAAGAAAGTGGGGAAAACTACTAGACCATTCAGGTATGACCTAAATCAAATCCCTTATGATTATACAGTGGAAGTGAGAAATAGATTTAAGGGACTAGATCTGATACACAGAATGCCTGATGAATTATGGATGGAGGTTCATTACATTGTACGGGAGACAGGGATCAAGACCATCCCCAAGAAAAGAAATGCAAAAAAGCAAAATGGCGGTCTGGGGAGGCATTACAAACAGCTGTGAAAAGAAGAGAAGTGAAAAGCAAAGGAGAAAAGGAAAGATATACCCATTTGAATGCAGAGTTCCAAGGAATAGCAAGGAGAGATAAGAAAGCCTTCCTCAGTGATCAATGCAAAGAAATAGAGAACAATAAAATGAGAAAGACTAGAGATCACTTCAAGAGAATTGGAGATACCAAGGGAACATTTCATGCAAAGATGGGCTCAATAAAGGACAGAAATTGTATGGACCTAAAAGAAGCAGAAGATATTAAGAAGAGGTGGCAAGAATACACAGAACTGTACAAAAAGATTTTCATGACCCAGATAATCACAATGGTGTGATCATTCACGTAGACCTGGATCACGTAGATATTCACATCCTGGAATGTGAAGTCAAGTGGGCCTTAGGAAGCATTACTATGAGCAAATCTAGTGGAGATGATGGAATTCCAGTGGAGCTATTTCAAATCCTAAAAGATGATGCTGTTAAAGTGATACACTCAACATGTCAGCAAATTTGGAAAACTCAGCAGTGGCCACAGGACTGGAAAAGGTCAGTTTTCATTCCAACCCCAAAGAAAGGCAATGCCAAGGAATGCTCAAACTACTGCACAATTGCACTCATCTCACATGCTAGCAAAGTAATGCTCAAAATTTTCCAAGCCAGGCTTCTGCAATATATGAACCGTGAACTTCCAGATGTTCAAGCTGGTTTTAGAAAAGGCAGAGGAACCAGAGATCAAATTGCCAACATCTGCTGGATCATGGAAAAAAGCAAGAGAGTTCCAGAAAAACATCTATTTCTGCTTTGACTATGCCAGAGCCTTTGACTGTATGGATCACAATAAACTGGAAAATTCTTGAAGATATGGGAATACCAGACCACCTGACCTGTTTCTTGAGAAATCTGTATATGCAGGTCAGGAAGCAACAGTTATAACTGGACATGGAACAACAGACTGGTTCCAAATAGGAAAAGGAGTACGTCAAGGCTGTATATTGTCACCCTGCTTATTGAACTTCTATGCAGAGTACATCATGAGAAACGCTGGCCTGGAAGAAGCACAAGCTGGAATCAAGATTGCCAGGAGAAATATCAATAACCTCAGATATGCAGATGACACCAGCCTTATGGCAGAAAGTGAAGAAGAACTGAAGAGCCTCTTGATGAAAGTGAAAGACGAGAGTAAAAATGTTGGCTTAAAGCTCAACATTCAAAAATCTAAGATCATGGCATCCAATCTCATCACTTCATGGCAAATAGATGGGGAAACAGTGGAAAGAGTGGCAGACTTTATTTTGGGGGGCTCCAAAATCACTGCAGATGGTGATTGCAGCCATGAAATTAAAAGATATTTACTCCTTGGAAGGAAAGTTATGACCAACTTAGTTAGCATATTAAAAAGCAGAGACATTACTTTGCCAACTTTGCCATTACTTTGTCCATCTAGACAAGGCTATGGTTTTTCCAGTGGTCATGTATGAATGTGAGATTTGGACTATAAGGAAAGCTGAGCACAGAAGAAATGATGCTTTTGAACTATGATGTTTAAAGAAGACTCTTAAGAGTCCCTTGGACTGCAAGGAGATCCAACCAGTCCAACCTATAGGAAATCAGCCCTGGGTATTCATTGGAAGGACTGATGTTGAAGCTGAAACTCCAATATTTTGGCCACTTGATGTGAAGAGCTGAATCATTTGAAAAGACCCTGATGTTGGGAAAGATTGAAGGCAGGAGGAGAAGGGGACGACAGAGGATGACATAGTTAGAAGGCATCACCACCTCAAAGGACATGAGTCTGGGTAAACTCCAGGAGTTGGTGATGGACAGGGAGGCCTGGCATGCAGCAGTTCATGGGTTCACAGAGTCGGACATGACTGAGCGACTAAACTGAACTGAAAAGTTTTCAACATAATCCTAAAACTCTAGATGGTCACACAAATGTACAGAGTTATGTACATGCCTAGGAAATACCTGAGAAGGCCCTAATTTACCTCTAGCTGACCTTCAGATTTTACATAAGCAAAAAGTAAAAACTATAAGGAAGATTTATATACTGCCTGCCAGCACCTTGATGGCATACCTCAAAACACACAGAGATAGCCACTTGTCAAACACTAGCAGATGTACTGATCCAAAGTATTTAAACAAATCTGAGTCTAATCACTGTGAGCCCAATCATTAGCTGACAAGTATGTTAAATGATCACAGGTATCAGTGGCAACACATAACACGCATACCAATGGCTATCATAATAGAGTGCACAGATTCAATTAGGGAAATCACTAAACAAACACAAAAACAACTAACAAGATTCTTTAGTTCAACAACTGGAGATTAAGGTGATTTTATTTCTAGAATTACTACATTATAATTATTTGATTTCCAGTTTTAAACAAAAAGATGAGGATAAACAGGAAAGTATGGCTCCTATATAGTTAAAATAAACTGTCAAGATAAACTGCTTCTGAAGAAACTCAAATATTGGAGTTAGTTACTAGAAAAAGAGCTTAAATAAGCTATTATAAATATGTTCAAAGAACCAAAGAAAATTATGTCTAAGGATTAAAAGAAATATTTAGAATGATGTTTCACTTCAAATAGAGTATAGCTTTAAACAGATGGAAATTTTTTTAGAACCAATAGATATTCTTGATTTGAAAAACACAAAGTTGAAACAAAAAATTCATTAGAGAAGCTCAACAAAGATTTGAACTGGCAGCAGAAAGAATCAGCAAACTTGAAGACAGACCTACTGAGATCATCTAGGCTGAGGAATAGAAAACAAAGAATGAAGAAGAATGAATAGACCTTAAGAGAGACCATCAACTAACATACACATGAGAGAAAAGAGAGAGGAGAAAAAGAATATTTGAAGAAATAATGGTTAAATACTTTTCAAACTTGATGGAAAACATTAATCTGCATATCTAAGTGGTTCAATAAAGTCTAAGTAGGATATCTTAAATAGATTCACACCTAGACACACCATTGTCAAATTGTCAAAAGATAAGATAGAGAAGTAACTCATCATATACACAAGCTCTCCAACAGGATTAACAGCTGAAAACATGGAGGTCAGAAGGTAGTAGAATGATATATTCGTTTCTGAAAGAAAAAGATAATCAGCAATTCTATATCCAGCAAAATGATATTTCATAAAATATTTTCTGGAAATTAAAATATTTCCAGAAAAGTAAAAACTCAGAGAATTCATCACTAGCAGACTGGTTCACAAGAAACAGTAAAGGGAGTCCTTTGGGCTGAAATTAGAGAACACTAGGCAATAATTTGAACCCACAAGAAAGAATAAAGAGCACCAATAGTAGTAACTACATAGGTAATGGTCTTCCCAGGTGGCATTAGTGTTAAAGAAGCTGCCTGCCAATGCAGAAGACCTGAGATGCGGCCTCCAAAGCTGGGCTGGGAAGCTCACCTGGAGGAAGAAATGGCAGAACGGCAGCCCCCTCCAGTGTTCCTGCCTTGAGAGCACCATGGCCAGATGGGCCTGCTGGCCACAGTCCACAGGGACGCAAAGAGACGGACACAGCGGAGGCAACTCAGCATGCGCCCACAGCCCACATAGGTAAATATGACAATATGAATGTATTTTGTCTGTAATTTTACTCTCCTACCTGACTTTTGTTTAAAGCTGCACACAGTGCTATTTATAAAACTGTGTTGGTGGACTTATAATGTATATGGATCTAATTTGTATTATAAATATAGTACAAAGGAGGGGAAAAACACAAAGTTATTTTGGAGCAAAGTTTTTGTATATTACTGAAATGAAGTCAGTTTTAATATGAACCATATTGTTTTATTTTTTGTTTTATTTTTACTTTATTTTACTTTACAATACTGTATTGGTTTTGCCATACATTGACATGAGTCTGCCACGGGTGTACATGAGTTCCCAAACATGAACCCCCCTCCCACCTCCCACCCCATATCATCTCTCTGGATCATCCTCATGCACCAGCCCCAAGCATCCTGTATCCTGCATCAAACATAGACTGGCGATTCATTTCTTACATGATAGTATACATGTTTCAATGCCATTCTCCCAAATCATCCCACCCTCTCCCTCTCCCTCAGAGTCCAAAAGTCTGCTCTATACATCTGTGTCTCTTTTCTGTCTCGCATACAGGGTGATCATTACTATCTTTGTAAATTCCATATATATGTGTTAGTATACTGTATTGGTGTTTTTCTTTCTGGCTTACTTCACTCTGTATAATCGGCTCCAGTTTCATCCATCTCATTAGAACTAATTCAAATATTGTTTTAAATTAAAATGTTAATTTTACCTCCCAGGGAAAGCACTAGGAAAATAACTAAAATATGGTAAAAGAAATAGCAAGGAAATAAGAATAACATATTAAAAATATCTAACTAAAAAGGTAGTAATGAAGGAATAAGAAGATCAAATAAGACATGAGATACCAAAGACAAAACCATAGCTTATCAACAATTCCAATTAAATGTAAATGGAGGCTTCCAGTTCAAGATGGCAGAAGGACATGTGCCCATTGCCTCCTGTGAGAGCACTAAAACTAAAACCAACTGTTGAACAACCATCAATAGGAGGACACTGGAACTCACCAAAAAGAGATACACCATGTTCAAAGACAAAGATGACCGCTCAGTGAACGGTAGCAGGGGCACAATCATGATAAAATCAAATCTTGTTCCCATTAGGTGGGTGACTCACAAACTGGAGAACAATAAGACCAAAGAAGTTCTCCCATGGTTGTGAAGGTTCGGAGCCCTACATCAGGCTTCCCAGCCTGGGGATCCAGCAAAGGGACTGGAAATTCCCAGGAAATCTGACTGTGAAGGCCAGTGGGATTTGATTATAGGACTTCCACACGACTAAGGAAAACAGAGACTCCACTCTTAGAAGACACAAACAAAATCTTACGCACACAAAGACCCAGGGGAAAGGAAGAATGACACCACGGTGACACTGCTGACACTAGAGTAGTGACAGAACCAGACCTGCATCTACTGTTGGAGGGTCCCCTGTGGGTCAGCAGTGGCTCACCACAGGATTCGGGCACTGGTAGCAGCAGTCCTGGGAGGTTCCCCTTAGTGTAAGTCCTCTTGGAAGTTGCCACTGACCCTACCACAGACCCTGTAGACCCCAGGGTTAGGTCACCTCAGGCCAAACAACTAACAAGGACGGAGCTCAATCCCACCCACCACCAGATAATTGGATTAAAGCTTTACTGAGGAAGGCCATGCTGACTAGTTCATTTCAGTTCAGTCCCTCAGTTGTGTCCGACTCTTTGCGACCCCATGAATCACAGCACGCCAGGCCTCCCTGTCCATCACCAACTCCCGGAGTTCACTCAGACTCACGTCCATCGAGTCAGTGATGCCATCCAGCCATCTCATCCTCTGTCATCCCCTTCTCGTTCTGCCCCCAATCCCTCCAAGCATCAAAGTCTTTTCCAATGAGTCAAATCTTCGCATGAGGTGGTCAAAGCATTGGAGTTTCAGCTTTAGCATCATTCCTTCCAAAGGAATCCAAGGGCTGATCTCCTTCAGAATGGACTGGTTAGATCTCCTTGCAGTCCAAGGGACTCTCAACAGTCTTCTCCAACATCACAGTTCAAAAGCATCAATTCTTCCACACTTAGCCTTCTTCACAGTCCAACGCTTACATCCATACATGACCACTGGAAAAACCATAGCCTTGACTAGATGGACCTTAGTTGGCAAAGTAGTGTCTCTGCTTTTGAATATGCTATCTAGGTTAGCCATAACTTTTCTTCCAAGGAGTAAGCATCATTTAATTTCATGGCTGTAGTCACCATTTGCAGTGATTTTGGAGCCCCCCAAATAAAGTCTGCCACTCTTTCCACTGTTTCCCCATCTATTTCCCATGAAGTGATGGGATCAGATGCCATGATCTTCGTTTTCTGAATGTTGAACTTAAGCCAACTTTTCACTCTCCTCTTTCACTTTCATCAAGAGGCTTTTTAGTTCCACTTCATTTTCTGCCATAAGGGTGGTGTCATCTGCATATCTGAGGTTATTGATATTTCTCCCGGCAATCTTGATTCCAGCTTGTGCTTCTTCCAGCCCAGCATTTCTCATGATGTACTCTGCATAGAAGTTCAATAAGCAGGGTGACAATATACAGCCTTGACGTACTCCTTTTCCTATTTGGAACCAGTCTGTTGTTCCATGTCCAGTTCTCACTGTTGCTTCCTGGCCTCCATACAGATTTCCCAAGAGGCACATCAGGTGGTCTGGTATTCCCACCTCTCACAGAATTTTCTACAGTTATTCTGATCCACACAGTCAAAGGCTTTGGCATAGTCAATAAAGCAGAAATAGATGTTTTTCTGGAATTCTCTTGCTTTTTCCATGATCCAGCAGATGTTGGCAATTTGATCTCTGGTTCCTCTGCCTTTTCTAAAACCAGCTTGAACATCAGGGAGTTCATGGTTCATGTATTGCTGAAGCCTGGCTTGGAGAATTTTGAGCATTACTTTGCTAGTGTGTGAAATGAGTGCAATTGTGTGGTAGTTTGAGCATTCTTTGGCATTGCCTTTCTTTGGAATTGGAATGAAAACTGACCTTTTCCAGTCCTGTGGCCACTGCTGAGTTTTCCAAATTTGCTGGCATATTGAGTGCAGCACTTTGACAGCATCATCTTTTAGGATTTGAAATAGCTCTACTGGAATTCCATCAACTCCACTAGCTTTGTTCGTAGTGATGTTTTCTAAGGCCCACTTGACCTCACATTCCATGATGTCTGGCTCTAGGCGAGTGATCACACTATCGAGATTATCCAGGTTGTGAAGATCTTTTTTGTACAGTTCTGTGTATTCTTGCCACCTCTTCTTAATATCTTCTGCTTCTGCTAGGTCCATACAATTTCTGTCCTTTATCGAGCCCATCTTTGCATGAAATGTTCCCTTAGTATCTCTAATTCTCTTGAAGAGATCTCTAGTCTTTCCCATTCTGTTGTTTTCTTCTATTTCTTTGCACTGAGCGCAGAGGAAGTCTTTCTTATCTGTTTTTGCTGTTCTTTGGAACTTTGCATTCAGATGCTTATATCTTTCCTTTTCTCCTTTGCTTTTCCTTTCTCTTCTTTTCACAGCTATTTGTAAGGCCTCCTCAGACAGCCATTTTGCTTTTTTGCATTTCTTTTCCATGGGGATGGTCTTGATCCCTGTCTCCTGTACAATGTCACGAACCTCAGTCCATAGTTCATCAGGCACTCTATCTATCAGATCTAGGCCCTTAAATCTATTTCTCACTTCCACTGTATAATCATAGGGATTTGATTTAGGTCATACCTGAATGGTGTAGTGGTTTTCCCTACTTTCTTCAATTTAAGTCTGAATTTGGTAAAAAGGAGTTCATGATCTGAGCCACAGTCAGCTCCTGGTCTTGTTTTTGCTGACTGTATAGAGCTTCTCCATCTTTGGCTGCATAGAATAGAATCAATCTGATTTCAGTCTTGACCATCTGGTGATGTCCATGTAGAGTCTTCTCTTGTGTTTTGGAAGAGGGTGTTTGCTATAACCAGTGCATTTTCTTGGCAAAAGTCTATTAGTCTTTGCCCTGCTTCATTCTGCATTCCCAGGCCAAATTTGCCTGTTACTCCAGGTGTTTCTTGACTTCCTACTTTTGCATTCCAGTCCTCCATAATGAAAAGGACATCTTTTTTGGGTGTTAGTTCTAAAAGGTCTTGTAGGTCTTCATAGAACCGTTCAACTTCAGCTTTTCCAGCATTACTGGTTGGGGCATAGACTTGGATTACTGTGATATTGAATGGTTTGCCTTGGAAACGAACAGAGATCACTCTGTTGTTTTTGAGACTGCATCCAAGTACTGCATTTCGGAGTCTTCTTTTGACCATGATGGCTACTCCATTTCTTCTGAGGGATTCCTGCCTGCAGTAGTAGATATAATGGTCATTTGAGTTAAATTCACCCATTCCAGTCCATTTTAGTTCGCTGATTCCTATAATGTCGATGTTCACTCTTGCCATCTCCTGTTTGAGCACTTCCAATTTGCCTTGATTCATGGACCTGACATTCCAGGTTCCTATGCAATATTACTCTTTACAGCATTGGACCTTGCTTCTATCACCAGTCACATCCACAGCTGGGTATTGTTTTTGCTTTGGCTCCATCCCTTCATTCTTTCTGGAGTTATTTCTCCACTGATCTCCAGTAGCATATTGGGCACCTACTGACCTGGGGAGTTCCTCTTTCAGTATCCTACCATTTTGCCTTTTCCTACTGTTCATGGGGTTCTCAAGGCAAGAATACTGAAGTGGTTTGCCATTCCCTTCTACAGTGGACCACATTCTGTCAGACCTCTCCACCATGACCCGCCCGTCTTGGGTTGCCCCACGGGCATGGCTTAGTTTCATTGAGTTAGACAAGGCTGTGGTCCTATTGTGATCAGAATGACTAGTTTTCTGTGGGTATGGTTTCAGTGTGTCTGCCCTCTGATGCCCTCTTGCAACACCTATCATCTTACTTGGGTTTCTCTTACCTTGGGCGTGGGGTATCTCTTCACAGCTGCTCCAGCACAGCACATCCGCTGCTCCTTACCTTGGCTGAGGGGTATCTCCTCACTGCCACCCTTCCTGACCTTCAACTTGGGATGGCTCATCTAGGCCCTTCTGCGCCCGAGCAGCCACTGCTCCTGGGACATGGGGTTGCTACTCCTGGATGCCACCCCGGCCCCAGGCGTGGGGTTACTCCTCCCGGCCACCGCCCCTGGCCTCGTGCCTGGGGTGGCTCCTCCCAGCTGCTGCCCCTGACCTTGGTCGCGGGGTGGCTCCTCCCGGCCACCGCCCCTTACCTCGGACATGGGGTAGCTCCTCCTGGTCGCCACCCCTGGCCTCGGATGCAGGGTAGCTCCTCTTGGCTGTTCCTGTGCCGTCGCAGCCTGGCACTCTCGGCCGCTGCCCCTGACCTCAGACGTGGAGTAACTCCTCTTGGCTGCCGCCCTTCGAGCATAGGGTCCTCCCGGCTTCTGCCCTTGACCTCGGACATGGGGCAGCTCCTCTTGGCTGTGCTTAGTGTGCTGGTCGCCACCGCCTGCGCTTAATGCACCTTTTGCCGCTGCCTGCTAGAGCAAGACCCAGTTTTTCCCAACCAGTTCCCCCATCAGGAAGTTTACACAAGCCTCTTAGCCTCATCCACCAAAGAGTAGACAGAAAAAGCAAGAAAAATAATCCCACAGCAGCTAGAATGAAAACCATCTTACAGAAAGTTAATTAGGATGAAAAAGCAGAGGCTTATGTCCCAGACAAAGGAAGAAGATAAAACCCCAGAAAAACATCCAAATGAACTGGAGAAGGGCAACCTTCCAGAAAAAGGACTCAGAATAATGATAGTGAAGATGAACCAGGATCTCGGGCGGGGTAGGGGTAGGGGGAATGGAGAAAATGTTAAAAATGTTTACCAGAGACCTAGAAGAACAAACAAATAGAAATGAACAAAATACCGGAAGGAACTGATGGCAGAATAACTGAGGCAGAAGAATGGAAATTGGCTTGGAAGATAGAATGGTGGAAACCACTGCCATAAAGCAGAATATAGAAAAAAGAATGAAAGGAAAAAAAATGAAGACACCCTAAGAGACCTCTGGGACAACATTAAATAAGCAAAAATTCACATTATATGGTTAACAGAGACAGAAAGAACCTGAGAAAACGTTTGAAGAGATAACAGCTGAAAACTTCCCTAATATGGGAAAGGAAATAGTCAACCAAGTCCAGGAAACACAAAGAATCCCAGAGGATAAACCCAAGGAGGAACACACTGAGACACACATTGTCATCAAACTGACAAAAGTTAAAGACAAAGATAAAATGTTAAAAGCAACAAGGGGAAAATGACAAATAATATACAAGGGAACTCCCATAAAGTTATCAGCTAATTTCTCAATAGAAACTCTACAAGCCAGAAGAGAATCAGTTCAGTTCAGTTGCTTAGATGTGTCCAATTCTTTGCCACCCACTTGGGCTGCAGCATGCCAGGTTCCCTGTCCATCTCCTGAAACTTGCTCAAACTCATGTCTATGGAGTCAGTGATGCCATCCAACCATCTCATCCTCTGTCATCCCCTTCTCCTCCCACCTTCAATCTTTCCCAGCATCAGGGGCTTTTCAAATGAGTCAGTTGTTTGCATCAGGTGGCCAAAGTATTGAAGTTTGAGCTTCAGCATCACTCCTTCCAGTGAATATTCAGGACTGATTTCCTTTAGGATGGACTGGTTTGATCTCCTTGCAGCCCAAGGGACTCTCAAGAGTCTTCTCCAACAGCACAGTTCAAAAGCATCAATTCTTTGGTGCTCAGCTTTCTTTATGGTCCAACTCTCACATCCATACGTGACTACGGGAAAAAATCATAGCTTTGACTAGACGGAGATTGTTGGCAAAGTAATGTCTCTGCTTTTTAATATGCTGTCTAGGGTGGTCATAGCTTTTCTTCCAAGGAGAAAGCATGGCTTGCTTCATTGCTTTCATGGCTGAAGTCACCATCCACAATGATTTTTGAGCCCAAGGAAATAAAGTCTGTCACTGTTTCCATTGTTTCCCCATCTATCTGCCATGAAGTATTGGGACTGGATGCCATGATCTTAGTTTTCTGAATATTGAGTTTTAAGCCAGCTTTTTCAGTCTCCTCTTTGACTTTTATCAAGAAACTCTTCAGTTCCTCTTCATTTTCTGCCATAAGGGTGGTGTCTACCATGAACAGAATAGAGTGGCATGAAATATTTAAAGTGATGAAAGGAAAGAACTTTTAATCAAGAATATTCTACCCACCAAGACTCTCATTCAGATTTGATGGAGAAATCAAAATCTTTCCAGACAAGCAAAAGCTAGGAGAATTAAGCACCACAGAGGAACTAAAAAGCCTCTTGATGAAAGTGAAAGAAGAAAGTGAAAAAATTGGCTTAAAGCTCAACATTCAGAAAACGAAGATCATGGCATCTGGTCCCATCACTTCATGAGAAACAGATGGGGAAACAGTGGAAACAGTGTCAGACTTTATTATTTGGGGCTCCCAGATCACTGCAGATGGTAATTGCAGCCATGAAATTAAATGATGCTTACTCCTTGGAAGGAAAGTTATGACCAACCTAGTAGCATATTGAAAAGCAGAGACATTACTTTGCCAACAAAGGTCCATCTAGTCAAAGCTATGGTTTTTCCAGTGGTCATGTATGGATGTGAGAATTGGACTGTGAAGAAAGCCGAGCGCCGAAGAATTGATGCTTTTGAACTGTGGTGTTGGAGAAGACTCTTGAGAGTCCCTTGGACTGCAAGGAGATCCAACCAGTCCATCCTAAAGGAGGTCAGTCTTGGGTGTTCATTGGAAGGACTGATGCTGAAGCCATAACTCCAATACTTTGGCCACCTCATGCAAAGAGTTGACTCACTGGAAAAGACCCTGATGCTGGGAGGGATTGGGGGCAGGAGGAGAAGGGGACGACAAGAGGATGAGATGGCTGGATGGCATCACCGACTCAATGGACATGAGTTTGCGTCAACTCTGGGAGTTGGTGATGGACAGGGAGGCCTGGCATGCTGCGATTCATGGGGTCGCAAAGAGTCAGATACGACTGAACAACTGAACTGAACTGAGCTGAAACCAGCTTTACAGCAAGTGCTAAAGGAACTCCTCTAGGCAGGAAGCACAAGAAAAGGAAAAGACATACACAAAATAAACCCAAAACAAGAAAATTAAGAAAACGATAATAGGATTGTACATATCAATAATTACCTTAAATGTAAATGGATTAAATGCACCAACCAAAAGACATATATTGGCAGGTCAGATGAAAACATGTGCATGCATGCACTTCTACTTACCACATCACTTTACTTAATCCCCAAAACTGTATGTAATTATTTTATACTGTTGAGTTAATCACATTTCCATTATGGCTTGCAGCTGTAATTATACTTTTTTGTCTGGCTATTGATTGTGAAATCTACCAAACATCTTTTACTATTTTGATTATGTAACTATTATTCACTTAATACCATTGTATCATGATTGGTCAACAGAAAATGTTATGGTTCTATATCACTAAAATTACTGTTTAATAGAAAATCCTGCAATCACTTTTTAAAATATGAATGCATTGCAGAATTATCTTGGACTTTTTTGAAGAATACAAATGCTAAGCATTGCTTTTTTCTCCAAAGCTCCAGATGTGTTTCTAATAAGAAGTCATGTTTAAAAATAACTGGAATATATGATGATCTTTTACTTTAATCTAGTTTGTTTCACTTTTTCTATTTCATATTCAGTGCTCCCATTTCATTTAGTTTATGTTTTCCAATTTCTCCATTTCTTTTTTTTTTTTTATGTTCTTTCTCAAGCCCTTATCAAGCACAGTAGAAAAGCTTTTGTGTATGTGTGTGTGTGTATATATATAATGTATAATATAATATATATACTTTAGGTGACATTTATATACTTTTGTATATATATATACTTTTGACATATATATACTTTTATGACATTTTGATTCCACTTGTTTGACTGCATGTGAATAGAATGCTAGATTTCTAATTTATATTCTTAGTTGTTGAGTTCTTTTTCCAGTTGTTATTTTTATAACTCAAAGCTTGTATATACTTCCATGTATTTTGGCATCTAATATTACTGCTAAAAGTCTAGAAAGTTTATTATCTTAGTATTAAAAAAAATTTTTTTAATGAAGCTTGGAACTTCTAATCCAGTTCTGAGAATATAAAGAAATACTATGAAACAAACAGGAAATTAACTTGTGATACAGTATTATTAACTAAAGTACAGATTTTGTTCAAATTTCACAAAATTTTATGCTAGTGTCCATTATTTGTTTTCATACCTTATTCAAGAGTCCACATTGTATTGAGCAGCTTCAGCTGATGCAACAAATCCTGTTAAATTCTCTTTTCATTTTTATTCTATTACAAATATTTTCTATTTCTTTGTTATGGCTCTTTAGATACACTTATCATTTAAAAGTGGATGTTTAATTTCCAAATACATGGAATTTTAAAGTATGTTTTCTACTAATTTCTCATTTTGATATTAATTTCTCATTTAAGTGATTTCTTTTCTGCAATCACCTTCTGTGTTTTCTCAGTCTTTTAACTTTACTGAAGCTTCCAATGGCTGAGTCAAAAGATCTCTCTTGGTAAATGTCACATTGCACTTGAAAATATGTGGGTTATTTTCAAATGTCTTTTAATATTGATATCTAACATAATTCCACAGTGACAAGAGAAGAGATTCTATGATTTTGGTACCTTTAGATCATCAAATTTTTGCACCTGGTCTTATGTCCCTGTATATGTCTCCTAGTTTATAGTCTATGGGAACTTGAATAGAATTTGTATCCTACTGTTGTGTGAAAATTGTATAAACCTTAAATTTGTTGAATTGGTTCATAGTGCTTTTCAGGTCTACTGTATCCTTCTACTTCTCTATATATTCATTCTATCAATTTTTGAGAGTTTGATATTGAAATTCTTAATTTATTTTAATTTATTCAACTGAAATTCTTAATTTATCTACTTATAATTGTAATATATAGTGAAACTATATGTAACCTTGCCCTTTATTTTCCAAATCTCCTGTAAATATTTTCACAATTAAAAAAATTTTAATGTAAATGGAATAAACATATTTTTTTTGAAGCTTTTCCTTTCTTTTTTTTAAAAGAGTGGCTCAATGATTTGGGGTGGGTTAGTATAACACAGAGAACATAGGGGAAGTATAAAACGGCACTCACCATCACTGCCAGTACTCATCCCATTATGTTTGTAACTAAGGATATTAGTTTTTGTGTTATTTGCTTTTCTTTAAGAACATAAATCAAAGCCATTAACTCGAACTTGAGGTATATACACAATACATACACAACCTTATGCAAAATACTTTTCATAATTACATTTTAAAATATTGGAAACTGAGTATCTGTGCTGATTTGCATTTTGACTTAATGGAACAGGAAGAGAACAACATTCAACAAGGGAGGGTTATACTGATAATAAAGCTCTGAAAGTTAAAAATGTCTTCCTCTCCCTTTGTACTTACCACAGGCTACACAATGTCCTGAGAGGATTCATTATGAGAAAAATGTCAATCACAGCTTTAAGACCTTGCTTTGGAAGGAACTAATGAGAAAGCAGATTGAAAGGTGAAACTTCATCTGTGTTTTCAAATAAGTGGTCTTAATTTTTCTTCTTATAGAAAAAGTTTAAATGTTTAAATCAGTTTATTATAAATATATCTAAACCATTAATTTTTGCAGCTTTCAGGCAAAGTCCAGCACTTCATTTACACAAAGTCTATGAGAAGAGGTCAGTAGAGATCATCTAATCTTAAGTCGTGACATCATCCATTCAAGTCCTTGGCATAATCCCTCGCCAGTGCCACTGGTGATCTTTAATAGAAGTTAGTTTCAAAAACTGGGAGATTTCTGCTACAGTCATGCATCCTTTAACATCTTGTTTGTTAGCAAAAATCAGCAATCCAGCTTTCCTTAGGTCCTCATGGGCTAACATTTTATAGAGTTCTTCTCTAGTTACAGAAATCCTTTCTCTGTCTGTACTGTCCACAACAACTATTACAAACTCCGTGTTAGTATAATAAGTGTTCCAGGAAGAACGAAGAGATTCTTGGCCACCAATATCCCACATTAGAAAACGTGTATTATTAATCACTATCTCTTCTACGTTAGTTCCTATTGTTGGGGACGTATGTACAACTTCATTCATAGAAAACTGGTAAAGGATGGTAGTTTTTCCTGCATTATCCAGCCCAGCAATGATAACTTTGTGCTCCTGGTGATTGAACAGTCTCCATATCCTGGTGAAGAGAATTCCCATTCTCGGGCAGAGGACCCCTCTCCAGCCACCCGGGCCGCCTGGCCTCCCCCGGCTCAGGCTCAAGGGGAGAGAGACGCGCCGGAGCCTCCGTCTCTGCCGCTGCTGCTGCCGCGCTGGCCGTCGGCCCGCTTCCTAGGAACCGGAGAGGCCGAAGCCCAGGCCGCCGTGCCTTGCACGAGGCCCCGCCGCTGCCGCCGCGGCTCCCGCCTGGCTCGCGGACATCGCCGCCGCGTTGTGTGCGACGAACCTCGCGGGCCACCGTCCTCTGGAATAAACATTTTAACCAAAGGGTAGAAATGATTGGCAGCATAGTTTTAAACACTGGATGGCTCAGTGGAAAAGAAACCACCTGCAATGCAGGAGTCACAGGAAACATGGATTCAATTTGTATGTCAGGAAGATCCCCTAGAAAAGGAAATTACAACACACTCCAGTATTCTTGCCTGAAAAATCCCATGGACAGAGGAGTCTGGGGCAGGGGGAGGCTACAGTCCACAGAGTTGCAAAAAGTTGAACTCAACTGAGCACAGGCACCCGTATCAACTATGTATGCTGTCTTCAAGAGACAGTTTAGGTTTAAGACACAATAGATTGAAAGTGAGAATACAGAAAAAGACATCTCATACCTTAGTACAAATAGCATCAAAAAGAGAGCTGGAGGGGCTATACAGACAAAACAGATTCAGATAAAACTGTTACTAGGAGTTAAGGAAGATATTTTATAATGATAAGATATTAAACATATATAGTATAAACAAACATATATAGTATAAACCTGTTTTTGCATATAATGAGTCCCAAGATACATGAAGGAAAAATGACAGAGCTGAAAGGATAGACAGTTTAACAATAACAGTTGGAAATTTCAATACCCTACACTCAATAATGGGGTCGCAAAGAGTTGGACACGACTGAGCGACTGAAATGAACTGAACTGAACTGACACTCAATAATGGATAGAACAACTAGACATACCAACAACAAAGAAATAAAGAGGATGAGAAGAATATTTCTTTTCTGATTGATGACAATCTAGACCTACTTTATTGCCCATGTTCCTTTAGAGAGAAGAAAAAGAAGTAGTCCAAAGAAGAAGAGGGATCCAGGAGCACCAAAAGTGGGGTGTTCTCAAGAGTGCCTCCCTTTGAAGGGATAAAAGCTTTTAATCTCGTTGCTTCTCCTAGAGAAGTCAGCCCACACAAAAAGTTGACCATCTGCTGGTCTTTCATCCATATCAGCACTTTTCATCAGGCAGAAGAGTAGGGTAGGATGGAAGCAGGGTCCTTCAGTTCAGTTCAGTCACTCAGTCATGTCCGACTCTTTGTGACCCCATCAATCACAGCATGCCAGGCCTCCCTGTCCATCACCAACTCACGGAGTTCACTCAAACTCATGTCCATTGAGTCGGTGATGCCATCCAGCCATCTCATCCTTTGTCGTCCCCTTCTCCTCCTGCCCCCAATCCTTCCCAGCATCAGAGTCTTTTCCAATGAGTCAACTCTTCACATGAGGTGGCCAAAGTATTGGAGTTTCAGCTTCAGCATCAGTCCTTCCAATGAACACCCAAGACTGACCTCCTTTAGGACGGACTGGTTGGATCTCCTTGCAGTCCAAGGGACTCTCAAGAGTCTTCCCCAACACCACAGTTCAAAAGCATCAATTCTTTGGCGCTCAGCTTTCTTCACAGTCCAACTCTCACATCCATACATGACCACTAGCCTTGACTAGACGGACCTTTGTTGGCAAAGTAACGTCTCTGCTTTTGAATATGTTACCTAGGTTGGTCATAACTTTTCTTCCAAGGAGTAAGCGTCTTTTAATTTCATGGTTGCAATCACCATCTGCAGTGATTTTGGAGCCCCCCCCCAAAAATAAAGTCTGACATTGTTTCCACTGTTTCTCCATCTATTTCCCATGAAGTGATGGGACCAGATGCCATGATCTTCGTTTTCTGAATGTTGAGCTTTAAGCCAACTTTTTCACTCTCCTCTTTCACTTTCATCAAGAGGTTTTTTAGTTCCTCTTCACTTTCTGCCATAAGGGTGGTGTCATCTGCATATCTGAGGTTATTGACATTTCTCCCGGCAATCTTGATTCCAGCTTGTGCTTCTTCCAGCCCAGCATTTCTCATGATGTACTCTGCATATAAGTTAAATAAGCAGGGTGACAATAAACAGTCTTGAAGTACTCCTTTTCCTTTATCTTCCCTTAAAAATCAGAATGTGTATTATTAAAGAATAACAAATAATTTATTTTTATTAGCTAATAAAAGGTAAACAATTTCTGTCTCATTTGAAGATGCCTATATTTTTTCCATTCATATATATCTGGGGAAAATTTAGCACTTCCCTCAAGGATTCAAACATTTTGCAATGTCACCCAGCAAGCAATGATGAACTGATTTATGTTCAACAATCCACTGTAGAATGCATACATTAAAGCAGATTTTCTGTTACTTTATAATTTATTGACTAATTCCTTCAATCAAGTTCATTTAAGGGCTTTAATAGATTTCTAGTTTAGTTTAATGACTTTTTGTCAATGCCCTCCTACAATAGTACTTTTTTTTAATCTTTAAGAACTTCATAATCTTTAATTAGTTAATATTCATACTACTCCACTGAGGTTAGATGATAATTACTCAGTTTTTATGAAAGACTTAGTGGATTCTCACAAAAGAGTATACACTAAAATCACCAAGGTTACTTGTTAAAAGTGAAGATTCTTAGGCTCCATCCCATAGAAAACTTTGATTCAATAGGTTTCATTGAGACCTAATACCCTGTAGTTTAAGTAAACAGTCCTTATGTAGATGGCAGAGAATATTTCAAAATGTTGTTAGAACATTTTGAAAAACACTATCTTAATCCACAAATATCTAGATAGGAAAATATTTTGTTTTCCAAACTATGGCAGTTTATCTACTTTAACTTCAACCCTACAGGATTACTTTCATATTATATTGTAAAATAGCTTTGGTGCTTGAAAATATGTAATACAGCTTTTAAAAACTGTAAGTGTGAGGAGAAGCTAAGGAATATCTAAAAGGCAACAACTCAAGGAATTGAGAACTGAAGAGGCAAGTGAAGCATTGAAGCCATCATGTACCTTGACAGCTAGAGCAGTGAATTTCATTTTCAGATATTACACCTTCAGGGAACATACGACACAAGAGTGAAAAATCAGGGCCTGCCCAAGGTGAGAAATTTTTAGAAGACACCTCCATTATGCTAGGATTCCAAGGGGTTATACTCTTAGTACAAGGGTGAATCAGAAGTAAACTTGTCCTCACTCACAGCAAACTATGATAAAAATTGCTGACTCACATTGGTCCTGGATGGAGTGGAGGAAGAAACTACCCTGAAATTCATAACTACACAGTAGTTCTCAAATGGATTTTCAGCCTGAATTCATACCATCTGTATAATTTGAAAATCTCAAATTCAGTCTTCAAAAACAGGTCCTGGGGTCAGTCCAATGAGAAGATACAGTATTTATAAGTGTTTATGCACTCAACACAAGAGCACCTAAACATATGAAGCAAGTATTAACAAATTTAAGGGAGAAATAGAGAGTAACATAATAAGAGTGGATATTTAATACCCCACTTCCATCAATGCATAGGGCATTCAGACAGAAAAATCAGTAAGGAAACATTAGTTTTAAATGACACATTGGATTACATGGAGTCAACATACATATATAGAACATTCCATCTAAAAGAAACAGAATACACATTCTTCTCAGGTACGCATGACACATTCTCCAAGACAGATCAATCATCAGGCCACAAAACAAGTCTTTATAAATGTTAGAACACTGAAATCAAAGCAAGCATCTTTTCTAACCACAATGATACTGAACTGGAAATCAGTTATAAGAAGAAAACTGGAAAATTGACAAATAGTGGTGATTAAACAATATCTTACTAACTAAACAGTGGGTCAAAGAAGAAACCAAAAGAAAAATAGAGCAATATCCTGAGATAAATGAAAATCAAAATATAGCATACCAAAACATGGGATGCAGCAAAAGCAGTTCTAAGAGGGAAGATTATAGTGATAAACCCCTACATCAAGAACAAGGAATATCTAAAATAAACAACTGAACTTTACACCTCAAGGAACTAGAAAATGAAGAACAAACTAAACCCACATGTAGTAGAATAAAGAAACTAACAAATATCAGAGCAGAAATAAATTGACTAAAGACAGCAGAAATTACCAATGAAAGTAAGAGGAATTCGTTTCTTTAAAGATAAATAAAATAGATAAATCTTCAGCTAGAATCACCAAGAAAAGGAGAAGACTCAAATAAATAAAATCAGAAAGAAAAGCGGAGATGTTACAAGTGATACTACAGAAACACAAAGTATTATAAGACCACTACTAAGAATTGTTTTTGTTCTTGCTAGGTCATGTCTGATTCTTTTGCAACCCCAGGGACTGGGAGCCTGGGGCTCCCCAGGCTCCTCTGTCCATGGGATTTCTCAGGCAAGAATGCTGGAGTGGGTTGTTATTTCCTTCTCCAGGGGAATCTTCCTGACCCAGGGATCAAACCCACATCTGCATTGCAGATGGATTCTTTATCACTGAGCCACCTGGGAGCCCACTATGAACTATTAAATAGCAACAAATTGAACAACCTAAAATAATGAATAAATTTCTAGAAACACACATCCTAACAAGACTTAATCATGAAGAAACAGAAAATCTGAACAGACTGTTTATTGGTAATGAAATTGAATCAGCAATCAAAAACTTCCCCAAAACAAAAGTCCAGGACCAAACGGCTTCCCTGGTGAATTCTACCACACATTTAAGAAAGAATTAATACCAATCCTTCTCAAACTCTTCCAAAAAGCAGAAGAGGTGGAAAGACTTCCAAATTCATTTCACAAGGCCAGCATTACCCCGATAGCAAAACCAGACAAAGACACTACAAGAAAAGAAAACCATAGACAAATATCCCTGATGAACATAAATGTAAAACTTCTCAACAAAATATTAGCAAATACATTTAACAACATATTAAAAGGATCATACATTGTGATCAAGTGGGATTTATTCTAGAGAGGCAAACATGGTTCATATCTGCAAACAAATATGTGTGATATATTACATTAACAAAATGAAGAATAAAAATCACATAAAATAAAAATAAAAACTATCCCAGTAGATACAGACAAAGCATTTGACAAAATTCGATATCCACTTATGATAAGAACTCTCAATGAAGTGGATATAGAAGGAACATATCTCACCATAATAAAGGCCATTTCTGAAAAGACCAGAACCAACATCATACTCAGTGGTGAAAAGCCGAGTGTTTTCTTTAAGATCGGGAACAATAAAAGGATGCCTAGTCTAGACATTTTTATTTAGCATAGTATTGGAAGTCCTAGCCAGAAAACTTAGGCAAGAAAAAGAAATAAAAGGCATCCAACTAAGAAAGAAAGCAGTAAATCTCTATTTATAGATGACATGATATTAATTAAAAAAAAAAAAAAAAAGACCCCATCAAAAAACTGTTAGAACAAACAAATTCAGTACAGTTATAGGATATAAAATCACTATGTAAAAATCAGTTGGGTTTCTATATGTGAATAATGAACTATCCAAAGGAGAAGTTAAGAAAACAATCTCACAATTGCATAAAAAATAATTAAATACCTAGTAATAAATTTAATCAATGAGGTGAAAGACCTATACAATAAAAACTATAAGACAATGGTGAAAGAAATTAAAGACACAAATAAATGGAAAGATATTCTTTGTTCACGGATTAGAATAATTAACATTGTTAAAATGTCTATACCACCAAGCAATCTACAGATTCAATACAATTCCTTTCAAAATTTCAATGATATTTCTCACAGATACAGAAAAAAAAACCATCCTAAAATGTGTATGGAATCACAAAAGACCCCAAATAGCCAAATCTTGATCATCTTGAGAAAGAAGAACAAAGCTAGAAATATGACACTTTCTGATTTCACACTATTACAAAGCTATAGTAATCAAAGCAGTATAGTATTGGCATCAGTTCAGTTCAATTCAGTTGCTCAGTTGTGGCCGACTCTTTGCGACCCCATGAACTGCAGCACGCCAGGCCTCCCTGTGCACCACCAAGTCCTGGAGTTCACTCAGACTCATGTGCATCATGTTGGTGATGCCATCCAGCCGTCTCATCCTCTGTCGTCCCCTTCTCCTCCTGCCCCCAATCCCTCCCAGCATCAGAGTCTTCCAATGAGTCAACTCTTCACAGATACATAAATCAATGGAACAGAATTGAGTGCCCAGAAATAAATCCTTATATATATCGTCAATTAATTTACAACAAAGGCACCAAGAATATGCAATGAGAAAGGACAGTCTCTTTGATGAATTGTATTGGGAAAGCTGTCCTTCCACATGCAAATGAATGAAACTGTTTCACTATCTAACACCATACACAAAAGTTAATTCAGAATAGATTAAAGGCTTGAATGTAACACCTGAAGACTTAAAACTCCTAGAAGAAAATATAGTAGGTAAGCTCCTTTACAATGATTTTTTGGATTTCATGCCAAGAAAAAAGGCAACAAAAGCAAAAATAAACAAGTGGGACTACATCAAACTAAAAAGCTTCTGCACATCAGAGGAAACCATTAACAAAATGAGGAAAACTGCTAAATGGAAGAAAATACTTGCAAATTATATATTCAATAAGTAGTTAACACACAAAATACAAGAAAAAATAAAAACTCATACAACTTAACCTAATTAAAAAATGGGCACAGTAGCTGGACAGACATTTTCCCAAGAAGAACTACAAAGGGAGGGTGCTCAGGACTGGTGTATTGGGATGACCCAGAGGGATGGGATGGGGAGCGAGATGGGAGGAGTTCAGGATGGGGAATACATGTACACCTGGGGCGGAGCCACGTCAGTATATGACAAAACCACTACAACACTGTAAAGTCATTAGCCTCCAGTTAAATAAATTTATATTAAAAAATAAAAATTGAAAAAAAAAAAACTACAACGGGCCAACAAGAGCATGAAACACCGCTAATCATCAGAGAAATACAAGTTCAAACTACAATGAGATATCACCTCACACCTGTTAGAATGGCTACTATCAAAAAGACAAGTGTTGGCCAAAATGTGGAGAAAAAGGAACACTTGTCTTCTGCTGATGGGGATGCGAATTGGTGTAGCCACTGTGAGAACAATATGCAGGTTCCTCAAAGATTAAAATAGGACGACCCTATGACCCATCAATTCGCCTACTGGGTATCTATCCAAAGAAAACAAAGTCACTCTATGCCTTCTTCCTATATCATGTTCATTGCAGCATTACTTATAATTCCCAGGACATGGAAGCAACATGAGTATGTAAGTGTCCATCAATAGATGGATGAAAGATACAGAAAATGTGAGATATATGTGTATGTGTGTATCCATATATATGAACACAACATATTCAGTCACAAAAAAGAAGGAAATCTTGCCATTCGGAACAATGTGGATGGACATTGAGGGCATTAGGTTAAGTGAAATAAGTCAGACAGAGAAAGACAGATGATGAATGGTCTCACTTTTATGTGGAATCTTCAAAAAACAAGACAAACTCATAGATAGAAAGAACAGATTGGTGGTTGCCAGAGGCAGGGAGTTGGAGGTGGAAAAATGGGTGAAGGTGGTCACAAGGTGCAAATTTCCAGTTATAAGATAAATAAGTCCTTGGCATGTGATGTACAGCACAGTGACTATAGTTAATAATACTGTATTGTATATTTGAAAGTTAAGAGAGTAGATATTAAAAAGTTTGCATAACAAGAGAAAAGAAATTTGGGACTTTCCATGGCTAAGACTCCACACTCCCAATTCAGGAAGCCTGGGTTCAATCTCTGGCTGGGAAACTAGATTCCACATGCCACAACTAAAGTTTTGCATGCCACAACTAAAGATCCCACGTGCTGTAATGAAGATCAGAGATCCTGCATGCTGCAACTAAGACCCAGAATGAAGACCAAAGACCCTACGTGCTGCAACTAAGACCCAGCTGAATATATAAGTGTTAGTCGATCAGTTGTGTCCAATTCTTTGCAACCCCACAAACTATAGTCCTCCAGGCTTCTCTGTCTATGGGATTCTCCAAGTAAGAATACTGGAGTGGATTGCCATTCCCTTCTCCAGAGGATCTTCTCGACCCAGAGGTTGAACCTGGATCTCCTACATTGCAAGCAGATTCTTTAACATTTGAGCTACAGAGAAGTCCACAGCTGAATACATATATATTTAAGAATGCTGACTATATATATATATATTTATGTATGCATGCCCAGCTGCTCAGTCGTGTCCAACTCTTTATAACCCCATGGACTTTAGCCCACCAGGCTCCTCTCTCCATGGGATTATTCAGGCAAGAATACTGGAGTGGGTTGCCATTTCCTCCTCCAGGGAATCTTTTCAACCCAGGGATCAAACTTTCATCTCTTGAGTTTCCTGCATTGGCAGTATATATACATACTGCAAAAAAAAAAAAATTGTAATTATTCTGTTGAAGGATGTTAACTAGGCTTATTGTGGTGATCATTTCATGATATACAAATATTAAATCATTATGTTGTATACCTAAAACTAATATAATGTTATATGTCAATTAGTTCTTGGTAAAAAAAAAAAAAAAAAACTCCTGAGTATTCCCAAGCAACTGACAGAGTGAACAATCCCTAGAGAAAACCACTTTCACAGGAAAACTCAGTTTCCACAGCTAAAATTTCAATAGTTATGAGATCATAATAAAAATATCATTTAATATCAAGGAAATAAGTCTCCATGCTGCTGCTGATGCTAAGTCACTTCGGTCGTGCCCGACCCTGTGCAATCCCATAGACGGCAGCCCACCAGGCTCCTCTGTCCATGGGATTCTTCAGGCAAGAATACTGGAGTGGGTTGCCATTTCCTTCTCCAATGCATGCATGCATGCTAAGTTGCTTCAGTCGTGTTCAACTCTGTGCGACCCTATGGACAGCAGCCCACCATGCTCCTCTGTCCACAGAATTCTATAGGCAAGAATACTGGAGTGGGTTGCCATTTCCTTCTTTCTCCAAAGTCTCCATGAGACAGACCCAGAAAAAAGAAAAAAAAAAAAAACAGCAGAATCAGATCCACAAAAAATTGAAAAATTAGAACTCTTTTCAGATAGAATATAAAAGCATTTATATAATATATTTAAAGAATAAAAGTTTTAAATGAAGTTTTTGTTGTTACTGTGTAGTTGCTAGGTCATGTCTGACTCTTTTTGCAGTCCCATGGACTATAGCCCACCAGACTCCTCTGTCCATGAGATTTCCCAGACAAGAATATTAAAATGAGTAACCATTTCCTTCTCCAGGGAATCTTCCCAACCCAGGGATTGAACCCATGTCTTGTACATTTTAAGAGCTTACTCTTGTAAGATCTGTGCCCTCTTCCCAAAGCATGTTCATTGCAGCATTACTAATAATTCCCAGGATGTGGAAGCACGTAAGTACGTAAGTATCCATCAATGGATGGATGAATGGATACAAAAAATGTGAGATATATGTTCATGTGTGTATACATATATATGAACACAACATAGTCATAAAAAAGAAGGAAATATTGCTATCTGAAACAATGTGGATGGAACTTGAGGGCATTATGCTAAGTGAAAGAGAAAGACAAATGATGACTGGTCTCACATCTCTTGCATTGGCAGGCAGATTCTTTACCACTGAGCCTCCAGAGAAGCCCTATGTGAGGTTGAGAAAATTTAAAAACACAACAATTGAAATTTAAAACTCCATGTTGAGTTTAACAGCAGATGAGATACAGATGAAGAGAAAATTAGAGAGTGGAAAATAAATCTGAAGATAGGATGTAGAATGAGGTATAAAGAACAGAGAGAGAAAATTTTAAAGAAAGAGTAAGAGAAATGGTAAAAGAGTGAGAAGGACTAATAAACGAATACTGGAATTCCAAAAGAAGAAATGGATAAATAGTTTCACAGACAGTATTTAAAGTAACAATAGCTGAGAATTTTCTAAAACTTATAAAAGATAAAAATCATTAGATTCAAGTATCCCAAAGAATCCTAAGCGGGATTAAAAAGAATTCAAATAGCAAAATACCATAGATTGAGGGTCAGCAAACTTTTTCTGAAAAGGGTCAGTTAGGTAAAAGCTTAGGTTTTGCAGGCCAAACTCTTGGCATTACCTCTACTCAATTCTGCTGTTGAAGAACAAAAGCAGCTACTGTATGTAAAAGAGTGAGCCAGGCTGTAGTCCAACAAAGTCTTATCTACAAAAACCACTGGTGCCTCAGATGTGGTATGCAGGCTGTTTGTTGATTCCTGGCATGGACGAAACACCTTAAAAGCAATTAGAGAGAAAAGACAAACTGCCTACAAAGGGATGACAAATAGATTTGCATCTAACTTCTTAATAGCAAAATGAAGACAGTGGAATAATGTCCTCAATGTGCTAAGAAAAGAACCACCAACCCAAAATTATATCAGTCAAAATAACTTTCACAGATGGAAGAGGTAAAAAAGTTATTTCTTATAAATAAAAATTGTAAATTAAGCACAAACAGACCCTTGGGTTTTAGAAATAAATTCTGATGAATATATTTCAAGCACCAGGAAGTATATCCATGGTGGGAGGTCTAATTTTAAAAAAGAAGAAAGGAAGGAAGAAAGAAAATAGGAACTTGCCTGGCAGTCTAGTGGTTAAAAGACTCCATGCTTGCACTTCAGGGAACATCGGTTCAATCCCTGGTCAGGGAACTAAGATCCTGTATATCATGTGGTACAATCAAGACAAACAAACAAGCAAAAATTCAAAAACCAAAGAAAAAAAAAAAGAAATGATAAAAAACAAAGTTGAAAAAAATTAAATTATAAGTAATGTGATGAGATTTGTTTTATGGTTCAGCATATTATCTATTTTAATGAAATTACTTTGAGTAATTGAAAAGAATATATAATTTGCTCTTTTTAGGTGGAGTCAGAAAACTAAGATCATGGCATCTGGTCCCATCACTTCATGGGAAATAGATGGGGAAACAGTGGAAACAGTGTCAGACTTTATTTTGGGGGGCTCCAAAATTACTGCAGATGGTGATTGCAGCCATGAAATTAAAAGATGCTTACTCCTTGGAAGAAAAGTTATGAACAACCTAGATAGCATATTCAAAAGCAGAGACATTACTTTGCCAACAAAGGTCCATCTAGTCAAGGCTATGGTTTTTCCAGTAGTCATGTATGGATGTGAGAGTTGGACTGTGAAGAAGACTGAGCACCAAAGAATTGATGCTTTTGAACTGTGGTGTTGGAGAAGACTCTTGAGAGTCCCTTGGACTGGAAGGAGATCCAACCAGTCCATTCTAAAGGAGATCAGCCCTGGGTGTTCATTGGAAGGATTGATGCTAAAGCCGAAAGTCCAATATTTTGGCCACCTGATGTGAAGAGTTGACTCATTGGAAAAGACTCTGATGCTGGGAGGAATTGGGGGCAGGAGGAGAAGGGGACGACAGAGGAAGAGATGGCTAGATGGCATCACCAACTCAATGGATGTGAGTCTGAGTGAACTCCAGGAGTTGGTGATGGACAGGGAGGCCTGGTGTGCTGCAATTCATGGGATCGCAAAGAGTCAAACACGACTGAGTGGCTAAATTGAACTGAACTGGACTGAGGCTATAATCACAATTATATCAAATCTTGGCAGTTGTATTATGTAATTATGTATGACAAATTACCCCGAAATAATAAAGTTTCTGAGAGTCAGCAATCTGGGAGTGGCTTAGGTAAGTAGTTCTGACTCAGAGTCTCTTGTAGGGTTGCGGCCAATCTGTTGGCCAGAGTTGCTGAAAACTTGGTTGGAGCTGGAGCATTCAGTGCCAAGCTCTGTTATGAGGCTATTGGCAGATGGCCTCAAGGCTTGTTCCCGGCCACGCTGTCCTCTCTTTAGGGCTGATCACACACTGGCTTCCCCCACAGGGTGAGTAGACCGAGAGGGGGTTAGTAGACCGAAATAGGGTGTGAGCCCCAGGACAGGAGTCACTGTCTTTTCAAACCTCACCTTGCACGTGGCAGACCACCACTTCTGCCACTATGACATGGGCCACAGATCAGCACTGTGATATGCAGAGAGGAGGACCCAGAGGTGCAAATACCATATCCCACAACTGCGTTATTCAAACTTCTGTATCCTACTGCTATGTGGTTGACTGGTTCTATCAGGTACTGAGAGAGGAATGCTGATATGTCCAACTGAAATTGTGAATATGACTCTCCTTTCAGTTCTGTCATTTTTTGTTTATGCATTTTGGAGCTGTGTTTTTAGATGCATACACATTTAGAGCTATTGTATCTTCTTAGGGCACAAAATCCTTTGTCATAAAAAGACTTACCTTAACTCTGGTGAGATTCTAGGCTTAAGAATTGGTTTTGTCTGATAGTAATAACCATTCCAGCTTTCTTTTGTTTACTGTTCTCATCAACTGACTTTTATCTTATATATGACTTGCTATTTAATAAAAGTGGGTCACCCATGTTCCTTGGCTTTTGACCCCCCCCCTCCTCCGTTTTCAAAGCCAGGAACAGAGGGCAGAGTTTTTCTCGTGCTGCCATTTCTCTGTGGCCAGGAAAACCTCTCCACTTCCAAGGACTTGTGTGATTACATTGGACTCACCTGCATAATCCAGGATCAATCTCCCCATCACAAGGCCCTTAACCTTGAGTACTTTCATCTCCTCAAAGTGCTTTTGTGTGACTGACACTCTTGCATTTGATCTGAGGTACTAGCAGACCATTGCACAGCTGCTCCCTTTGTTTACCTTCATTAGGAGCTCAACAGACTCAGCTCTAAGGAGGCCTTTAAAAAGTTAAAATTTTGCAGATTGTTTAGATCTTTCTCATCAGGAAGGAGCAATGTGATCTTGCAGCTTTCTGCATCATAAGTAGCAGTGAAAATTCTACGTAATAGCTAACAAAATATTTAACTAGATATTTAATAAAAACACTTTTAAAGAAACAAGGGAAAGGGGAGAAATGAAATTGATTGTGAGATGAGCCAGGGTAAATGCTAATCACATAACTGAGAAGCTGGTTACAAGACATCTAAATGAGGAAGGAAAAAAAGATTAGACCTGCAGTAGATTTTTATACTTTTGATTTTTAAAATTTAAGGCTAATATACAAAGATATAATTCCTGGTTAAATAATCCCAATGCCCTCTCAAAGACTGGCATATTTGATACCATCTGGTAAGCAAGATAAATGGTCTCTGGAGTACCCTTAGCTTAGCGGATCTTCATTATCAGAATCAGCATCATATGATCATAGATTAACACACATATCCTTCCACCCGCATTCAGAGCTGGGGCACAACGTGACTCTAGCATGTACAATAAAGGACAATATGTGCTGGCAGCTGGCAAAATCCATCCCAAGTCTGGGAACCAAAGAATGGATCTTCCCTGAATCCTGATTCTTGCCCCTAAAAGCAGATAAAAAATAGCTCTCTAACCTAGAAAGGGCAGTCACAGAAATAGAATGGCACCCGAATATCTCCTTGCCCCAAGCAAAGTGAACATAATTTGATTTGTGGATTTATCAAGACTGGGAACAATGTTTTCTATACATATAAGATGAGTATGTGTGTGGGCAAAACTAGTCTTTTTTATGGCATCTTTTCCTGTTATTTTTTGACATATTTAATGGAAATTACTAAGACTTATGTAAAAGATTTAAATTATTACATGACTTCAAGTCATTTCGATATAGTGGAGACTTTTTCCTTTCAGTACTTCTGAAGCACTGTTGGGTCAAGACAAGGAACAAAGAGACAGCACAGAAAAACTAAAGAGAGAGTTAAATCTCTTCCAAGCATACTTCTCTCCTACAAGTCACAAAAGGGGCCCAGCTGTCTCTCATTGGTGTGGAAATATTTCCTGGGCATTTATGCTCCTGGAGAAACTATGTAGCAAGGTTCTCTGAGGGATGAGCCTCTGAGCAGTGTGTGTTCACACAGTGAGGTCAGCCAAGGGTGGGTGTATTTGAGGTCACTTATGTATGTGCTCAGTAATATTGGGTGAGTCAAAGCTTCGTTCAGGTTTTCCTAACATCTTACAGAAAAACCCAAAGAACATTTTGATCAACCCCAAAATTTGATTCCACAGTTGTACCTGTTTAAGTTGCTTTTCACAGGGAGTCCCAGAGGAGGGGGAAAAAAAGCAAGAAGATACAAAAAAGAACATAGCATCCTTGTATCCCTGTGCTACCACTGAGAGTCAGCCTACTGCTGCCAGAGTACTTGGCTTAGCTGTTTGACCCTGTGACTGTCATGTGTCACCCAGGGCTGTGAAAGAATGTGGCCATGTGGATGAGTAAAAGCAGAGCACTAGAGCTGCCTGTTCCATGCTGGGCAAGGTCCAGACATGTCTGAAGTTTATTCTAACTCAACCGAGCAAGACTTACATTGTATTCCCACTGGATCAATGCAGACGCCAGCTTAGTGAGGCTAAGTAACTTATGCAAGGTTGCACAGCTAATAAGTGACCAAATCAGAATTCAGTCTTGTTAAAGCTCTACCTTCCTTCAAGGTAGCAGCTGCCTCCATCCTGAAGTACATTTCCACTTGCAGCCCAGGAAGCAGCTCTGCTTGGCAGGAAGGACAGCAGCCTATAATCCTGGATCAGCCTCACTGGGCCGGCCACGCTTTGCCAGGGCTATTTTTTGGGATTCTCTAACTGTGGTCTTCATCTGTCCTGTTTGAGACACTCTGTCAGCCAATGATTCAATGATTCTTAAGATGTGAAATGCCAGTTTGTCCAAACCCCCAGTTAGGAAGTGAAGTTTGAAGGCTTTGCCCAAGGTAACCCTGCTCCTAGTGAGATGCCTGGCCCTCAGTGCAGCTCCTTCTGTGTACCTGCAGCCCATTTGAGGACAGTCAGAGGCTTGTTTAGGCCTGACTCCCAAAGGATGTCAGATGTTTATCCCAGACTAAGTTAGAAAACAATGTCCTTCCATCTGAGGACATTGCGTGGTCTCTGCTTGGAAGTTCTCTGCGGTGGCAGAGCTGCTTGGATGCTGGCAGGCAGCCAGGGCTGCTGACTCAGGACTGTGTTCCCCGGGCTGTAGGGATTTTGTGTGTCAGTGGTACCCAGCTCCACTGCATAGGCCAAATTCTGAGAGTGACCAGGGAAGTACACCTGAATCCCACCCCTCCGTCAAGGCTGAGGTCAAATTTTACCCCCTACTATGGATGGCATCACTGACTCGATGGACATGAATCTGAGTGAACTCTGGGAGTTGGTGATGGACAGGGAGGCCTGGCGTGCTGCGATTCATGGGGTCACATAGACTTGGACACGACTGAGCGACTGAACTGAACTGAACTGAACTGAAATGTCCTCATAGTCAATAAAGCAGAAATAGATGTTATTCTGAAACTCTATTGTTTCTTCCATAATCCAGTGGATGCTGGCAATTTGATCTTTGGTTCCTCTGCCTTTTCTAAAACCAGCTTGAATATCTGGAAGTTCACAGCTAACGTATTGCTGAAGGCTGGCTTGGAGAATTTTGAGCATTACTTTACTAGTGTGCGAGATGAGTGCAATTCTGCAGTACTTTGAGCATTCTTTGGCATTGCCTTTCTTTGGGGTTGGAATGAAAATTGACCTTTTCCAGTCCCGTGGCCACTGCTGAGTTTTCCAAATTTATTGGCATATTGAGTGCAGCACTTTCACAGCATCATCTTTCGGGGTTTGAAATAGCTCAACTGGAATTCCATCATCTCCACTAGCTTTGTTTATAGTGATGTTTTCTAAGGCCCACTTGACTTCACATTCCACAATGTCTGACTCTAGGTGAGTGATCACACCATCGTGATTATCTGGGTTGTGAAGATCTTTTTTGTACAATTCTGTATATTCTTGCCATCTCTTCTTAATATCTTCTGCTTCTGTTAGGTCCATACCATTTCTGTCCTTTATCGAGCCCATCTTTGCAAGAAATGTTCCCTTGGTATCTCTAATTTTCTTGAAGAGATCTCTAGTCTTTCCCATTCTGTGGTTTTCCTCGATTTCTTTGCACTGATTGCTGAGGAAGTCTTTCTTATCTCTTCTTGCTATTCTTTGGAACTCTGCATTCAGATGCTTAGATCTTTCTTTTTCTCCTTTGCTTTTCCCTTCTCTTCTTTTCACAGCTATTTGTAAGGCCTCCCCAGACAGCCATTTTGCTTTTTTGCATTTCTTTTCCATGGGGATGGTCTTGATCCCTGTCTCCTGTACAATGTCACGAACCTCAGTCCATAGTTCATCAGGCACTCTATCTATCAGATCTAGGCCCTTAAATCTATTTCTCATTTCCACTGTATAATCATAAGGGATTTGATTTAGGTCATACCTGAATGGTGTAGTGGTTTTCCCTACTTTCTTCAATTTAAGTCTGAATTTGGCAATAAGGAGTTCATGATCTGAGCCACAGTCAGCTCCTGGTCTTGTTTTTGTTGACTGTATAGAGTTTCTCCATCTTTGGCTACATAGAATAGAATCAATCTGATTTCAGTGTTGACCATCTGGTGATGTCCATGTGTAGAGTCTTCTCTTATGTTTTTGGAAGAGGGTGTTTGCTCTGACCGTTGCATTCTCTTGGCAAATCTCTATTAGCCTCTGGCCTGCTTCATTCCATATTCCAAGGCCAAATTTGCCTGTTACTCCAGGTGTTTCTTGACTTCCTACTTTTGCATTCCAGTCCCCTAGAATGAAAAGGACATCTTTTGGGGGTGTTAGTTCTAAAAGGTCTTGTAGGTCTTCATAGAACTGTTCAATTTCAGCATTGCTAGTTGGGGCATAGGCTTGGATTACTGTGATATTGAATGGTTTGCCTTTGAAACGAACAGAGATCATTCTGTCGTTTTTGAGATTGCATCCAAGTACTGCATTTCAGATTCTTTTGTTGACCATGATGACTACTCCATTTCTTCTCAGGGATTCCTGCCCGCAGTAGTAGATATAATGGTCATCTGAGTTAAATTCACCCATTCCAGTCCATTTTAGTCCACTGATTCCTAGAAAGTTGATGTTCACTCTTGCCATCTCCTGTTTGACCACTTCCAATTTGCCTTGATTCATGGACCTGACATTCCAGGTTCCTATGCAATATTGCTCTTTACAGCATTGGACCTTGCTTCTATCACCAGTCACATCCACAACTGGGTATTGTTTTGGCTTTGGCTCTATCCCTTCATTATTTCTGGAATTATTTTTCCACTGATCTCCAGTAGCATATTGGGTACCTACCGACCTGGGGAGTTCCTCTTTCAGTATCCTATCATTTTGCCTTTTCATACTGTTCATGGGATTCTCAAGGCAAGAATACTGAAGTGGTTTGCCACTCCTTTCTCCAGTGGACCACATTCTGTCAGAACTCTCCACCATGACCTACCCGTCTTGGAAAACCTATATGCAGGTCAGGAAGCAACAGTTAGAACTGGACATGGACCAACAGATTGGTTCCAAATAGGAAAAGGAGTACATCAAGGCTGTATATTGTCACCCTGCTTATTTAACTTATATGCAGAGTACATTATGAGAAACGCTGGACTGGAAGAAACACAAGCTGGAATCAAGATTGCCGGGAGAAATATCAATAACCTCAGATATGCAGATGACACCACCCTTATGGCAGAAAGTGAAGAGGAACTAAAAAGCTTCTTGATGAAAGTGAAAGAGGAGAGTGAAAAAGTTGGCTTAAAGCTCAACATTCAGAAAACTAAGATCATGGCATCCAGTCCCATCACTTCATGGGAAATAGGTGGGGAAACAGTGGAAACAATGGCAGACTTTATTTTTGGGGGCTCCCAAATCACTGTAGATGGTGATTGCAGCCATGAAATTCAAAGACGCTTACTCCTTGGAAGGAAAGTTATGACCAACCAAGATAGCATATTCAAAAGCAGAGACATTACTTTGCCAACAAAGGTCCATCTAGTCAAGGCTATGGTTTTTCCAGTAGTCATGTATGGATGTGAGCGTTGGACTGTAAAGAAGGCTGAGTGCCGAAGAATTGATGCTTTTGAACTGTGGTGTTGCAGAAGACTCTTGAGAGTCCCTTGGACTGCAAGGAGATCCAAGTAGTCCATTCTAAAGGAGATCAGCCCAGGGTGTTCAATGGAAGGACTGATGCTGAAGCTGAAACTCCAATACTTTGGCCACCTCATGCAAAGAGTTGACCAATTGGAAAAGACCCTGATGCTGGGAGGGATTGGGGGCAGGAGGAGAAGGGGACGACAGAGGATGAGATGGCTAGATGGCATCACTGACTCAATGAACATGAGTTTGAGTGAAGTCCAGAAGTTGGTGATGGACAGGGAGGCCTGTCATGCTACGATTCTTGGGATCACAAAGAGTCGGACACGACTGAGCGACTGAACTGAACTGAACTGAACTGAATGTCCTCATGCACTAGCTAGGCTAGTGCCTAGCTCAGAGTGAGTCCTTCACCTGTCAGGTGTACACCCTCGCATGGTACCTGCCACCCATTTGGCAGGTGGCTGTGAGCTCTCTGTCACCTGAGGCTGTCACATGGTCACAGCATCCCTCTGGGTGAGGGTCAGTGTCACACGTTTGGGGGCCATGGTTTCTCACAAAGTGCTCCTACACAGAAGACCTTGGTCACCAGCTCCTCACCGCTTCTCTTCTCTGTATATACTATCTAACCCAGTATAGTAAGTCCCCTAAATGCAAACCTTCACCTTGCAAACTTTCAAAGGTATGAACATAACATTCCGTCAACATCAGGCATGAGTAAAGTTGCAGCTTGCCCTCCTTCTCCTATTGCTGATGACCCTTCAGCTCTTCTATATCCCACCTCCTCTCCCTCCTCCAGCAAGTAACTCTTCCTGCCTTCACTCAATGCCAGCACCTGTATGCCAGCTGTTCTATTGTACTACTGTGTTTTTCAAGGTACTGTACTGTAAGGTTTAAAATGTTGGGGTTTTTTACTTTGTCTTTATATTTTATGTATTATTTGTGTGAAAAGTATTGCAAACCTATTATAGTACAGTACTAGATAGCAAATTGTTTAGCTGGGTGCCTATGCTAAACTTGTTGAACTTACAAATTGGACTTAGGAATGCACTCTCAGAACAGAACTTGTTCATATGTAGGGACTTACTGTATATCAGTTCCCAAACATCAGGCATAAGAGGAGGGGCAAACAGTGTAATGAGACTTTGGTATGGCTACTCAAGCCTGAGGAGCCTGTTATATCTCAGAGTCAGTGACTTGGAGAGATCCTGGCAGCACACGGAGGGCGCTGCAAGGATGAATCTGGCTCTGCCTCTCTGGCCGCACAACTCTGGGGCAAGGCCTCCTTTTTGTGACTTCATTTGCAGAATATTGATCCCCAGACACCCACCTAACGGGCCTTCTGAAGCAGGTCACTCATGATTGTGACCTGCACAGAGCAGGTTAGCTGCTGGTACTTGTCATCATTTGCTTCTGCACATTCATGGGTGTGATTACTTGATTAAGGACTGTCTTATCCACTAACAGATACACTTAGTGAAGCCCAAAACTCTGTTTTGCTGTTTCTGCACTTCAGTGACTCGCAGTACACTCTCTAGCACACAGTACATAACTGGTAAATAGTTGGAGAGTATGTGATTGTCTGAGTGAGAGGAAAGCACTGAGTATTTGTTGGATCACAAAAGAGCAAAGTGTGTGGAAGGGCTGCTGATATCGATTCTTGACCTGGGTGCTGGTGACATCCATTGGCCATACATACAAGTTTCAAAATGTAGGTTTTGAGGGTGGCCCTAAGATGGCAGAGGAATAGGATGGGGAGACCACTTTCTCCCTCACAAATTCATCAAAAGAACATTTCAACTCTGAGCAAACTCCACAAAACAACTTCTGAATGCTGGCAGAGGACATCAGGCACCCAGAAAAGCAGATCATTGTCTTCAAAAACAGGTAGGAAAAAACATAAAAGACGAAAAAAAAAGACAAAAGAGGTAGGGAGGGAGCTCCGTCCCAGGAGGGGAGTATTAAGAAGAGAGAAGTTTCCAAACACCAGGAAACACTATCACTGCCGAGTCTGTGGTGAGCCTTGGAAGCACGGAGGGCAACATAACAGGGAGGAAAAATAAATAAATAATTAAAACCAACAGATTACGAGCCCAATGGTAACTCCCCCAGCGGAGAAACAGCGCAGACGCCTGCATCCGCCACTAGCAAGCTGGGGCTGGGCAGGGAGGTGCGGGCTGCAGTGCTTTTAAAGAATCGGGCCGGAATGCCCCGAGTGTAACCAGAGCTATCTTGGGCTAGCAAACCAGACTGTGGGATAGCTACCACGCAAAAAGCTCTAACATAAGACACCACCAGGACCACGCACAGAACAATGGATAGAACAGAATTAGCCAGCTGCAAACCATCCCCCTCTGGTGACAGGCAGCCAGAGCTGGAAGGGCCAGAAGGGGGCAATCACAGCCCCAGAGAGACATTAACTACCAAACTGCAAGCAAGCTTCTTTGCTAACTAAGACTTCTTGGGGTTCTGGACAGTCATCATCCGCCGAAGAAGGGGCGCCAGTTGTACACCCAGAAAACTGAGCAGCAGGGACAGGAAAGGCAATAAGTCGCAGCAACCACACTCACCAAACACCCAAGCTGCTCAGACCTGGGAAGGGCACAAAACGCAGGCCCAATCGAGTCTGCACCTCTGAGGACTACCTGAGTGCCTGAGCCTGAGCAGCTTAGACCGGGGAGGTGCATGCAGCCCGGGGCGGGCCTCAGACAGTTCCCAGAGGAGCAACCTAGAGCCTGAGCGGTGTGCACCGTAAGTGGGGGCAGACCCAGTGTGGCTGAGACACTGCGAGCAATCGCCAGTGATAATTCTTTGCAGCATCCCTCCCTCCCCACAGCGCAATTGAACAAGTGAGCCTAAAAAAAAAAGTGTCCACCACCGCCCCCCTTGTGTCAGGGCAGAAAACAGACACTGAAGAGACCAGCAAACAGAAGAAGCTTAAACAGAGGGAACCGCCTTGGAAGTGACAGGTGCAATAGATTAAAACCCTGTGGTTAGTACCGACTACATAGGAAGGGGCTTACAGATCTTGAGAAATATAAGCCCGACCAAGGAACTGTCCGAAAATGAACTGACCCCACACTGCCCACAACACCAGAGAAAGTTCTAGATATACCGTTACTATTTTTACAACTATTCTTTTTGTTTGTTTTTTCTTTTCTTTTTCTTTTTTTTAATTTTAACATTTTTTAATTTTTAAGTTTTCTATTTCTCCTTTAATTTTTATTTTTATAACCTACTATTACTTTTCAAAAAAAAAGACCCTATTTTTAGAGCAAACGCCATATATATATATATATATATATATATATATTTGCGTGTGTGGTTGTTGTTGTTTTTTAATAATTCCTGTGGCTTTTTTTTTCTTTTTTCTTCTTCTTTTCTTTAATATTGTATTTTTGAAAATCCAACCTCTACTCCAGATTTTTATCTTTGCTTTTTGGTATTTGTTATCAATTTTGTACCTTTAAAAACCCAATCTTCAGTACCCATTTTTACTTAAGAGCAAGATTACTGGCTTGACTGCTTTCTCCTCCTTTGGACTCTCCTTTTTCTCCACCAGGTTGCCTCGGTCTCCTCCCTCCCCCTTCTCTTCTCTACCCAACTCTGTGAATCTCTGTGTGTTCCAGACAGTGGAGAACACTTAGGGAACTGGTTACTGCCTGGATCTGTCTCTCTCCTTTTCATTTCCCTCTTTTATCCTCCTGGCCACCTCTATTTCCTTCCTCCCTCTCCTCTTCTCTGTATAACTCTGTGAACATCTCTGAGCGGTCCAGACAGTGGAGCGCACATAAGGAAGTGATTACTGACTAGCTTGCTCTCTCCTCTTTTGATTCCACCTCATCTCATTCAGGTCACCTCTAACTCCCCCTCCCTCTTCTCTTCTCCATGTAACTCAGTGAACCTCTCTGGGTGTCACTCAATGTGGAGAAACTTTTCATCTTTAACCTAGATGTTTTACCACCAGTGCTGTATAGATGGAGAAGTCTTGAGGCTACTGTAAAAATAAGACTGAAAACCAGAAGCAGGAGGTTTAAGTCCAAATCCTGAGAACATCAGAGAACTCCTGACTCCAGGGAACATTAATCGATAGAAGCTCATCAAATGCCTCCATACCTACACTGAAACCAAGTACCACCCAAGGGCCAACAAGTTCCAGAGCAAGACATACCATGCAAATTCTCCAGCAACACAGGAACACACCCCTGAGCTTCAACATACAGGTAGCTCAAAGTTGCTCCAAAACCATTGACATCTCATAACTCATTACTGGACACTTCATTGCACTCCAGAGAGAAGAAATCTAGCTCCACCCACTAGAACACCAACACAAGCTTTCCTAACCAAGAAACCTTGACAAGCCACTGATACAACCCCACCCACAGCGAGGAAACTCCATAATAAAGAGAACTCCACAAACTGCCAGAATACAGAATGGCCACCCCAAACGAAGCAACATAACCAAGAAGAGGCAGAGGAATACCCAGCAGGTAAAGGAACAGGATAAATGCCCACCAAACCAAACAAAAGAGGAAGAGATAGGGAACCTACCTGATAAAGAATTCTGAATAATGATAGTGAAAATGATCCAAAATCTTGAAATCAAAATGGAATCACAGATAAATAGCCTGGAGACAAGGATTGAGAAGGTGCAAGAAAGGTTTAACAAGGACCTAGAAGAAATAAAAAGAGTCAATATATAATGAATAATGCAATAAATGAGATCAAAAACACTCTAGAGGCAACAAATAGTAGAATAATTCAGGCAGAATATAGGATTAGTGAAGTAGAAGACAGAATAGTAGAAATTAATGAATCAGAGAGGAAAAAAGAAAAACTAATAGAAAGAAATGAGGACAACCTCAGAGACCTCCAGGACAATATGAAATGCTCCAACATTTGAATTATAGGAGTCCCAGAAGAAAAAGACATAAAGAAAGACCATGAGAATATGCTTGAGGAGATAATAGTTGAAAACTTCCCTAAAATGGGGAAGGAAATAATCACCCAAGTCCAAGAAACCCAGAGAGTCCCACACAGGATAAACCCAAGGTGAAACACTCCAAGACACATATTAATCAAATTAATAAAGATCAAATACAAAGAACAAATATTAAAAGCAGCAAGGGAAAAACAACAAATAACACACAGGGGGATTCCCATAAGGATAACAGCTGATCTTTCAATAGAAACTCTTCAGGCCAGGAGGGAATGGCAAGACATACGTAAAGTGATGAAAGAAAATAACCTACAGCCCAGATTACTGTACCCAGCAAGGATCTCATTCAAATATCAAAAGCTTTACAGACAAGCAAAAGCTGAGAGAATTCAGCACCACCAAACCAGCTCTCCAACAATTGCTAAAGGATATTTTCTAGACAGGAAGTACAAAAAGGGTGTATAAACCAGAACCCCAAACAATAAAGTAAATGGCAACGGGATCATACTTATCAATAATTACCTTAAATGTAAATGGGTTGAATGCCCCAACCAAAAGACAAAGACTGGCTGAATGGATACCAAAACAAGACCTCTATATATGTTCTCTACAAGAGACCCACCTCAAAACAAGGGACATATACAGACTGAAAGTGAAGGGCTGGGAAAAGATATATCATGCAAATAGAGACCAAAAGAAAGCAGGAGTAGCAATACTCATATCAGATAAAATAGACTTTAAAACAAAGGCTGTGAAAAGAGACAAAGAAGGCCACTATATAATGATCACAGGATCAATCCAAGAAGAAGATATAGCAATTATAAATATATATGCACCCAACATAGGAGCATCGCAATATGTAAGAAAAATGCTAACAAGTATGAAAGGGGAAATTAACAGTAACACAATAATAGTGGGAGGCTTTAATACCCCACTCACACCTATGGATAGATCAACTAAACAGAAAATTAACAAAGGAACACAAACTTCAAATGATACAATAGACCAGCTAGACCTAATTGATATCCATAGGACATTTCACCCCAAAACAATGAAATTTCACCTTTTTCTCAAGTGCTCACAGAACCTTCTCCAGGATAGATCACATCCTGGGCCATAAATCAAGCCTTGATAAATTCAAAAAATTGAAATCATTCTAAGCATCTTTTCTGACCATAATGCAGTAAGATTAGATCTCAATTACAGGAGAAAAACGATTAAAAATTCCAACATATGGAGGCTGAACAACACACTTCTGACTAACCAACAAATCACAGAAGAAATCAAAAAAGAAATCAAAATATGCATAGAAACGAATGGAAATGGAAACACAACAACCCAAAACCTGTGGGACACTATAAAAGCAGTGCTAAGGGGAAAGTGCATAGCAATACAGGCATACCTCAAGAAACAAGAAAAAAGTCAAATAAATAACCTAACTCTACACCTAAAGCAACAAGAAAAGGAAGAAATGGAGAACCCCAGGGTTAGAAGAAGGAAAGAAATCTTAAAAATTAGGGCAGAAATAAATGCAAAAGAAACAAAAGAGACCAAAACAAAAATAAAGCCAAAAGCTGGTTCTTTGAAAGGATAAATAAAATCGACAAACCATTAGCAAGACTCATCAAGAAACAAAGGGAGAAAAATCAAATCAATAAAATTAGAAATGAAAACAGAGAGATCACTACAGAAAACACAGAAATACAAAAGATCATAAAAGACTACTATCAGCAATTATAAGCCAATAAAATGGACAACGTGGAAGAAATGGACAAATTCTTAGATAAGTACAACTCTCCAAAACTGAACCAGGAAGAAATAGAAAATCTTAACAGACCCATCACAAGCACAGAAATTGAAACTGTAATCAGAAATCTTCCAGCAAACAAAAGCCCAGGTCCAGACAGCTTCACAGCTGAATTCTACCAAAAATTTAGAGAAGAGCTAACACCTATCCTACTCAAACTCTGCCAGAAAATTGCAGAGGAAGGTAAACTTCCAAACTCATTCTATGAGGCCACCATCACCCTAATACCAAAACCTGACAAAGATGCCACAAAAAAAGAAAACTACAGGCCAATATCACTGATGAACATAGATGCAAAAATCCTTAACAAATTCTAGCAATCAGAATCCAACAACACATTGAAAAGATCATACACCATGACCAAGTGGGCTTTATCCCAGGGATGCCAGGATTCTTCAATATCCGCAAATCAATCAATGTAATTCACCACAGTAACAAATTGAAAAACAAAAGCGATATGATTATCTCAATAGATGCAGAGAAACCTTTGACAAAATTCAACATCCATTTATGATAAAAACTCTCCAGAAAGCAGGAATAGAAGGAACATACCTCAAGATAATAAAAGCTAAATATGACAAACCCACAGCAAACATTATCCTCAATGGTGAAAAATTGAAAGCATTTCCCCTAAAGTCAGGAACAAGACAAGGATGCCCACTTTCACCGCTACTATTCAACATAGTTCTGGAAGTTTTGGCCACAGCAATCAGAGCAGAAAAAGAAATAATAGGAATCCAAATTGGAAAAGAAGAAGTAAAATTCTCACTGTTTGCAGATGACATGATCCTCTACATAGAAAACCCTAAAGACTCCACCAGAAAATTACTAGAGCTAATCAATGAATATAGTAAAGTTGTGGGATATAAAATCAACACACAGAAATCCCTTGCATTCCTATACACTAATAATGAGAAAGCAGAAAAAGAAATTAAGGAAACAATTCCATTCACCATTGCAATGAAAAGAATAAAATACTTGGGAATATATCTACCTAAAGAAACTAAAGACCTATATATAGAAAACTATAAAACACTGATGAAAGAAATCAAAGAGGACACTAATAGATGGAGAAATATACCATGTTCATGGATAGGAAGAATCAATATAGTGAAAATGAGTATACTACCCAAAGCAATCGATATATTCAATGCAATCCCTATCAAGCTACCAGCAGTATTTTTCACAGAGCTAGAACAAATAATTTCACAATTTGTATGGAAATACAAAAAACCTCAAATAGACAAAGCAATCTTGAGAAAGAAGAATGGAACTGGAGGAATCAACCTGCCTGACTTCAGGCTCTACTGCAAAGCCACAGTCATCAAGACAGTATGGTACTGGCACAAAGACAGAAATATAGATCAATGGAACAAAATAGAAAGCCCAGAGATAAATCCACACATCGATGGACACCTTATCTTTGACAAAGGAGGCAAGAATATACAATGGATTAAAGACAATCTCTTTAACAAGTGATGCTGGGAAAACTGGTCAACCACTTGTAAAAAATGAAACTAGAACACTTTCTAACACCATACACAAAAATAAACTCTAAATGGATTAAAGATCTAAATATAAGACCAGAAACTATAAAGCTCCTAGAGGAGAACATAGGCAAAACACTCTCCGACATAAATCACAGCAGGATCCTCTATGATCCACTTCCCAGAATACTGGAAATAAAAGCAAATAAACAAATGGGATCTAATTAAAATTAAAAGCTTCTGCACAACAAAGGAAACTATAAGCAAGGGGAAAAGACAACCTTCAGAATGGGAGAATATAATAGCAAATGAAGGAACTGACAAACAACTAATCTCAAAAATATACACGCAAGTTATGCAGCTCAATTCCAGAAAATAAATGACCCAATCAAAAAATGGGCAAAAGAACTAAATAGACATTTCTCCAAAGAAGACATACGGATGGCTAACAAACACATGAAAAGATGCTCAATATCACTTGTTATCAGAGAAATGCAAATCAAGACCACAATGAGGTACCATTTCACACCAGTCAGAATGGCTGCGATCCAAAAGTCTCAAGCAATACATGCTGGAGAGGGTGTGGAGAAAAGGGAACCCTCTTACACTGTTGGTGGGAGTGCAAATTAGTACAGCCACTATGCAGAACAATGTGGAGATTCCTTAAAAAAACTGGAAATAGAACTGCCTTATGACCCAGCAATCCCACTGCTGGGCATACACACTGAGGAAACCAGAATTGAAAGAGACATGTGTACCCCAATGTTCATCGCAGCACTGTTTATAATAGCCAGGACATGGAAGCAACCTAGATGTCCATCAGCAGATGAATGGATAAGAAAGCTGTGGTACATATACACAATGGAGTATTACTCAGCCATTAAAAAGAATACATTTGAATCAGTTCTAAATAGGTGGATGAAATTGGAGCCTACTATACAGAGTGAAGTAAGCCAGAAAGAAAAACACCAATACAGTACACTAACACATATATATGGAATTTAGAAAGATGGTAATGATCACCCTGTTTGTGAGACAGCAAAAGAGACACAGATGTATAGAACAGATGTATAGATTTTGGATTCTGTGGGAGAGGGCGAGAGTGGGATGATTTGGGAGAATGGCATTTAAACATGTATATTATCATGTAACAAATGAATAACCAGTCTAGGTTCGATACAGGATACAGGATGCTTGGGGCTGATGCACTGGGATGACCCAGAGAGATGATATGGGAAGGGGTGGTGGGAGGGGGATTCAGAGTTGGGAACTCATGTACACCCATGGCGGATTCATGTTGATGTATTGCAAAACCAATACAGTATTATAAAGTAAAAAATAAATAAATAATAAAGAGAAAAAATAATAAAAAAATAAGAATTAAAAAAAAATGTAGGTTTCATTCTTATTCAGATGTGGCCAGTCCAACAGATAAGGTTCAGTTTCAGTTTGGTCGCTCAGTCGTGTCCGACTCTGCGACCCCATGAATCACAGCACGCCAGGCCTCCCTGTTCATCACCATCTCCCAGAGTTCACTCAGACTCACATCCATCGAGTCCGTGATGCCATCCAGCCATCTCATCCTTGGTCGTCCCCTTCTCCTCCTGCCCCTTATCCCTCCCAGCATCAGAGTCTTTTCCAATGAGTCAACTCTTCGCATAAGGTGGCCAAGGTATTGGACTTTCGGCTTTAGCATCAGTCCTTCCAATGAACACCCAGGGCTGATCTCCTTTAGAATGGACTGATTGGATCTCCTTCCAGTCCAAGGGACTCTCAAGAGTCTTCTCCAACACCACAGTTCAAAAGCATCAATTCTTCAGTGCTCAGTTTCTTCACAGTCCAACTCTCACATCCATACATGACTACTGGAAAAACCATAGCCTTGACTAGACGGACCTTAGTCGGCAAAGTAATGTCTCTACTTTTGAATATACTATCTAGGTTGGCCATAACTTTTCTCCCAAGGAGTAAGCGTCTCTTAATTTCATGGCTGCAATCACCAGCTGCAGTGATTTTGGAGCCCCCAAAATAAAATCTGACACTGCTTCCACTGGTTCCCTATCAATTTCCCATGAAGTGATGGGACCGGATGCCATGATCTTTGTTTTCTGAATGTTGAGCTTTAAGTTAACTTTTTCACTCTCAATTTTCACTTTCCTGAAGAGGCTTTTTAGCTCCTCTTCACTTTCTGCCATAAGGGTGGTGTCATCTGCATATTTGATGTTATTGATATTTCTCTCAGCAATCTTGATTCCATCCTGTGTTTCTTCCAGCCCAGCGTTTCTCATGATGTACTCTGCATATAAGTTAAATAAGCAGGGTGACAATATACAGCCTTGACATACTCCTTTTCCCATTTGGAACCAGTCTGTTGTTCCGTGTCCAGTTCTAACTGTTGCTTCCTGACCTGCATACAGATTTCTCAAGAGGCAGGTCAGGTGGTCTGGTATTCCCATCTCTGTCAGAATTTTCCACAGTTTATTGTGATCCACACAGTCAAAGGCTTTGGCATAGTCAATATAGCAGAAATAGATGTTTTTCTGGAACTCTCTTGCTTTTTCCATGATCCAGCAGATGTTGGCAATTTGATCTCTGGTTCCTCTGCCTTTTCTAAAACCAGCTGGAATATCAGGGAGTTCATACTTCATGTATTGCTGAAGTCTGGCTTGGAGAATTTTGAGCATTACTTTACTAGCATGTGAGATGCGTGCAATTGTGCGTAGTTTGAGCATTCTTTGACATTGCCTTTCTTTGGAATTGGAATGAAAACTGACCTTTTCCAGTCCTGTGGCCACTGCTGAGTTTTCCAAATTTACTGGCATATTGAGTGCAGAACTTTCACAGCATCATCTTTCAGGATTTGAAATAGCTCAACTGGAATTCCATCACCTCCACTAGATTGTTCATAGTGATGCTTTCTAAGGCCCACTTGACTTCACATTCCAAGATGTCTAGCTCTAGATTAGTGATCACATCATCATGATTATCTGGGTTGTGAAGATCTTTTTTGTACAGTTCTTCCGTGTATTCTTGCCACCTCTTTTTAATATCTTCTGCTTCTGTTAGGTCCATACCATTTCTGTCCTTTATCAAGCCCATCTTTGCATGAAATGTTCCCTTGGTATCTCTAATTTTCTTGAAGAGATCTCTAGTCTTTCCCATTCTGTGGTTTTCCTCGATTTCTTTGCATTGATCGCTGAAGAAGGCTTTCTTATCTCTTCTTGCTATTCTTTGGAACTCTGCATTCAGATGCTTATATCTTTCCTTTTCTCCTTTGCTTTTCCCTTCTCTTCACAGCTATTTGTAAGGCCTCCCCAGACAGCCATTTTGCTTTTTTGCATTTCTTTTCCATGGGGATGGTCTTGATCCCTGTCTCCTGTACAATGTCACAAACTTCATTCCATAGTTCATCAGGCACTCTATCTATCAGATCTAGTCCCTTAAATCTATTTGTCACTTCTCACTGTATAATCATAAGGGATATGATTTAGGTCATACCTGAATGGTCTAGCGGTTTTCCCTACTTTCTTCAATTTAAGTCTGAATTTGGTAATAAGGAGTTCATGATCTGAGCCACAGTCAGCTCCTGGTCTTGTTTTGTTGACTGTATACAGCTTCTCCCTCTTTGGCTGCAAAGAATATAATCAATCTGATTTCGGTGTTGACCATCTGGTAATGTTCATGTGTAGAGTCTTCTCTTGTGTTGTTGGAAGAGGGTGTTTGCTATGACCAGTGCATTTTCTTGGCAAAACTCTATTAGTCTTTGCCCTGCTTCATTCTGCATTCCAAGGCCAAATTTGCCTGTTACTCCAGGTGTTTCTTGACTTCCTACTTTTGCATTCCAGTCCCCTAGAATGAAAAGGATATGTCTTGGGTGTTAGTCCTAAAAGGTCTTGTAGGTCTTCATAGAACTGTTCAAATTCAGCTTTTTCAGCATTACTGGTTGGGGCATAGACTTGGATTAGTGTAATATTGAATGGTTTGCCTTGGAGACCAACAGAGATCTTTCTGTCGTTTTTGAAATTGCATCCAAGTACTGCATTTTGGACTCTTTTGTTGACCATGATGGCTACTCCATTTCTTCTGAGGGATTCCTGCCCGCAGTAGTAGATATAATGGTCATCTGAGTTAAATTCACCCATTCCAGTCCATTTTAGTTCACTGATTCCTAGAATGTGGATGTTCACCCTTGCCATCTCTTGTTTGACCACTTTCAATTTGCCTTGATTCATGGACCTGACATTCCAGGTTCCTATGCAATATTGCTCTTTACAGCATCGGATCTTGCTTCTATCACCAGTCACATGCACAGCTGGGTATTGTTTTTGCTCTGGCTCCATCCCTTCATTATTTCTGGAGTTAATTCCCCACTGATCTCCAGTAGCATATTGGGCACCTAATGACCTGGGGAGTTCCTCTTTCAGTATCCTATCATTTTGCCTTTTCATACTGTTCATGGGGTTCTCAAGGCATGAAAACTGAAATGGCTTGCCATTCCCTTCTCCAGTGGACTGGTGCACTAAGCTCAGGCGGCTGCGAGAGCCAACGCACTAAGCGCGGCCGAGAGTAGCTACCCCACGTCCGAGGTCAGGGGCAGTGGCCTAGAGTGCCAGGCTGGGACGGCGCAGGAATGGCCAAGAGGAGGTACCCTGTGTCCGAGGTCAGGGGCGGCAGTCGAGAGGAGTTACACCACATCCAAGGTCAGTGGGGTCCGGGAGGAGCTACCTTGCATCCGAGGTCAGGGGCGGTGGCCGAGAGGAGCTACCCCGCATCCGAGGTCAGGGGCGGCCGGGAGAAGCCACCCCGAGCCCAAGGCCAAGGGCGGCAGCTGGAAGGAGACACTTCGTGCCTGAGGCCAGGGGCGGTGACCCTGAGGAGCCACCCCGAGCCTGAGGCCAGGGGTGCTGGCTGGGAGGAGCATCCTGAGGAGCGGTGGCTGCGCAGGAGCAGGAGGGCCTAGAGGAGCTATCCCACGTTGAAGGTCAGGAACGGAGGTGGTAAGGAGATACCCCTCGTCCAAGGTAAGGAGCAGCCGCTGTGCTTTGCTGGAGCAACCGTGAAGAGATACCCCACGGCCAGGGTAAGAGAAACCCAAGTAAGATGGTAGGTGTTGCAAGAGGGCATCAGAGGGCAGACACACTGAAACCATACTCACAGAAAACTAGTCAATCTAATCACACTAGGACCACAGCCTTGTCTAACTCAATGAAACCAAGCCATGCCTGCAGGGCAACCCAAGACGGGCGGGTCATGGTGGAGAGGTCTGACAGAGCCTGGTCCACTGGAGAAGGGAATGGCAAGCCACTTCAGTATTCTTGCCTTGAGAACAGATCAGGAGACAATGACTATTGTAAAGATAGTTTATTAGTCACAGTTCCCATGAGGAAGGAGTGCCCTGTGCCACAGGGGTGAGGGCAGGTAAAGGGAAGGCACCAGGGTGTCAAGAGGGAGGCAGAATCACGGGCAGAATCACTGAACTATGACTTCCATGGAAATGAACCAGTGAGGCAGGGCCAGCAGGCTCAGGACTGGCTGATTGGAATAATTTCAGGGCTCCAGGGAGGAGGGTCTTACCTAGTGGTCTGGTAACTGGCCCTGGGTGATCAGGGCAGGGGGACAGTAGCCCCGAGTGAGAATCTCATAGGGGAGGTGGTTGGGATGTGGGCTCTGGATTGGTTGGTTTGTATATGAAAGGAGTTTATTATCTTTAGGAGCCAGCCAACTTTCAGAGGGGCAGCCCCTCCAAAGTCATGAAGGTCTCAAGACACCAAAACATCAGAAATATAGAAAATAAAAAGATGTGATGAATACAACATGTAATCTGGTCACCCCCTTGTATGTATATTATACATCAATAAAAAGTGCACAACCACAATGAAGTAGTTGTTTGTAAAGCCACGCTGACACCCTCCATTTCTCAGGATGCTACACAGGCACACAGGGATGGCAGGCCTCGATTCCTAGTAGGAGAGAAGGGCTCCCTCGGCAGGGCTGGCGGCCGAGGCCAAAGCAGATCCTGGAGGGGCCTTCTCACTCCTTATTGTGGGTAGGGGACCCCTTTGCTGCCCCTTCTTCAGCTCCATTCTCCATGCCCAGCCCTTCCACACCAGCATCTCCCTGCCCCTGTTGTCTTCCCGAGCTGCCTGCTTTGAGGGGCTCCATCTGGGACTGTGTACATAGTTGGAATATAAACGCAAAGGTGTGCCTTCTCTGGAGGATGCTCAATCCATCCAAGACCAAAGACCACCTGCCTCTGGTCTGAAAAGGTCTGAGCCACAGGGGCCCTCTTTCACTTGGGTGGGTTCCATCCATGGCTTATCACAGTGGAGTCTGGCAAGGTCGCTGCAGCATCATGTTGGGCCACAAGGCCAAAGTTCTGTCTGTACTGCCTTACCTTAGGATGAGTGTACTAATCCTGCCCTGCCCCAGCCTCCTCGTCTATAAATGCAAATTATGATATTAAAATTAATAAGGCCCCAGGTGACTCTAGTGGTAAAGAATCTGCCTGCAATGCAGGAGAACTGGGTTTGATCCCTGGGTTGGGAAGATCTGCTGGAGAAGGAAATGGCTACCCATGCCAGTATTTTTACCTGGAGAATTCCATGGTAGAGGAGCATGGTGGGCTCCAGTCCACAGGACTGCAAAGAGAGTCAGACATGACTGAGTGACTGAGCACCCTTTATAGGGTTACTGTGAGTCTCAAAGGAGTTACTATACCTAAAACAGGTCCAGAACATAGAAAATATAATGCTAGTGCTTGTTAAGTTTGTAGAGCACTTTACTGTACTGTCTAGTAATTAGGCACAAATGACCATTAGTTCAAAAAATGGTTATAATCACCATTAATTTTACCGACTGACATGGTTCTTAGTTGCTCAGTCTTGTCCGACTCTTTGCAACCCCATAGACTGTAGTCCACCAGGCTCCTCTGTGGTAAGAATACTGGAGTAGGGAGCCATTTCCTTCTCCAAGGGATCTTCTCAACCTAGGGATTGAACCCAGTTCTGCCTGTATTGCAGGCAGATTCTTTACCATCTGAGCCACTAGTTTTTCTTTTTTCTTTTAAAATGTATTTACTTTTAATTGAAGAGTAATTGCTTTACAGTACTGCATTGCTTTCTACCAAACATCAACACGAATCAGCCGTAGGTTCACCCATGTCCACTCCCACCTGAACACCCACCCCCCCCACAACTTCCCTCCCTATCCCACCCCACTAGGCTGTTACCTTCTTAAGCCTCAAACATTCATTTTCAGACCCTTACTGAGTAGCCCCTCAGTGCCAGGATCTGAACTACTCTCTGGAGATTTCTAACCCAATGTGTCAGTAGGAGACAGTGGCAGTCATTTGTTGAAAATTTACTAAGCATCAGATCATGCGTTGAATGCTTGGCACAAGTAAGCTGGCATAACCCTGCCACATGATCACAGGATGTCTTTAGTCCCATTTTACACACAAGGGAGTTGGGACTGGCAGGGCACTGCACTTGCCCACGTCAACAGTGATGTGGTCTGACCAGTGTTGACCTAGGCACACACAGCATGGTGAATTTTACCCAGATGGAGAGACAGAACCCTCAAGGTTTCCAGGAAATGTGACTCCTGACCTGAGATTTGAAGAATGCACTGGTGTTATCCCAGCCAGCAAGGATGAAAGCAGTCTGGGCAGAGGAAAATTGTGGGCACAAAGTGAAGTGCTAGGCAGCTGCACACCTGGATGACCCCAATGTACCTGTGAAACCTGAGGGATGCTGCTGGAGAGGTGCCAGGGGATAGGCCATTCTCTAGAAGTTACCAGAAGAGTCCAGAATTCATTCTCAGGGGCCAAATTCTATATACCTTTGTCATTTGAAATGGCCAAAATTCCAACCACAAACATAGGAGACAATTTCCCATCACCTGCCTTTCAGATGACACAGGCCAAATCTTGAAATAAAGGCCTGCCTTTGGTTTAATGGAAAAATACCAAGTGCTCTGACTCCATAGGACCAGATGTTCTTTGAATCTGAACCTACCTCTCCAACTTCACTGCTCAAGGGACAGGTTCGGCTGGGGATGAAAGTAGGCCACAGGTGGCAAGATGGCCCTGACCCAGTAGGAGAGTCCTGCTGCAGATCAATCCCAGCCTCACAGCCTGCGGGGCCACACCCAGCAGCTGCAGCTGGTTATTCGGCACAGCATCTCCCCAGTGTGATCAGCAAAGGCGGGGATGAGCTGGGGTATGTGCCAGTTGGGTGAGGTGGTTCCCACTGCCTCTTCCTCCAGCTCTGATCTCACCGTCCACCATGAGCCAACATAGGCCTGCCTCCCACAAGCACTGCCCCCAACAGAAAAAGGGGCCCTAGATGAGCTCTCAGCCCTGGCTGCCCAGTATTACCCAGAAACTTCTGATTCAGAGAGACTAGGTGGGCCGTGCCCCTCAGATGCACAGAGCTCTACTGCCGTCAGAAGTGCAGTCTGGACTCTCCTCCATCTGCCCTGCCTCAGTCTCTGACAGGACGCACAGGAGGGAGCCAGCCCCTCTCAGCCCCTGCGAGCCAAATGCAGTTCCCACATGTCTCAGGAGGACACACCTGATAAGCACAGCAAGGAGAGTAACCACATCTGCATACTGCTCTAGACACACTCCCTCTAGTCTAATCCCACATCCTTGGAAGAGATATTTGAGGACAAGTATTTACCCATCAATTCCTCAACTATGGCCTAAGTAAAGAACAGTAATTGGCCTATATTAGCTGTCTTTTTCTTGTCCAGTGACTGTAACAAGGGAGACACAATCACACACTGGAGGTAGCTACAGGAGGCCAACATCACTACAGTGTGGATTTGAGGGATAAAAGAGAGAGAAAAAAAAAAGGTGTCCGCTATGGTGAGTGGGAAGCATCAGAATATAAACAATAACACTGTACTAATGGTCAGTGGTAAGCACAGGGGACCGTGCAGAGGGCCCCAGCGTCTACGCAGTGGGACAGAGGGGCACACCATTTTGAATAAAGCAGCTGCACACAAGCTTGGGCTATAGACATTTGTTTGTTTGTTAATTCATTGGTTCATTTGTTTGTTTTCTAAAGCCAGAACAAAGAAAGACAGTCCTCGCAAGGCAGTGATTGGAAACTCAGGACCTGAAGGTGGTCTAAGGGACCCAGAAAGATTCACAGTTCAAGTTCACACAGCTGGTAACTTGCAGATTGAGTGCTGAGGCCAACCCTATCCAATTTCAAAGCCCATGCTCTTTCCTTTGCTCATCACTATAGCTCTTTAGGTAGAAAAATATTTTGCCAGTCTAAGCAAGTATGAAAAAAAGCTCATAAAGCTATTCATTGGTTTGTTTGCTGATATAATGACTTGGTTTTATAAGGTTTCTGAGAGGCATACAAAAATACATAATTTTCAAAAATTACTTATTAAGCATTTACCATGCAAGCAGGCACATGCTAGAGCTTTTACCTACACCATTGCATTTTATCTACAATAGCCCTTTGGTAGGCAGTATTATTATCTCCATTTGGGGGGATGAAAAAAATGGGATTTAAAGAGACTTTAATTTGCACAATGTGATACAGTTAGTATGCAGTAAAGCTAGAATTCAAGTCAGGTCCAAGGCCTTAAGCTCTTAACTGTTAGATTAAATAGCTGAAAAGTCAAGGTAAAGGAAAAACATAATTAAGAAATTGCAGCCTGATTATACCCTAGAATTTCATTCCATATCATCCTGATTGGAAGTCAGGAATGAGCCAGAAATACTAAAGATTCCCAGCAAACAAAGCAAAAATGAATACTGATTATGAGTCACAATATCCTTAAGATAGAAACAAATTTAGGACAGCCCAACTTTTCTGATATTGTGAATTTTACCCACAAGTCTTCACAAAGAGAATAATAGTGTATGATGTCATGGATAATGTCCTGACCACACCTTTACAATAAATACAGTGATGAGCTTTATACATCTTACACTTTCAATTCACACACTTCACCACCGTTAGGATAAAACAAAAGAATATGTGAGTTTGAGAAGTTCTGTGTGAGGCCAAACCATTGCAATCCAATTCACAGCTCTCTGAGGAACTGATCTGAGCCAGGGTATGTGTATATGTGTGTGTGTTCAGCCTGCACTTCTTTCAAGGGATCCTCTGTATGTATTTGATTGGGAGTTATACAGGGAGCCCTCGTTGCGACTTCTGTGAAAATTAAGGCACTAAGGAAGCTGGACCCAGGTGGATGGTCGCCCTGTCTATGTGGAATAATTTGGTTTTGATCACTGTTATTCCCTGGTGGCTCAGGGGTAAAGAATCTGCCTGCAGTGCAGGAGTCTCAGGAAGATTGCCTGGAGAAGGAAATGGCAACCTACTCCAGTATTCTTGCCTGGGAAATCCCATGGACAGAGGAGACTGGTGGGTTACAGTCCATGGGGTCGCAAAAGAGTCAGAAACGACTTAGCAACTAAACAACAACAATTTTATAAATATTGTTTTTAAATATCAATAAGCAATGTAAAGTCATTCAAAGGAGACCAAATTTATGACAGCAGTCACTGCCTGCTACTCCAGTAAAAGACCCCGGGAGTCCACTTCTTGAACATTTGTCAGAATGTCTTCTGATCCCTCCTCCATCATTTTCCATTGAGAATATAGAAAAGTTCTCAGAGGATGAAGGTACTTCAAGAAGGGAGGTGCTATTGCATGCGTAGCTTCAAGCCTCGAATACCTCAGAGTAAATCGCTTTCCTTTTTTGCCTTCACCCCTACCTAAGTGGGGCTTCTCCAGCAGCTCAGTGGTAAAGAATCTACCTGCAATGCAGGAGACCTGGGTTTAATCTCTGGGTCGGGAAGAACCCACGAAGAAGGAAATGGCAACCCACTCCAGTATTCTTGCCTGGGAAATCCCATGGACAGAGGACCCTGGCCAGCTATAGTTCATGGGGTCGCACAGAGTCAGACACAACTAAAGTGACTAAGCAAGCAAACAAAATTTTCTGAATTTTGAATATGATTTTTTTTAATTCTATGAAATTCTATGAATTGTTCTTTTAAGAACAATATATGAAATACAAATTCATATGCCAATGTGAATTTTGTGTTCTCTCAATTGTTTTGAAAATAAAGTAGTGATTCTTATTGTTTAATTCTAAATAGAAAAGTGTTTTAGGACTTCCCTCGTGGTCCAGTGGTTGAGAATCTGCCTGCCAGTGTAGTGTACATGGGCTCAATCCCTGGTCCAGGAAGATCTCACATACTGTGGGGCAACTGAGCCTGTATACAACAACTGCTGAGCCTGACTCTACAATCCCTGCATGACAGCTAGAGAAAGCCCATGTAGAGCAATAAAGACCCAGTGCAACCAAAAACAATAAATAAGAAAAGAATAGCATTTTAACAGTCTAATAAACAATGGCCAGTGAGAGCAGTTGAATTATAGATGGAAGCAAATGAGGCAGTTCCCTTTAAAGTATAGCTTTGATCATGCAATAAAGAATTGTTTGAAAGATTTTCCTCTCTTCTTTATAATGGAAATAAAGTGCCTTATAAATGAAGTTTTTATTAAGAACTGAAAGAAAGCAATGAGAACAAAAGGAACTTGGAATGAAGTGGAATTGGTGAGGAAGACATATTAGGAGAAAGTACATAAAAATAAATGAAAATGCCAAATAAAATATGACTTGGAATGTCAGTAAGGTAGTATTCAGCATATAGCTTAAAATTGGAAACAAAATATTCTGATGTTTCTATTTAATTCAGGGATGAAATGAAAAACCAGCAGGCCTATTAGCATGAAGTGAAGAATTCACAATTTGATTCACCAAAAAGAATTCCTGGATTTCAACATAAAAGAAAACTATTAAATTCATTTTAGAATCATCTGTGATAATTTTTGCTCGTGAAATGGTTTTCATAATACAGACTGAATTTAATGGTGGCTAAGATCCAAGGCCTCTGCAAAAAATGAATGGCATGTATATTTAATGAGAAAAAATGGGATAATGATTAGTGAAAACGGGCTGATGTCTTTATGACACAAATTACTGAAACCAGAAAAAAATTTACTGAAGAAAAATGTGGAACTTATAAACATCTTTACTGCTGTGACATACAGTTATATACTGATGTTTAAATTAGGATGCAGATTTTAGATGAATTCATCCATTTTTAGTTTTTTAGTTCTAGTTTTAGAATGAAACTAAATGAATGAAAATAACTTGGTTAAATACTTTCCTTTTCTTTTGGCCTCACTCACATTTGCCCTTGTGATCACAACCGAATGGTATGTTGCTCCCAGTTGCACCACTGAGAAGACTTGTCTGTCCGATTCTCTCTTATACCCCCAGCACCTAGAACAGTGCACACAATTGCTGCTTAAGAAGCATTTGATAAAAGAATAAATCCTTTTGAATGAGTGAATGAATGCCATTTAGACACAGAAGTAAATATCTCAAAAACTTGGAAACAAACTGACTCTCTGAAAATGACATTAATAAGATAGACAGTGGTAAAGAATGTGCCTGCCAGTGCAGGAGATGTGGGTTTGATCCCTGGGTCAGGAAGATGAAGAAAATAGCAACCCACTCCAGTATTCTTGTCTGGGAAGTCCCACAGGAGCCTGGCGGGTTATGGTCCATGGGGTCAAAAAAGAGTTGGACATGACTTAGCAACTGAAAAAAATATATATATATATAATCAAGATATGGGTTATGTACTAGGGAATTATGACATAACATGATGGCAGCCAAGAAAACAAAAGACTAATTTTTTATATGTTGCTGTAAAAAATTAAGTAACAGAATGGGATCTGGTAAATAGGGGGTGTCAATGATTAAGAATTTTTTTTTCCTCTGGCTACCTTAATAGTAAGAAAATAAGCTCCATGAGAGCAGAAACTTTTTTTTTGGTTTGGATAGATGGATGGATGAAGGGATATATGGGTGGGTGGGTTCATGGATGGGTGGATGAAGGAATGGAGGGATGGACAGATGATTCATTTATCCATGTAGTAAAGAATTGTATGGGTTTCCCTAGTGGCTCAGACGGTAAAGAATCTTCCTGCAATGCGGGAGACCTAAGTTCAGTCCCTCAGTTGGGAAGATCCCCTGGAGAAGGGAATGGCTACCCACTCCAGTATTCTTGCCTGGAGAATTCCATGGACAGAGGAGCCTGGTGGGCCACAGTCCATGATATCGCAAAGAGTCAGACACACCTGAGAGACAAACACTTTCACTTTTCAAAGACTTGTCCACACTAATCCAAATGGTAAGAGACTCACTATGAATCTGTTCCCCACACCTGCATCTCCACCAGCTGCAGAGGCCTCAGAGGAGAGGTGCACATCCTGGAAGGCTGAGCATGGCTGTGTCTCGCTGCCAGGGAAAGGTGGGCATGAGAACATGAGGTGAACTGTGACTCCCACCTTCCAGCTCTGCAAGCACAGACATGCTCATGGGCATCACCCAGCTCTTCTGCCTGGTCACCTGCTAACCCCCAGGTATTTCTCTTGTCTACCTGGCTGCACTCCAGGTAACAGGAACTGCTACTGCTACTGCTGCTAAGTCACTTCAGTCGTGTCCGACTCTGTGCGACCCCATAGACGGCAGCCTACCAGGCTCCCCCGTCCCTGGGATTCTCCAGGCAAGAACACTGGAGTGGGTTGCCATTTCCTTCTCCAATGCAGGAAAGTGAAAAGTGAAAGCGAAGTCGCTCAGTCGTGTCCAACCCTCAGCGACCCCATGGACTGCAGCCTTCCAGGCTACTCCGTCCATGGGATTTTCCAGGCAAGAGTACTGGAGTGGGGTGCCATTGCCTTCTCCGAGGTAACAGGAAAAGAACCCAATCTACTTTCTCCTGGAGAATGATCAGGCAGATGCGCACACAACTTCAGGTCGTCGCCACACCAGGTAGGCTGGAAGCTCTGTGGCCACATCCCTGGTGAATCTCTTCCTCTGCAAAGGGAAGTAGACACAGAAGGACAGCATCGGTCCTTTACTGGTGTGGTGGGGTCATCTGTAGGCTATTTTGCAGGGGAAGGTAATCCGGCACCAGTAAAATTAAAATGTTGATGTTTGTAAATGAGTTGTTGCAGTTTGCCAATTATATCTCTCCTTGATTGTCTTTCATTTCAACAGGATTCTGAATGAAGATCAAGGCAGAGAGCTGTGGTTGGCACACCTGTGTAAATGAGTAAGGCTTTGATGGCCCATGGACTCTATCAGACAAGCATGTGACAGCAGGGATAGGGAAGGGGAGAAAGGCACAGACCACACTTTAATGCTGGGGGTAGGGGAAAGTGCAGCAGCCTGGTGGGAGCCCAGGAGCAAGTTGGGACTGTCAGCATTTGAAGCTCAGAGGTATAATGTAAAGACCCATGTGAAGGACCTTGCAGATCCCTTTGCACAAAAATCACCCACAAAGGATGAGAACAAGCTTCCCAAGGATTCTGAAACTCGGTAGGGCTTCACACATTCAGTAAGAATCACCATCAACAGATCTGTCCCCTGTAAACCTCTTTCAAGTTTGGGGATCATAACATTGTGAGTTAACTCAGAAACTAGCTGACACTGGGCTCACTGATACAGAGAAGGTTCCCAAACTAGCATGGATATATGTCACCAGATCACAGGGGAACCCTAGGTTAGGGGTCCGACCCACCACAAGCCCTGCCCATACGAGTGGCCTGCTTGTACCACCTCAGCATTTCTATCACTGGCATGACTCATGGCAACAGAATTAGCCTAACACCAGTCATGTGACCTCATGGCTTAAACGTGTGTGTTTATACCAGGATGACTGCCTACCAACTAGAAAATGCAAGAGGAGGGGACACACCTGTCCATACAGCCATCCATGTGGGACGCAGGTACAATTCTGGTCACCAAGAATCACAGAATCTCTCAGGGCAAATAAACACAGAAAACCCCCAAATACCTTTTCCCCAACACTAAAAAATTAGACTATTCCAATATTTCTGATTTAACATGACTGATTTGAGATTCACATCTCAGGAGAGGAAAAAGTGACAGATCTCTTGCCAACAGCTACAATGGAAATAAAATAACAAAACTTTACAAAAATATCCAAATCAGAAATACACTGTAAATATAATCAAAGGTATATAGTGCCCTGCCTATCAATTTGCTTAAGTGATCTTTTCATTTTCAGTGAAAATTATAGACATAGCATTCTCAACAAATGTGTAATTTGGATGGAAAAAAGCCCAGAGCTAGTGTAAAATTCATCTCCATCAGTTGGTGTTTAGCTATTTCTAAAATGAAATAGAACAGAAACAATTTCAAAGCTCCCAGAAAGTTACTGGATTCAAAGAAGTAGCAAATAAAAAGGAAACATGTGCAAACCCCCCAGCATCCAGCCACCTCAGAGGATGTTCTGATTCCAGTAGATTGTGTCCATTTTGCTGCTGCTGCTGCTAAACAGCTTCAGTCGTGTCTGACTCTGTGCGACCCCAGAGACGGCAGCCCACCAGGCTCTGCCGCCCCTAGGATTCTCCAGGCAAGAACACTGCAGTGGGTTGCCATTTCCTTCTCCAATGCATGAAAGTGAAAAGTGAAAGTGAAGTCACTGAGTTGTGTCCAACACTTTAGGAACCCAAATGTCCTTCTATCTACATATTAAAATATTTGCGTTGCCTGGAGTGAAGACTATCAGTTCAAGTCTATGACCTAAAGGGCAAAGACCACAAAGATAATAATGGCTACGAAGGTCAAGGCTTTTCATAAATTTTGCATTTTCTTTTTCTGGTTCTGTTATTAAACCCCAATTTTTGATACTTCCAAGAGCAACTTCAGTGTCCAAAAGGAAAACAGGCCAAACCCCAACTTCATGCAAGGGGATCCCTCAACATAAACATCCTTTCCCTGTGCCTCTCTGGCCCAGGGATGGGATGGATATTGTCTGGTCAACTCTAGGTGACCAAACCTTAATATACTAAAATGTCAGCATCCCAGTTTCCAGTGGAAATCTTCAAAAGAGCCACAACTAATAACAAGCCCCTCTTAAACTCCCTATGTTGTCCTCATCAAATACAGAGGATGCCCTTCACTACCCAGTTCTTGTTTAACTTTATTTTTTTTTAATTTCTTTATTTTAGTTGGAGGCTAACTACTTTACAATATTGTAGTGGTTTTTGCCATACATTGATACGAATGTATCATATCCAAGGAGCGGTGGCTGTGCAGCCATAGGAGGGCCTAGAGGAGCTACTCCACATTCAAGGTTAGGAGGGGCGGCAGTGAGGAGATACCCCTCATCCAAGGTAAGGAGCAGCGGCTGCACTGTGCTGGAGCAGCCGTGAAGAGATACCCCACGTCCAAAGTAAGAGAAACCCAAGAAAGACGGTAGATGTTGCAAGAGGGCATCAGAGGACAGACACACTGAAACCCCACTCACAGAAAACTAAACAATGTAATCACACTAGGACCACAGCCTTGTCTAACTCAGTGGAACTAAGCCATGCCCTGTGGGGCCACCCAAGACAGGTGGGTCATGGTGCAGAGGTCTGACAGAATGTGGTCCACTGGAGAAGGGAATGGCAAACCACTTCAGTATTCTTGCCTTGAGAACCCCATGAACAATATGGAAAGGCAAAATGATAGGATACTGAGAGACAAACTCCCCAGGTCAGTAAGTGCCCAATATGCTACTGGAGATCAGTGGAGAAATAACGCCAGAAAGAATGAAGGGATGGAGCCAAAGCCAAAACAATACCCAGCTGTAGATGTGACTGGTGACAGAAGCAAGGTCCGATGCTGTAAAGAGAAATATTGCATAGGAACCTGGAATGTCAGGTCCATGAATCAAGGCAAATTGGAAGTGGTCAAACAGGAGATGGCCAGAGTGAACGTTGACATTCTAGGAATCAGCAAACTAAGATGGACTGGAATGGGTGAATTTAACTCAGGTGACCTACTACTGCGGGCAGGAATCCCTCAGAAGAAATGGAGTAGCCATCATGGTCAACAAAAGAGTCCAAAATGCAGTACTTGGATGCAATCTCAAAAATGACAGAATGATCTCTGTTCATTTCCAAGGCAAACCATTCAATATCACACTAATCCAAGTCTATGCCCCAACCACCAACACTGAAGAAGCTGAAGTTGAACAGTTCTATGAGGACCTACAAGACCTTTTAGAACTAACACCCAAAAAAGATGTCCTTTTCATTATAGGGGACTGGAATGCAAAAGTAGGAAGTCAAGAAACACCTGGAGTAACAGGCAAATTTGGCCTTGGAATGCAGAATGAAGCAGGGCAAAGACTAATAGAGTTTTGCCAAGAGAACACACTGGTCAGAGCAAACACCCTCTTACAACAACACAAGAGAAGACTCTACACATGGACATCACCAGATGGTCAACACCAAAATCAGACTGATTATATTCTTTTCAGCCAAAGATGGAGAAGCTCTATACAGTCAACAAAAACAAGACCAGGAGCTGACTGTGGCTCAGATCATGAACTCCTTATTACCAAATTCAGGCTTAAATTGAAGAAAGTAGGGAAAACTACTAGATCATTCAGGTATGACCTAAATCAAATCCCTTATGATTATACAGTGGAAGTGACAAATAGATTTAAGGGACTAGATCTGATAGATAGAGTACCTGATGAACTGTGGAATGAGGTTCACGACATTGTACAGGAGACAGGGATCAAGACCATCCCATGGAAAAGAAATGCAAAAAAGCAAAATGGCGGTCTGGGGAGGCCTTACAAATAGCTGTGAAAAGAAGAGAAGGGAAAAACAAAGGAGAAAAAGAAAGATATAAGCATCTGAATGCAGAGTTCCAAAGACTAGCAAGGAGAGATAAGAAAGCCTTCCTCAGCAATCAATGCAAAGAAATAGAGGAAAACAACAGAATGGGAAAGACTAGAGATCTCTTCACTATGAACAAAGCTGGTGGAGGTGATGGAATTCCAGTTGAGCTATTTCAAACCCTGAAAGATGATGCTGTCAAAGTGCTGCACTCAATATGCCAGCAAGTTTGGAAAACTCAGCAGTGGCCACAGGACTGGAAAGGGTCAGTTTTCATTCCAATCCCAAAGAAAGGCAATGCCAAAGAATGTTCAAACTACCACACAATTGCACTCATCTCACACACTAGCAAAGTAATGCTCAAAATTCTCCAAGTCAGGCTTCAACAGTATCTGAACCATGAACTTCCAGATGTCCAAGCTCAATTTAGAAAAGGCACAGGACCCAGAGGTCAAATTGAAAACATCTGCTGGATCATCTAAAAGGCCAGAGAGTTCCAGAAAAACATCTACCTCTCCTTTATTGACTATGCTAGAGACTTTGATTGTGTGGATAACCACAAAATGGAAAATTTTTCAAGATATGGGAATACCAGACCACCTGACCTGTCTCTTGAGAAATCTGTATGCAGGTCAGGAAGCAACAGTTAGGACTGGACATGGAACAACAGACTGTTTCCAAATCCGGAAAGGAGTGCGTCAAGGCTGTACATTGTCACCCTGCTTATTTAACTTACATGCAGAGTACATCATGCGAAATGTTCAGCTGGATGAAACACAAGCTGGAATCAAGATTCCCAGGAGAAATATCAATAACCTCAGATATGCAGATGACACCACCTTTATGGCAGAAAGTGAAGAGGAACTAAAAAGCCTCTTGATGAAAGTGAAAGAGGAGAGTGAAAAAGTTGGCTTAAAGCTCAACATTTAGAAAACTAAGATCATGGCATCTGGTTCCATCAGTTCATGGGAAATAGTTGGGGAAACAGTGGAAACAGTGTCAGACTTTATTTGGGGGGGCTCCAAAATCACTGCAGATGGTGACTGCAGCCATGAAATTAAAAGACACTTACTCCTTGGAAGGAAAGTTATGACCAACCTAGATAGCATATTGAAAAGCAGAGACATTACTTTGCCAACAAAGGTCCATCTAGTCAAGGCTATGGTTTTTCCAGTGGTCATGTATGGATGTGAGAGTTGGACTGTGAAGAAAGCTGAGCGCTGAAGAATTGATGCTTTTGAACTGTGGTGTTAGAGAAGACTCTTGAGAGTCCCTTGGACTGCAAGGAGATCCAACCAGTCCATTCTTAAAGGAGATCAGCCCTGGGTGTTCTTTGGAAGGAATGATGCTAAAGCTGAAACTCCAGTACTTAGGCCACCTCATGAGACGAGTTGACTCATTGGAAAAGACTCTGATGCTGGGAGAGATTGGGGGCAGGAGGAAAAGGGGATGACAGAGGATGAGATGGCTGGATGGCATCACCGACTCGATGGACGTGGGTTTGAATGAACTCCGGGAGTTGGTGATAGACAGGGAGGACTGGCGTGCTGCAATTCATGGGGTCGCAAAGAGTCAGACATGACTGAGCGACTGAACTGAACTGAACTGATATGAATCAGCCACGAGTGTACATGTGTTCCCCATCCTGAACACCCATCCCATCCCTCTGGGTCATCCCAGTGCACAAGCCCTGAGCACCCTGTATCATGCATCAAACCTGGACTGGCGATCTGTTTCATATATGATAATATACATGTTTCAATGCTATTCTCTCAGATCTTCCCACCCTTGCCTTCTCTCACAGAGTCCAGAAGACTGTTCTATACATATTGTGTCTCTTTTGCTGTCTCACATAGAGGGTTATCATTACCATCTTTCTAAATTCCATATATATGTTAGTATACTGTATTGGTGTTTTTCTTTCTGGCTTACTTCACTCTGTATAATAGGCTCCAGTTTCATCCACCTCATTAGAACTGATTCAAATGTATTCTTCTTAATGGCTGAGTAATATTCCATTGTATATATGTACCTTTTATCTTTAATAATAATGTTTTCTAAGAATGTTTCTTGTGACTTTCTGTTTGGTTATAGGAGCACAGAGCTGTTTGGTTGCTTTTGTCGTGGGACCAAATCCAGATTCAAGGATTGCTTGTTTTATCTCAGTAATTTCTGAATGTAGAATATCCTCTCACTTTTTCTTTTTTCAGGACATTCACTTTTTGATGAGCTTTCTAGAATGTCCTAAATTCTTGTTTTGTCAGACTGTTTTCTTGCAGTGTCACTTAAGTTGTTGCTCTAATCCTCAACTTTCTGAAAGTTAGATCTAGAACAGTGCTGACCAATAGAAGTACAATATGTATCACACATGATTCTAAATTTGCCTGTTTCCCCACCAAAACATTTTTTAAAACAGGTGAAGTTAATGTTAATAACATACTGAAGTCCCATAACTAAACTTTTTTCATAACTAAACATCATTTTAACACTTAGTATTTTTAGATTAATAATGTATATTTTACATTATTTCTTCATACTAAATCTTCAAAACATGAAACATTTATTTATTTATTTATTTTAATTGGAGGCTAATTACTTTACAATATTGTAGTGGTTTTTGCCATATATGGAATGAATCAGCCATGGGTATACATTATACGGTTTTTTAATACTTAGAGCACATCTCAAGCACATTTGACTGGCTGGTGGCTACCATATTAAATAGTACAGGTCTGGAGAATTGATTAGATCCTGGCAGCAATATTTCTCAGGAGATAATGCGTCAGCAGGTCACTACTTAGTGGTGGTATGTTAACATAGCCAGATCTCTCTTTCACCAAACACTTTTTTACCAGATCTCTCTACCAAAGATTCCTTCCTCCCTCCTGTACTCAGCAAGTAGTCCGTGGGAGGATACTTCACATCATTCTTGGGACAATAGGAAAAACTTTAATATAGACTGACATTAAATGATTTTATTGAACTATTTTAACTTTTCTTAGGTGTGATAAGGGGATTGTGGCTATGTAGAAGAATCACCTTATTATTAGGAGCAGGATAAAGTTTTTAGGAGTGAAACATCATGATTTTGGCAATTTCCTTTTACACTATATTAGCAAAAGTTTTATATATGTAGATACAGATAAATTTGACACATTTACAGAGAGATAAAGCAAGTATGTCTAAATATTAACATTTTTCAATCCAGGTGCAGAGCATATGAGTGCTTATTGTACTATACTTTGATCTTTCTATAATTCTGGAATATTTTACAAGAAAAATTTGAGGGCAAGTTTTTTGAAATAATGATAATAGCACTTGTTCTCTTCCGGGGACTATGCTAAAATGTGCTAAAAGTCCATTGCCACATTTACTCCCTGAAACAACTAGACAAGGTAGGTGCTATTATTATCCCACTTTTCCTGACAGGAGAACCAAGGAGCAGAGAAGTTAGGTGATTTGTATAAACTCACTCAGTTTAACAAATGACAAGGAAGATTCAAATTAAGTATGTCTAACTTGGACTCTGTGTTCTAAACCAGAAAAATGCATTGTCTCCTCAGCATTCACAACAAAGAATCAACATTCAGAAAAGGCATTTTCCTAGGTATTTATTCTGAGGATCCAACAGCAGCAATGGGATATGAACTTAGAAAACCCAAACCTTGATTCAGGATCCTGATGTTGCCAGCACCCAAGGGCTGACCTGCTCACAGCACCAGAGGCGCCTCGTCCCCTGACATCAGTGGGGCTTTGCACTTCCTTGGTCTACTGTCTCCAAGAACTATGATGATCTTCTCCATCCTAGAACCGACACAAGTTAATTCAAACACTGCTGGTTCTAAAGCTAAATTGGATTTCAGCTCATTTCTCTCTCATTGGTAATAGAATAGTGACGATATTGCGAACAGTTACTGCTTACTGAACACTTGCTGAGTGCCAGTCACTCTTGTGAACACTCTCACGTACTACCTAACTTAATCCTCCAACCACTCTGTGAGCTGTGTTCTGGGAGGAAAATGAGGCACCGAAGCCACAGGCAGTTAGCAAAGCCTTGGGGCATAGTTCCAGAACATGCTTTTCACCACGCAGGGCAGGGTGGGAGGTGCCGTCCCCAGGGAGCTTGTCACACGGCAACAGGGTAAAGGCAGGGCTGGCTGTGAGTACCCTGGCAGTGGCCGCAGATCATATTACTCTCTGAGGAGGAGACAGGGGATTGGCAGGGGAGAATACCCACACCTGTTCAATTCCTTCCATGGCTGATAGCGGGTGTAGTCCTTTAATATCCATTGTCCTGCTTAAGATGCAGGACCCCTCTAGGGTAAATAATTATTATTTCCATGTCACAGAGGAGAAAATGAAACTTGGGAAATTAAGTCACTTCCCCAGAATCTCACCACTAAGAAATGGTTCTTGCTATACAAAGTTAACAAGTGTTTGCTAAATGAACACACAAATAGATAGTTTCATAATTTAAAAATAAAAACACAGAAGCTGTCAGATTCCATAAGCTAGATGTATTGACAACCCTACCATGGGCACACTGGGAGGGCATGGTGGATGACGGGAAAGAACCCAGAGCCAAATTCTCACATCTAAACAGTCACAGGAAACCCAAGGCAACACCAGCTGACTCTGAGAAGCAGGTTCTAGAACCAGCCTTGGAGCAGTTGGTGCGCCCCCATGGGCACTCAGCACAGAGTCCACTCAGGAGGAGGCGTCTGAGCTGCAGTAGAAGGCAAACGCGCTCTGGGTGACCCCACTGGTCACTCTGGAAAAGCAGGTGAGGAGGATCCCCTCAGAGCTGAGAGAAAAAGGCTTTTAGCTGTGGGCAAGCACAGGTCCCTGGACACAGGCTCAACAAACACAACTCAGGTCAGGAAATTTGGGGCAGTGCACCAACTGTACACCTGTACATGGTAGCCCTGAAGGTAGGCAGATAGCTGGAGAATCTCTTTCAGAGCCTCTGGACCCTGGACACTACCTGTCTCCTGGTCCAGCTCTGTGTGGACTGCACCTCCTGCTGACACAAGCTGGCCTCACTGAGCATCCTACCCCTGAGCTTCTCTGGACAGAGGCCTCCTCCCCATCTCCCACTTGAAGCCTAACAAAGCAGGTGCAGCCCAAGGGACAGGAGCAGAACACAACTTCCTTTCTAATCTCTCTCTCTGCTTCAAGGTCCTGCCCTAGCTCCTGCTCCCTGGATCATAGTCCAGAAATAAAGTAAGATCACACATGTCCTCTGTCTCACACTCTGCTTTCTAGTGAGCCCAGGCTAAGAGAGAAGCCCCCTTCCCCAGAAAACTGCGCATGCGAGCAAACTGAGGCATGGCGTGTCCGTGGGTTCATGGCTCCCCTGCAGGCCAGGTTAAGACCTTCCATCTTAAGGGGGGAGGTGGTAGTTTCAGTTTCTAAGTAGACACATACTTTGCTTCTCTTATTCATGAAGACACTCCAGGACTTCTGACACCGGGAAAGCTCAAGAGTTAATCATGGGGAGGGGAGCTCAACAAAGCACAGAGAAGCCTCAAAACAGCACAAGAAGCAGAAAGCATATGGAAGTGAGGCTCCCAAAGAGCTGGAGGGAGGTTTGAAATGAATCTGAGATGGGAAAGTGTGTTCCTGTCCGACTGCTCAGCCCTTGACCAATCTCAGCTCACATGGTCTTTTCCCAAAAATGCCCTTTGTACCAGCAAGAAGCATCAACATTGTTCAATAAGATGAAAATTTCATTACAAAACTTTTCACAGTCCAGAAGCCCACCAATGGGAAGGGCTACTCGCCCAGACCATAGCTCCTCCAGCCATCCCACATGACCAGACACCTAAACCACTGCACCCCTCCCCCAACACCCTGTATCCACGCCTGACCACCCGGACGTGGGTGGGCTTTGTTATTAGACGGCTGACATTTTCAGGTATTGAGGTTTGGTCACCTAGAGTTGACCAGAGACACTGAAAGACCTGAAGGTTCTCCCACATCCTCTCTAAGGAGGGAAGAGGCAGCCCCATGGCGAGGTGCCCGTCTCTATGAGGATGTGTTTGGAAGGAGCTGGAGGAAATCCTCGGCAATCACTGGACACACAGCTAATAGCCATGCAGGCTAATCATTTTGAGAGCTTGTCAACTGACAACCAGCAGCGACATCCAAAAGCTACCCAGAGAACCTCCAAGGGGCAAGTAAGCACTCAGATCTGCCCAGTGCACCTACTTTGTGCAAAGTCGCTACAGACAGACAGGCTGGCTGCTTTTAACCCACTTCAGCTCCTCTGGATACTTGCTCAGCTTTTCACATCCCCATTGCAAAGTGAGCTACCAGCCCCTGCATTGCCAGCCCTGTGAGGCGATAAGCCAGCAGCAGGATGTGTGGCCAGGAGCCTCACTGGAATTCAGATTCAGCACAGCTGTCTTCTGCCTGGTCTCAAATTTAAATAACAGCAAAAACTAGGCACCTGGCAGACAGGTTCAGAAAACCTCAGCTTCTGCAGCTGAAAGCACCCTCCTGACATGCGCCAGATTAAGGATGATGGATCTGGAAATTGCAACAATTAAGAAGCTAAAAAATACAATGCCAGCATCACATTCCCAGATGTGACTAAAACGTAAGCTGTGGGTGGGCTTTAAGTGGAAGAAGGCTGCAGTAAAGCTTCCCTGTGGTAAATAGCAACCTCAGAGGTTCAAGCCACACAGCATCAGCCCACTCGCTCATTCTTGCAAATATTTATTCTACAAAGACACTTTCATTGACATTTGTGGAAGCAGGAAGGGGGAGAGCAAGATTTTAAACTGCTCTCCTAAAAGCCCAGAATATCCAAGAGGCTTTCATTAGCAAACATGAACCAAGCACCTACTATGTGCTGGCACTGTCCCTGGTGCTGAAACAGCAGCAAAGAGCACAGTCCCTGTTCAAGTGGAGTTCAGCTTCTACTGGGAGAGGGACACCAGGCAAAATTAGCCCGTAAAATACATATAAATTGGGAGTAAAAATTACCGAGGGAAAAGGGATAAGGCAGCGAAGGGAACAGGACATTCAAAGTGGGGAGTCTGGAACTCTAGTTGGGTTCCTAGAGAAGGCTTCCCAGAGAAAGACTTTCAAGTAAAGCTCTGAAAGAAAAGGAGACCCTGGTGGTCCATTAAGGGTAGCAGGGGGAGGAGGCAGAGCCAGGAAAACTATGGGGCAGACAAAGGTCAGAGGAGGAAGGTGGGGAGGAAAGAACTGGAAAGGAAGGGCAGAGCCTGGGAAGGGGGAGGGAGGCTGAGCCAGAAGAAGCTGGGAACTGGGAAGGGAAGAGAGGGCAAAGCAAGCTGTGCCAGGCACCCAGGCATTTCATTGTGGTAGCCCTATTTTCATCTGTTAAAATTACAGATGATTTTGCATTGGAAAATCATTCACTGTTAAACGAAGGGAGGAACAGTTTGAAAACACCTTTCAGCCATGTGGTATGAAAGCCTTTGGAATAAGATGGTGCTGGGTTCAATTCCCAGGTCTGTCATTTGTGGCCTGAGCATCCTGGAGCTCTGACTTACATCTGACCCTCCCTTTCTGCCCACCCAGTTGAGGGGGCTTGGAGAAACAGCACCTGGCATACAGTTTGCAACTTACCAGGACTCAGGGGACTGTTTCCCTGATCCTTCTCTACCATGGTCAGGCTGGGCTTGAGAGATGCGCAGATTGGGACCTGCCTTCAAGGAACCACAGCTAGGAAGCGAGGTGAGGGAGTGCACACGGACATGGTAAAAGGCAGCATCAGGCTGCTACTGAGCTAGAGATCTAACCTACAGAAGCTTGTTTTCAGCTACAGGGACCAGGAGAGGCAATGAATTAGGGAGGGCACTGGGGTGGAGGAAACGAGCTGCAGGTTTAATAAGTAGAGTATGTTGGAGGACAGCAGACACCTTGCTGAAGGTCCATCCTTGACAGCTAGAAAGGCTGTCAATGGACTGTAGTCAGATCACAGAGAACCTCCGGTGCCAGGATAAGACAGTGATTTTTAGAAGAAAAAGAGTTCTTAAAGGTTTTTAAGGTGAGGTTTTTAAGGTCTGAACCATTTAGACACAATGTGTGGGATGGATGACCAGAGGGAGTATGAGACAGGGGGAAGACAGGGACTGGCTTGTAGTGTGGACGCTGGTGGTGGGTGCTCGGGGCCCAGTAGGGTTAGGTAACAGTCCAGGCAGCCAACCCAACAGCCGCCCTGCCCTCTACGGTCATCAACTCCAGAGAAAAGTCAACTCAAGTAGTAGAAACTGGAAATTTTGAGAGGGACTTTGCTCAGAGCAAATTGGTGATAGAGGAGAAATGGAAAGGAAGCAGCTGAGACTGGGAGTGGCCCCTGGGGACATGGGATCTGAGGAAGAGTGAGCACCTGGGGCCTTGGAGCTGAAAGAGGCAGAAAAGCCAAAGGTGCCTGGAGATGAGGAAGAGGGGCCAACCCGGGAGGCCCGGGATCTTCTCAAGAGCAGCTTCAGCAGGAAGGATGTCAAGGTAAATAGGAACCACAAGTGTAGACTACTCCTTATATCTGGTTAGCGGTCAGAAGAGGCTGGGGTGATTTGGGTGATTATTGGACTTCCCTGGTAGCTCAGAGAGTAAAGCGTCTGCCTACAATGCGGGAGACCCAGGTTCAATCCCTGGGTTGAGATGATCCCCTGGAGAAGGAAATGGCAACCCATTCCAGTACTCTTGCCTGTAAAATCCCATGGACGGAGGAGCCTGGTGGGCTACAGTCCATGGGGTCGCAAAGAGTCGGACACGACTGAGCGACGTCACTTTCTTTCACAGGATCAGTAATCAAGTTTATTAAATTAAGGATATTCTGGGTCCATCGGTAAACAGAAAGGAAAATGGTGAGCAGAGAGACAAAGGATGTGGTGAGAAGATTGGGAAAAGGCTGTTTGACCCATTTCTGTGTATGTGTGCTCATTCAGTCATGTCCGACTTGCTGCAACCCTTTGGACTGTAGCCTGCCAGGCTCCTCTGTCCATGGGATTTTTCAGGCAGGCATACTGGAGCCACTTGTCATTTCCTCCCCAGGGGACATTTCCGACTCAAGGATCAAATCCATGTTTCCTGCACTGCAGGTCGATTCTTTACCACTGGGTCATTGGAGAAGCCCGTGTGACTAATTTAACCTGTGATAAAAGCTCAGAATACAGAAGACAGAGAAGATGCCTGCCAGAGATCCAGGACACTACATGCTGTGGGCACCTCAGTCCTGAAAGGGGCCTCGGGGCCAGTTCAGTGTGGCCACGTCCTACACACTGACTGCCATGGCTGCCCTCATGCTTGCTGTGGGGTTCATCACCACTGTGGCATCCACCAGGCATGCTCTGCTGGAAACTTCATGGTTGTTTTCCTGAATATGTTTCTCATCCCAAAGCCCGTGGAGCCTGGCCCAGCCGCCTGCAGCACACCCATCGCCCGTCCCAGTGAGTCGCACCCTTGGCACTTCTTTGTAACAAGAACCCTGTCCTACTCATCTCAGCTGCATTTAGGATGAACATTTTTCAAACCTTTCTCTCATCCATGACATTTATGTCCTACAATCAGCCACAGCCTCATACAAAATCACTACCACAGTCCAGTCACCATTAATTCAGACCACTGCAAAGCTGTGCTGCCTTAGACGCACATCTCCCTCTGAGGAAGACGACATTTTCCTCCCAACAGGTGGGCCCAGATGAGGATTGAGAATAGGATTTTGTGGAGAACCACTGTGGTTGTTACTTCCTCCGGCCACAGTTTGCTGCCCCCTGGAGTGGGAGTGGGCACAGGACAACCAGAGAACAAAGGAGAGGATGTTTGTGACAGCATGGGGGGCACACGGGTGGAAGGACGACAGGCAGGCTGAGACAGGGCCGTGTGGAGCGGAGGTGACACTAGGACAAGCCCTTGGCATGTGGAGGCTTCTGAGGCAGGGCAAACTGTTGGCGCCTGGTGGCCAATGGGAACAGATGTGGCGACTGCAGGATGTGGGGCCAGGGGCTGGGGAGGATCCTCAGCTACAAAGAACGGTGGCCGGAAACAGGGGGGATGGGACCCAGAGCCACATCGCCGGCAAAAGGCGGGTGCTTGGAGGGAGTGGGAGTGGACGGGGGGCAGAATCCACAAGTCAACCAGGGTGCTCCAGCCCAGGGCCGAGGATGGCACAAGTGACACCCATCAGAGAGAGAACTTTCCACACAGGGTGAGAAGGAGAGACAGAGAGAGGCTTGAAACCCTCAGAAAGGAAAGTGAAATGAGAAAGAGAAACAAGAATGTTAGGAACACACAGGAGGGAACAAAGAGTCAAAAGTGATCTAGCCCTGGCCTCTGCAATAGACGCAAAACTCAAAGCATAAAGCTGATTAGACAGAAGAGGCAGGGTTGCAGCTCAATTATTTTGAAGATAATGTGAGAAACCAGGCAAATGAAACTTTTAACCCAAATCCCTCCCAGGAAAGCATGAGCCTTTCTTGACCTGATGCTGGGGAGCTGTGGAGGAAGACAGGTCATGAAGGCCCAGCTGCTTTGGTCCATGGGATATGGTACAGCCAGGGCTTTGCTCCCCAGGACAGCCAGAGCAGCCCCACAAAATCACATCCCAGGCAGAGGCCCCATGTTAATCCTCTCTACCCAACTCCTAACACCTCTGTCTCACCCTTCAGGTGCCTGTCTTTGGCGAAACCAGTGAGACAAGTGACGTCTGTGCAGCCTCCTGAAGGCCCCTATTGGCTCCTAGTCATTCAGGCAGGTCTCAACTCAGACGTCACCTGCCCAGGGCAGCCTTGCCTCACCCAGTGCCTGCACTCATGCCCCCTGCAATGACCCTGCTTACCTGGTGGTGGGCTCAGTCAGCCTTCCCAGAAGGCAGCCAGCTCCACAAAGAGCAGCACCACCTGGCACAGACGGACTGATGCCCACTTGTTGGGGCCACCTCTCCCTACAAGGTCTAGTCTGTTGTTGCTTAGTCACTGAGTCATGTCCGACTCTTTTGCAACCCCATGGACTGTAGCCCACCAGGTTCCTCGGATTTCCCAGGCAAGAATACTGGAGTGAGTTGCTATTCCTACTTCAGGAGAGCTTACTGACCCAGAGATCAAACCTGAGTCTCCTGCACTGGCAGGCAGATTCTTTACCACTGAGCCATCAGAAGTCTAGTCTAATACAGTAAAAATGAGCACAGCTGAGCTCCCATGATTATCACTAAGAATGTGGTTTCCTTTTCCCTGTTATAACCAAAACAGAGTGGAAAATTTTTCCTCCTCCAAGGGAGATTTAGAGTTCAAGCAGAGATGACTGAGGAAATGATGGGGTGGGTGGGGGTGGGGTCATTCTCTGCAGGGACACCTGGATCCACAGCCCCCTCATCCCCTCTCCCAGACTGCAGGCACCTCTGAGCCTGGAGCGTGGCCCTGCAGTGCCACCACCAGGACGCCCATGGAACTGCCCCAGGCCTGAGCCCTCTGCTGCTGCTGCTGCTGCTGCTGCTGCTAATTCGTTTCAGTCGTGTCCGACTTTGTGCGACCCCATAGATGGCAGCCCACCAGGCTCTCCCGTCCCTGGGATTCTCCAGGCAAGAACACTGGAATGGGTTGCCATTTCCTTCTCCAATGCATGAAAGTGAAGTCACTCAGTCGTGTCTGACTCTTCGCCACCCCATGGACTGCAGCCTACCAGGCTCCTCCGTACATGGGATTTGGCAGTCCCAAAGCAGGGGGATTCCTGAACTTCTGGCAGAGAAAAAAGAGGTGCAAATCTGCGAGGGTCTTGGAGATCAGTGACTCTCCTGCTGGGGTATTTGACCAGGAGACTAAGCCAAAAATATGGTTTTAATTCCAGCTCTATTTATAATCTGTGTCCTTGAAAGTTCCCCCACCAGCTCTAGCACACCATTTCCAGGTGTGAAGAGAAGTAACATCATCAACCCCTCAGAGGATGATGCAAAGAACCAGACACATGGACAGAATTCTGCCAACACAGTAAGTAAAAAATGTGAAAGCCCTGGACCCACCTCCAGTAAAGCACTACACAGGCTCAGTCACCCAACACAAGAAATACAATCAAATCTGAGGCCTGAAAATGGATTATTTCCGTTAGGCAGCCAAAAAATATATTTTATACTATCTGCTACAATTACAGGTGCTTGAAAAATTAGCACTAAAAGAAAAAGCCTTTTGCTTAGTGACGATCCTTCAAATAATTCAAGTTTATATTTTGGCTGACTAAAAAAGGGGTATCAAGAGAATTCCAACATAAATTCCACAAAGATAATGTGTAAGAAAAAAAGCAAATATCCCAATTGAGAAATAGGCTAATATTACGTAAGAAACATAATTGTATAATTTAAGAAATAAAATGGTAGATATAAAAAATGAAAAATCTCTTAGTAATTAGAGAAATTCAAAACAAAACAACACTTTACCATCAAAGAGGCATTAAAACAAAGAAAATCAATAATAATTGAAGTTGATTCACTGAAGGGAAAATAAATTTGTACACTTTCTGGAGGATAATTTGCCAATATTTATATAAATCCTTAAAAACCAACAGGATTTTCTGACAATACAACTTATGGGAATTTATCTTATAGAAATAACTAAAGACAGAAGGAAAGACTTGGCTGCAACCATCATCTGTAGAAGAAAATTTGGAAAGAATCTGACATCTATCATGGGGGATTTATTAAATAAAACAGCTGCATCTGCTCAGCAGATTACTATGCAGCCTCTACAAAGTGTGTCTAGTATCTGTATAGTCCTCAAGAAGTTACTAAAATATTACCCAGGAAAAAAGCCTGGTAAGTACAACAAAAAAAATACATTTATGATCCAATTCAGCAACTACACATTTACTTAAACACATATCTACATATATATGTGTGTGGGTGGGTGGAAAGATGATTGTGGCTGTCTGGGTAGCTAAGACAGGGGATATTTCTACATTTTTTCCTTTATTTTTATTTTCTGAGGTTGTTACACATTGCTTAGGCAATATGAGAAAAACAAGAATACTTAATATTAAATTAAAATTTAAAAAGAAGAAAATAAAATTCCAAAATAAACTTCTGTGTGCGGAAGCAGGAAGAACATGGAACCCCAGGCCTAGAATCATCTCACCAAGCATCCACTTGCACAGTAGGGGCCACTATCCCCGCCCAGAGCAGCCACCCGGCTGACGCCAACCACCTCTCAATGCTCCAATTTGCCCAGCTCCATCCAAGGGTGCAGGAGGAGGGCACCTCCTTGGAAGGAGGGCAGAAAAGCCGTGTTTCAAGAACACGCCCCATGTTTCTTAAAGAATGTAAAAGGCAAAGAGATTTAAATTGGGCTTCATTATATAACCAGGTACCTGAAGTGAAAAAAACAAGTTCTACATAATTCCTAGGGACTTCGCAGGTAGCACAGTGGTTAAGAATCCGCCTGCCAATGAAAGAGACACAGGAGACGTGGGTTCGATCTCTGGGCTGGGAAGAGCCCCTGGAATAGGAAATGACAACCCACTTCAGTACTCTCGCCTCGAAAAATCCATGGACAGAGGAGCCTGGCAGGTTACAGTCCATAGGGTTGCAAAGAGTCTGACATGACTGAGCAATTGAGCACACAGTTCCTAGCGGGAGAGGGGACCTTAAAACACTGGACTAAGACAAAGAACCACATTCAGAACAGACACAAGGGAGATCTGGCAATTTTTATTCAACTTCCCAGGATCATTTTCAGGATGCTATTGTAATGTTTACTGCATTAAAAAAATACGTTAGAAAATAATCGGTGTGAAAAAAATCAGTGTAAAAGGCAATACATATTATATAAACCCCAAAGGATTTTGCACACATTTCAACGCTGTGAATTCAAGCATCTGAAGCCCGACAGCCTCCAGCTCGCCCAGGCCCAGGGCCACAGCGGCGCGTCCTGGTGCAGCTTAGACAGCGTATCTTTTCTCTCCCTCGCGCTTGGCCTTGTGGTGCTTCACATAGTCGCTGTGCAGCTCCTTGAAGACGTCTCTCACCCCCAGCTGCAGTGAGGCCCGCAGGAACTGGATGTCGGACTCAATGCACAGGTCCAGGATGAGGTAGACACCCTCTTGCAGGAGGACTTTCACCGCTGGATACAAAGTGACCTGGGGTGAGGGAATACACTGGTCTGTGAGAGCAAACGGCAGGTGCCAGGCCCTAGAGTGCCTGACGAGGGAGTCCGACTGTGGCCGCCAATTCGAGAAAAGATGCTCCTTTTAAAATGTCATTTTGCACGTAACTTAATTGAATATTCATATCTCAAAAGTTTATATCTGGAAGAAATAGAGGTCAACTCAAGCCAACAAAAACCTGTAGTAAAACATCATGAAATCACAGAGGTAGCTTTGCTCTTCAGTAAATGATGCTTCTGTGCTTACCAGGGGTATTTAAGAACTGGACGCTTTAGATTTAAAAACCGTACAGTAAGAGTCACCTTATGGGTCACATTCTTCCAAGTGGCCAATCTTACTGGAAGCTATCCTACCTGAGGGATGAGGGCAGCAAAGTCACCACTTCCTCCAGAGCAGGGCAGGTGGGCAGCATTCTCCAAGCAGATCCCTGATAGATCTTGTCACAGGGCCCAACAGATGTGATTTCTAATTACCATTTAATAGGTTTTTAGTTCTTTCAACAATAACACAATGGGCCCTAAATCCCTAAATGCCCAGAATAATTTAATTGGTCCCTGTGTCCAAGGAGGCAATCCTTCCAAAGAATCTGGGTTAACCAAAATCTGGGCTACAGCAGAAGTGGGCAGTCCAGCTCTGGTGTGACCACATCTGCTACTGGCACAAACTTTCAGATCAGAGATTCAGATTGGTATCTGGACAAAAAGGCCAAGACAGCAGGCACTGCTCAACCTGCCAGGGCCTCGCAGGCTTCAGCTGGACCTGGGCTGCACAGAGTCTGTACACCACAGCAGCAGCAACCAGAAGCAGCAGGAAGGTTCGAGCCGACAAGCCTGGGGGGTGGCTTGTTCTTTATTAGTGTCCTGATGACCTAGCGGCTCATGCCTCTCTGCAAACATGCACTTCTAGGGAGGATACAGTTTATTAACTAGAAGAAGCATGATTCACCAAGGTAACCTCTGTGAGGCATTTGTTTTTACCACTAATGATGCTATTCTTCACAGTTATGGTTAGTTTCACATGATAGCTCAAAAAACATCTGACAGATAATCACCTTAATTAAGTTTTACTATTTTTAGATGATAAGAACATTCAAGGACAGCAGGAGGAAGGACTGGTCTGTGATTCCATACTAAGGTATTAGGGCAGGAAAGAAAAAATGAAACAGAGAAACTAAAAACAGAAGTCTTTAACCTCACTAGCTGGGGTGAGAACTTGCTCAATCATTCACTGAATCATCACTCACTAAACAAACAATCCCCCTTCCAAAGGCAAGAAGAGGCACAGTAATTTCCCCCGGGGCAGAACAGATATCTGAACTAAGTGCTGGAGTTCAGATGTCACAATCCTTTTACCTGGCGTCTCCTGGTGAAGGCAAAGCCCAGAGCATGGGGTGGGGTGGGGTGGGGTGGGGTGGGGTGGGGTGGGGTGGGGGAACAAGAAGGCAGTAGGACCAGGGTAACACAAGCACTGCACACCTTAGACAACTTAATGAGAAACCAAGAGGCGGAGCCAGTTTCTACAACATTGGCCAATGAATGAAAACACTTCTAGGTAACTTTTAAAAGGACCCTAGGCCAGGTGAATAGGAGAAGGCAATGGCAACCCACTCCAGCACTCTTGCCTGGAAAATGGGCAGAGGAGCCTAGCAGGCTTCGGTCCATGGGGTTGCTAGAAGTCTGACACGACTGAGCGACTTCACTTTCACTTTTCCTTTCATGCACTGGAGAAGGAAATGGCAACCCACTCCAGTGTTCTTGCCTGGAGAATCTCAGGGACGGCAGAGCCTGGTGGGCTGCCGTCTATGGGGTCACACAGAGTCAGACACGACTGAAGTGACTTAGCAGCAGCAGCAGGCCAAGTGAGTAGTGCAAATTATTTACCCAAAGCTATCAATAAAGAGGGAAAACCGTAAATCTGATCTATGTGTAAAAGAGAAGATAAAAGTGACCATAATTTCCCTGACACATGCCCAGGGGTAACACAACACTGCAGGGAAGGAACAGTCTTCAGCAGTGGCTGCCTCTCCCTGACCGAGGCTGTCTCATCGTCACCAGCCCCAATCACTGACACACCTTCACCCATGGCACCTGCCTCCAAAACGCGAGGGGAAGGCGAGCTAACACACTTGAGGGGAAGGCAAGCTACGCCTGCCATCCAGCTTATAATTAAAACAACATGTCTTCCTGGTCTCCAAAGATTTACGGTTCTCTCAGGAGAAGCTACTAACGCACACAGAATACTTTCTTTATTACCAATTTTAAAAACAAATAAAAGGTAAAACATAGACTGTCCTGCCAATGGATTCTGGGACACAACTCCCTGAGGTAATTCCCAAAGCCTTTGGTCTTCAAGATTAAAAATTAAAAAATAACCAATAAGCATAAATTAGACATGTATAATGAGGCTGGGATGCGAAAGACTTTTCACACAGTAAATCTCAGGATAATAATCAGTGACTTCACGCTTCAAATTACAGACTCTCCTCTTGTCCTTAGGTAAGAGATACTGTGGTGTCTCATTCAGTTCTTCAGCTCGTGTTCCAACAAAAGCTCACACAGTAATGACTGCTTGGGAAATATCAAGAGTCTATAAAAATGCTAAATAATTGCAAGGAAACCAAACTCCAAGCCCACATCTCATTCAAAGGACGACTTGAAGGGGCCCTTGCATGTGGCTCTGGCTCCCATACACCTGCCTCCCACCCACCCAACCACCTGCCCACATGACGGCCATCTCCACTGACTGAGGGAGCAGGGTCGGGGCTGTGGAAACGCCCTGAAACAGGGTCAGGATGGAAGCCAAGACCACGCCAGGCTTTCTGAGGAATCCCATTCAGATGACCCTCCTTAGAGGAAACGCTGACTCCTCTAATGTAACACTTTACCAGTGACTCACCACCATTCTTAAAAGATTCACAACAGGATATTCTATCGAGAGCAAGATATACTACACAAGTAGAGAGATACACACCTGAACATACTGCACTTTAAGCCTCTGACTTTCCATTTAAACAAAGAAGACATGAAGTCTTATAATGAACTTACTACACAGGTCACAGGGGGTCTTGTGGAAATACAAAAACAGCACATTGACACACCAAAGTGAGATCACTGTTGAAGAATGAATGCATTATCCAGAAGCCTAAAGTCAGATGAACTGGGACTACAGCCTTCAATCCACCTGAACAAGTCTACCAGGGTCTTTCCCAGGTCACCTACTTGAGTGAGAGCAGCTGAGTCACACGCACAATGAACCCTTGAGCCCCCTGCTGCTGAGGGACCCTAGGACATCTTTCTGTCTCCTGCTCTAGGACTTGGGTAATCATCTCCCTCATGACCCAAGAGACCAAGCAAAATAGGCCTAGGGTTTGTGCTGGAGCAAGAAAAGGCCTAACGGTGGCAGCAGGAGCCCGCAAGCCCGGCGCCACCAGCCTCTGCATCTTTGTATGGCCCTCTCAGTGACCCTGCAGGGCTGCTGCACCCGCAGGGCTGCTGCCGCCGGGAGGACCACCAGGCCCCCCTGGGTCATACTGCCAGAAGGCCTGTGATCGAGGGCTGTGAACAGAAGCGCCTGGGGAGGCAGGCGGCTCGGCCTACCTTCTGTGCCTCCACCACATAATGGGCCACCATGAAAGGGGCAAACACCCGGAACTCCTCGGCCCGCGCTGCCATGTGGCTGTACATCCTTTCCACGAGGCGGGCACACGCCAGCACCGCCGGCAGGTCCTCTGCACTTCCTGTGGAAGCAAAGTGTTTCCAAACTAATTAATTCAGAAACCATGCATTTTAACTCTTCTAATTGTACACTTTCAACATAGCCCCAATTATCCAAACCTTCTGTTTTTTTTTTTCCCCCCTAGACTCTAATTGGCTCAATTTGAAGACAGAATTGGGGGGAGACAATGCATCCAAATATTTATCTATATTACAAAGAAAAGAACACTTACAATACTCAAGAGTCCATGATTGTTTTTTTAAGAGATGAACTAGAATAACCAAGATTTGAGGATGAATCTAGGATTGCTATTGTATTTAAAAAGGACACGGATATCTAAAAGAAAACTTAAATGGGGGAAAAAAAGGAAAAACCATCTTAAAAAAAAGGCTTTTGATATCAAATGGTTCTAAAGATAAGATGTGTCTTTGCCTCATTAAGTTTCAAAAGTCGTCTAGGATTTTTCTTTCATGGTTGGAGATATATATGACTCAACTAACATTACTAGATCTACCCAGTTTCCCAGATTTATTTCAGACTCCTAGCTCTTCCCCTAGAATGCCAGGATCACCCAGGCCTTAACAAACTCCTCCTCACAATTCTAACAGTCTGAAATGTACCACAACCCAGGGTACACATGCGCCCTCAAGTGTGTCATAGCAGGGTGGGCCAGGTACCCTGGCACAGCAGAGCAACCTCCCTGGTTTTCCCTCAGCAGAGCAGTACACTGTTTTTATTAAACTCTAGAAAATGCAAACAAGCCTATAATGACAAAAAGCACATTGGCTGCTGCCAGGGGCTGGGGCTGGACCCCAAGAGGGCTCTTCTGGGGATGAAACAAATGCTGTTTTAACTGTCGTGGTGCTTTCCGGCATGCATTTATCTGTCAAAACTCACTGAAGTATATACTTCAAATGGATGCAGTTTCTCACACATATATTATGCAACAATGAGCTTAATTTTTGGAATGCACAATGCCTTTTTTAAAATATTGAATACATATACAAATATCTTACATATAAGCAATTTTTCTAGGTGAATGCTATTTTATGAAAGTACATAAACTGTTAACATCACTCCACTGAACATTTCAATAAGTAATACTTATCAGCGAGCCTCTTTGGCTTCTAATCTATACCACATCTTCTCTCTAGAAACTCTGAAGACACATGCGGTTCACACAGGAATTCCTGGCACCTGTTATTTCAGTCCAAATTTAACATGTGGTCATTAAAGAGTATAACCAGCTAAGATGCTCTGCAATTAAGCCATGAACACATAGAGAGCCCAGTCTGGCCTGACGGGAGGTGACTGGGCCACACCAGCAATGACAAGGCAGAACCCAGAGCCCAAGGTCAAACTTGAGGGCATGCTGATGACCACATACTGCACACACCCAATCCACCCTGACTGCCAGGCCAGGACCAGGTCTTCTGCCACAGTGGATGGCACAGCCAGAACCAGGCTCTTGCTCTTTAGTTCAGAACTGATCTCAGGGGCCTGAGCAAAGAGCTGGGGTCACGCCCACGGCCAGCACAGGGGCAGGAACCTGTTTCCAAAGTCACATGAGAATGCGAAATACCTAATTGTACTACTAGCTGACCCCAAAATTAGGCAAAATAATTTGAGAATTACAGTGATAACTCTACCTTTTCTCTTTCTGCAAAAGGTAATTGGTTAAGTAGCTTAAATCTCCAAGTCTAAAGCCATTAACCTGATTCACAAGTGGGGATTATTACCACCATATCCTTGGGTGAGTACCACCCATACATTTCTAGTCCAGAGCTACTGTCTTGGGGTTCCCCCCTGACGCCCTCCAAGCTGAGCTCTCAGGCCCTCCTTTGTAGTCCTGAGCATCCAGCACATCCACCCTTGTGCCAGGCACAGCACACGGTATGTTCACGCTACACAAATCTGAAACAGCACAGTACAGAGAGTCTCACTTTATATGCAAATTTCTGAATAATGAGAATCTCCTACAAATCAGAAGTTTAGCAAGAATCAACCAACTTCAAGGCTGGAAAACCAGATGTACACATAATTTATGCGATTGCCATATAGCAGTTTGCTTCACTGTTAAACACGACCTTGCAGAGATACAGTGGGAATGGTGAACTGCAGAGACTCCACCCTTTTATTAGATGTGTGATGAACTGGCTCGGCTACTGCCTACTCCCCTTTTATCTCCCCACTGACCTACGAGCTCCAGAAATAGTTCTTGAATCCACAGACTTCTTTTCCTCCAGAAAAGAACTATTTCAGTTAGGGGATGTCAAATGCATTCACTGCTGTGGATGTGACTCTTTTTTGTGTGTGACATTTAAAAAAACTGTTCTGAGTATTCCTTTAATGATCTGAATATGTATCTTATTTAAACTTCATTGGGTTGTTTAAGTTGGGTAGATTTTTACCTTTAGTAACATGTGTGGCCAGAGATACCTGTAAAATGAACACATTTGAAATTGTGCATAATACCGTTTCTCTGAATTACCTTTATCTTTCTGCCGTCCTTCATGTATAATTGAACACACCAATCTATGAAAACAGTTCAGGAAAGAAGGGATGGTTTTCAGCATTACCTGCAATAAGAGACAAAAGAATTTAAAAATATGTAGGCAACTGTTTATTTCAAGTTCTATTTTAAAGGAAGTTGTATTTATTTCCTTCTTAACTTTACCCATCAGGATACTCAAAACAGTTGCAGCAACTCCTTCTAGCCAGGACTTTCTAGGGAAATGCTCACTCTACTTATTTAACTGCTTTACATCCTGTTTTCATGGTTGGAGTAGGGCTCCCACACTGAATAACTTTAGGAATCTAATGAAGCCATCCTGGTTTAGAATTTGCTGAATCTGTCTTTTACTCTAAGTTGTTTCTGGTGCATTCTGGATATGGGTAGAAACAAATAACAAAACGTACAGTAGCCAATGTATTCAAGTATAATGGGCACTAGAGAAAAAGATTACATAAAGCAAACCCATTTAAAACGAGAAACAAAATTTCTCATTTTTTAACAATGAAAAGGTCTGGCTGGGACTTTATCTTGAAAAATGATATCTTAAGTTATAAACAGGATTCTTTCATACTCAACCATCCTGAGATGTCAAGATAGCCAGAAGAAGTATCAATAACCTCAGATATGCAGCTGACACCACTCTTATGGCAGAAAGCGAAGAACTAAAGAGCCTCTTGATGAAAGTGAAAGAGGAGAGTGAAAAAGTTGGCTTAAAGCTCAATGTTCAGAAAACGGAGATCATGGCATCCGGTCCCATTACTTCATGGCAAATAGATGGGGAAACAATGGAAACAGTGACAGACTTTATTTGGGGGGGCTCCCAAATCACTGCAGATGGTGACTGCAGCCATGAAATTAAAAGACACTTGCTCCTTGGAAGAAAAGCTATGACCAACCTAGACAGCACATTAAAAAGCAGAGACATTACTTTGCCAACAAAGGTCCGTCTAGTCAAAGTTATGGTTTTTCCAGTAGTCATGTATGAGAGTTGGATTATAAAGAGAGCTGAGTGCTGAAGAACTGATACTTTTGAACCGTGGTGTTTAGAAGACTCTTGAGAGTCCCTTGGACTGCAAGATCAAACCAGTCCATCCTAAAGGAAATCAGTCCTGAATATTCACTGGAAGGACTGATCTGAAGCTGAAACTCCAAATCTTTGGCCATCTGATGCGAAGAACTGACTCACTGGAAAAGACCCTGATGCTGGGAAAGATTGAAGGCAGGAAGAAAAGGGGACAACAGAGGATGAGATGGTTGGATGGCATCACTGACTCAATGGACATGAGTTTGAGCAAGCTCTGGGAGTTGGTGATGGACAGGGAAGCCTGGCGTGCTGCAATCCATGGGGTCACAAAGAGTCAGACACGACTGAGCAACCGAACTGAACTGAACTGATCCTGAGATCATAATCAAAGCAAGACACTGTCAAATAAAGCAGGCAGAAGCCACACGGGGCTACTGAAATTTAAATTAAGTTAAAATTCAGTTCCTAGTCATACAATTTCTAGCCCACATTTCACATGGTCAAGACATGGCCAACAGTTCCCGTGGGAGATGCAGGTACCAACACCCCCAGCCCAGGAGAAGTTCTATTCAGCAGCACTGCTCTAAGGCTCAGGGTGAACAAGGAGTGAATCAAGTGATAGGACTCTTTTCTTTGGTACAGTTTATTCAAGCAAGGTCTGGAGAGCATAATATACCACTCTTTATGTCAAATCACCAACTTCCGCAACATGTTCAGAAAGCGGTCATCTTGCCAAATCTCTCAGTGTGTCACCATGTTTCCTGAGGCCCTCGCTTCATCCTGACATCACAGTGATGAAAAGCACACAGATCCAAGGTCAGACCATCTGAGCTCACACCCTGCTTAACATGCAGTCCTAGACAGAGCACTGAGTCTTTCCACGCCTATTTCCTCATTTGCAAACTGAGGATAACAGGTTGTCATGAGGATTAAATAAGGTGAAACATATCAAAAGCTCAGAATGGCACCAGCTGCTGCACTGCTGGGCACCCCGGCCGGGCTCACTTTGTGCTATTCCCTTCAGATTCACCTGAGCAGATTCTAGCCTGGGGTTTCTATCAACCCTTTTGTATCACCTACTGCATACATGACCCAACGCATGGGCCCTGCTCCCTGCAATGTGCCCACAAGCTGTCACAGGTCACGTCCTTCTTTACTGCAATGACATGTTGTTATCCTTGCCAGCTCTCTCCTACTATTCAACGGTCTAATTCTGCTCAACGGTTATTCATCATTGGTTTTGCAGGAGATGCACACAGCTTTCCAATGTTACTTTCAAAAACTGCATGAAATCCCACAGCTTTTGCAAGATCTGCAGTTCCAGTTCATAATTGATTGGTATTGACCTCTTCCCTGGTGGCTCAGATGGTAAAGCGTCTGCCTACAATGCGGGAGACCCGGGTTCAATCCCTGGGTTGGGAAGATCTCCTGGAGAAGGAAATGGCAACCCACTCTAGTATTCTTGCCTGGAAAATCCCATGGATGGAGGAACCTGGTAGGCTACAGTCCGTGGGGTTGCAAAGAGTTGGACACGACTGAGCAACTTCACTTTCACTTTATTGCATGTATATTCTACAGTCACACAGTAATCTAAGAATCAACAGTGATCTATCAAACAAAGAGGCTGACCAGATGGGCAGGGCCAAAGGCGATTGTTAAGTGGGGAGGACATTGGATGGAGTGCTTAGTTTACCAGAAAATAAATTTTTCAAAAAGTACATTATTGGCAGGTCTCCAAACTTAGAGCATTAAAACATTAAAAAAATATTTGAATGTGCCTATGTATATGTGTATCTGTCCTTTTTAGAAGTTCTCATGTATCATGAGGAGCAGTGGCATAGCAAAATGAACACTGGTCAAAGAATTCCAGTCTTCTAGCTAAAATTCAGACTCAGCGCAGTGACAGTGATCAAATCATTCAGCAGCTCTGAGCATCAGTTTCTCTGCCAATGAAATGGGATTGTCACTGACTACAGAGTTGCTGTAGGGGTGAAACAAGACACACAGCACGTGTTCAGTAAATGTCAGCTGAACTGAACTCTTTTCTATGAAGCATTTGTTCCCAGTCTCATTTTATTTAAAAAGTGGCATACTATAAAACCAGAACTCAGGATACCTCACTCACTATATTCAACTGAATTATAAACCCAAGATGAGATCTAAGCCAGTGAGTGACATTTAAATATATGATCCCTGTGTCTCAGCAGTAACAAGTCTGCCTGCAATGCAGGAGAGGCAGGTTCAGTCCCTGTGTTGGGAAGATCCCCTGGAGAAGGAAGTGGCAATCGACTCCAGTATTCTTGTCTGGGAAATCCCATGGACAGAGAAGCCTGGTGGGCCACAGTCCAAGGGGTCACAAAGAGTCAGACACACCTTAGTGACTAAACAAAAACTGCAAAAACAGAATAATTTCTAACGGGCTTCCAGAAACACATACTACACAGACATGTTTCAAGTGTCAGATTCAACACAGCCTGATGTGAAGGTCACACACTCCTGTGCATGAGAAACCACTTGGGCCCTAGAAACCACTGGAAGCAAAAAGTTTGCCTTGCAAATCCTTACGCTCCTCCTGTTGCTGTTCTTCTGAAGGTTGCATTTCCCTGCCCACATGCACCCTGCCCTCCTCACCTTCGGGTGACACTGCAGGATTGAAAAGAGCACGTTGTGTGCCCTCGAGAAGATACGCCCATACTCAAGGGGCTTCAGGTGGTCCAAGGGTACGGTCAGCAGGATGCTGAAGGCCAGGCTGACGTGGTGCGGGTTGCTGATGGTCCCTTCCCCCTGCCGCAGCAGCGCAGCCAGGACGTCCAAGACAGGCCCCACTAGAACCAGGGCCGAGGGCTGCTCCTGACAAGCCTCTCGGGTCTGCAGCTACAGGGCAAGGAACAAGGGACAGAAAATGAAAGCAAATCTCCAGGGAAATAGCCCCAAACCCGAAGTGACAGAGGTAAGAAAGTCCAGACTCCAGCACTGACCAGGTCCCACCCTGATCTCCATCCACACCCCCACCCTCTTCTTCCTGAGGCTCCCCCTACCCATACCTAAGTACAAATGGGCTTTGCCCACTAATGCAGATTCCCAGTGAAAACAGAAGATCAGAGAGAAGGCTTAGACCCTATGCTCTGAGAATGTGCTAATCCAGGGCATTGCTCATATAGCACAAGTTAGACTCAGAGCTGATAATAACATAAGCACAAGCTGTAAGCACAGTGCTTACAGCTCAGGACACAGCCCCAGAAACACGCTCTGCGTAATAAAACCAGAATATGACAGAAGCAGAAGCGACTGAAAGGCAGGGACAGGGGTATGCACAACCCAGAGGTACTCACCATCAGAGCCGTGACCATCTGCGGGCACGCACGCCAGAATAAACTAGCCTTCTCTTCACTGCATGGACAGTTCAGGAGTAACTTAACCAATGTCGCAGCCGACAACACAGCCTAGGGGACAAGGGAAAACACTAGCAGTGGAAGGAGCTGGCTCCGGAAGGAGGCCCATCTCAGGAAGCAGGCCAGTCACGGTGCTGTCACAAAGCAGAGCCCGTTAGAGTCCCACGCTGGGGTGGGAGTGAGACTCGGCTCTGGTCAAGTCCTGAGGGTGACACCCTTTACACCACTTGAGGGAATACATGAACTTGGTGGGCAGAACTGTGGCAAAGGAAGAGCCTTCTCTGTAGCACCTCACTAAACCAAACATATAAACACGCCAGGCCAGTGAAACAGAAGACATTGCAGAGATGTTAATCAGAGGCCCAGTTCATCAAGGTGGTGTCAAAAGAGGAGGCCACCATACCTTACCCATGAGATCCATCTGTGCTTAGGGATAAAAAGCAGGGCCAGAAGGAAACACAGACAAAGTGTAACAATTAGACCAAGTGCCATGATGGCAGGTGATGGTTTTAAACCATGAGAAGGGAAGTGACTAGACCCATGTGGGCATCTCACACCGTGAACTCGAGCCTTATGACGGCCCCTTAATTCTCTCCTAATGCTGTAGCCTCCCCCACCATGAAATCCTAGCTTCTGCGCTTTGCCCTTGCTCCCTCTGACCAGACACCCCCACTCTGCTGAGATCCACTCCCCTCTTCACCTCCCTGAAGGTTGTGTATCCCCATCAAGGGTCCGCTTACTGCCCCAGCCCCTGCCATCCATCTCCCTACTCACACCCATTCCACCTCCCCGTCTCCACAGCAACACCCCCAGTTCCATTCAAATCTTCTTTATCTCTGAACTCAGCTCAGTCTCACCTCTCCCACGATGTTCCTCTGACTAGCTGATGGGTATCTTTCTTTCTTTTTAATAAGTAAATACTGCATGCAAGATCTGTTTCTTGATCAGGGATCAAATCTGAGCTCCCCATAGTGGAACCACAGGGTCTTAACCACTGAACTGCCAGGGCAGTCCCTAACAGGTGTAAATGGAAGTTCATGGGTTGTATTCGCTGGTTGGCTGAAGGAAAGCCCAGAGGCCTTCTCAAAGCTAGGCCTTTGGAGCTGCAGAAACACAGTGAAAACTCCCAGAGAGGCAAGCACATGCTGTTTGGGGGGTGGAGGGAGGGCTCACATGGAGAAGCAGCAAGCTCCCTCTGTCACCCCTAATCTGCCCCCAACCAGCTCTCCTCTCACTCACATCAAAACCCACCTCTGGGTGCCAATTCTAACCAGAAGTCAAGAAAACCCTCATGAAACAGAGAGAGCCTGGGACCCAGTGAGCCCCTAGCTTTCCTCCTCCTGTGCAAGCGACAGCCTCCAGCCGGTCTGGTGCTCAGGCTGGTCAGGGGACCGAACTCGAGCACAGAGTCTCCCTGGACACACTGACCTAGAGTGAAGTCAGGGCTTTGTTAGCAATGACTGAGTAGGCTGGGGGCAGAGGGCCCAAGGGCAGCTTGCTACCCTGAGAGATTCTCACATGGGAGCTGGGTTATGTGACCAAACCAAGTAACATTTTCAAAAGTATGATGTGAGTGATCTCAAACAATGGAGAGTAGCACTTAACTTTTTATGTGTCAGCAGACGCTTACTCCTTGGAAGAAAAGTTATGACCAACCTAGATAGTATATTCAAAAGCAGAGACATTACTTTGCCAACTAAGGTCCGTCTAGTCAAGGCTATGGTTTTTCCTGTGGTCATGTATGGATGTGAGAGTTGGACTGTGAAGAAGGCTGAGCACCGAAGAATTGATGCTTTTGAACTGTGGTGTTGGAGAAGACTCCTGAGAGTCCCTTGGACTGCAAGGAGATCCAACCAGTCCATTCTGAAGGAGATCAGCCCTGGGATTTCTCTGGAAGGAATGATGCTAAAGCTGAAGCTCCAGTACTTTGGCCACCTCATGCAAAGAGTTGACTCACTGGAAAAGACTCTGATGCTGGGAGGGATTGGGGGCAGGAGGAGAAGGGGACGACCGAGGATGAGATGGCTGGATGGCATCACGGACTCGATGGACGTGAGTCTGAGTGAACTCCGGGAGATGGTGATGGACAGGGAGGCCTGGCGTGCTGCGATGCATGGGGTCGCAAAGAGTCGGACACGACTGAGCAACTGAAGTGACTGACTGATTATGAGTGTGTGCGTGCTATGCATGCTAAGTCTCTTTAGTCGTGTCTGACTTACGCAACCCTACGAACTGTAGCTTGCCAGGCTCCTCTGTCCATGGGACTCTCCAGGCAAGAATATTGGAGTGGGTTGCCATTTCCTTCTCCAGGGGATTTTCTCGACCCAAGGATCGAACCCACACCTCTTACATCGTCTTCTGCACTGGCAGGCAGGTTCTTTACCACTAGCACCACCTGGGAAGCCCAATAGTATTCCATATGATAAGAACACACTTGTAATTTGAAAGAGTTCCCCTTTGGAAAATACAGCCTCTGTGCATTGAGGACCTGGGCTCCCCTGAGTCCACAGCTCCGTCCCAAACTCCCACGGTGCCTACAATTGCTGTTGGATTGATATTGCACATTTGTGTCATTTCAGCACTGACACAGGCATTTCTAACTTTTCCCATTGAAGCCAAAGGGGCAACCCACCTGCAGATCTGCTCTCCACAGGTTACTGACGTCCAGCCCCTGGAGGATACACTGCAGCCACATGCGGAAGTCCTCTGTCGTCCCCGACTCTAACATTTGGGTGAACAAAGCTCCCAAGTGAGGCTCAATCTCCTCAACTACCTGAACCGGAATCGCAGGATCTGGGAGGGAAACAAGGCTGCTAAGATATGGCAGACAAGGGGCAGATTAAATAAATCATTTCAGCGAGATGAAATGGTGTGCAGTCAGTACAGGCCAGCATTTCGGAGACATGGGGAGGGAGAGTCACAGTGCAAGTGAAAAAGCAGGGCACGCTCACAGCCTGACACCACCCGCTCACACCCGGCCCTGTGCCCTGCCCACAGCACCTGTGCACCCAGTGTCAAGAGTCCAAGAGGATGGTGATGGTGATGTTCAGCAGGGCTTACCTCTAGACCGTGGGAGACAGGTGACTGACAATTGCTTCATACTCTTTTCTACTTTTCTTATATTCATTTATGAACTCAGTAGGGGCTCAGGGGTGGGGCGGCACTTTTACATAGATGGGGATGTTGAAGGGATGGAAAGAAGCCCAGGGTCATTGAGCCTGCCTGCTGCAGTTACCCTGGTTCCCCTACTTAATGCAGGACAGTCTTACGAAGTACACCCAGCATCTGCAGGTTCATCAGAGAGCCCACAGTCAGTGGGCTCAAGGCCCTTTACGATCCAACCCCAGCATAACTGTTCCAGCCAGCAGATGAGCCCAGCTGAGCCCTGAGCAAGTCCCTCCTGTGCCTCAATCTGTGTTTCCTACAGGCAGCACTGGGGGCGAGTGGACTGGCCCAAGGCTCTGAGAGACAACATCCAGGTCCAAGTGTCCCACAGCTGCAGGATTCTGGAGGCGCGACCTCCCTGAGCCTCAACTCTCTCATCTGTGAAATGGGTGGGACAGCACCAACTCCTAGAGTTGGTCAAACACTGGACGGCTGAACGTCAGTACCGTGACCTCACTGCCCTCCCCTCACCCATCTCCCACAGGAGGCCTTGCCTGCCAGAGTCCACTGTGCTGGTTGCTTCAAAGCCTTTCCTCACCCTGTGACTCTGGTAATTTGTGTGAATGTCTGTTTACTAAATTAGGTCAAAACCAACACCTTATTCATCTCCAGAGGAGGACACAGTTCCACATATACAGGAAGCATTTTTAAAAGTGATGGTTTTTTATAACTGAATCGAGGTAGTCAATTCTCCTGTCAGACAGCATTTCTTACAAATTCTCATTTTTCTGAGCTGAGACCTACTTGACTCACCCCGAAGGACCAAGGTGGTCACCTCAACCCTTCCTCTCCCAGCCCAAAGCCGCAGGCCACCCTCCTTGGCCTTTCCTCCAGACCTCTTACCACCCTAGTCCCTTCTAGAGGCGAATCTAGCAGCCCAGGTGCATGAGGCCTGCCCCCATGGCAACACTGCCAATACTCAGGCCGATGATCTGGGGGTGCAGTAGGGTATGAGGCCTCACCCCCCGACCCAGCTCTGTCTGGGGTAAAAGGTACCGCAAGTCCAGGGACACATAATTAGGACTCAGAGGCTGCCTCCAATTATAGGGGTCTCAGGGATAAAGGAGGACACTCCATTCTATTTAACAAAGGGGAAGGGGGCCAGAGCTTTAGACCACCAGCGGCCATTTCTTAGGACACTGGTCTTAAATGCTTTAACAGAACATGTTTAATGAGTTAACAGAAGACTGAATTTTACCCATTAAGAAGGTGACACCATCCCGTGAGAGTTGCTGACAGAGTGAAACAGAACACAGAACACGTGACCAAGGCCCCCAAGTCAGTCCACCCAGAGCAGACCAGGAAAGGAGGCAGCAGCCCTCTGCCCTGGCCGTGGCCCAGGAGGCCTCTCTTCCTACAAAGCCCAAGAACATCTGTGGGTACGAGCATACCACAGCCCTAGCTCGCCACCGCAGCCTCCCCACCAGGGAACAGAGAGGTCGGTGTGCACTGTGAGGGCTGGGCTAGGCTGGCGGGTCCCCCGCCCCACCTCAGAGGATCTTAACTAGCCTCCACTTCAGTAACAAGCAAATAAGAAGAAAACAGGCCCACAGCAACTGGGAACAGTGCTACCTTGATGAGATCAAGTTAGGGATGGACTCTGGTCTGCTAACCTCTGACCTGGGGACAGCAGGGAGTGAATTCTGCATGAAGACACTGGCTGGGTTTTCGGTCCTGATTAGCTGGCCTGCAAGGGTGACATCCGGCTAAACACTGCAATGACATCATGGGCTGAGCCGCTGTCCAATCAGGACCCAGGGCCCCACAATGGCCAGGATCACTGAGACGTGGGGGACGATATCCACCCTCACGGAATTTCATGAGGTTCCCTATAAATTAAGTCACCTGCAATTTTAAAGGGTTGGCAGGTTTAATCTTTCTTAAGTCCACTGGTGGTGCTGAAGATCTGATACTGGAGAGCTGATACAAATAGGGATGAAGCTGTCTACGTTGACTTCTGGGGCCAGGACAGAAAGACTCAATCAGAGAAGAGTGATTCAAAACTATAAACTAGAATGACCTCCAAAATAAGTGAAGAACTAAAGCATGAAACAATATATCTAGAAGCCTGCTATTTGTGTAAAAAGCAGGAAAACAATTGTGAGTGACTGCTCACATGCACCAAGAAGGGAGACGCTAGAAATGAACACCAGGGAGGGCTTCCACCAGCTCCTGGTATAGTACCCTCTGAAATGCACACCTGTTTCAAAAAAGGGGGTGGGTCACCTGGCTGCCACTCAGTGACCTTTCACCAAAAGCTCTACAGTATGGAAGTAGCTCAAGAGAAAACGTCTCACCTGCAAGGACTTTTCTCACAGAATGAAACACAGAGGTACACACAGAATCCTTCTGAGAATGTAGTTCTGGGACCAAAAAGAACAGAGTTAAAAACTGCATGGCTGCCTGGAAAGATCGGGGATCTCCCACTAGGGCTGGCAACTCCAACAGGATCTGAGCATAGATGGTCTGGTAGAGAGTGGTGTAGGCGGACAGCGCTTTGTCTGTCCCTTTCGAAACATCTGTCCAATTGTGCCTGGAGCGCAGGGCCACATCGGCCTCCAAGAGCGAGCCCAAGGACGAGATGACAGTGGGCAGGAGGCGGCCCTGGGCCCCAGGGGCCATGCAGTGCTGGAGCAGAGCCCCCGCCTGCAGCACCACCTCCTTCAACAGCTTGGGCAGCACTTCTGGGGCCTCGTCCTGCTGCTTCTGCTCCTTGACTAAAGGCCCCAGCACCTGGCACACCTTGGTTAAGGACACCAGCATGAGCTGCTGGCCCAGAGGAATCTGATTTTCTGACCGTTTGCCTGAAGTCACTTCACTGTGCAGTTGGTGCCCGGAGAGGAAGGCAAGGATTTTCCCAAAATTGAGCCCCAGACTGAGCCTTCTCTGGATAATCATCTGCAGGAGCTGTTCTAAGAACGTTCCCACCACCTGGAGGAATTCCAGCCAAGAGGGGTCGTCCACACTCACAAGAAACCTCCTGCTGGCTCTGAACAAGGAGGTCAGTGTGATCTCAAAGATATCGCTAACATACATGACCCTGAGCACAGCCTGGGCACTCTTGCCTCTCTGCAGGCAACCGAGAAGCTGGTAGCACGTCCTCAAAAACCTGAGGGTCAGGGAGGAGGAGCAAGAGCTGCCCGGCGTGGTGACGGCCACAGACAGTAACAGAAGAAAACAATGCACATGATAGGGTGCCAGGAGGCTGTCGAGCTGTAGAGCAGAAAGGACCCCCAACAGCTGCAGGATGCTCTCCAACTGCTCCCCCTCCAGCTGAATGGGGGAGTCACCCCTGACCAACGAGAGTACATTTTGGGCAATTTCTTCTCTTGGCTCTACACCTTCAGATCCAACTTTGGCAAATCTGCTTTCCCAGTGAGCCATGACCATGTAATCCTCCTCAAAGAGCCAGGGCAGCTGCTGGCGGAGAAGAGCTGGCTCCCTCTGGGCAGCGGCACACAAGATGCTGCCGCAGCGTGCGGTCAAGCCCAGGAAGAACGCGGAGTGGAGGGACTGCATTTCGGGGAAGAGGGGGCTGCGGAGGACAGCCTGGGAGATCTTCCCGAGTGTGATATCTGGTTCCTCCTCCGCTAAGCCTTCCTGGGCTTTGCTCACTGGTAAAGTTCTCAGCAGGATACTGGCCAGGTACTGTAGGTCATCTGGACCGAGATACGATGTTAAAATCATGAGGTTGGACATGACCAAGTGCCAGTGGGCGATGGGGTAGGTGAGCGCACTCACTGTCCCAACCTGGCCATCCCAGGAAGCTGACGTCCCCCGGGTCACACTCGCTCTCCCAGAGCCCAGGATGTAGGCGGCATCACGCCTCAGAGCACAGAGGGCTTCTTCAGACTGGAAACTGGCTTGCAGTAAGGTGTTCTTCATTCTCTGCAGGTGGAGCTGCTCCAAGCAATACCGACCAAGGGAGTCGGACTGAAGCGTGAACTCCTCTATCTCCTCCCAATGCTTGGCCTCCACGCCCGGGAGCAGCGGAAGGGGGCCTGAGGGTTCTGGGGTGGCGCCCGCCAAGGCCCTGGGCTCAGAGCGGTATGGGCTGCAGTTCAAGCGCAGCACGGTGTCCACCTGGGCCCAGGTGTGGGCAAGCAGAAGCGCAGAGTCGCCAACCTTCTGCTGCCAGAGCTCAGGCGTTGAGGGCCAGGGTTTGTGAAGGAGGTCCAGCAGGGGCTTCACGAGGCCCTGCAGCATCCCGTCCATGGCCTGCCGCATGCGCCTGACCACGGGCAGGGGTGAGCCAGCATCCAAGCTCCGCGCGTGGACCATGACACAGTACAGCAGCGAGCTCAGTGACAGGGACTTCAGGGCCATGTCCTCGTCACCCCGCAAGCCAGGCAAGACCAGAGACTGGAACCGCTCCTGCACCTGGGCCCATGTGTCCAGGACCTGGCTCAGGGGCAGCTCCGGGAGGCACTCTTGGAGCACTACGGCAGGGCCAGCAGCCAGCAATGGCAGTCTCAGCGCCTCAGCTGCGGGGCGACAGAGCACCCCTAGCACCTCCTCGAACAGCCGGGGTACCTGCCGGAGCCTGGCATATGTCTGGAAGAGCGTGTGGATCAGTGCCTCCTGGGCTTTCTGGGTCCGCAACTCTGTGACTTCTGCATCGATCCATGCTGAAGCCAACAGGTCATCCAGGTCTGGCTCCAGGATCAAATGATTCAGGGAGAGCAAAACCTTGAGGCAGCGGAACCAGGCCGGCACGAGGGCCTGTGGATGGTTTAGCAGTAACTCAGCCAGACGACGGTAAAAGTGGAACTGAACCTCACCATGCCGGATTCGGTCTGCAGCGATGTTGTAGATGGTGTTACTAGCCACTGAATTTAGAAGCTGTTCCACAACCAGGAGTTCTGTGGTCCAGTCGGACACGGACAGGGCTTGCCTCTGCTCCTCCAGGTGGGAAATTCTTAAGCAGCCAAAAAGTTGAGGGAGCACCTTGAAGCAAAGCAGCTGGTTCCCCTCCTTGAGGTAAGACTCAACAAAGAGTTTGTATAGCAAGGCCACAGAGTTGGCCACCACTGAAGCCTGAAGGGGCGGGTCACAGTAGCCGGCATCTACCAGCCTGGCAATCATAGTGCCCAGGGGAGCTAGAAGATTCTTCATGGCCCCTATCTTTGAGTCACCTTGCTGCTGATCCAAGAGCTCCTCTCTGTATGAAGGGAGCAGCTCAGGCTGAAAAGCTCCACCTCGAAGCACAGCCTCAATCTGATTCCTAATGTCCCGGCCCAGTGCTGGCCGCAGCTGGCCCTGGCCAGCCTGAGTCCGTGTGCCCCCCGAGAGAAAGTGTCTCAAGAGCAGGCAGGGCTGGAGCAGGCGCCCAGTCACCTCCCCAAAGGCGCGTCTCGGGTTGACCTGCTGCTGCTGAAGTGAGAGGTAGTGGCTGAGGCTCAGGTGAATGACTTCAAACAACTGGGGTGTCATGGCTCCTGGCTGCCGACAGGCCAACCAGCAGAGCTGGCTCAGCAGGTCGACCATCAGCTCCTGCCTGGCCGTGTAGGTGACAGCAAGGGCAGGTGTCGAGAGGATGCCCTGGCAGCAGCTCAGCACAACACAGATGTTCCTCGGGGATCCCGAAAGAGAGAACTCGGCTATCCTCTCGTTGATGATCTGAGTATTGAGAAAGAAAGGAAGCTCGTCACTGACCCTAAACCCGCAGACACTCAAAAAACACAACACAATGAGCAAACTCACTCCTTGCCCTGATCTTAATGAGGAAAAAATGCCCAGATTAGCACATCTAAATGGACTTGACTTTTCCTTAGCACATCAAAGGAAGGCAGAGGACCTGTCTTAATTCCTACACACATCCATCTCCTACCAATATAAATTAAGAAAAGGGCTCCATGCCTTTATGTATCTGCTGTCTCTTTCTAAATAGCAGAGTTTTATAAGGCTTAAAGTCCAAAGATTTCATGTTTTCTTAGAACCTAAACCTATAATTCAACTTAGATGCTACAGGTAGATGGGACAGTGGCCTTCGGTTACGATCCTGTGGTCCAAAACACATTTCTATAATCAGTAATACTGTTTGTATCTAAAAGAGCCAAAGCAAAAGGCATTCTTAAAAGAAGAAAACAAACATTGCCAGTTACTACTTATGATAAGAGTAAACCTAGTCTACAGCTTTCAAAATTCTGAAATTCACAAAAAACAGAAATCATGAGGGCCAGGCAGATTCCAAAATCCACTTATGGGCTATGCAACTTGCTTCGAGCCTCACAGCATCTGAGAATCAAATTTATCCCAGGGGCTAAGTTATGAGTAGCCCAATGACACACGTGTGTTTATCTCCATCCATATAACTGCTGGCTCCGGAAAAGCTGAACCAAAAATATTTTGTACTTAAATGACAGCACTCTACTATAGCAATCTCCAAATATTTCTGATTATACAACTTTTTCCACTTTTATACCTGGTAAGGTTATAAATTACACACATGCACCATAGTACGAGTATTTTATACAATTATAAAGCATACATAAAAATTAAGGTGACCTTTTAAAAATCATATAGAGATGAAATATTTTCTTCTCACATCCCCTAAGGACCATTCAGAATAATCCAGTTTGGTGCCACTGACCTATTAGTTTAAAAAGTGACGTAATTCAGAGCATAATTTCAAGAACCACTAAAGCCTGTGAACCATTTAATTCCTCTGTTCCCAGCCTCTACTGCTTTTCTCCTGCCCTCTGAGTCAAAAACCTTTGAGGAAATTCTCATCTAGATTTTGACCTTTGATATCCCTCTAGTCCAACAAAAAGGTAGGGGAAAGAAGTCATAAAGTAAGCATCATTTGCTGGATACCTTTTCTAATTAAAAAGGTAATTAACCAGCTTATGAAAAAGTTCTAATCTTTTATTCGATATTAAATAATATAAAGTGCTTAGTTCAGTCAGTGATGAAAGCCATGGCAGATGAGGCCTGCCCACTGCTCACCTCCTGCTGTGCAGCCCAGTTCCTAACTCCCAGGGGTTAGGGACACCTGGTATAGAGAATTTGATATGCCTTCAATAGATATCAATCATTATTATAACTCTAAACGTACTATTTTTTCTTCTCCCCTGCTGTTGTGCTGTGTGCGTGCTCAGTCGTTTCCGACTCTTTGCAACTCCACAGACTGTACCTCACCAGGCTCCTCCATCCATGAGATTTCCCAGCAGGAATACTGGAGCATGTGGCCGTTTCCTGCTCCAGGAGATCTTCTAGACACAAGGATCGGACTCGCGTCTCAAGCATCTCCTGCGCTGGCAGCTGGATTCTCTACCACTGGCACTACCTGGGAAGCCATCTCCCCTCCTACCTTGGTATTTTCTGCATCTTGAGATAATTAACCCTAAGACAATTAAGCCTCTGGCATTAACAGGAAAGCAACAGAGATCCATGTAACACATACAGGATAACACAGGAAACTGTTAATTACCTTGATGAGGGAAATCTGAAGGTTAACTGTCTTTCCATTCTTAAGGAGGTTCTGCAGTTTTCTGCTATGTAGAATGTTATCTACATAGATCCAAAGCCTTTCAACAATGTCTTCCTTCAGTTCAAGTTTTTTCTTATAAAATCCAACCAACGACTGCCTTGCCCAATCAAGCAATACCTGAATTTGGAAAAAAGTATACTTAAAAATAAATGAATGTCTTTATCAAGAAACACACTGGACATTTATAGGGACATCCCATGAATAACCAAATACAACTGCCAGGGGGAAGAACTTTCTTTAAAACTTATCTTTGGTAATATTATGTTTTAGTACCTTAAAATATGTTTATTAAACAATTTTTTTAAAAAAACTAACTTTGGGGACTTCCCTGGTGGTCCAGTGGCTAAGACTCCATGCTCCCAATGCAGGGGGCAAGGGTTCGATCCCTGGTCAGGGAACAAGATCCCACATGCCACAACTAAAAGATCCTGAATACCACAACAAAGATATTGTGTGCCCCAACTAAGACCCAGCACAGCCAAATAAATAAAGTAAACAAAAAAGAAAAAAACTAATTTTGCCTTCACCACGGGTCAATAAAAAGTTTCAAGTGAAACAGTTTCTTCTAACTAATCACTTCTAAATTTTAAAAGTTAAAAGCACAACAACAATTGCTCAGGATGGCCACAAAAAGAATGACACGCAGAAGCAAAGATGCAGAGTCAGGAGACCAGAGTTTGTGTCCTGGCTTCCTCAGTTACCTGCAGCTTCATCTCTAAACCTACTTATTGCATTCAGAAGACAGAGTCTTCCATGAATGATTCACAAATTCTGTATTAGGAGGAGGGCTGAACATGGATAGTTTTCATTATTGTGACATGATTCCTTATTCATAAACACAAGGAAAGGTGGTGAGGCCTCAGCTCAAGACACCGGAAATGTCCATAACAGCATGAATAGTGCAAATGCTAAAAGAAAAAAACTCTCCCAAGAAGGATAGTGGAAACCTTGATCAAACTGCCTGCCACAGCTGTCAGGTGGCACTCAGGCAGCCAAAACGATTCTTACATACCGGCAGATTTAGAAACTACTAGTTCTGCTGGTGCTGTACAAAGTGGATCTCATCATTTCAACAGCGGTAATCCATCTTTGACAATTCTGAACTGCTTTATTGTTGTTGTCTAGTCACTAAGTTGTGTGTGATGTCTTTTGCAACCCCATGTACTGTAGCCCACCAGGCTCCTCTGTCCATGGGATTTCCCAGGCAAGAATACTGGAGTGGGTTGCCATTTCCTTCTTCAGGGGATCTTCCCAACGCAGGGATCGAACCTGTGTCTCCTGCATTGACAGGTGAATTCTTTACTGCTAAGGCACCAAATGACTGTATGTTAATCCATTTTAATGAGTTCATCATCCTGGTGTCTCCATTATGTTAATAGTTTTTCTTAGTCAGATAAGTTTGAGAAATGTTAACAAAGAATGATGTCTTTCTTGCTTCCTAATCTGTTTCTAATCTATCACTTTATAATCTAATTCCCCTTGGGTTATTACAAATACTAAAGCTTTTCTACTTCCCAACCTTTGATTCATCAAGTTCCAAAGATGTTCAAAAAACACCAATAAGAATTGCTTATGGAGCATCACTTAGGATTTACAAATAAATGAAACTGCCAACAGACTCAGAACCTAATTCCTGTAACCTAAGTCCAAATTTGTTCACTGATGCACATACCTAGGGCTTCCCAAGTGGCACCAGTGGTAAAGAACCTGCCTGCCAATGCAGGTGATATAAGAGACGCGGGTTCAGTCCTTGGGTTGGGAAGATCCCCTGGAGAAGGGCATGGCAACCCACTCCAGTATTCTTGCCTGGAGAATCCCATGGACAGAGGAGCCTGGCAGGCTACGGTACATAGGGTCACAAAGAGTTGAACAGGGTTGAAGTAACTTATCACACACCCACATAATTTGGAATATAAGAGATATTTCCAAACATAAAAGAAATGCTGAGGTTTTGTAACAGAAAAAGTTTGTTAGTGAAATATCTATTAACTTTTTCTCACTGAAACTACTTTTAACTTTCTAACCATGCTTCCTTCTCCAACCTTTTCTCTAATCTTTTAAAATTTTAACTAAACATCAATATGCAATTTAATAAGTGATCATTAGTTTAGGTCGTAAAAATGTAACTTTTGCATTAAACTTACTTGTTCTTTATTTGGAAGAAGACACTGGTGAGAAATCCAAGCAAAGTGAGCTAGTTTTAGTTTATCTTCCCAGGACGTTGTCTTGCTTTTAAGTTTCACAGAAATGCCAGAATAAACAGCTGCCATTTCGGTACTTTACCTACAATTTAAAGCAATGGAAAAAAATACACTATATAAAGGTCAAACTTAATAGGTACCAAAAATGAACATTATGTACATTATTGTCTACATAACTTATACTCCTTTTAAAACAATTCACTGAATTAAAACACCATTGGGCAGAAGTCAATATATAAGATGCTTGAGTCCATGAGTTTTCTAGAAGAAAACTTTCATGCTTTTCACATGAAAGCAGACAGAAGATGGATTACACACACGTGTACAAGTATGCCTGCTGTGATCAAACATGACATCCTCAGAGGTCAGTGTGCAGGAATTCACTGAAACAAAACCCAAAGTGTTCAAATTACTTGTGAACACTCAAATTACTTTATTTTCACACATGGCTTTAGATTGAAAGGGTTGTTACAGCAAAAATGTCCTAATACATACATACTGTAGAGTATGTATTAGGATCCACTCCACTAAACAGTTTAAAAAGTTAAGCAGTATTTGGAAATGGTAATATTTCTCCAAGTTCAAAAGAAATAAAGTATAAACCCAGTCCCAACAGAAAGACTTATTTCAGCTGCAACAGTAATTTCATTAATTTACGAAAATACACTGCTTCTAAAGACTCTACAGAATACAGTTATACAATTAATGTTGGAAAAATACAATACAAAAAAAATTATGACTAAAGCAGCAATACAAACATACCAACCACTTATAATCCTATAAAACTGAGGTAAATGTAGCTTTGAGTTTCCTAAAAGTCATAGTAAAAATGGAAAACATATCAGATTAAATTATTCTCATTATATAAAAGTAAACAAGTCAGCTCCTCAAAGGAGAAAGTTTTTCATGGTACTTAATACTGAAATAGAGATCCCAGGTGGCTCAGTGAGTAAAGAATATGCCTGCAATGTTGGAGACACAGAGATGCAAGTCCATCCCGGGGGGCCAGAAGATCCCCTGGAGAAGGGCATGGCAACACGCTTCAGTATTCTTGCCTGGAGAACCCCGTGGACAGAGGAACCTGGTGGGCCACAGTCCACAGGGTCACAAAGAGTCGGACACGACTGAAGGACTGACCACAGCACCGCAAACAGCAACAAAATAGGACCAGTGAAATCTGGAGAAAAAATCGCGGCCTCAAGATTCTATTTTAAATACTCTCAAACGAAAAGAGTTTGATCTACCGAGAGCTGGATCACTGGATTTTTTTAATCTAAGGGGTCCGAAATTCTCCAGACCTACCTTCAGAATTAATTCTCTATAGGCATTTTTACAAGGGAATAAGGAATGATACCCTTCCTCTGTTACAGAGACCAGAACAGTCAAAAGATGTCAGCCTGCCGTGTGTCAAAACATCCAATATACATCCAACAGTTACTAACTGTTAAATTCAATGTTAGCCATCACGACCATCACGACAGCTACCAAGTACTTAAAAAGCGTCTGAAGAACTGGCTACAAAGACGCCCCAGACCACTCTCCTAGACCTGCCAACCTTGGGCTCCCGGTGACCGCAACGCTATCTGCGAACGCGCGTGCAAAGTCGCGTTGAGGACCACAAACCCGCGAGGACAGCAAAGCCGCGTCCGTCGTTGCGCGTTCACACGCCGGAACCCTGAGGAACCCAAGGAAGCTAACAGCCAGGAGGCAGGCGAGAGGCCGCCGAAGGCGCGACCAGCGGGGAGGACCGTGCCCTGGTGGGGAGCTCACCTGGAGGGACGTGGTCACCGGGTAGGAGCCGCGATCCGGGCGGAAGGCCGGCGGGGAGGGGACTCACCGGCAGGCCACCCCGGGTGAGGAACTCACGCAGGCCCCGCCGTGAGGGGCAGCGGACTGGTCGGAGGTCAGTCCCCGCGTCGGGAGCTCTCCCGGCGGTCAGTCCGGGACCTCGCGAGGACTGACAGCGACAACGGGACCGACTCCGGAGCTACCACGTGAGGCCCTCGCTTTTTCCGCCCAAAGCCAGCCGCCCCGGTTTGGGCGGACCGGCGCTGGGAGGGGCGGGAGGAGCGCGGGGGGCGGGGCGGCGCGCGCGCCAGGCATCGCCAGCCGAGCGCCGAGGCGCCGCGCCCATTGGCGGAGACGGCTGCGCGTCGAGGCCCGAGCGGCCCGGCCCAGCCCGCGGCGGCTCCGCGTTAGTCAGTCATGGGGCGGCCGCCCAGAGCCGCCGCGGGGGCGGCGGGGCTCGGGGCTCGGGGGTCCGGCTGAGCCGGCCGCGGATAGCGAGCCTGCCGCGAAGGCGACGGAGGCGGACGCGGGGCGACCCCGGCGGCAGCGGCGGCGGGGGAAGCGGGAGCCGCCTGGGATGTTCAGTGAGTGCGGGAGGCGGGCGCGGGTGGCGGCGCGGCCTAGGCAGTGGGGGCGGGGCGGGCCGGCGTGGCTGCGGGCGGCGGCCCCGCCCGGAGGCCCGGAGCGCGGGCCGGCTCTCTCGGGCGTTTAAGCTAGCCGAGTGTCTCTAGGCCAAAGTCGGGGTGAAACTTGGCACATGGTGGCGGGGAGGACGCTGACGAGCGCGGCGGTCCCCACCTGCAAGGGCGCCCTCGAGGCGGCCGCACCCCTGACAGCCGGCTGCGGGCTGGGCGCCGCGGAGCCCCGAGGCCGCGGGGCGCCTGGGCGAGGCGTGGGCGGGGAGCCGAAGGTGAGCGAGCCGGCGTCCTGGGCTCGGCGGAAGTGAGGCCCTTCAGACTGCGGCGGGGGCGCCCCGGGTCGGCCCCCCGCGGCGGCCGGCTGCGCTCTGACCTCTGACCTTGCAGGTGGCGGTCTCGGAGCTGAAAGCCGGCCCTGCGGGACCCGGGCCGCGCCGGGAGGGGCGCGCGGGGACTGTCTGCTCCTGGCTGACCCAGCGTTGCGGGGTGGGGGGAAGGGGACTGCGGTGGCTGACCTCGGCCTGGGTCCCAGCTCTGCTTGAGGGTGGAAGTCAGAAGAGGAGTTCGGGCCATGTCTTTACACTCAGGGAAGCTTCTCGTAGTAGAGGGGCTAGGTGTCTACATCGGCCTTCTGTGGAAACTGTGTACCTACCTGTAATCTCTATGAGCATTCGCTTCTTCTTCTGGGGTATTGACTGATAACTTAAAAGTGGACTTTTTAAAGGATACCCAAAAAAGGAATAACGTATATGAAAATACCTGACAAATAGGATGTGTTCTGTTAATACTAGTTATCGGCTATTACAATTACTTTTTTGGTAGAGTACTTTGTAGGTGCCTTGTGGGCGTAAATTTTTTGCATTAAATGTGAAGCATGCTAACTTTTGATTTTTATGAATTATAAATATTTCCTGCCTTACGAATCCGTATTAAGCTGGAAAACCAAAAAGTGGGCTTACCTTAAGCATTTTTTGTTTTTGGTCATCAACGGTAAATAAGTGTGTTTGGGAGTGATCTTGATGCTTCTGCCTCTAAATGTGTGAAGTTTATACTTGATTCTGTCACTGGGAAATTAGGAAGAGTCCTCCCTTAACTATGCAGTCGACCAATTTTTTGGTTTTACTTTTGCAAACAGACATCCTCCATGATACCTATGAAGGACATCTTTGGAGAAAAGGTTTTTGTTTGTTTGATGATTCAGCTGGAAGGAGGCCCCAAAGATGCTGTTAAACAGCATTGCCCAGGACAGTGCTAGAAGCTCTTCCTAGCCTCTCTGTGACATATAGCTTCTCAGGTAGTAACTATTCTGATCATGCCTTCAACAAGCGTGTGGTAAGTTCTCACTGTTCTGTTCCCCAAGAGAACCCTTGGAGCAACAAGACATAAAGGGGAAGAGCTCAGACCCAGCAGCCAGGTGACCCAAGCGCCCCTCTTGGCACTGTGGACCACACGGCACCTGTCTGACTTCTGTGAGCCTCAACTTTCTCATCTGAGGAATGTTCCCTACCCTATGGGTCAGTAAGTGCTAGGTATTAGTATAGTGGTGGTGTAGGAAACTAATCGTGTGGTGATTCCCAGGATAGAAGTTTGTTCCTGGGTTTGGTGGGCAGAGAGAATCAGGCTTGAGGAAGAGATGGCCAAGCTGGGCTGTGAAGCCTGGGTGAAAGTGAAGTCGCTCAGTGTGTCCGGACTCTTTTCGACCTGTGGACTGTAGCCCACCAAGCTCCTCCGTCCATGGGTTTCTTCAGGCAAGAATACTGGAGTGGGTTGCCATTTCCTTCTCTAGGGAATCTTCCCTACCCAGGGATCAAACCCAGGTCTCCCACATTGCAGGCAGACGCTTTAACCTCTGCACCACCAGGGAAGCCTGGGTGAGACTTAGGTAAACCAGGTAGGAGTTGGGGGAAAGGGAAGGGGGAGGGGTTCCTCCAATTAGAGAAGGAGGCTTTGACCAAAGCCCCTAAGGCTAGACAGCGGGGTGGTACCCACCTGTTTTGTAAACAAAGACAGATCAGAGTAACCTTGAGGTTGACACAGTGGAGATGGGGTTTTTTTTTTTTTATCTTCCGCACTGGTGGAGGAAGGAGAAAATTTTTAAGCTGAGCACAGATGGCATCAGATTAGCTTTTTGGAAAGATTATACTTGTAGTAATGTGGAATTGAAAGTAGGGAAGGCCCAGCCACTTGTCCTGGTAGCTTTGTGTCTGCCTTTGACTTTGAAAGGAAAAGGACTGCTTACCAGAGGCAGGCATTTTAATCCAAATCTGGAAGCTTAAAGAGCACTTTGAGAAGGCATGAAGAAACCGGGAGACCATTCCAGGCAACTTTTTCTCTTGAAAAGATCTTCAGGGATGTATTGTATATGCCTAACTACAAGGCAGGATTTTCCCCCCACCTCCCCCCTGAAGTTCAGTTCAGTCGCTCAGTCATGTCGGACTCTTGGCAACCCCATGAACCGCAGCACACCAGGCCTCCCTGTCCATCACCAACTCCCGGAGTCCACCCAAACCTATGTCCATTGAGTCAGTGATGCCATCCAACCATCTCATCCTCTGTCGTCCTCTTCTCCTCCTGCCCTCAATCTTTCCCAGCATTGAAGTCTTTTCCAGTGAGTCAGTTCTTCGCATCAGGTGGCCAAAGTATTGGAGTTTCAGCTTCAACATCAGTCCTTCCAATGAACACCCAGGACTGATCTCCTTTAGGATGGACTGGTTGGATCTCCTTGCAGTCCAAGGGACTCTCAAGAATCTTCTCCAATACCACAGTTCAAAAGCATCAATTCTTCGGCGCTCAGCTTTCTTTATAGTCCAACTCTCACATCTATACATGACCACTGGAAAAACCATAGCCTTGACTAGACGGACCTTTGTTGACAAAAGTATCCCTGAAAGTATCCCTCTTAAAGTGTCACCACACGCTTAAGTGTCTCCTATTACAAACACTGTAATTACGCTTTCCAACAACAAGGTGCCATTTGGGAAATGTACTGGACTGAAACAATCTCAGTCAATGCTAGTTTGGGATTATTTATACAATCAGTATAGTATTAATAGGTGATAAGTAAAAAAGGTATACCCACCTGAATGGGTATTGATGGCTTTGTTGAGATTTCCAGTGATGGGCGGGTTCAAGAAGTGCTCTGTCATAGGTGATTTGATAGATGCAAAGGTGATGTGTTCTAGAAAATGGAATTGATGATTCAGGGTGGCTAAAGTGACCACATAGGCATAGATGTTGAAGATAGAAGTGGATGCTTGCGTGCATGCTAAGTCGCTTCAGTGGTGTCTGCCTCTTTGCTGGTCAGTGGTTTCTGACTCTGTAGACTAGAGCCCGCCAGGCTCTTCTGTCCATAGGATTCTCCAGGCAAGAATACTGGAGTGGATTGCCATGCTCTCCTCCAGGGGATCTTCCTGATCCAGGAATGGAACCTTTTTTTAAGTTAATGAAATATTTTTCATTATTAATTGTCTTATTGCAAGGGTACAGTTGTCTTAGGTTTGAGCTTGCTTTTATTTGAATGTAGTTTTACAGACAGTAGGGCTTCCCTCGTGGCTCAGAGGTTAAAGCATCTGCCTGGAATGCGGGAGACCCGGGTTCGATACCTGGGTTGGGAAGAGCCCCTGGAGAAGGAAATGGCAACCCACTCCAGTACTCTTGCCTGAAGAATCCCATGGAGGGAGGAGCCTGGTAGGCTACAGTCCTTGGGGTTACAAAGAGTCGGACACGACTGAGCGACTTCACACCTTCACACACACACAGACAGTAACTGCTGCTCTGTTTGTCTGCTGAAACAAATTCCTTTTTCCCTTCTCATTTTTTAACTTGAAGATGGTTTAAAGAACGTTGTGTATTGGCAAGCTTTAGAAAATACTATAGAAAATTCCCATTCATAAATCTTTGTTTAGCAATCAGATAAGAGATCTTTCTGGTAAGATGTATTTAAATGTATCCGGGAGAGTTGGCAATTCAGTAATCAGAACTATTTTGCAAAACTTTGTGAGTTGACATTTTTAAGTCATGATACTGCTGCTTTACCTTCACAAAATAATACCATGATCTGGAACTGTGTTCAAAACAGTAAGCATTGGCCACGTGTGGTTGCTTTAATTAAAATGAAAACTTAAATTCTTCAGTTGCATTGCTGCTAAGTCGCTTCAGTCATGTCCCACTCTGTGCGAACCCATAGACGGCAGCCACCAGGCTCCTCTGTCTCTGGGATTCTCCAGGCGAGAACACTGGAGTGGGTTGCCATTTCCTTCTCAGTTGCATTAGTCACATTTTAATTGCTAAATAGCCCTTTGTGGCTGGTGGCTACCACACTGAACAGTGCGGATGTACAGCATTTCCACCATTGCCGGAAGTCCTGTGGGCAGTACTGGTGTGTTAGTTGTTAAATCATATCCCAGTCTTTCGTGACTGCATGGACTATAGCCCGCCAGGCTCCTCCGTTCAGTGGGATTTCCCAGGCAGGAATACTGAAGTGGTTGTTATTTCCTTCTCCAAGGGAGCTTCCCGACCCAGGAATTGAACCTGCATCTCCTGCTCTGGCAGACGGGGAGCCCATGGGCAGCACTCCTCTAGAATAAAAAAGTGATCTTTCCACTGAGACACACGTGAGGGTTTAATGTCACTAAAGCATCTCCAAAACCTCATTTGAGTCCTGTTTCAGAGAGAATGATAAACATAGGAAACCATATCCCCCTTATTCTGAGAGCACAATATCCTGTTTCTTCTGTCTGCAGACGTTGTAAATGGAGTACATGTGAAAAGTTTTCTTTATAAAATCAGACATGGTAGATATAGGTAGCCATTCTATAGATTGTGCCATACCCTTCCACGTTAACAAAGTTTTGTATAGAAATAAGTTTCCTGAGCCCTAAAACAAGTGTTGAAGTAGGAATTAAATATTTGTGGCTTTCTTGGTTCATAAAAATACAGAGAAATCACGTGCCTAAATTAAACCGTTGGGAATTCCAAGCAGGAGCTAGACAAAGCTCACTTTATTTTTAATGTGAATTTCCAATATAAAAGCCCTGTTCTAGGGAACTGTTCATCTGGGGCAACTAAGAAACAATGATGGCAGAAGAGGGCAGCTTCATCGGTTGTGGAGGATGGTTTTTAGCATGGAGTAGCATAATCAGATTTGTCTTTTTCTCTGACCACCTTCAAAAGGGTGTTTGAGGTAGGCCTAGAGGTGGGAGGGTATTGGAATAGTCCAGGTGAGAAGTGATTTGTGCTGTCAAAAAGCAGCAGTGCGGATGTAGTAACACAGTGGCTCCAAGACAGAATCTTGTCTGGAATAGAAGGAGATGATGGCCGTTTAGAGGTGAGGTTGGGGGAGACGAGAGAAGATGGCCACTAGTTTTTGCTTGTTTGGTTGGTTTTGTTTGTGGTTTTTATTGTTGTTGTCTCTTGGTGGTTGGTGGCACCGTTAAGCTGGCTAGGAAAACTAGAAGGAGGAAGTATGGAAGGAAAAGAATTTGAGCACATTGCGTTTCAGATGTTGGCAGCATCCAGGTAGAGAAGTCATTCAGTCTTGAGCTCAGAAACGTGATCTGACTACAGACAGCAGAGAGTCTTGTGTCACTGGTGCTGTGATGCAGGGAATATGGAGGATGGGAGAGGGGAGCTGGAAGACACACTTGCAGGGGAGGGGGCATATTCAGCAGCCTGGAAACCACGTAAAGATAATGGGGGGAAGTGACTTAGATTTGACAAGAGTTGAGGAATCTCAAGTCTAAGTAAATAGCTCACTGATGTTGGCTGGCTGGGTAAGGAGACTACTGCAGGTTTGGAGTGGCTGGGGGTAGGAAGCTACGGGAAAAGAATTGACAAGAAAAGACTTCTGGGACTTTATGGAGGTCTCAGCTGATGTAAGAGAAGATCAATTTCTAGTGTCATCTGGCTGCCAGACTGTATGATTTCTGCTCCACCCTATCCCCTCCCAGATTTTACATTGCTTCCTAAGCCCCCAGCTGTGAGCCTTATTCTTGTGGCATATTATTTCCATGGGAAAGAGCACAGCTTTTAGTTATTCTGCAAGTTTTAAAATTATATCATATATGACCAAAACCGAGAATAGTCTGGTTCATTTATTTTTAAGCTATGGTTTATATTTCCACAAAGCATTTAATCATGATGATTAATGCAAAAACTTAGGTTTTTAGGTGCTACTAGAATGATCTGTCAATGGATTTTGCAAGCGTGTAGAATGCTGCAGTGAAAGAGAAGAGAACTGATGTGTGAGTCCTTAGTAGGCACTTGACATCTCACTTTAAGAGTATAAAATGATTTTTATCAGTTTTCAAGCATAATTACAACTAGAAAACATACACTTAAACACAGAAACACCTAGCTGCTGTCCATATACTCAGGGAATTGATTTGAGGATAGTGGTGGTAAGTTTGCCTGTATTTGTTTTGAACTCATTTATCCTCAAAGCTGTCCCCTTTTATCTTAGGGGTGAGGGGAGACATGCTGTTCACATGGTGCTCTATTGGCATCTCATGGAATTGGGTAGTCCTTAACCCATGAAGTGCTGGGCTGGGGCTATCTCTTTAAGCACCCTTCCAACCACACACGTTTGAACATAAGTGGGTGGGGTTAGGCTGCAAGGGTGAGTGTTAAGAGAGCAGCTGTGGTTCTTCCTTCCTGGTGTTACTTTGAGGCAGGAAGGTGATCCTGTCCTGATCTTCTGTAGCAACTTTGTTGAAGTATTAAATAGTAGAGAACTATTAATGCATGAGAAATAGATACAATAGGTTAGAATCCTCTTTAGTTTCCAGAAATACTAATAATGTGATATGAAAAGAAAGGTATGTATGTATGTATTTTTAACTTTAAAGTTAAAATATTTTATGTCAATTGAAAATTAAGAGAAAACCTGAAATTTTTTGACAAAGATGTAATTAGATTGAAAATCAATTTAAATTTAAAAGATTTTATAAATATGAGAAAAGGTAAACAGGTAAGGGAATTGCAGTGTTAGTCTCATGCCTGAGTGTCTCAAAGACAGGTCCATTTTAAGGAGGGTTTGTTTTGTTTTTTATTTTCTTCATGTGTCCATTTATGGGTGTTAGTACTGTGAAGGTCGAGGTGGTTCAGTGGTAAAGAATTCACCTGCCAACCCTAACCCTAACCCTGGGTAGGGAATATCCTTTGGAGAAGGAAATGGCAACCCTCTCCAGTATTTTTGCCTGGGAAATCCCACAGACAGAGGAGCCTGGTGGGCTACAGTCCATGGGGTCGCAAGAGAGACGATTTAGTTACTGAAAAACAACATGGCATCTAGGGAAATCAATCAAGGGAGAGGGACTGATTTCTTTGCAGAACTCTTTTCATTTATTATTTATTTCATTTAAAATATGTGTGCACTGGAATCTAGTCCAGGGAAGTCAGTTGGCTCATGTTTCTGGTATTTCAGTTGAGTGCAGCTGTAAAAGAGACTCAATGTCTGTGTTCCTCCCCTTGAGATCCATGGCCTTGCAGATGATTCCCTGCCTACCCTCAGGGAAGGTTCTCATAAGTGGTGGTTTGGAGCCAGAATCTGCTCTTTGGGGCAGCTGCTGCTGCTGCTACTAAGTTGCTTCAGTTGTGTCCGACTCTGTGCGACCCCATTGGGGCAGCTTATTTGGGCAAATTCGTTAGAATCTGTATTTACAGACTAGTTTCTAGTGATGCCCAATAGGGCCAGTTGTGGGTTTTTTTAACTGTTGTTCTAGCTGCTTTCTCTTCGCTGTCTCTTTTCCCCTTCTCTGTAAACATGCATATACATTGTCCCACCTTGGGTTCACTTGCCATTACAGGATCTGCTCTGTCAGTTTCCCCATGTCTGTCCTGTGAACACGTTTTTCCTGTTGGACAGGTAGCCTCTTAACTCCCATCTTATTTGAAACACTAAGGGACATACATTGATGGTTTGCATTCCCATGGCAATAAGAGATGGTTAGTAGGAAATCTGGAAAAGCTTTAGTTTCAACTAAAATATGAGGAATTGGGTTGCTTTGGAAGAGTTTGGAGACTAAGAATTCTTGAAGTTAGCTATATGTTTCATTGTATCACTGACTCAACCATATCAGACCCACTGCCTTTTTAACAAATATTTGATACTGTCTCTAGTAATCTAGAAATGAAATGCATAGATAATATAATCATTCTGTATACTTGGTTTAAAATAATGTTTATGATGTTGTAACATTTTATGTTTGTATATAAATATATGTATTTTTGTATATGCATATCTCCAGCCTTTACTGTTTGTTCTGTTGTATGACTTTTATGCAATTGAAAAGTCAATCTTCAGATTATGTTTTTAAAAATCTTCAGATTATGTTTTGAAAGAGTCAGCATGAATCAGTTTGCAAGGATTATTTGTCAGTGATTTTGGAACAGCTTGTTTGGTGCAGTATCTGGATAAAACAGTTATATGGTTATTCACTGAAAGAAATTTCAATGGATAAACATTATATATGGACAAATTTTTTTAATATTTAAAGAATAACAGATTTTTGGAATATGAGGAATTTTAGCCCTGGGATTTCTTTGGAAGGAATGATGCTAAAGCTGAAACTCCAGTACTTTGGCCACCTCATGCGAAGAGTTGACTCATTGGAAAAGACTCTGATGCTGGGAGGGATTGGGGGCAGGAGGAGAAGGGGACGACAGAGGATGAGATGGCTGGATGGTATCACCGACTCGATGGACATGAGTCTGAGTGAACTACAGGAGTTGGTGATGGACAGGGAGGCCTGGCGTGCTGCGATTCATGGGGTTGCAAAGAGTCGGATACAACTGAGCGACTGAACTGAACTGAAAACAAATGGAGGAAATCACAAAAGAGAAGTCCAGTGCCTATAATTGAAACTGAAAACTTAAACATATCCAAATAAATGATTTAAAAAAATCTTCCACATACAGACAAAAAAATTAGAAGCTCTTGATTTAGAGAAAGTCACCCTGATGGGGACAGTCACTTGTGTACAGATAATGTTGTTTGTATTCCAGAGTGGACACCATGTTTTGATTCTGAAGAAGAAAATATTTTTTACATCACTGGAGTGAACCTAGAAAATTCATCCAGCTGTCAGTGTTCATCTGGACTGCAGTATTCTTTACTTCAGGCAGAGGAGTGCTTGAGGCCAATAGCAGCATCAGGGGTTCCTGATACTGTGTGTGTGTGTTTGTGTCTGTGTGTGTCTGTGTAGATATATATTTGGCTGGGCCAGGTCTTAGTTGTGGCATGTGGGATAGTCATGTCCAACTCTTTGCGACCCCATGAACTGTAGCTCTCCAGGTTCCTCTGTCCATGGGGTTCTCCAGGCAAGAATACTGGAGTGGGTAGCCATTCCCTTCTCCAGGGGATCTTCCTGACCCAGGGGTCAAACCTGGGTCTCCTGCATTGCAGGCAGATTCTTTCCCACCTGAGCCACCAGGGAAGCCCCTAGTTCCCGACCAGGATTAAACCTGGGCCCCCTGCATTGGGAGCACATAGTCTTAACCACTGGACCACTAGGGAGGTCCAATGAGTTTCTGTCCTTCTTGATCATAAATGTAGCAGTCAAGGAAGATAGTCCTTTTGAAGGGGAACTTTCAAACTAGCTTGAATTCCCACCTCTAATTAGTCTGAATATTATCCCTGCATTTCCTCCCTTATAAGATTCATGAGAGGATTTCACTGGTAGTCCCTGGTGGTCCATTGAGAGTCCACATGCCAGTGCAGGGAATGTGGGTTCAGTCCCTAGTCCAGGAAGTAGCCACGTGTCATGGGCACCTAAGCCCGAGAGCCATGGCCACTGAAGCCCGTGTGCCCTAGAGCTGGTGCCCTGCGCCAGGAGAGGCCACCACCGTGAGAGCCTACGCGGTGCAGACAGCAAGCAGCCGCTTGTCACAGCTAGAGAAAGCTCGCACAAGAGCAGCCCGCTCGCCACAACTAGAGAAAGCTCACA